>NC_062225.1:42898505-43501005 GCF_902686445.1 Sciurus carolinensis
ATTATAAATTTGTGTTTGCAAACTCCTATGTCTTAGGGGTCAAGCAGGTATGCAGATAAGGGACTACCACATGAGAAATACAAAAATTGATAAATGGCAGTTGTTTTGTCAGAAAGAACAGGCAATAGTGAGGGCAGGAAGTATGGAGTACTTACTAGAAGGCAGGAACCAAGTCCCATTCATGCCTTTCTGCTGGGTACAAAAGCAGGCCCAGTGTTGCCAGATCTGATGTTTCATAAGAAGTCTGAAATTTAGCTTTTTAAATAAAATCTCCTGACACTTAAATTTTCGCCTACTACATATGGGTAAAAAAAATTTTTTTTATGTGGCCTTGCAGGGGTAAATGGGGTAAATCCTCATCTACTTAGAAATTTAATTGTCTAGACTAATTCATCCTCAAGTATATCACAGAGCCAAGTTATAATGTGTTTCAGATAATTCTTAACTCTTGCATCTTATTGCTAGGAAAAAAGACCAGGACCTAATGAAATTTGAATTCCATGTAGTATAGAATCTTACCTTACTCTCACTGACATCAGAAATCCATTCTTTTACTAAATTATTCAATTTACCAAGAACAACCAACCTATAATAAAAAGTAAGATTAAAACTTAAGATTAAAACTTTAAAAAATACTGAAGAAATAAACACAGGCAGTATCTCTGTGTTGGTGTTCGAGTAAAAGCACATTGTATACAGGCTAATACTATCACATCTGTTGATACACAGCACATTTTTGGCATTCTTAGATCTCTAAGATTGCCAAAGAGATGTCAAATGTGATGATAGTATTTTGGTCTCTGAACTATTTTCAAAATTCAAAAAATCTAGTAAAAATCATAAAGTTATTTTCAATGAGTTGCAGAGGCCAAGAGAATTGTCAACTTTTTTTGCTTTATTGTGTAATTAAATAAACTCAATGTGGTACTAGAGACTAGCATTTGCTCACTGCCAGTCATAACTCTTTGAGTAATTAAAATGGGTAAATTATTAGCTAATTTGTGAAGTATATTATTTAATAAAAGCAGTTTGGTATTAAAACAAATTTGCAGTCAATCCCATAAACAAATCCACATTAAAAAATAAAAGGAGGGTTTGGGATATCAAAGATAGCATACAAAACTGAACTCCTGACTTGTCTAAACTTGCTTTTCCTTAATTTCCTCCTGGGGTTATTATAATGGCCTTTTAAGTAATCTCTCTGTTTCTGCCCTTGCACACTTCTTCAGACTATTCGCAATTTAGTAGCCAGAGTGACTATATTAAAACAGGAGTCAGATCATGTTAATCTTCTCCTCAAAGCCCTAATAGCTTTCTGCTTCATTCAAAATAAATTGAAACCTTGATAATTGTCGCGCTCCCTGCCCGCAGAGAGACGAGACGCAAACCTGGTTCTTTTTTATGAGCTCTTTATTTTGCGCGCTTACTTTCTCTTAGTTCTTTCTTTGTTCCCTCTTTGAGGAACTTCCACTACAATATCTATAGTACAGTAACCAATCAGCATTTTTGCACGAGGGGAGAGCATTAACATATACAGGCAGCGAAGGCAGGCATATAGTGGACCTGTACTGTCCATCAGGGAGCTTAGCCAATCCCTGGAACTTCCTCAAAATAATGTCAGTTGTTTGTGCAAAAGTTAACTGCTCTGGCTCACTGCCAGGCGCCATCTTAGCCTTGTCACACCTAGGGCCAGGGTCCGGCCGAAACCCCGACAGATAATGCTTTACAAGGTCCAATGTCCAAGGTCCTTCCCACCTCACTTTCTTTAAGCCCAAATTTCCCAGCTTACTTGCTCTGCTTCAGATACTCAGGAGATCTGAACTTGCTATGTACTTTTCAAACATACCAGGTACACTCTCACCTCAGGTTTTCTATCCAGAATGTTCATCCCTCAAATATCCACACTCTCACTCATCTTCACATTTTCCCTTAAATGTCACTTTCCCAATGAGGCCTTCTCTGAAAACCTCTACTCCCAGCTTTATTTTTCTCAGTAGCACTTGTGTGTAATACTATATTTATTTTATTCATTTGACTGTTAGTCTCCTCTAACCTCCACCTAAAATGTAAGCCGTAGGAAGGCCAAGAATTTTCTTTTTATCATTTCGGTATCTCTAGGCAGAGACATAGGAAGCATTTAATATATGTTTGTGGAAATAATGATTCAATAAGATATAATAAAATATTTTACAGTTTTCAATGACATACCTGTGGTTCAATTCTTCCTCATCTTCAAATACTCCAAATGGTTTCATGGCATCGATTAATTTTTGCGTGTAAATATGATCAATTTCTTTAGGACATGCCAAACTAATTGGAGAAGTAATTCCATAATGCTTTTGTTGACGCTGGCTGTCCAGCATGGTGTTTCTGTTCAAGAAAAAGAAAACAGCAGAAAAAATTTAAAGTATCATATCATACTGATACATTCATCCTCTCAATTCATTCATGTTAACTGAGCTACCCTAGAAATTTATTTAGTACTAACAGTTGGGGCAGGCACTTTTTTTTAAAAAGGAAAAATGGGTATGTGTTTATGTTATGAAGGGCCATTTATACTGCCTCCAGTTTTCATGGTTCAAATGTCTTTTCAAGCCAAAAGCAGCATGTGTTGGCATAACACCACTCAGTTCAAATGCAAAGAGCCTGAATGGGATCTGTGCCAGGGCTACCTCCACTACACCCTGCAGACTTAAGTCAAGTACCATCTACATTCTAGAATCTTTGAAATGCAAACACTTGAAAGAAAGTTCTTGGTAAAAACAATGGTTTTTTTCTCCTAAGAAAGAAACAAAACATACCATCAGAAGGTCCTTGTGAAATAATCTGGCTTTTAAAAAGAAATCACAAAAGATTTCTCCTTGGAAAACTCAACACCCTTTGCTTGAATCAGAATGTTATAATCCTACCATTTTGTAGTCTTAACTCTTCATTTTGGAGAGGCACTGATAACATTTCACTGAATAATTATCCAATTCTTTACACTAAATGACAACCTTTTTTTTTTTATTGGATACAAATGATCCTTCACAGACCCTAGCCATCAGGAAATTACATTTTCAAATAAGGTGCTACAAATTTCTGAGATCTGGGGTTTACATGAATCAAGAACTTCAAAATAAAGTCTGGAATTCATAAGGATTTGTACAATTTTATTTTGCTATGAAAGTAAAATAAGAATAATACATACACTAATCAACTACCCTTACCATCTATCTTCACCAGGCTTTCACTAAGGGCCATCCATAACAAGTAATAGTAAGAATGTAATCTAAAAATAAAAAGCAGTCTTTTACTTGAATAAATTAGCTGTATAAAAATAACACAGAGAAGAATAGAGGAAGGTTAATGGGTACACAAGTGCAGTTCATGGCACAGTAGGACAACTGTAATTCACAACAATTTATTGTATATTTCAAAACTGATGAATTTGAATGTTTCCAACAAATGTCTAAGGTGATATATGTAATTGTCCTAATCTGGTATTATAATAATCTGATTATATGTTATATTCATGAAGTATAACTGTACCCATAAATATGTACAATTACTATGTTAAAATTTTTAATCACAAAAATACAATAGTGACTATTTGTTTTTAGATTTTAAGTAGTCAAAAATTGGCTTAACACTACTATTAAATCCACAAAATAAGGCATGCTCTTTAGGTAAAGATTTCATTGGGAGGAAGGGGAAAAACAAATAGAAGATAAAAGAGCCTATACCTTCCAAAAGGACTCCAAGAAACAAAGGGGGAACATCAATACCAGTTTAATTTTCTCCAACATTGATTTTGTAAATGTCTATTAGTTATTTTGTCATATATATATATATATATATATATATATATATACACACACACACACACACTTTTTTTTTTTTTTTTTGGTACCAGGGATTGAACCCAGGGGTGCTTAATCACTGAGCCACATTGCCAGGCCGTTTTATTTTGAGACAGGGTCTCGCCAAGTTGCTTAGGGCCTTGCTAAGTTGCTGAGGTTGGCTTTGAACTTGCAATCATCCTGCCTCAGCCTCCTGAGTAGCTGGGATTATAGGGGTGCCCTACTGTGCCCCACTCAAATTGTATTTCCTTCAAAAGATTTGGCTTTTTATCTTAAGTGAGCTACAGAGGTATTCTGGTATTGTTTGTGTTTGCTTACATATATATGATAAAGAGATGGGACAGACTGCTTAAATATTACCATTCAATTAATCTCAAGAACTTCAGGTTCAAAGAGAGAAAAAGAGCCAAAATCTGAACTCCAAAACCTCTTTGCACCATTCTGTTTTCTCCTTCATAACTACTTCTGACACTATGGTCCTAGGTCTCAATTTCTTTATGTATTCTCAAAATGTTGGCTATTGAGGTCCCTACTGACACTAAAAATCTCAAATCTAGGGTTCTGAACCTCCCACATCTAAACAGGAGGGGGTGGGGGTTGTAAACAGCATATTGCACATTCCCTTCAACCCATCAATTTTACTTATAGGCAACACCATAGAGAAAGTCTAGTAAAGTGGACAAGAAGACATGTAAAAGAATGTTTGCTGCCACACTGTAACATTAAAAACCTAAAATATCCTAAAACAGTCACTAACAGGAAAAGGACTAAATTAGGTCATATCCCTATGATAGAGTACAACACATTAGTTAATATAAATTAATTAAAACTGAAACTATTAACATGAACAGCTCAGATACCATGTTGCTCTAAAGAAACAAGCTGCAGAATGACAAGTGTGATACTAGTTATAAAGTTTAAAAACAAGTAAAACAATGACAGCTATTATAGACACACACGTATATAAAGTATAAAAAGATGCATCAACAATAAACACCAAATTCAGGACTGTAGGGATCCATGAAGAGGGACATGAATGGGACCAGATAAGAGGGTACGAGAGTCCTTCAAATGTACCTAGAATGTTTGACTTCTTTTAAATAAACAAATAAATAAATACAGATATATGTACACACAGCGTGTTAGTCTTTGGAAGGAATGGGTGGTGGCACAAATGGTGTTTCAGCTCTTTGCAGTTTTTATATATATATGTTTGAATTCCCAATAAATCGAAATGTAAGAAGCTCTGACAAAATCTTAAAAAGCAAAGAAACTGTTTCTGACTTATCAAAGTGTGAGCAGGAGGTACAGACCGGTGGATATTATGGGCAGGTGGGGAGGCCTGAGGAGGGGGCGTCGTCGGCGAAAAGACCTTAGCCTTTATCAAAGAGAAACCCATGGGCTGGGATAGGTCATTCACTCCTAAAGACCTGAAGACAGCCACTCCGGCAGGGAGGAGGGGGAGGCAGGGGGATGGTATTTGCGCCAATGCAGACAGGAGCAAACGGGCTCAGACACTGCTGAGGACAGGAGAGTGACCGACAATTTCTCCCCATGGGCACAAGCACTTCTCGCCCTCCTCATCAGTGTCTGGGGGCGTCCTCAGAGGCGGGACAGGTGGGGGTAGATGAGGACTCCAGAGTCCCCGAGTTCAGGCAGGGTTGGCTAGGTAAGCCGCCGGGTGTAGGGGAGGTGCCACTGCGGACCGGTTGGGAACCGGGAAGGAGAACACTGAGGCAAGGTGCGGTCAGGGCACGAGGGACATGAAGGGAAATGAAGCCCTGGGATGACCACCTCAGCACACCTCTCCCCACCTCGCCCTCAACCGCCGCCCCCCACCACTTACGCAGACATCTCTTTCATCGCTTCCTGCGTCTCCCTCTTCAGCGAGTGTCTTTCGCTGTGGAGTCCTGTTCTCGTTCCTCCTTTCTTCCTGTATCCACTTTCCTCCAGTCACTTGCAGCTCGCTTGCTCTCTCACTTTCCCACTTACTATAGCCGAGGCATCCAAACGAGTAGTGAAAACACCACAAAACCGGCTCTATTTATGACAATACAGCGCGGACGACGCCAATATGGCGCCGCTTCCCAGACTGCCTCTCGTCCCCTGCAACCCCGCCCCTGGGTCCCGGGCCCGCCCTCGACCACGCCCGCTCAGCTTTCGGCTTGCGTTGGCCCCGCCCACAAGGGGGTGAGCGCTTTCACTGGGAACGCAGATCGGTAAAAAGCTTTTGGTTCTCTCCTTTGTCCGTGGGGCTGTCAATCCAAGCAAATCTCTTGGAATGTAATTTGGGAAATATGTTTTTCTTGTTTCTCCGATGAAAGCATGTATATATTTTAAAAATACCACAGGCTTGCCTAACAAATACAATTTTAAATCTTCAATTATCCCACATCTTTAATTTAATTAGGTGTAGTCAAACGTAATCAATCCACTTGTCAAGGAGATTGTGTTGTGAGAAGGTCACACCCAGGAACGTGCGACTTTAACACAATTATCCTAGGGAAGAGCAAGCTTGTAAATTGGAGGCTAACTGTTCACTTCACCCCTAAGTGCCACCCCCTGATTCATGACATTCTGGCATTTAGCTGAGAGGCTGAAAGTAATTGCTAGCAGTTTGCACCAGGATAAATCCAAGGGTGAATCAAAATCTCACACTTTCAAATAGTGAAGATCATGCGCTATGTGATTGTAAGGATGAAAATGGGAAAATAATGACTGGTTTTAAAATGTTAAATTTTTTAAAAATTTCAAATACTAACTCATTACAAAGAAAGGATGTCAAGAAGCTGCTTATTCTTGGAACGTGACTCAGACACAGTAAATAGAAGAGAATACTTACTGACTTATTCATTTATTCATTCAAGAATATTTATTGAACACCCAATCTGTTTTAGGAACTGTTTTATGCTCCAGGACTTAGGGTATATAAAACCAGATGTTAAAAACAACAACAACAACGCCGCCCCCCCCAAAAAACAACAAGATGTATTCTTTGACCTTATCAAGTTCAGAGTTTGGTAGAAAAAAAAAATCAGATACAAATGATACACTTTTATTGTATAAGTAAAGCGCATACTATGTGTCAGGCACTGGAGAAATTTAATTCCTGTCCTCAAGAAGTCATGTCTTAGTGGAGGAGAACATATACATAGATCATTAAAATACAGTATGGTCTATGATACAGAGGGATCCGGGTGATAAGGGAGACTTAAAGAGGACCACCTAAATTTGGGGTGTGTCAACAGTGGCTTCCTAGAAAAAGGGATGCTGCCTAAAGTAGCAAGATTTGAGAGTAGGAATTGGATGTAGATGATGGGAAGAAAGCAAAACCTATTCCAGGCAGCATAGAGCAGGAACTAGCATAGGCTTCAATGCAAGGTAGACCCAAAATTGAGTTCTAGGTTTCCTATTGACTGGTTTTGTGACAATAACAACAGTGAAACAAACTTATAAATTAATCTTAAAAAAGAAAACATTTTTCTTCATCTATAAAATAAATGAGAATCAAATGAGAAGAATACTGTGACCAGTACGAATCTCAGTCCAAAAATCCAGACTTATACGAATTAGCACTTTATTTTTAAAAACTTAAGTTTTGACTCTGATTCCCTCATTCTTCTGAGCTAGCAGGCAAGGCAATTTTGGTTGTGCTTTCCCCCTCACCCCCTTTCTTGGGGGTAGTATCAAGGAACTTGTAGATATAGGGCCAATTATGAACATCTGGTGCTGGGCCACTTTCCTGTCCTGTGGGCATCTGGGCCTAGAGGGTTTCTGATGTATCTGGGGCTCATGATAAGGGCCTCTGTCTCAGCCCAGAGTGCCCAACTCTTTTCATCTCCTCCATGGGTTAGTGTATCTTGCCACTGTGGGAGACAGACAGCCTCCTTTCCTCAAGTTTTCTAACCAATATCTTTGTTACTGCCTAAGTGGAGTTCTCTTCAGGGCTCAGTCTTGTTTCAAATAGAAAAACCAGAAAGACTTGCTGGTGAATTCTGCTATCTGGACAGTGTAGAACCCTTAGCACAGTGCTAGGCTCATAAGGATTCAATAAATTAACTTTTCTCTCTCTGTCTTTTGGTACTTGAAATTGAAACCAGGGGTGCTTTTACCATTGAGCTACACCCCCGGTTCCTTTTTACTTTTTAAAATTTTGAGACAGGGTCTCACTAAGTTGTGAGATGCTCACTAAATTGCTGAGGCCGGCCTCGAACTTGCAATCCTCCTGTCTCAGCTTCCCAAATCCCTGGGATTATAGATGGGAGTCACCACAACGGGCTGATAAATTTAACTCTTATTTACACTGATTACCAAATTCTTATCTCAGTTTTTCTGTTTATATATTTGTTTTTGAAATATTTATTTTTCTTTCTATTTTTTTTTTTCTGATTCCTTCTTTACCTGCAGAGAATAATTTGTTTGTAATCATCTATTATAGCAATTTGGAAGGAAGGTGAATTCTCTTTTAATCCTATTAATTCAGTGAAATCTTAGGTGTTTCTAAGATAGCTTTTAAACTATATTTAATAATCAGAGTCAACATCAGAACAATACATTTTAATTCACCTTTACATAATTTATAGTTTGGCACTGTTTAATTGTTTTTCTTCCCATTTTTCTGTCTTGTTAATCTACCTGAGATTAAATCCCTATTAAGTACATTTTTTCTTTTGCAGTATACATTATAACTGTATTTGTTAAGCTAAACTAAACTTTTTCAAATTACAAAAGTAACCCATGCTCATAAAAAGGGAGTGGATCTGCATCCCTCCCTTCCATCTTTTTTTTTCCTTCCTTCCATCTTTAACTCTAGTTTTTCCCCTGCAGGCGAACCATTATTATTCTTTTCTTTCTTTCTTTATTTTTATTGTAAACAAATGGGATACATGTTGTTTCTCTGTACATGGAGTCAAGGCGTACCATTTGTGTAATCATAAATTTACATAGGGTAATGTTGTTTGATTCATTCTGTTATTTTTTCCCTTCCCCCACCCCTCCCACCCCTCCCACCCCTCTTTTCCCTCTATACAGTCCTTCCTCCATTCTTGCCCCCCTCCCTAACCCTAACTCTAACAGTAACACTAACCCCTCCCACCCCCCATTATGAGTCATCATCCACTTATCAGCGAGATCATTCTTTCTTTGGTGTTTTGAGATTGGCTTATCTCACTTAGCATGATATCCTCCAATTTCATCCATTTGCCTGCAAATGCCATAATTTTATCATTCTTTATGACTGAGTAATATCCCATTGTATATATATGCCACAGTTTCTTTATCCATTCATCAATTGAAGGGCATCTAGGTTGGTTCCACAATGTGGCTATTGTGAATTGAGCAGCTATGAACATTGATGTGGCTGGATCTCTTTAGTATGCTGATTTTAAGTCCTTTGGGTATAGGCCAAGGAGTGGGATAGCTGGGTCAAATGGTGGTTCCATTCCAAGTTTTCTAAGGAGTCTCCACACTGCTTTCCAGAGTGACTGCACTAATTTGCAGCCCCACCAGCAATGTATGAGTGTACCTTTCTCCCCACATCCTCGCCAACACCTGTTGTTGCTTGTATTCTTGATAATCGCCATTCTAATTGGGGTGAGATGGAATCTTAGGGTGGTTTTGATTTGCATTTCTCTTATTACTAGAGATGTTGAACATTTTCCCCTATGTTTGTTGATTGCTTGTAGATCTTCTTCTGTGAAGTGTCTGTTCATTTCCTTAGCCCATTTGTTGATTGGGTTATTTGCATTCTTGGTGTAGAGGTTTTTGAGTTCTTTATAGATTCTGGAGATTAGTGCTCTATCTGAAGTATGATTGGCAAAGATTTTCTCCCACTCTGTAGGCTCTTTCTTCGCATTGCTGATAGTTTCCTTTGCTGAGAAAAAGTTTTTTAGTTTGAATCTATCCCAGTTATTGATTCTTGCTTTTATTTCTTGTGCTATGGGAGTCCTGTTGAGGAAGTCTGGTCCTAAGCCAGCATGTTGAAGATCTGGACCTACTTTTTCTTCTATAATCTGCAGGGTCTCTGGTGTGATTCTGAGGTCCTTAATCAAGTTTGAGTTTAATTTCGTGCCTGGTGAGAGGTATGGGTTTAGTTTCATTCTGTTGCATATGGATTTCCAATTCTCCCAGCACCATTTGTTGAAGAGGCTATCTTTCTCCATTGCATATTTTTGGCACCTTTGTCTAGTATGAGAAAATTGTATTTATTTGGGTTTGTGTCCATGTCCTCTATTCTGTACCATTGATCTACCTTTCTATTTCGGTAACAATACCATGCCGTTTTTGTTACTATTGCTTTGTAGTAGAGTTGAAGATCTGGTATTTTGATATCCCCTGCTTCGCTCTTTCTGCTAAGGATTGCTTTAGCTATTCTGGGTTTCTTATTCTTCTGATGAATTTCATAATTTCTTGCTCTATTTCTGTAATGTACATCATTGGGATTTTAATTGGAATTGCATTGAATCTGTATAGCACTTTTGGTAGTATGGCCATTTTGACAATATTAATTCTGCCTATCCAAGAACATGGGAGATCTTTCCATCTTCTAAGGTTTTCTTTAATTTCTTTCTTTAGTGTTCTGTAGTTCTCATTGTAGAGGTCTTTCACCTCTTTTGTGAGATTGATTCCAGGGGAACCATTATTAATAGCTCTGTATTTATTCTTCTAGCACCCCAAATCACATATATATATGTACCGGTGATTTTGTTGTATTTTTTTAAATTTTGGAAACAATGGAATATCATACATATTCTGTTCCTTACTTTTTTAAAAAAACTCAAAATTATGGGCATCTTTCCATGTCAGCAAATGTTATAGGTTGAATAGTATTCTCCAAAATGTCTTTTTCTCTACATTTTTAAATTGGTACATTATAGTTGTACATAATGGTGGGATTTTTTGTTAAATATTAGTACCTATACACAAATGTTCTCCCAAATTTCATATGCTGAAGTTCTAAACCACAGTGCCTCAGAATGTGACTGTACTTGGAGATAGTGTCTTTAAAGAAGTAATTTAGTTCAAATGAAGTCATCAGTGTGTATCCTACAACATGATTGGTTTCCTAATCAGAATAAATTTGGACACAGATGGGTAGAGAGATAGTATAGTTTGGATCTGGAATGTTTCATATGTTAAAAGGCTTGTTCGCCAGTGAAGTAATGTTCAAGTTGGGACTTTGGGGAAGTGATTGGATCATGAGGGCTTTAAACGTTATTGAATTAACCCACTTATAACTGAATGGACTATTGGGAGCTGATGGAAACTGTAGGAGGGGGGACCTAGTTGAAAGATGTTGATCTTGGGGGTCATGCCCTTGGGAACTGTATCTTATCTCTGGCCCTTTCCCTTTCTCATTCACTCTCCTTCCTGGCTCTCAGGAGCTGAGTACCCTTCCTCAGCCACACCCTTCTCTCTTGATGTTCTGTCTTGCCTCAGGCCCAAAGCGAAGAATGGCCAACCGCAGACTGAAATCATGAGCCAAAATAAACTTTTCCTTCTTTAAGTTGTTTTTGTCAGGTATTTTGGTCACTGTGTTCCATTTAAAAACATTATTCTTTTTTTTTGTTCTTTTTAATATTAATAGTATTCTTTGTCATAGGTAATACATAATGCATCATCATACTATTGTATTTAGCCATTTCTCTAATGTCTCAAATTTGTTTATATTATAAATACTGCTATAATAAACATCCTGTTACATATATTTATATATTCTCTGTACTTGTGTCACTAGTCCTTGATGCTTCTTTCTTTTTTTTTTTTTTTCTTTTGAGAGAGAGGATCTCTTACTATGTTGTCCAGTAATGTCTTAAATTCCTGGTCATAAATGATCCTCCCCACTCAGGCTCCTGAGTAGCTGGGACTACAGGTATGTGCCACCTTGCCCAGCTAATTGAATATATTCTTTTTCTTTTTCCTCTCCTTATTTTCTTTTTTGGCACTGGGGGATCAAATCAAGAGCTTTACACATGTGAGAAAAATGCTTTACCTTGCAATATTCCAATTCCTTCAAGAAGGTTACTCCAACCAACAATATGTATAGGATGATCTGATTTCTGAAACCCTCACAAATGTTAGATATTAAAAATGCTTGTTATACTTATTATGAAAATTATGTATGTACATAAAAATAGAATAGTGTAATAAATACCATATATCTATCATTTAAATTTAATTTTTTTAGTATTTGTCATGTTTCACTTATGTTTTGTTGAAGTCTTTAAAGTAAGTACAGTTATGACATCTCATTCTTAAATATTTTGATATGCTTTTCTAATAAAAACACTTTCCTATGTGCCATGGTAATATTACTACATTCACATTTCCCTACTTTTTCCTCAAGTATCTTTTGCACTGTTTGTTCATAGTGGGAGCCAAGAACAATGACTACATTTGGTTTTTGGGTCTCTGAAGTGTGTTTTTTTCCCCATTATTTTATTGGTTCATTACAGTTGTACAGAATGGTGGGATTGTTGTTACATTTGTACATGCATACAATATAACATTATAATTTGCCCAATATCATTACATAGCACATCCCCCGCCACCCTCCCTCTTCCTAGTCCCTTTTCTCTATTCTTTTGATCTCCCTTTGATTTTCATGAGATCCACCCCAAACTTTCTTTTCCTTTTTCCTCTCTAGTTTCCACATATGAGAGAAAACATATGACTATTGACCTTCTGAGTTTGACTTATTTCACTTAACATAATGGTCTTAAGTTTCATCTATTTTCCTGCAAATGACATACCTTCATTCTTCCTTGAGGCTGAATAAAACTCCATTGTGTATATATACCACATTTTCTTTATCCATTGTTGGACACCTAGGCTGGTTTCATAGTTTTGTTATTGCTAATTGTGCTACTATAAACATGGGTATGCGTGTATTAGTACAGTATGATGACTTTAATTCTTTAGGGTAAATACCAAGTAATGGTATAGCTGGTCATGTGGTGGTTCCATTCTTAGTCTTTTGAGGAGCCTTCACACTGATTTCCACTGATCATACTAATTTACAATCCCACCAACAGTATAGAAGTGTTCCTTTTTCTCCACATCCTCTTCAGCATTTATTATTTGTATTCCTGATGACTCTCATTCTGACTGGTATGACATAAAATCTCAGTGTGGTTTTAATTTGAATTTCCCTAATTGCTAATGATATTGAATATTTTTTCATGTATTTGTTAGCCATTTGTATTTCTTCTTTTGAGAAGCGTCTAATTCATTTGCCCTTTTATTAATTGGGTTATTTGGGGGTTTTTTAGCATTGTTTTTGAGTTATTTATGTATTCTAGATATTACTTTATGTATCTGGGAAAACGTACATTAACTCAGAATACTTTTTCTGGCAGATTGTTGTAGCAGGTCATTATACTAGCACTTAAGGAAAAAAATATGTTTTGGTGGTGTCAGGGATCAAACCGAGGGTCTTATGCATTCTAGATACTCTACCACTGAGCTAAATACCTAGCCAGAACTAGCACTTAAAAGAAAAATGAATAGAAAAGTGTGGTCCCTCAAGTAGATCGTCCAAAAAATGACCTTTGGAGCTAATGCTGGGGTTGCCTACATACTGTGCCAGCTGTAACAAAGGTCTCCCCTTCTATCAGCAGCAGGAGCAGGGCCAAACTTAGCTTCTCACAAGATGACTTTCTGTCCCAAGCAGATGGGGCAACAAATTCCTAAAGATCCCTAGGTACTAGGAAGTTGGCTTTCCCAGACAAGTCCTGGAACAGCTGGTTCCTAAACTCAGTCACCTTGGCTCTAGTTTCTGTGTCCCACATTCTGATAAGGCTGTTTCCTTACAATTTTGCTCCAAGAAGGCGTCATCTCAGGCAGGAAATATCCCTTCACTACAATACATTTAGCACTCAGCCTTAGCATCTTTCTTTTCTCTGGATGACCCTTAACTTGCATGTTTCCCCATTAAAGCCTTGTTTTAGTCAGCTTTTTTGCTGCTGTGACTAAAAGACCTGACAAGATTAATTTTAGAGGAGGAAAAGTTTGAGAGCTCAAAGTGTCAAAGGTCTTAGTCCATAGACAGCCCCCTCCATTCTTCAGGGCTGAACATCATGGTGGAAGAGTGTGGCAGAAGGAAGCGGCTCACATGGTGATCAGAAGCAGAGAGCGACTGCACTTGTCAGATACAAAATATATACCCCAAAGACATGCCCCCAATGCCCACCTCCTTCAGCCACACCCTACCCATCTTCACTCAGTTAATCCCATCCAGGGATTAATTGACTGATTGGGTTAAGGCTCTCATAACCCAGTCATTTCTCCCCTAAACCTCTGGTATTGTCTCACTCATGAACTTTTGGGGAATACCTCACATCTAAACTATAACAAGCCTGTTCCTTAACCCAAACTGAATGACCACGTACAATTCATCCTGAGCCCTGTTGCAACAGGTGGTAGTCATGAAGGAACTTGATACTCACTTTGAACAACAAAAAGAAAACACACTGTTGAATTTGTTCTCACTGGATTCAAATTAAGTTTTGCTCAGTCGATTTGAATAAATAGGATCTGAATGTTGTCAGAAATTGATTGGATCCCCAACTATGTTTTAAAAATTAGGATATCAGAAGAAATAAGGCAGAAAAAAAACTGACAGTAAAGACACTTCAGAAGTATAGTAACATACATTGTTGGTGGGACTGTACAACCACTATGGAAATCAATATGGAGGCTCCTCAAAAGACTAGGCATGAACCACCATATGATCCCACTATACCATTTCTTAGTGTGTTTACCTGAAGAATTGAAGTCACCTTACTAAAGTGATATATGCATACACATGTTTATAGCAGCACAATTAACAGTAGCCAAACTACAGAACCAGCCTAGGTGTCCATCAACAAATGAATGAATAAAGAAAATGTGATACATATACACACAGAGTTTTATTCAGCCATAAATAAAAATGAAATTATGGCATTTGTAGGAAATGTTTTCTTTCATATGCAGAAGCTAGAGAGGAAAAAGGAAAACAAAGTTGGGGTGGATCTCATGAAAATCAAAGGGAAGGTTAGTAGAGGAAAGAAACCAAGGGGTGGGAGAGAGGGGAGGACGGGAGAGGGGAAATGTTGGGGAGTGATAGTTAAATTGTGTGCATGTAAAAATTTGTAACAACAAATCCCATCAATGTGTACAACTATAATGCACTAATGAAAATGTGAAATAAAAATTTAATGGAAAAAAATGTGCAGTAACATGTTGTTATAAAATTGTGGGGGAGGAGCAGAGTAGGATGAGAGAGGCAGAATCATAACTGAAGCCCTAATGTGGTAGAATCTCTGGGAAAAGGACCCTACTCTTTGAGTTTTTTTTTATTTTTAGACGTTGATAGACTTTTATTTTATTCATTTATTTATATGCAGTGCTGAGACTCAAACCCAGTGCCTCACACATGCTAGGCAAGTGCTCTACCACCCAGCCACAACCCCAGTCCTCCTCTTTGAGGTTTTGTGCTTACATGGCTAATTTGTGCCTTGTTGAGACCTCAGTCTACCATTGAGGATGTCAGAAGAGGGAGGAACACCCAGGTGTTGCAATTCCTAAAAGATCTCTCAACCCACTTTCTTTTAACATCCTGGAACAGGGTGGCCTGGACCACATGGTGTTATGGATGTCACAGGACACATTCTAGCATTTCCTATTTATACCATCATTTGTTGTCTCCTCTCAGAGAAAAGAGTACCTTCTGTGATTTGGTTTTATTCTGCTACCCAGTTCATTCAAATCTTGAATTTAGCAGAAATTCCTGTTTCTAATTTGAAATTTCTGTTGCTGGGGCAGATACAGTTGGCTCTTCACATCCACTGATTCGCCCAACCTTAGATCAAAAATATTCAAAATAAAACCTTGTACATGGGCTGGGGTTGTGGCTCAGTGGTAGAGCACTTGCCTAGCATGTGTGAGGCACTGGGTTCAATTCTCAGCACCACATATAAATAAATGAATAAAATAAAGGTCTATCAACATCTAAAAAATGTTTTTAAAAAACTATGTACATACTGAACATACATGTATAGACTTCCTTCATCATTATTGTGATGGGTTGACAGATCTGACTCCATGAGAATGTTATAGGCCAGACTCTAAGGGAAATGACTAAACAGACTCCATTTTGCTCCGAGACTCCATGTTATGTAGGAAATAAGCTTCTCCTATGGGAACACCCCACCTCTGTACCCATCCTCAGTTACTTAGCGTGACATGTTTAGCAATACAAAATGACAATTCTTATGTAATGAAAAATTGCTCTCTTTTGATTTCTATTGCTCTTAACCAATGTACCATGTAAATGGTAATTGTGTGAATGTTAGTAACCATTCTTTAGTTTGTACCTAGGTAAGGGTCATTTTGACCCACTTCCCCCTCTGTTGATGATCTCATGATGCTAGTTTGTAATTTTGAATCATAGCAACAGACACTTATGATTGATGTGAATTTTGGTATAAGAACCCCTACAACCCTATGGTCGGGCTGTTCTCCCAATAGCCATTTTTTGGGGGCATTGTGTGAGACAGTCAGCTGGCCAGCTTAACAAAAACTCTCGAATTTGGACTTCTCAGTGGTGATTGGTCTGTTCTTAAGTTGTACCCCATAACAATTATTTCCTAAACTATGTACATATTATTCACATTGTATTATGTATTGTAAGTAATCTGTACATAAGATATATGCAGATACTACACCATTTTGTAGAAGGGACTTAAGTATCCGTGAATTTTGGCATCCGTAGTGCCGGAGTTGGGGGTCCTGGAAACAATCTCCCAAGGATACCAAGGGATGACTGACTATATTTAATAAGCACAATTTGTTACTTTAAAAATATACTGAATTTGGTGCAAAGGAGGGGCAATCCAAGTGCCTATTCATTTTTCTCTATATTTAGAACAATATGTAAAACCCTGGACATGCTTTGAACAATTCAAGAGCCCATTGATTGAGAGTTTGATTTTGAGAACATTTCTAATTTCAAGGGTGGATTTTCATGGTATGTGCTTGTGGGATGAGGCTCCCTGAATCTCATAGTGTTTTCTTGCATTAAAAACCTGCTAGCTTCTTTGAAAGAGACTTTGCCCTGTGTGCTCAGATGCGTCAAATCAAGTAAGGTAGCAATCAACAGCTTTCCTAGGAGTCATCTTGACAGCCTGAAGTTAGGGAACTCAGCATTCCCTTCCAACTGTTAGTTCTCTACACATTCAGAAGGGCAGAAAAAGTCTTTACATCAATTTAAAAACTTTTTCTCCAAAACTCAGGGGATTAACATATAAACTCAGCAGACAGGCAGGTAAGTTTCCTACCTCCCTCCAAATTGAAGCCAAGATTAATTACGAGATTCACCTGTTCCTGAAACAGGTCAGGTAATTGATCCTGGCTGTGCTGCTCCCTGAAGCAGTGCTGGTCCTACAGTTCATAGACTTACTTGCTTTGATCACCTCATTCTCTCTCAGCAGGTCCCAAATGGTTGCCACGGGACACAAGTGCTTAGTTTACAATCATGTTAATTTTGCTTTTTGTTTGTCTTTAGCAGTTGGAGATTAATGAGTGAAAAGGGTGTTTAAATTTTCAACCAGGCTTCCAATCACTGGGCCAGCCACATTGTCGCTGGCAGTTTTATTACTTTGATTTCCTGAATCAATCAGGTATACGGTTTCTTTGTTCAATATAGGTTATGGTGCAGGAAAAGACAGGCCTACCAGGAATGACTGCTGCTGCTCTGGATTCCATGGAAGGCGACTGTGAAAATATTTTAGCACCTTTGCAGGTTTTCATAGGAGGACTATGTTGTTGGCATATTTTGCTTGTTTACAATGCTAGGTAGGGATTGAACCCAGGGACACTCCTCCATTGAGTTATATCCCGGTCCTTTTTGTTTTTTATTTTGAGACAGGGTCTTGCTACGTTGCTGAGGCTAACCTCAAACTTGCCATACCCTTTTGCCTCCCAAATTGTTGGGATTACAGGAAGTATGCCACCATGCCCGGCTCCTGGTATTCTAAATAAACATTTCTGAAGTATCTTATAAAGGATGTTGCTATGCCTGTTTTTTATAGTGAGGAAATCAAATTAGCCTATATCTGTTACAATGGTGAAAAATAATTCAGAATTTGAAATAAATTCTTTAGAAGTGTGAAACTGTTGCCATTTCAACTCCTGATGCTTCTGAAGTAAGGAAAACAAACTCCATTCCATAACAAGTTTACTTCAGTGCTTGCCTTCAGGTTTGTACATAAACCAGCTAGGCCTGGGGGATTCTCTCTCAGAGCCTTCATATCAAAGAAATCCCCTTCAGGTCTAATACACTGTAATCAAGATTTTATACAAAAATTACAACTGAGTATGCATTGATCCTGGATATAAGGGACAAGAAGAACTGTGATTTAATCTGGTCTTTCTAAAGCACAAAACTGATCATGAAACTTCTTGTTTTAACATCTGTTGTAGTTTAGACCTTGAATGTTGACAGAGAGGTCCATGTATTAAAGGCTTGGTTCCCCAGTCTGTAGCACTGTCAGGAGTTGGGGGAACCTTTAGAAGGTGGGGACTGATGGAAAGAAATTAGGTAATTAGGAGTGTACCTTTGAAGAGGATATTGGGACCCTGGCTCCTTCCTCTTTCTCTCTCTGCATCCTGGCTGCCCTGAGGTAAACAGGCCTCCTCTGCTATGTGCTCCCACCATGATGTACTGTGCAGCCCCAGGCCCAAAGCAACAGGGTCAAATCATCATGAACTGAAACCTCAGATGTGTTCTGAGAAATACATCATTACACAAATCTATGTGCAAACATCAGAGACTGTACTTACACAAACTAAGATGGCTACAATGCCATTAAGTACTCTATGTGGTCTTAATGGACCCACCATCATGTATGGTCCATCTTTGACTGAAGCATTGCTATATAGTACTTGACCATATGTCTGGTCCTTCTGATCCCATGTGTTCTCCTTACAATGTGACATAATACTCCTCCATTGAGAGCCAGGTTTGTGTTCCCAATTCTGGAACCCAAGTAGGCTTTTATAACTGTCTCAACCAAAATGGTGAGTGGAATGATGGTGGTATGTTGCTATGTGATTTCTCAGTCAGGCCATAAAAGACAATCCAGTTTTTGTTCCATTCTTCCTCTTTTAGGATATTTGCCTTTGGAACACTAAGCTGCTATATAATCCATCCACCCTGAAGTTGCCATGCTAGGCACCACACAGTTTGAGGGGGAATTTTTGAGGAGCATTCAGCTGTTGGAGTCTCCCTAGTTTAGGCACCCAGTATATAAGTAAAGAAACCTTTGAGATAAGCCAACCCCAACTTATCTGACTACAGTCTCAGAGACTGTGAGTAGAACTGTCTAGTTGAACAATTCTGGAATTCTTATTACATAGAAACCATGAGAGGAAAAATGATCATTGTTGTCCCCAACTATAATTTATTGAAGCGATTTGTTTCATAGTGTAATGGGGCGCAATTTAAGAACAGACTGATCACCATTGAGAAGTCCAAATTCGAGTCTTTATTAAGCTGGTCAGCTGAGTGTCTCACACAATGCCCCAAAAATGGCTATTGGGAGAACAGCCCTGATCACAGGGTTGATCGCCCACCGCCCGCGGGGACAATCACAACGCGTACGCTCTTCTTCATCACAGGAACCAAAAGAGAGCTTTATTCCGCCAGTCTCAGACTTATATTGAGAACATCAGCCTATCAGAGAGTAGACTACCAGGAAAGTCAGCCTATCAAGAAACAGTCTCCAGGCAGATACCAGGATCGCCTGACGTACAACAGCCAACCAGAGTTACTTCCTAAAACTTATTTACGAGTGCAGCTATGTCTGGCAAGCTGCCAGGCGCCATCTTAGAGATCAGGCCACGGTGCGGCTTGGGGCCCTCAGAGCCCGCCCCTGACACAGGGTTGCAGGGGTTTTTAATATCATAAGTCAGTACATCAAACATAAGTGTCTGTTGCTATGCTTCAAAATCACAAACTAACATCATGGGATCTGAAATTGTTAGCAGAGGGGGAAGTGGGTCAAAATGACCTTACTTAGGTACAAACTAAAGAATGGTTGCTAACATCTGAACAATCACTGTTGACATCACCGTTAACATGGTACATTGTTTAGGAAACTAGGAATCAAAAAGAGAACAATTTTTCATTACACAAAAATCGTCATTTCATCATTTTGTATTGCCAAACAGTCATGCTAAACAACTGTTGATGGGTACAGAAGCTGGGTGTTCCCATGGGAGGAACATTTCCTACATAACATGGAGTCTCAAGGTAAAATGGAGTCTGTTTAGTCATTGCTCATATAGCCTGGCCTATAACATTTCCATGGTGTCAAATATGTTAAACTGTCACACATAGTTATAGTGTCTGGAAAAGGGAAAAGGGAGTTGAAAAGTATCCTGGGTCATAAATTAAACCAAATTATATTTGGGATTTAAAAAAGAATCATTTGGTAGTAACTGCAATTTAGTCTTAAAAATAAGAATCTAGAAAATATCGTGGCAATTATGTATGACTAGGCTGGATTTACTTCAGAAATGCAAGGTTGGTTTAACATTAAAAAGTTAATCAATATAATTAACCATATGTACATAATAAAAAGGTTATCAAATATTACAAATAAAGGGAACAATTGACATTATGTATATCCTGATATGGTACATCAAGAAAAAGAGGACTGGGGTTTTAGCTCAGTGGCAGAGCACTTGCCTAGCATGTGTGAAGTACTGGGTTTGACCCTTAGCACCACATAAAAATAAACATAATATAAAGGCATTCTGTCCATCTACAACTACAAAAAAATTTTAAAATGTTATTTAAAAATTTCCTGTTTTAATTGGAGAGTATCGTGCTATGTGAAATAAACCAATCCCAAAAAACCGAAGGCCGAAAGTTTTCTCTGATAAGAAGATGCCGATCCATAGTGGGGGGTGGGTAGGGAAGAATGAAGGGACTTTGGATTGTACAGAAGGGTGTGAGGGGAGGGGTGGGGCAGGTGGGGATGGAAAGTATGGTAGATTGAGACAGACATTATTACCCTATATACATGTATGAAAATAATTTTTTTTAATTTGTCACTGTCAAAAAGAAGTTAACAAGAATAAATAAATAAAAGTTAAAAATTTTTCTGTTTAAAAAAAAAGAAAATGTCAGTTCTGTAGTCTTTCCTGTTCAAATTGCATAAACTTGATCTAATGATGAGAAAATATCAGATAAACCCAAATGAAGGAATACTTTGATACATGTGGTCTGTAATTTTAATATTTATTTATTTATCCATTCATTTGTTTATTCTGTGGTATTGGACTGAAATAGGGGTACTCTACAACTGAGCTACACACTCAACTAATTTTTATTTTTTCAGGACTGAGGACCAAACTCAAGGCCTTGTGCATGCTAGGCAAGCACTCTGCCACTGAGCTAAATCCCCAATCCCCTCAGTTCTTTGTAATTTTATCTAGAGACAGGGACTTGTTTAATTGCTGAGGCTCACCCTTGAATTTGTGATCTTCCTACCTCAACCTCCTGAATTCTTGGGATTATATATAGGCTTGTGCAACTGCACCTGACTGGCCTATATTTTAAAAAAATGTCAAGATAAAGAAAGTCTGGGGGACTATTCTAGATTAAAGATGACTAAAGAGTCATGATATGATTTAGTATGAAATATATTTGATTTTTGTCCTGTTTCCTAAAAACCCTGGGAATTCCTGAGTGATAGAAATTTTTTGTTATTAACAATGGTCCCTTACAGATCCTTGGGTTTATGTTAATGGCGACTTAGGGTGGGGCCCCTACATAGCCACAGGATAGGGCCAATTACTGGAAAGATCAGGTGATTGGAGATCAGAGGGTTGAAACTTTTAGCACCTACCACCAACTGCTGGGCAGGTCCTGGGCCGTGTGATCAAGCTCATAAACTCTTCAACAAGATTTGATGAGCTTCTGACTTGCTGTACTTGTGGATGTGTTGAGAGGGTGGCAGTCCCAGAGAAGGCCTGGGCCCCTGGGGCCTTGCAGCATCCATCTCTTCATGGGGTTGTCTGTATCTTTTATAATACCTTTTATAATAAACTGACAAATGTAAGTAAATATTTCCCTGAATTCTATGTCATCCTAGCAAGTTATTGGAACTCAAAGAGGAGGCTGCAGGAATCTGGTTGTAGACATTCAGTTAGAAGTACCAGTGGTGTGGAGTTGTGTTTGTTATCTGAAGTGGGGCAGTTTTGTGGAATTGAGTTGACAAATTGTGAGCTCTGACACCATCTCCAGATAGATTGCACCAGAGTTAATTTATAGGGTACTCTGTTAGAGAATCACTGAAGGATTGTTCGATGGGGAGAAATCCAAGGATCACAAAAGTATTTTATACTGATTGAGAGCAAAAAATTTTTTTTTCCTTTTCCATATGACAACTATAAGCAAAAATAACCAAAACGGTTTCGGCACTATAATGAAAGTACAAATAACTGGGATGGGCACCAATTTCATGGATCAGCTATGCCTTTTATTCGGCAATGGAGTCAGGCATCAGAGGGCTCACTTTCTGGGTAGAAAATGGCCCCTTATTACAGGAGATATCTGGGTTTAAATAGGTTACACACTAGGGGATGACTTAACCATTGAAGAGACTTTAACAGAACATATCAGTTTGGGCATTTAGGAAACAGGTTGGGAGAATTTGAAATTTGTTTTTATTGGGCAAGGATGGAGGGTCCAGAGTTCAGCATT
Organism: Sciurus carolinensis; assembly: GCF_902686445.1. NCBI lineage: Eukaryota > Metazoa > Chordata > Mammalia > Rodentia > Sciuridae > Sciurus > Sciurus carolinensis. Next base: position 42,921,102 of record NC_062225.1, read on the forward strand.
CAGCACTTATCTCTTTATTGTACTGTCACTGTGAAAGGATTTATTTGGGGAAGGATCAATGTTTTGCTTCTTCCCAGAGACTGTCATTTTAGGCTTGATGGATGTCTCTTTCCCAGGGATTGTCTTGTCACTGGGAATGGATGTATTGGGAAAGGATCAATGTTATCAATGTTTCACTTTCTTCCTCCCTCCCTCTTCCTAGGCCACTGTTTTGGGGGTTGTCATTTCCATATCCTTCAACAACAAAAGGCAATATGTGATCCTGGATTGGATTTTGGACCAGAAAAACAAACTCTTTTCCTTTTGCTACAGGGGTCATTAGTGAAATTGAATTAGTAAGATTGAATTGACGAAATTTAAATAAGGCATACAGATTACATAATTGTATCAGCTGTATCAATATTAATTTCCTGGTTTTAATAAGCATTGTTGTCATAGCATTGCTTTTCCAAAAAAAAAAAAAAAAATTTAGAAGGAAAGTGACATTGTTGCCAAAAGCTTGGACCTTGTCCCTGATGCTAGTCCAATAATGAGGACAGTTTTGAGAAAAAGGAAAAAGAACATTTATTGCTTTGCTAGCAAAGGAGAAACACAGGGGACTCCTGTCCCAGAGACTGTGATTCTGCCCATCAGCAGGAACAGAGGGCTTTTAAAGAGATTTTAGAGTTGTAATTCTGTTGGAGTTGTAATTCACTTGTTAATTTGTGAGAGTCTTTTCTGAGATCTTCTGGTACCATCCTCAAAGTCTGGATTACTTTGTTCCTATGGAGGGTGTGTATTCAAGGACAGATTAATCTGCTTAAAATGGGGAAGAAAGGTAATCCTGTTTCCCCTGAGATTAGGGAGGGGAAGAGATTAGGAAGGAGCAGGGAGAGAGGAAGAGAAAGAAACATGTCCATTAAAAAAAAATAAGTTGCAGTGGCAAAGCAGCAAGGGCTATATTCAAAGCATAAAGTGGACCATTGTTGCAACATTATGTCTGCAATTTCCTCTCGAATGTTTAAATGGAGGAAAATATCGTGTTCATGAACTGGAATATGATTTTCTTAAATTGATCTGTATATTTAATGCAGCCCCAATAAAAATTTTAGCAGGCTTTCTGTTTGCTTGTTTTTGTGGGTTTTGACAAGTTTATTTGAAATTTTTTGTAGAAGAGAAAATGACCAAAAATAGTTATGAGAGTTTTGAAAAAAAAAAAAAGTAACTAAAAGAACTCGCTATGAATATCAAAACTTAAAACCCTACATTAAAGTTTAAAGACATAGACCAGTTGGACAGAATTCAGTACTCAGCAACAGATACATACACATGGACACTTGATTTATAACAGAGGTAACATTTCAGGGCAGTGGGGAAAGATGACTATTTTTAGTAAATAGTACTGGTACAACTAGATATCCTTAAGGAAAACAAAACAAAACAAAATAAATCTGGCCTCTGTACCATGTCATATAAAAATTAGAATACTGGAAAAAATGACTCTAAATATAAGAAATTTTAAAAAGTAACATAGGAAACAATCTTTCATATCATGATGAAATATTTCTTAGGCAGGATTAAAAAAAGATATACTCACCATGAAGGAAAAGATTGAGAAATTGAACTAAGCTAACCTTATTAATTTCTGGTCATCAAAAGATATCATCAACGGAGTGAAAAGGTGATGTCCAGAATATATAAAGAGCTCTTCCATATTATCAAGACAAATAAGACAAGCTATTAGAAAAATGGAAAAAAGATTTGAACGAACTTCACAAAACGACTCCTAATATTGCATATGGGAATACCCCTCAAATTTATTGGTAATCAAGGAAATTAAAATTAAAATGCACTAAACATTCCTACTGACATGATTAAAATGACAAAGACTGGGCTGGGGAGATAGCTCAGTCAGTAGAGTGCTTACCTTGCAAGCACAAGGTCCTGGGTTCGATCCCCAGGACTGCAAAAAAAAAAAAAAAAAAAAAAAAAAAATGACAAAGACTGACAATACTGAATATTGGTGAGGACATGGAGCTAGTGGAATCTCATACATTGATAATTGGGTGTAAGCTGGTACGACCACTTTGGACAATATATTCAATTGAACATTATACACCACAACACAGCAATTTCACCCTAAATATGTGACCTGCAAAAATGTGCACACATATCAAAAGATACATATAGGAATGCTGTTCATATTAGCTCCAAACTGGATACAACCCAAAAATAGAGTAGTTAAATAAATTATAGCATATTCACATAATTGAACACTACCTGCAATCAAAATGATTGAATTGCAACTATATTCAACCACATGATTGAATTTCCCAACACAATGCTGAGCAAGACACGAAAGAACATATGCTCTATGAGTACATTTACATATAGTTCAAAGCCAGCCAATTCTCATCCTTTTTAAAATCTCACTCTTTATTAACTTGTAACTAGTGGGAAAATGCAGGAATCTTAAATGTACAGAATATTTACCTAGGGAAACACACATAGACCATTACCCAGATAAAATATGGAACATTTCCTCTTTCTCAGAAGGTAACTCCAAACATTAACTATTATGCTGACTTTTTGTTTTTATTATGAATTAATTTTTTTCCTAGATTACTATTTTTGGCCTAATTGTTGGTTATATAGCTATGGTCACTCTTTTATTTATCAACCTGTACACTTAGGATTTGTGCACTTTTTTGTACATATGTTACAATCCAAAACTTAAAAAAGAAAAGTCTAATGAATGTATGAATTATGTGCCTCAACTCAGCACAGTAGAATTTTTTTTCAAGCACCTCCTGAGAACTCACTTCTTCCATTTCTGGATATTTTCTTCAATTTTATGATTATGATCATTTTACAAGTCTGTCTATTTAAACTACAGACATCTTCAACTAGGAAGCGGGGATACTATTTTAAAATATACTCTATGATAAAAGTCACTGTTTCTCCATGAGGAGAAATGATGTATATGTGAACTGTTTTCAGTTTCCAGTGTTCTAAAGGATAATTGGAAGACATTCTGAAGAAGTAGGAAGGGAGCTTACCAATGAGCACACAGGGACACCTTGTTTGGACCCAGAGTCTCCCTGAACATCTTCTCCCTGTCAGTCCTACTTAGATGAAGACATGACCCAAGTCTACTCTTCAACCCTAAAGTCTGACACAAACCCTCAATGCAGAATCTCTTGCTAAGTCTAGTGGTATTCTTTGTCATGAATTTATTAGTTTCATGCTAAGGCTATATAAAATTCTGTCAGCTGCTTCCTGAGAGAGCATACAGGAAGAATGGATACCAGCAATAATTATTGAAAATGGAGTTTCATGTAGGACCTGACTTTTGTTGTTTTTATTTCCTGTCCCTTCCTCTTCATGATGCGCAATCTTCCTATTAAGATAATGTTGAGCTGTTGGGATAACTAATTTTGAGGGACATCATTTTTTTCTAAGTTAGTTTCAATTTAATCTCCATTTCATACAGTTACCTCAGCATTAATTGATGACTCTAAAAAACTAATCTTTTTCAGGAAAGTCTGGACATTGTGCTTGTACTCTCAGGTGAACATCAAATAGAATTTTATGTTTGAAAAATTAGAAACAGTTAATTGCACTCAAATCATGACTCTCTCCTGAGGAAAGTACTTTGCAGATTATAATTATTGGTAACGCTTTGTAAATGAAAATGCAAGCATTGAAGAAATTAAATGTTCTGTATAAAATTAGAGCCAGGAATGAGTCTTAGGCTTTTTGGTTCTTGTTCTTGTGCCACATCATCTGACCATGGGCAACTTTAAGAATTCAATTCAAAAAAAAAGAATTTGTCAAGGTAACCTAAGTGAATTAATATACCGTATTAGTATATAATTATCTTTCACATTAAATTTAAGAAATCATTTAATGTATACTTTAAGATACGAAAACATACATCGTCAGTCTCAGCTGGTATCCTGTTACCTAAGCTAGAAACCAGGAGTCATTCCTCACTCCTTTCTCTCTCAATGTCTAGTCAATCAAATTTTAAGTTCTGTTAGCTACTTTTTTCTTTTCTTTCAGAATAATTTCAAACTTACAAGAAAAGTTCCAATATTAGTGCAAAGAATGATTTTTCCTTGAACCATTTGAGCACAAATTGCTCAAATCATACTCTGGAGTAGAATTCTATGGTATAAATGTACTACACTTTGTTTGACATTTCACCTATTGTAACTAAAGCTGCTATAACTTCCGTGTACAGGTTTTAGTGTGAACATTAGTTTTTATTCCTCTGGGATAAAAGTCTAGGAGGGCAATTGCTGGGTTGAATGGTGGGTACATGTTATTTTATAAGAAACTGCCAAACTTCTTCTAGACTAGTTGTATCATTTTACATTCCCACCAGCAACATATGAGTGACTTAGTTTCCCCATATCCTCACCAGCGTTTGGTGATGATTTCACTATACTTTATTTTGGGTGTACAGATAGGTGTATAGTGATATTCCATTGTGGTTTTAATCTGCATTTCTGTAACAGTCAATGATGTTGAACCTCTCTTCATGGATTTTATTTTGCCTTCTGAATGTTTTCTTTGATGAAATGTTTGTTCATGTCTTGTACCCACGTTCTAATAGGATTGTTAAATTTGGAGAGTTCTTTATGTAATTCTAGATATGAGTCCTTTGTCAGATACAACCCTTGAGAACAGCGTCTCTCCTCCAACCTGTAACTTGTCCTCTCATTCTCTTAACAGAGTCTTCTACAGAGCAAGAATTTTTAATTTTGCTGTCAATTCACCTGTTTTTTCCTTAATGGATCATATTTTTATATCAAATCATTAAGAATTCTTTGGATTTTTCCCCATTTCTTTCTAAAGTTTTGTAGTTTTTTATGTATTACATTTAAATCCATGATCCATTTCATTTTAAAGTTTTTAGAAGGTGTGACATTAATCTGAGTTTTGTTTTCTTTTGCCTCTACTGTCCATTTATTTCAGCAACATTTGTAGAAAAGGCTACCCTTCCTCCATTCAATTGCTTTTGCATGTTATCAAAAATCAATTGGTCATATATGTGTGGGTCTATTTCTGAATTCTCTAATCTGTTCATTGATCAATGTATCTATCCTCCTACAAATATCACACTCTATTGATTGCTGTAGCTAAACAGTCATAATAAAATTGCTTTAGAGTGATTCCTCCTGATTTCTTCTTTTTATAAATTCTTTTAGCTATTCTGGGATCCATATCTTTCCATGTAAATTTTAGAACAAGTTTGTCTATGTCCACAAACAAAACAAAACAAAACAAAACAAAACAAAACAAAACAAACAAAACAAAAAACTTTCTAGGATTCTTTTAGAAATTGCATGAAACCTCTAGATAAATTTGGGTAGAATTGACATCCTTCTTACACTAAGTGTTCCAGTTCATACCAGTTTCTCCATTTAGTTAGGTCTTCTCTGATTTCTTTCATTACCATTTTATAATTTCAGCATAAAGATCCTACACGTTTTGTATCCCTAAGTATTTAATTTTCTTTGGAGTGATTATATATAGTATTATGCTTTTATTTTGATTTCTACATATTCATTGTTAATATATAGAAGTAAATTGATTTTTGTATGTCAATTTTGAATCCTGTGACTTCACTGAACTTATTAGTTTCAGGAGTTTTTTGGTAGAATCATGGGGATTCTGTATATAGACAGCCCTGTCATCTGCAAATTGGATAGTTTTATTTTTTTACTTCCTGATCTGTATGCTTGCTTGCTTCCTTCCTTCCTTCCACTGTGATTGGATAGAGAGGTAAGAGGACACCCTATCTTGGAAAAGATTCAGTCTTTCACCATTTGATATGGTGTTAGATGTAGATTTTTCGTATATGCTCTTTATCAAGAAGGGAAAGTTCCTTATATTTCTAGTTTGCTGAGAGTTTTTATTTTAAATTGGTGTTAGATTTTGCTATAAATGTGTGCTGGGCATGGTGGCTCACACCTGTAATCCTAGAGACTGGACTTGGGAGGCTGAGGCAGAAGGATTGCAAGTATGAGACAAGCCTTAGCAATTTAGTGAGGTTCTGAGCAACTTGGTGAGACTCTGTCTCAAAAAATTAAAAGGGCTTGGGTATGTAGCTCAGTGGTAAAGTGCTTCTGGGTTCAATTCCCAGTTGCCCCCTTCCCCCTCCAGCAAGAAAAGATTTTGCTAAATGTTTTTTCTTCATCAATGTATATCATCACATATTTTTTTTCTTTAGCTTGTGGCATATCTGCAATAAATTCCACTTGGTTATGGTATATAATTTAAAAAAAATTTTTTTTTATTTTTAGTTGTAGATGGACACGATACCTTTATTTTACTTATTTATGTGATGCTGAAGATCAAATCCAGTGCCCGACTCATGGATGACAAGAGCTCTACCACTGAACCACAATCCCAGCTCCAATATATAATTCTTTTTCTACATTGTTGGATTAGGTTTGTTAACATTTTGTTGAGGAATTTTGTATCTATGTGATAAATTGATCTGTAGCTTTCTTTTTTCATTCTGTCTTTGGTTTTGGTACCTGGGTAATATTGGTCTCATAAAATGAGCTGGGAAATGTTTCATCTTCTTCTATTTTCTGGACTAGATTGAGCAAAATTGGTGTTACTTCTTTTCTTTAAACCTTTGGTGGAATTTCTCCACTGGAGTCCTCTAGAATCAATGATTCCATTTTCAGGAGTTTTGTGATTATGAATTGAGTTTCTTTAAGGGCTATAGGACTGCTCAAGTCATCCATTTCATCTTGGTTGAATTTCAGTAGTTTGTGGTTTCCAAGCAATTGATCACTTTTTCCTAAATTGTCAAATTATGAGTGTAAATTTATGGCAATCCCACATTATACTTCTAGTAGCTACAGAATTTGTAATGATTTCCCTTGTTTTGCATTTGAAATTAGGTAAGTTGTACCTTCTCTTTTATCATTTGTCAGTCTTGCTATAGATATATCAATTTTATCGATTGTTTTCAAACTTCAGGTTTTTATTTCATTGATTTCTCCATTCTTTTCCTACTTTAAATTTCAGTGATTTCTGTTATTATCTTTATTTTTTCTTCTGTATATTTTGAATTTCTTTTTCTTTTTTTTCTAGTATTTTGAGATGGGATACTGAGATTATTGATTTGAGACATTTCTTTTTTCCAATATAGCATTTAGTATTACAAATTTCCTTACATAAATACTGCTTTGGCTAAATTTCACATGTTTTAATAAGTTGTACTTTAATTTTCACTCTCTATATATTTTCAATTTCTTTTAAGGCTTCCTGTTTTACCGATGCATTATTTAGAAGTGTGATGTTTAATTTCTAAGTGAACGAAGATTTTCCTGTTTGAGGAACATGTTACTTTCTGTTACTGATTTCCTTGTGTCCTTCTCTACATGCTTGGCATGATTTTGACTCTTTAATTTGTTGATATTTATTCAAATGCCCAGGATTTGGTCTGTGTTGGTGGATATTCTATGGGTGCTTGGCAAAAATGTGTATTCTGCTGCTAGGTGTTCTATAGATTAGATTCTGTTGGTAGATTGTGTTATTGAAATCTATATCTTTCCTGATTTTTATTTATGGAGTTTTATTAATTGTTGAGATTGGAGCACTGAATTTCCCAACTATAATTGCCTATTTCTTCCTTCAGCTCTATCGGTATTTGTTTAATGTGTTTTGTGGCTTATGTGTTTTGTGTGCCTAACATATATATTTTTAAATCCACTCTTCCAATCTCTGTCTTTTAATTGGTGATATTAGACCATTTACATCCAAGGTAATTATTGATACATTTTGACTTTTATGAAATATTTTCAACTTGCTTTTTCTATTTCTAATTCATCTCTTTCGTTTGAACGTTTTGAAGAATTCCTTCTTGGTTGGTTTATAGTGTTTTGGGATATATTGCTTTATGTTTTCCTACTGGTTGCTTTAGGTTCTGTCGTATACATGCCTAACTATCATAGTCTACCTGTATTGATACATTAATTTTTGAGTAATGGCAATGGACTATTATAAACACAACTCTTCTACTCATGGATTGGAGATTTGAGCACTCTTAATGATGCCATTTCTGTGAAACAATCCCATGGTCTGAAGTTTTGTGTAGATCCTAAAACGATGCCTTCTGAATAGTTTTTTTTTCAGAAAGAGACTCAAGATTCTTGTCCTTCCTTATATTTCTTGCTTCTAATATTTTAGCATTCACTTTCTGTTTTACACAATCACTTGAAAAATAAATGATTGAAACTTGGACCCAGGAGCGAGGCAAAGAGGAACGTTATTTGACTTTTACAATAGCTAAACACTATCTGAATTTCTATCTGTGTCTCAGCTGTAGTTGTATGTATGCCAATTTCAGCATATTTCCTGAAATAGAATGATAGGAGGGATTCTGCAGCAGGTATCATGCAGAAAAGGCAATACTTGAATTTTTTAAAGCTTGTCAAATTAATTATTTCTTTAGCAGATTCCAGCAAATGAAGCACTTTCTCTGTAAACATCTATTGACCTTCTACTGAACCCTGCTACTTTGGTATTATTTTCTGTGAAGTAGATTATTAAGACTTTGTTTTGTATAGGTGACTTTAAAACATATAAGAATTATTGTTTCATCTTATTTGAGCATCTTTCATAATACGGAAAAGATAAGAGGACTCCCAGATCCCTTTTGTATTCCATCACTTGCTTTTAGCTGAAGAATGATGAGAGAGGCCTATAATTGTTCAACCTACAGCCAGTAATCCTGCTACATTATTCTGTACTTTAATTACCTTATTGAACATAGAGCTAAAAGATGTGAACAAAACATTGAAGGCTGACAATTCCTAAATCATTCTTAGCCTTTATCATGTTTGTTCCATGGAATGGCAATTGTATGACACCTAACTGATTTTTCATTCTATTACCTTTTCTTCTATGTGAATCACTATGCTATTGATTTTAGGAGAGCCAAAAACCCTCTCAATCACCAAGGAAAGCACATAATTTAGTCACTATTCCACAGAGCTGTCAACTTAAAGATGTCAGATTTTCTTGACATGCTCAAATGTCTACATACACATACTGAAACGACACATTCAACAAGAGCACTATCTTTCTTGCGCATACCAAATGAAATTCTGAAAAAAAAAATGTTTTCCAGTACTCTGTGTTCTTGAAGGAACTTTGTACCTAGGATTGGTAGCTTGAGAAATCTCAAAAGATTTTTTTCATTTCATCTACAGAAAATGGTATAAGTTGGCAACATCAAAATATGTTTGGGGTACTTTATTTTTCTCTAAAATTTTCCTCTACCTAAATACTGTTTGCATTCTTTTTAATATCTGAATTAAAGATTAGTTATCATAGATATTGTGGTTCTTGATATGGAGTGAAAATTTTAAGTGGCAGAGTTGGCAATTGCATAGTCACAAGTAAATGTACTTTTTTTTCAAGTCTCATGGTCAAAGTGGAATTAATATTTAAAATTTTAGTAGAGCTTTTATAGGTTATTTTCTGTTATGAGTGCAGGCTAGTTTCAAGTACTTCTACAACTATTAGAATTTTAGCATTACTGTAACATTAGAATTATATAATATCAGCATTTTTTTATTCTGCATTGTATTATTATTTAGTTTCATAAACATATTGGCTCAAAAAGAATGTAAAGATCTTCATAAAGTTACTCAACTACTGCAAACTTTCTAAATTTTCATATTAACTGCCAATCTGTTTCCTTATTTTTTGAACAATTTGAAAGCTTTAAACTGATTTTTGTTTTGTTTTTGTGCAGGGGATTAAATCCAGGGCTTTGTGCATACTAAAATTGATCTTATATGTCCAATTGGTAGCTTCACAGTCATCATTGATTATTGCAGCAGTTTACTCCTCCAGTAATAAATATACATTCATATTTCATCCAACTGGTAGAATTTCCAATTCTAAAACGCGTAAGGAACATTTATTCCAAAATTACATCTAGAATGCTCACCAATTTTTGTAAACAAAATTTCTAATAGTGACAATGAAGCCAAATCATACGCCTTCCTTTTATAATTGTTGCTGATTAAATAGGATGATGAGCTACACTTACACAGGATTACTGATACTCAGAGGTTCAGGGATGTCAAAAGTAATGTTGAAGTAGGTATTTAGTTGAAGCCAAAGTCAATTAGCAGATTCTGGTTGAATTTGGTGGCTGAACCTAAACTTCAGCATATGCCTAATATTTATCTGTTTATTATATAACATGTTATACTGCATTAATGTATACATTAATCATGTACACTATAAAATGTGCAAAAATTTAAAATATTAAAAGTGTAAGATAGAAATTGCAATGTTTTCTTCTTGTATTTCAGGGAACTTTCTTGCACATACCCTGGGGTGTGTGTTCCCCGCTGGGGGGCTACTGACTATATGATAAAGTTCAAACTCCTTAAACTGTTATAACATAACCTTCAAGTTCTGGTCACTGTTTTATCTGCCACCTCTCTTTGCCTTGAACCTTGTACTCTGACAACATCCAATTGCTTGTAATCTCCTGCACTTCATGCTGATTCTTGCCTCTGTGGCTTAGCTTGGGCTGCACCCTGTGCCTAGTATGTGGTCTTCTTTGTCTGGTTTGGATCCATTCACCCTTTTGTCACATCTCAGACATAACACTCTCCAGGAAGTTCCCTGGCACTCCTTTTTTCTCCTTTGAGGCTGTATTAGCTATCTTTTCTCTTGGCTCCCAAATTCCTAGTGTAGAGATTCTATTCTTACACTTATTAATTGTATTTTCATCGTCAAGGGGCAATTTGTACTGATTTAGCTTATGTCTCTGTCACCCTGGAGGACTGAAGCAGAAATAGATATTAAGTTGGGTTATAGAAAAGTAAAAAATAAACTGTATTTTCTGCACACTTGAGAGTTTTCAGACTGAGATTTGAGCCCACTGCTTTTACTGACCTTGGCCGTGGGGTACAAAGAATCAGACCTTACCCAGGGGACTAGGTTCAAAGATGAAGGAGGTAAAGAGTACATCATGTTTTTCAGATGGAGTTCTAGGAAATAGATGACATTGCCAATGAAGATGTTCAAGGACAGTCTAATAGGGGACACACAAAGGGGTCAGTTGTGTGTAGGTAAACCATGAGGGGCTCGGCAGCACTCAGGGCTTGTAAATAGCAGGGTGCTTCTTCCGCTTCTCCTTCTCCTAGGCCTGCAGAGGCCATAGTATGAACACATGAGTCAGAGAAAGCTGCATGGACAAGGAGATAGCAGAGACCTTTAAAGTTTGTTTTCCTACAGGGAAACAAATACCCTGACCTTACTCTCCTGGCTCTGTCTCTTGCCAGTCACCTCTGTTTTTGACTGAACTCTGCTGGAAGTTGCTGTTGGTGGGGCGGCAGGGTGGAATAAAGCAGCTTCTTGACGCAGTTCTGGGCACAGAGCATGGCAGGGAATGTGGAGAGGACCAGGAGGGTGTACAGATGACATCCAGCCCAACAGATGACCCAAAGTGCCCTTGAAGCCCTGAAAACCCACCCCAGCCCACTTAGTTGTGAGGTTTCACGTAAGATGATGAAAAATGCTAAGATCTTTTCTTTAATTATTTTACCGCCGAGAGGACTGCTCTCTCTAAGTTATTAAACCAGGGTTGTTTGGCTGAAGTGGTGGGGAAATCCATAATGCAGACAATTAGGAAAATATCAGACATCACAAACTCAAGAGCCTTGGGGAACCAGACAGGTGGATGCAGGTGGAGTCAGCCAGTGGGAGGTCTCTGACTTGCTCTCCTAATGACATTCCTTTCATCAGCCGTTAGTTAACAGCCATGAGTGACCAGTGTTGGCTAATCATTTCTGGTTGCAGGACAGGATTAATATAAAGCAATTTCTTCTGTGCCCTTCAGAAAGACCAATTCCCTCAATAATTACGGGCAGAAGGTTGGGAGAATTTCTGGAGATGTATATTGTGCAAAGACTGTTCTATGTGCTCCATCAGAATTTGATCCTTAAATTCCCTCTATGTCCCTACAAGATAGGTGTTATTACAATTGCTATTTTACAATTGCTGATTTACAATACAGGTGAGGAAATGGGGCACAGAGAAGAAAAGAATGAACCAGGTGACCTGCTACATCTCTCCTGCAGTGCATTCTGAGCAGGACATTCTAGCTGGTAAGGGGCAAAGGGATTATTTATTAATTTTGAAACTTATTCATATCTAACCTGGTTTAAAAAATGATTTGAGGTGTCTAGAATGTTTCGTCTCTGAAATGTATTGTGAGCAAATATGGAAAGCAATAAAGTGTATCTTGAAAGGGGCTGGGATTGAGTGGCCACAATTTTGGCTGCCTTGGCCTCTAGTGCAGGAAGTCATAACAGACCCTCCTTTCCTTGTCTGGACAGAGGCCTGGGCCTCTTGGGGTCTGTGGGTTTCCAGGGTACATGTGCACCTTGCATTCCAGGTATATTCCATTGGAACAGACAATTGGTGGGGAAAGGTGGGCTTTGTGAAACATTCTTCTTGTATGGCTACTTCAGCTCACTATCTGCAGCTCCTCTGTTTTGGATACTTACAAGTGTTCTATCTTAACCAACGGCATTTAGTCATACTCAAAAATATCAATATAAGACAAAACATTATTTGAAAACTTCTACTACTGTGCTGAAACAGAGTGCTGACAAAGAACACTGTGCCTTGTTCCTGATCTCAGGGGGAGCATTCATTTTTTCCATCATGAAGAATAATGCTAGTTCAAGGTTTATAGGCACTTTACATAGTTGAGGAGATTCTCCTAAGTTCTCAAGTTTATCATAAATAGGTATTTTGTTAAACAGTTTTTCTGCATTCATTAATATAATCAGGTGATTTTCTTCTTTAGCTCATTGATATAATGGATTGAGTTGGTTGTTTTTGAAATGTCCAACAAGACTTATATAGCTAAAATAAATCCTATTTGATCATGTTGCATAATTCTTTTCATACTATGCTGGATTTGATTTGTAAACTTTTTGTTGAGTATTTTCACATCTAAGTTCATTAGAAACATCTGTCTGTAGTTTTCTTTTTTCTACTACCTTTGTATGGTATTGGTCTCAGGGTAACACTAATTCCATAAAATTAATTAGGAAATGTTCTTTTCTATTTTGGGGAAAAGATTATGTGAAATTGGTGTTAACTCTTGTAATGCGTGGTATGATTCTCCAGGAAAATCATTTGGGCCTGGAGATTTCTTTTTTGGGAGTTTTAAAATTATGAATTTAACTTCTTAATAGTTATAGGGTCATTCAAATTATGCATTTTATATTGAATGAGTTGTGGTAGCTTGTGGTTTTCAAGGAATTATTTCATTTCATCTAAATAGTTACATTCATTTGGGTAAAGTTTTTTTTTTTTTTTTTTTTTAGTATTCCCTTATCCTTCTGATAATCTGCAGGGTATGTCATAGTATCTCATTTCATTTCATTTTTGATATTGGAAATTTGTGTCTTCCTCTCTTTTTCTTTGTCATTCTTCTTAGTGGTTTTCAAAGAACCATAGTATCTCATTTCATTTCATTTTTGATATTGGAAATTTGTGTCTTCCTCTCTTTTTCTTTGACATTCTTCTTAGTGGTTTTCAAAGAACCAGCTCTTTGTTTAATTAATTTTTTTCTTTTGTTTTTCTGTTTAAAATTTTACTGATTTCTGGGGCTGGGTTATGGCTTGGTGGTAGAGCACTTACTTGCCTAGCATGTGTGAGGCACTGGGTTCAATTCTCAGCACCCCATATAAATAAATGAATAAAATAAAGGTCTATCAACATCTAAAAAAATTCTTTAAAAATTTTTTTCACTGATTTCCTGTTCTTATCTTCTTGCTGCTTGCTTTGAGTTTATTTTGCTCTCCTTTTTAGTTCTTGAGGTGAGAGCTTAGATTATTAATGTGAGATTTTCCCTTTCTTCTAATTAATATATTTTAGTGCTATAAATTTCCCTCTTAACCTTGGGTCCCACAAATTTTGATATGTTGCATTTTCATTTTCATTCAAACCAATATATTTTGATTTCCTTTGGGACTTATTCATGTTATGGTCTGCATGTGTGTTTCCTTTCAAAAGTCATATGTTAAAACTTAATTACCATTGTGATGATGCCCCTTAGGAGGTAGGGCCATTGGGAGATGGTTAGGTCACAAGGACAACCCTTATAAATAGGATTAATGGCCTTATGAAAGAGGATCAGAGCGCTGCCTTGCGCCTTCCACATGGTATAACCAGCAGTAAGGTATCGTCTATGAACCAGAAAGCAAGCCCTCACCGTACAGTGAATTTGCTGACCCTTTATTCTTTGTCTTCCCAGCCTGAAGACAGTGAGAATAAATTTCTGTTGTTCATAAGCTACCCATTTTATATTATTTTTTATAGCTAAAAAAGAATTAAGACACTCTTTGACTCATGGATTATTTAGCAGTGTGTGTGTGTGTGTGTGTGTGTGTGTGTGTGTGTGTGTATTTCTTGGTACCAGAGATTAAACCCAGGGGCCCTTAAATACTGAGTCACATCCCCAACCTTTTTTTGGATTTTATTTAGAGACAGGGTCTCTCTGAGTTGCTTAGGGTCTTGCTAAGTTGCTGAAGATGGCTTTGAACTTGTGGTCCTCTTGCCTCAACCTCCAGAGTCACTGGGATTGCAGGCGTGTGCCATCATGCCCAGCTTGAAGTTTATTGTTTAGTGTCTGTCAACAAGTTTGGAAACTTTCTTGTTATCATTTTATTGTTGATATCTAGTCTAGTTCCATTTTTGTTGAAAAACACACTGTATTATTTCAATTCTTTAAAATTTATTCAGGTTTTTGTTTGTTTGTTTGTTTGGTATTGGGGATTGAACCCAGGGACGCTCAACCACTGAGCCACATTCCCAGCCCTTTTTAGCCTTTTATTTAGAGATAGGGCCTTGCTAAATTGCTGAGGTTGGGTTTGAACTTGTGATCCTCCTGCCTCAGCCTCCAGAGCCTCTGGGATTAAAGGATTGCACTACCAGGTCCAGTTTGTTCAATCAATTTTTGAGTGTTGAAGATTTCAACTATAGTCGTGGATTTGTCTATTTCTCCTTTGATTTTATAAGTTTTTGCTTCTTATATTTTATAGCTCTGTTAGTTGATTTATACACATTTAGAATTGCTCACATTTATAATCACTCAGGATTAACCCTTTTATCATTGTATAATACCCCACTCAATCTCTGCTAGTTTTTTTTTGCTCCAAAGTCTACTTTATTTGATATTTGTATAGTCATTCCTATTTTCCTTTTCATGTTTGTCTGATGTATTTTTTCCAAACTGGTTCTTTCTTTCTTTCTTAGATGGAATCTTGTTATGTTTCCCATACTAGCCTCAAACTTGTGATCCTCCTACCTTGGCCTCCCAGTTTGCTGGGATTACAGGCATGTGCCACAGCACCTGACTCTTAGTAGAACATTATTTTGGGATTCCATTTTGATTTTGCAGAGTGTGGTGGTACACACCTGTAAACCAAGTGACTCGGGAGGCTAAGGCAGGAGGAT
Organism: Sciurus carolinensis; assembly: GCF_902686445.1. Lineage (NCBI taxonomy): Eukaryota > Metazoa > Chordata > Mammalia > Rodentia > Sciuridae > Sciurus > Sciurus carolinensis. The sequence continues at coordinate 42,936,612 of NC_062225.1, forward strand.
TGTAAGTTCAAGGCCAGCCTCAGCAACTTGGCAAGACCCTCAGCAATTTATTGAGATCCTGTCACAAAATTAAAAAATAAATAAAAAGAACTGGAGATGTGGTTCAGGATTAAAATGCCCCTGGGTTCAAGCCCTGGTACCAAAACAAACAAACAAATAAACAACAAAAACAAAAAAACCCAAAACAAAAACAAACAAACAACAAAAAAACAAAAATAAAAACCAAAAAAAAAAAAAAAAACCAAAACTAAGAGAAAGTTAAGCTTTAACAAGGAGTACAGGCACCTGTCAGACAGAATAATTCTATTATTTATTAATTTCATACCATTTCATGCATACTAGTATAAGATGTTCAAAATATGGATTTCCAGAAACATTAATTCATGACTGTAAAAAATTAAAAACTCCTTCGTTACAAGCCTGATGTGACTTGGCACGGTGGTGCACACCTGTAATCCTAATGCTTTGGGAGGCTGAGGCAGGAGGATCCCAAGTTCAAAGCCAGCCTCACTAACTGAGCTAAGGTCCTGTCTCAAAATAAAAAAACAAAAAGGTCTGGGGATGTAGTTCAAGGGTTAGGCTCCCTTGGGTTCAATCCTCAGTACAAAAAAAAAAAAAAAAAAAAGTTCTAAAGTTTCCAAATGTTAGGGCACATCTGTCTTTTTTGTAATTGAGTCTTAATTGCATTGTGGTTAGAGATTATGGTCTGCATGATTGATACATATTCTTTTCAATTTGTTGAGACTTGCATTATAGTTTTGTTCAATATGTCTCTAAGTATAGTCTCCCAACCTCTGGGGATTCCCAAGACCCTTTTAGGAGATTTTTGAAGTCAAAACAATTTTCGTGGGTTGGCATTGTGACTCACTGATAGAGTACTTGCCTAGCATGTGTGAGGCACTGGGTTTGATTCTCAGCACCACCATGTAAATAAGTGAAATAAAGGTCCACTGGCAACTAAAAAAAATTTAAAAAACTATTTTCATAAAAATATTGGGACATTATTTTGTCTTTTTTACCATACTGACCATTTAATGGTATAAAATTAAAGTTAGTTAAAACTGCTGGTGCCTTAGTAGGAATTTAGGCAATGGGTCTGACTACTCCTGTATTGGTCACTGTCACAAACTTACAGGGGGGAAAAAGGCAGTTTCACCTAAGAATTTCTCTGATAACATAGTAGAAAAAAATTTTAATAAATTTTAAATATTGATAACATGTCTTTTAAATATTTTATTTGACAGCATGCAAAATATGCATAGCTTGCTTTTGCTATATATCAGAGTATGATGACTATCCTATGGAAGAACACTTGTTGAATCCTGTGAACTGAGACAGAATCAAATTCCCCACCCTGATGGAACCAAGTCTTTTTTTTTTTTTTTTTTTAAATTGGTGAGAACAACTAACAAACTTTGGTTATTCACATTTGAGTATTTGGCAGTCATTTTTTTGAAAATGATTGAAGGGAGTCTGTGACTTTGAGGAAAACAACTGACAATATTTTTGTCAGTGATAAAATTTGAGTTTTCATGTGAAAATTCAAGTTTATGAAATCTTGTATCCATTGCTGTAAGTTTGACAGCTTCCTAATGCATAACAACTTTTCTGATGAGATTGGTGGTGATACTAACAAGTGTGATTTTTAAAAAAATATATTGTATAATGAAATGTGTCAGCATTCAGAAGACTGGTATAATTCAGTGAACCAGTGTTTTGTAAATGACTAATGAATGATGTTCAAAATTATGCATGGGCAAAAGATCCAAAGTATAAAATATAATGATGGATTTTAGTATAAAAGAGTATGAAAAGTTCGTTGATATGGCTTCAGATTCTACAATGTAAGTAACCTTTAAGAAATTATTATGTGTTGAATTTTGTTACAGTATTAGAGAAAAATATCCACAATTATCTGAAGAGGCAATTAAAACATCCCTTCTTTGAGTAACTACATATTTATTATTCATCATGGTGAGGGAGAACATACATCCTAGGGAACTTTAGGGTGTCTTATAAAACGGTTTTTAAAAAGACTTGTAGGATTTGGGTTTATGGTAGGTGATTTTAGGGAAGGTTAAAGGAAGTGGGGCTTTGCTCAGGAAGTGGAAATAGTCTATTATTGAGCATCTTAATCTTATCTATAGGAAGTTATATTGAGTTGAAATGTAGCTCCTCAAAAGGTGTATCTCCATTCTAACCCTCAGAACCTGTGAATGTGAGCTTATTTGGAAAAGGATCTTTGCAGATATAATCAAGTTAAAGATCTTGATCCTTATTAATCTTAGATTATATGAGTGGACCCTAAATTCAGTGACAAGGGTCCTTGTGAGAAAAAGGTAGAGGGACATTTGAAACAGAGAAGGCCATGGAAAGTTGGAGGCAGAAGTCAAGCAATGATAGCTCCCAGAGCCCACAGGAGCTGGAGGTAGCAAGGAAGCACCCTCACCTAAGAAGCATGGTCCTACCTACACCTTGATTTTGGACTTCTGGACTTCAGAACTGTGAAGAATAAATTTCTGTTGTTTTAAGTCATGGAGTTCATGGTAATTTGTTACAGCAGCCCTGGGAAAGTAACATAGAAGGGCAGATAAGGGCAAACCTGAGCTGGAAGGGGTGAAGAAGTAGCGGTGACTCATAGCAACTACAATAAAGGGACGGTTGCCTGTTTTTTATGGCCTGGATCAATTTATGGCCTTATTTTTGTCTTGGTTTGTCACATGGCCCTGCCTGATGCAGACTTTGGTACCAGGGATCGAACCCAGGGCCTTGTGCTTGCAAGGCAAGCACTCTATCAACTGAGCTATCTCCCCAGCCCTGATGCAGATGTTCTGTGTCCTGGTTCATACTCAACAGAAGACTGTCAAGGCCAGCTGTGGGCCATCAGCTCCTAGCACCCTACAACCATGCTGGCAGCAGGGGCTGCCTTTCTCTTCATCATGTGTGAGGCTGGTTTTCTTCATAAACTTCAACCTAACAACATATTAGAGAATCTAGCTGTTTTCTGCTAAGCCAGATGTTAAATAGATTTTCCAAAAAGTAAAACCATGGCCTTTCTCCTAATGTTTTTAAAAAGGGTATTGTTCATAAAAATTTTATTTCTGGGGACATGAAGTGGGCTTACTATTAATAAAGTTCATAATTGAATTTGTTTATAAAGTTAATAGATACACAAAACATGAATCAGTTTTAATTTTAATATAGAAAAGACAGTCCACATTTTAAAAAACAGCTCTTCAAAATCGTTAGTAATTTTTAAGAGTGTAAAGGGGTCCCACTGTCAAAAAGTTTGAGAACTGGTGGTCAAGTTCATTGTCAGTTTTTGTAAATATACCATATGTGCATGTCTAATTCTGGGGGACAGGGTTCTATATATGGCTACTAAATCAGTGCTGCTGTGTTCCCATCATCTATAACTATAGTAATTTTAAATGTCTGATCTATTAATAATTTGGAAAGGTGAATTGAAATTCCCTGTTTGATGGTAAATTTGTCCATTTCTGTCTGTAGTTCTCTCAATTTTTACTTTATATATTTTAAAGACATTTGATTAAGCTAGACTAGCTTACTAGCTGTGTGCCTTAGGGCAATTTACTCATTCCCTCCAGGACTTATTTGTCTCATTTGTGTTATGTGGATAATAATAGGTCTGACCCATAAGGCTGTTGTTGATAAATACTTGTTATTGCTATCACCAGCAGTGCTTAGTGGTGGAGGAGCAGAACAGGGCAGCAGTCGGATCTGTCCAGTTGGGATTTTGGCGCAGGAAAGTTGGGGAAGAAAGATAAGTGGATAAAGATATTAAGACTATTAGAAAAATAATAATGGGAATTTAGGGTGGATAAGAAAAGAAGTAGCACACCTGAGCAATGGGGAGCAAAGGCAGTGGCAGCTTAATGGGAGTGAAGAACTTGAACAGGGAGAGTGTCCTGAATGAGCTGGAGACACAATTACCAGGGCAAATTTGAGGTCCATTGTGAGGCCCCAGGGGAGGTGGGATGAGGGGGTTAGGAGGACAGACAGATCATAGCAGGATGGTGCTGGATGGACAAGAGAACCCAAAGTTTTCTAACACCTGTTGATCAGCAGATGAACTGGTGATGTGGAGCAGCAGAACGGTGCCTGATGTGAAGCAGAAGAAGTAGTGCTTTGAGAGTGGTGCTGGCCGTGGGTGAATGCCAACCCTGCCTGTGATACAGGGGCTTTGGGTGGACCAGCTACCTCCCTGGAGACAGATGGAAAGGCAGCTTCCAGCGTCATGAAGAAGGTGGAGGGGTTTTTTGGGGTGGGAGGGAACTGGCAGTGTTTGGGGAGGATGTTTCTTATGAGAGATGTGGGATAGCGGGTTCCCGAAGAGAAGACACAGGGACCTTTCCTCTGGAGAGCTGGCCAAGGATGGGTAGGGTGTGGGGCATGCTGGGACTGGCTGACTGAAAGGTTCCAAACAATATTCCAGACAATATTGTCAGACTAGAGCCTAGGGTGGTACCAGTTTTTAAATGATTATAGGCAAGGATTTGGGCAACCAGGGGCAGTTACAGATAGGTCAACAAGAAAGGCAGCTTTCTAAATAAGTGCAGCCTTGCTGTAGAATAACCTGTCCCATGAAGTAGTGAATTTTCCACCATACTTTATAATGCTGTTTCAAAAGAAGCTGGATGCACATCTCTCAGGGAACCCTGAAGAGATTTGCTCAGCAGGACTTAAAATTTTGACTCTGAAAATCTTTGGATTTTTGAATATAGTATTTGGCTATGGCCCCCTCTAGTGGCCATTATTCAGAATTAACCAGAATACAAATATTGCAGAAATGCATCTGTAATCTCAAACCCAAAGACTAGAGTTTGTGTCTTTGAAGGAATAGCCTGAATTCTGCTATGTGGCCAATTCTGCCTGAAATATAATGAAGCATGTTAGGACTCATTGTTTGAATCACATTAATGGTTTTTCTATACCCTGAGATTGCTACATAAGGAAGATACCTTTGGTTGGTATTCTGCTGTACCAGGCACAAAGGCTGTCAGGATGAGAGAACTCCTGTCTTCATGGTGCTTACACTCTAGTATTGGGAGTGGATCATCAGTAACCAATAAATAACTAAGTGGCAGACTCAGATTAGTGGTATGCAGGGAATAAGCAGAATGCAGAGACAAGGACTAAGGAGGGTCACCTACCTTGAAGTGGCTGGGGACTTCCTCTTTGAAGAGATGACAGTTAAATGAAAAGGAGCAGAAGAATATTCCTGGCAGGAAAAGCAAAATTTCAAAAGCCCTATGATGGGAAGTAGCTCATCTTTCTCTGGGAGTTGACAGAAGACTGGCACAACAAGATAAAAATTAGCAGGTTGAGGTGGATGTGGTGGCATATGCCTATGATCCTAGCAACTTGGGAGACTAAGGCAGGAGGATACAAGTTCAAGACCAGCCTCAGAAATTTAGCAAGGTCCTGTCTCAAAAAATAAAAATGGAGCCGGAAGTGGTGGTGCATGCCTGTAATCCCAGTGGCTCTGGAGGCTGAGGCAGGAGGATCTCAAGTTCAAAGCCAGCCTCAGCAAAAGCAAGTTGCTAAGCAACCCAGAGAGATCCTGTCTCTAAATAAAATACAAAATGGTTTAGTGTTCGAGTGCCACTGAGTTCAATCCCTGGTACCAAGTAAATAAATAAATAAAATAGACAGATAAATAAATAAATAAATAAAAATAAAAAAGAACTGGGGATGTAGTTCAGTGGTAAAGTGCCCCTCAGCTCAATTAAAAAATTAACAGGTGGCAAAAGCCATGAGTTGTGGCTGAAGGAGATGGCAAGGGACCAGATCATGCCAGTTCTTGTTGGCCACAGGAAACCTCACAGGCCATGAGAAGTTCACTAATAACAACTTTCATCCTACTTTAACAAATTGTATTTATTTTAAAAATTAAATTTGTTGAAATTATCTCTCCTCAGCTTCTAAACAAATCAAATATTTAAAAACTCAAAGGTGATTTCATATTAACTGATTAAATCTGTTGGATCATCAGACCACAGATTTTGTTACTAAACATTCCTTTTGAACCAGAATTGGTAGTGAATTACAGGATGTTCAGTTGAAAGCAACAGGTTTTGTTGTTTAAAAACCTTTCCCACTTACCTAGGATGTTGTTCTCTTGAAGTGAACATTTAAGGCACCTTCCTCTTCCTAAGGAGGAATTGGAGAGAGCTTTTCTTTTTAATGATGATTTCTGAATTTGAACTATTTCATCCAAAAAGAAGACTTACCAGAATTAACCAAGTCCCAAAGTATGGGAGTTCTTCTACAAAGCAAAACTGAAAAACTTAGCATGGTTTTTACTATGTCATGGACTTTTAGAAGTGAGCTGAAAATTTAAAGCTCAGTGCAATCAGCCTCCTTTGATCTAAGTATTTCTTAATTAGAAGAAGCACTGTGAGAAATGAGAAGGATACATGCCAGACAAAGACAGCATTGCTAAGTTTATAAAAGGAAAGAATGTTGAGTGTGACTTCATGTTTGACAGATGGCATGCATCCAGCCAGTGGACCCGCTGTGCTGTGTGCAGGCATCCTGTGTGACTGTGCTGGGGTCACAGCCTCACCTACCTGTGCATAAGCACCCAGGAGCTAGATGGTATGACAGGATGATAGTGGAGCTCATGTCATCAGATGATGCAAGACATGTGAATATGGTATTTATTGGTCAGAAAGTGTAGTACAGGATTCTGGTTCAAAATGGGCAGCTGCAAAAATAGTACTTGGTGAGGAGAAAGAGACAAAGGGGAGAAAGGACATCAGAGGGTTGACTGTGTTATCCAAGGGACTGAATGAGGCAAAAAGAAATTAACATTAGGGTGTCTTATTACTGTTTCACCCGTGTACAGAGAGTGGGAACATTGTCCTACAATGGGGATCTTCAAATTCTAACCAGGGTCAAAATTTTTTGTTGCAAATTAAGTCATATTCCAAAAACATAAGTACAGTTTGTAAGTGTAAGTACAGTTTGGAGTATTAGGCTCATCTATATGACAACTTTGTGAGTATTGGCACATGATTTTAATGTCCAAGTTTATACTTTCATATCTGATTAATCAAGATGGTGCTAAGTGATGACATTTAAGTATTTTGGTTATATATATAGAATTATTTTATTGTGTTCCATAAAGGGTGTGTTTAATACCAAAAATAAAATTTGCATGTCACCCATTCCAACTAAAACCATATAGACTGTTGCTCTGTCAGCACGTGGCCATGTTTTTCCCTGTGATACAATGTGGCCGGACTGGCCCAATGGATAGGATTCTGCTTGTCAGAATATGTATGCTTACTCAAGGAGGCCAAGAATAGAAGAGCCTCGCAGAAGGTCTGTGGGTCATAGTCACATCCCCAGTCTCTGGTAAGGAGTCATGGATAGGGTACAAAGCCTCCAGGTTCAGTCAACAGCTCGTTAGTATTAGGTATGTTTATATCATGGGTCAAGTCTTATTTTCCTTGTATAAAAAAAAATGGACATAATAATGTCTACCTGAAAAGGTATAAAGTCACCGCATTGGTCAGGGTTCTCTAGAGGAACAGAATCAACAGGAAGTATGATTAAAAAGAGGAGATTTATTAGACTGGCTTACATGACCAGAAGCTGGATAGTCCACAATGGCCATCTGCAGCTGGAGAGCTGAAAGAACCAGTCCAAGAGGACTGACCAGTCCAAGAGGTGGAAGCTCCAGAACAAGAATGATCAACAGTGCTACCCTAGTCGGAGACCAAGGCTTCTTGAAACTACCTGGAGAATTGCTGTTAGAGTCCGTTTTGGAAGCCTGAACAAGCAAGGGTCCCGTATCCTCAGATGATGGAAGCAGCAATCAAGAACCCATTCAAGAAGAGTCCAGGTTGCATCTGCATCTGCTTCCTTGTTCTTCCAACTTTGATTCAGTCCAAGCCACCATCCTCTTGAGTGGTGCTGCCCAAGCTTAGGGAGGGTCTCCATGTCAGTTCAATATCCCACATTCTTTTTTTTTTTTTTTTTTTTTTTTTTGGGTGCTGGGGATCGAACCCAGGGCCTTGTGCTTGCAAGGCAAGCACTCTACCGACTGAGCTATCTCCCCAGCCCCAATATCCCACATTCTGATCATTCCTAGACATGCCCTCATTGACACACCCAGAAGCCTCTTAATCATCAGCATCTCTTAATACAATCAAGTTGACAATTCAAATTAACCATTACTGTCACTTAACCCTCAAAACAACTCAATGAGCTAAGTATCATAATTAAGCCCATTTTTCAGATGAGAAAACATTTCTGAGTTATGCCAAATTCTTTACTATGCAGGTTGTACCAAAATTTATCCTATCATCAGAATGTACATGTTCTTGTTCCTTTGTGTGTGTGTGTGTGTCGGCGGGTACTGGGGATAGAACCCAGAGGTTCTGATTCACATCCACATCCCCAGCCCTTCTTAAAATTCTTAATTAAGAGACAGAGTCTTGCTAAGTTGCTGAGGGCCTTGCTAAGTTGATGGGGCTGGATTTAAACTCATGGTCCTCCTGCCTCAGCCTCCCAGGTTGCTGGGATTACAGGTGTGTGCCACTGTGCCCAGCCTTGTTGTTCCTTTTGAAATGAGAACTATTAATTGTTAGTGAAGCGAGTGTGAAACAGCATCTGTTTTTTATTTTCCATTTCCCTGGTAATTGATGTAGTTGAACATCTTTTCATCTGTGTTTTCACTATTCTTGGTTCTTCTGGAAAATGCCGATTCATCTCTATGGTAAATAGTTTCTCCCAGTTCGTGGCTTTTTGTTCTTTTTATACTGACTTCTGATGAAAACAATTTCTAATTTTAATATAATTGATTTATTCCTTTTTTTTGGATTCTGCTTTTCTTGAGTCTTATTATCTTCCTTTAATTGAAAACTTTCTAACTCTTCTATGTCATTCTGTTGTAGTGTGTATTGTAAGAAGAATAATCAAATCTGGTAGCTTGTTTCTCAAGATGTGAATTTAATTTATTTACATTTGTTTTCGTCAGCAATATGTCTAGACTTATTTCTGTCATCCTTTTTTTTTCTTCACTATTTGAAATCCTTTTTATCAGTTTTTGTCCTATCCTTCCCCGTCTTCTGTTGAATTAGTAAATTTTTATAAATTCTTTGTAATTACGGAATCTATATATTTTATATCTATCTGTTTAGGTTTTCTTTATTATTTTGCATATATTTTTAACCATAAGTTTTCATACTGTCTAAAGTTTTCCATATTTGTGTCTGCTTCTGATTATTCAAAACTTCACTGGTAAGCAGTATCCATATAAAAAATTTCACTGGCAAGCAGAATCTCTAGTTCCTCAGAAAACTAGGAATGGAACCACCATTTGACCTGGTTATCATATATCCAAAGAACTTAAAATCAGCATACTATCATGACACGGCTGCATCAATGTTTATACCAACTCAATTCAGAACAGCTAAGCTATGGAACCAAACTAGGTGCCCTTGAACAGAAGAATGAACAAAGAAAATGTGATATATATACATGTGTTAGTCAGCTTTTTCATTGCTGTGACTAAAAGGATCTGACCAGAACAAGTTTGGGAGGAAAAGTTTATTTGAGGGTTCACAGTTTCAGAGGTCTTAGTTCATAGAAGGCTAGCTCCATTCCTCAGGCTTGAGGTGAGTCTGAACATCATGGCAGAAGAGTGTGGCAGAAGGAAGCAGCTTACGTCATCAGAAAGTAGAGAGAGTGTTCACTCAGCAGTACAAATATATACCCAAAGCCATGTCCTAATTCCCACCTCCTCCAGTCACACCCTACTTGCTTCAGTTACCACTCAGTTAATCTCTATCAGGGAATTGAACAACTGATTGGATCAAAACTCATACAACCCAATTATTTCTCCTCTCAACCTTCTTGCATTGTCTCACACATGAGTTTTGGGGGACATCTCATATCCAAACCATAACAATACACAATGGAATATTACTCAATTATAAAGAAGAAAGGAATTAAGACATTTGGTGGTAAATGGATAGAACTGGAGAATATCCTGCTAAGTGAACTAAGCCAATCCCTAAAAAACAAAGGCAGAATGTTCTTTCTGATATGGGGATGCTAACACACAATAAAAGTAGGAGTGGGAAGAGAAGAAGTTCATTGGATTAGACAAAGGGGAATGAAGGGAAGAAGGGGATGGGAATAGGAAAGACAGTAGAATGAATGAGACAAAACTTTCCTGTGTTCATATGTGATACACAACCAGTGTAACTCCACATCATGTACAACCACAGTAATGGGAAGTTATACTCCAAGTGTATATAATATGTCAAAATATACTCTACTGTCATGTGTATCTAAAAAGAACAAATTTAAAAAACCTTAAAAATCATAAAATGTAAAAAGAAACTTCAGCAATATATGAAACAAAAGTGGCAAAACATTGATTGTCACTAAGTTGGGTGATGTTGAACTGTTTTAATGGACTTAACTACCTATGAACACACACACACACACACACACACACAATCTTATCATTGAGGAACATTTTAGTTTATAAAAACACACAAAAATTTGTTTTATGGGGAATTCCTCTGTTTAGGTAAATACATTTCTGGATATACTTTGTGCCTGTGTTTGTCTTTGTTTTGGTTGGTTGATTGTTCTTGTCTTCTGTGTTTCCTCTGCTCTACTTCTGTTCTTGAGGATCTTCAGTTACGTCTTCAATGAGAGTCCATGGCAAGTTTTATTCTCATTTTTTAGTGACAGTTGAACTGGGCATATAATTCTAGGCTGATAGTTATTTTTTCTTAATGCTTTCATGTATTACTCCTTTGTCTTCTGGCATCAGTCACTGTGGATGAAAGGCCAGCTATCCATTTAATTGTCATTTCTTTGCAGACGATCTGTTGTTCTTCCTCCCTCTGGCTGCTTTTAAGATTTTTCTCTTTATTTCAAATTCAGTGTCACCACAATATATCTACTTTATGGATTTATTTCCATACATTATGCTTGATATTTGGGATGCAGTTTCATCTGAGGGTACCTCTCATTATTCAATTCAATTCTAGAATTTTAAAAATTATTATCTTGCCAAATAATGTTTCTTCATAATTTCCTCCATTCTCTTCTTCTAGGACCTATTAGATATGCCTGATGTATTTTTCACATCTTTAACTAATTGTATATATTTTTTTATATTGGGCTCTTAATAAATTTCTTTGTATTCTTTCTCCAGTTTATTAATACTCCATTTCAATCCGATTAATAATAAATGCTTGTGAGAATGTGGGGGGGGGGGAAGGAACACTTACACATTATTTTGGGGACTATAAATTAGTACAACCACTATGGAAATCAGCATGGAGATTGTTCAAAAGATTGATCCAGCTAAATACTCCTTGATATTTATCCCAAAGAACTAAAATCAGTATACTGTAATGATACATGCATATCCGTGTTCCTAGCAGCACAATTTGCAATAGCCAAACTATGGAACCAACCTAGGTATCCATCAGAGGATGAATCGATAAAGAAAATGCAGTATATATACCTGGTAGAGTTTTATTTTACCATAAAGAATAAAATTATTTTAGACAGGTATGGTGACACATACCTGTAATCCCAACAGCTAGGGTGATTGAGGCAGGAGGATCTTGAGTTCAAAGGCAACCTTAGGGACTGGGGATATAACTCAGTTGGTAGAGTGCCTGCCTTGCATGCATAAAGCCCTGGGTTCAATCCCCAGCACCGCAAAAAAAAAAAAAAAAAAAAAAAAAGGCAACCTTACCAACTTATTGAGGCCCTCAACAACTCAGCAAGACCCTGTCTCTAAATAAAATACAAAAGAAAAAAAAAAGAGATTGGGAGGTGACTCAGTGGATAAGCATCCCTGGGTTCAATTACTAGTACCAAAAAAAAAAAAAAAAAAAAAAAAGAAAAAGAAAAGAAAAAAAGAAAAAAGAAAATCCTGCCATTTGCTGGTAAATGGATGAAACTGAAGAACATCATGCTAAATGAAACACGCCGGACTCATAAAGTTCAGGGTCTAATGTTTTCTTCTTATGTGTAGAAGGTAGAGAGAAAAAAGGAATAAAAATGGATTTTCATAAAAATAGAAGGAAGAACAATAGAGTAAAGGAAGAGAATCAGAGGATGGAGAAGAGGAGGGATAGGGAAAGTACTGGAGAGTGGTACTGAGCAAATTATGGGACATGCCCATGCGAATGTGTCACAGTGAATCCCACTATTACATATAATTGTAATGAACCAATAAAAACATTAAAAATAAAGTAAGAGATTTCATTACTAAAAGGGAATACAGGTTTACTTGAAAGGGAGAGAATTATACCCAAAATAAACATTTTTATATTCATTAAAAAAAGAAATAGTACTGTGAAGTAATGAAGAGATGGGTTAGGGTTCAAGTCTTGATTGTGATGCTGACTTGGATATAGTGGGGCTCAGTGTTTTTAAGCTTTAATGTCTTCATTTGTGAAATGGAATTCATGACTGTTCCTCAGGACTCATTATAGGATGCTGATGTTTTTGAATAAGTTTTGATATATGTTTGTAACTATTTAATTGAGAAATGAGTAAATGTATATGGGTGGTGCTTTGAAAATTATAGACATATAGTTATTAATGATTATCATCTTTATCACAAGTCTTATTTTGATTTTTTTTTTTTTTTTTGGTACTGGGGATTGAACTCAGGGGCACTCGACCACTGTGCCACATCCGCAGCCCTGTTTTGTATTTTATTTAGACAGGGTCTCACTGAGTTGCTTAGTGCCTCACTTTGCTGAGGTTGGCTTTGAACTCTCCATCCTCCTGCCTCAGCCTCCAGAGCCACTGGGATTACAGGCGTGTGTCACCTCGCCCAGTTTGTCTTGATTTTTTTCTACTGATTCTCTTTATTGTTTCAAAAGTCCTGAGTTTCAGAGCCCCTCCAGGATCTGTGACTGTATGTGGTACTGTTGATCTCAGGTGAGCGGAACCAATCATTTGAGATGGATGAGCTACCTTTGATAGGATGTACTTGATGCTGATTATATAACTGATTATGTTGGCTAATTACACCGGATCTGAAGACAGACTAATTCACTTAGGGCATCTCAAGTGCCTTATAGTATATGTGTCATAGGTGTCGCAACAAATGAGACCCTTTGAAAATAGCAGAAAGCGCAAAGGACAAGGAACTCAACAGACCCAACATGTCCATTTGTTCATAATATTTGCCTGGATCTGATTCTAGAGAGAGAAACCCTACAGATTAGTCAGGGTTCACTAGATAATAGAACCAATAGGCTATAGATATAGATATAAAGAAGGAGGTCTATAATGAGGCTCTCTTGTCTGAGACGTCTTCTGATTTGCAGCCTAAAGCTGGGGGCCCAGGAAAGTTGGTAGCCTCATTCTAGTGCGAACACTTTCAAACCTGAGAACCAGGGGAGCCAATGGTTTCAGATCAGTTGGATCCGAAAGCTTGAGATCCAGGAACTCTGATGTCTGGGGTAGGAGAGGAGGAATGTCACAGTTCAAGAAGAGGAAGAGAGAATTCACTTTTCCTTCCCCGATTTTGTTTCATTCAGTTCTCAGTGGATTGGAAGATCCTCACATGCATGGGTCAGGGTGCATCTTCTTACTCAGTCTACTGACTCAAATACGAATTCCTTATGAAAACACCCTTACGAACACACCCAGAAACAGTGTTTTATGCTGGGCACAGCGGCACATGCCTGTAATCCCAGCGGCTCAGGAGCAGGAGGCAGGAGAATCAAAAGTTCAAAGCCAGCCTCAGCAAAAAGTGAGGCGTTAAGCAACTCAGTGAGATCCTGTCTCTAAATAAACTACAAAATAGGGTTAGGAATGTGGTTCAGTGGTGGAATGACCCTGAGTTCAATTCCTGGCACCAAAAAACCAAAAACCAAAAACCAAAAAAACTGTTTTATGAGTGATCTGTGCAACCCTTAGCCCAGTCCAACAGACACAAGTTGACCATCGCACCGTGTAAGTTCCCTTTTTGCCTAACTTTAAGTTCCTGGTGGCATGCAAAACTTTGTCAATATAGAAAGTAAATCTGACTCTACTTAAAGAAATATAAACAGAGGGTAACTATTTCAGTGTTTCTATATTTAAAATGAGAAAGGTAACTTTAGGGATTTTTTGGCTTTTCAAATGTTTATTTTTGGAAAACAGGTAATAGATTCACATGGTAACAATACTGGGAAGGTACAAATGGTATAGCTTCTTTCCTTTTGCTTAGTTACCCTACTATAATTCTCTAGATTTCTTATTTGTCCCAGATATTACATAGGAGTCTGTATACGCACGCACGCGCACGCACACACACACACACATACACACACACAAACAATTTGTCGTTGAAATTTAGTCTTATGCTAATGTGGAAGTTGGTTAAATGCCTTGTCAGGCTCTTGTCTTCTGGTCTGATGCTAGAACCTGAGGTCTGCAGGACAGGCAATTGGGAAGGGAATATAAATATAAAATAGGAGGGAGCAAGCTGGAACCCATCAGTATGGGTTGGAATCGTGGGGATGGATTGGTAATCTCTTTCACTTAATAGTGTGGGTAACCTCAAGAAGAAGCTGGTACTCTTCACAAAACTAGATACATATCTGAACTCAGAGTTGGAGAAATTGAAGGAGAATTCAGGAAAAAATAAAATAGTTGCTAGCCAAGCGGCTGCTGCCTGCCAACATATAAACAACTAAGTGCATGCACTACGAAAGTGCCTGCTTCCACCTTTTATGCAGAACAATAAAAATGGATGCTATTTCACTTTTGCCTTCTAAATCTTGGGCAAAACAGACTGTGGAACCAACCTAGATGCCCTTCAATTGATGAATGGAGAAAGAAACTGTGGTATATATATACAATGGAATATTACTCAGCTATAAAGAATGATAAAATTATGGCATTTGCAGGCAAATGGATGAAATTGGAGAATATCATGTTAAGTGAGATAAACCAATCTCAAAAATCCAAAAGACGAATGATCTCTCTGATAAGTGGATGATGACACATAATGGGGGGTGGGAGGGGGTAAGAATGGAGGAAGGAGGGACTGTACAGAGGGAAAAGAGAGGTGGGAGGGGTGGGGGGGAAGGAAAAAAATAATGGAATGAATCAAACATCATTACTCTATGTAAATGTATGAATATGCAAATGGTATGCTGTTACTCCATGTACAAACAGAAACAACATGTATCCCATTTGTTTACAATAAAAATAAATAAATAAAAAATAAAATAAATTTTAAGGCACAAAAAAAAAAAAAAAAATCTTGGGCAAAAATGTCTCTCGAGGGTGACCCTAATCACAAACATATGTGGAAAAGAATTTCAGGAAATGTAGTTCCAACTGGTTAAGTTAACACATACTAGAGACACCATTTTTGTTTTGATATTTTTGACATGTACCATTTTTGCCTTTTTACACAAATGCTATCATACTATATGCATTCCTCCATACCTTGCTTAGAATTCCTGCCATATCAGTATATGCAAATTTCCATCATTCTTTTTTCATGGTGGCATAATATTCTACTGTGTCTGTGTTGTCCCAATCCTGTGTTCTTTCAAACAGTGCCACAAATAGCCTTATTCACATGTGCAAGCATATCCATATAATAAATTTAATAATAGTAAAGGATCTGTGATTTTATTCTACTTTCAAGCTAATAAGCTAGTCTGTCACATTTTCCTGGATGTTGAAAGAAGACATGAGCCCCAAAACAGAGGACTTTACTACTCATGGCACAATAAGCAGAATGATATTCATCCATTCCTCTCATCCTCCAAGTTCCACAGGGACAACTTGGAGGCAGGCCCAAGTGAATGTTGGGTGCACAGTGAGTTTGTGGCAAACCTGAAGGACCATGAGTTTTGGAAGCCACTAATCTTATGAGGGAGTTGCTTGCAAATCTGCCCAAACATTTTCCTGGAGAGAAACATTATTCTGGTCAGCAAACAAACCTGCCCTCTGTCCAGGATGGAGACTCTATCTTCTAAGATTGTTCCCATGAATAGATAACCCAGAATGAATAAAAGATGTTATGAGATGTGCAGAAACACAAGAGGCTCATGGAAGAATTATCTGCCAATAAGTAGTAGGGGCATTTCCTTGACCCATTGTCAGGTCTGACTTCCTGTTTCCTCTTCTGCATTGTTTTCTGTATGTATGACACAGTACCTCATCCTAAATATCATCTTCTGCTAGTGGGTAATTCCCACATAGGGAAAAGATAGAATGGAAATAGATATTGGATTAAGAACACAGGATATAGAGAACGGTAATAACTCTCTTCCTATATCTCAGGTTGAATGATCAGAATTAAATAAGGGAGAGAGCCTGGTATTCCCGACTTCTAGAGAAGCTTCAAATGCCCTAAATCTTCTTGGATTTTTAAGTAACATCTGAGTAGGTGATACAATAACTCCCTGGCTCCCTATTTTGGTGATGAAGCCAGTTTTAATGAACTTGGGAAGTTGTGGGCTTAGATACAAGTGGCACTTTTTGATACTCAGTGATGTGTTTAAGAACCTCCATTCATCCAGGCAGTTAAAAGGCATTTTCTGAAAGAATTACGGTGTTTGTAGGAAAATACATCACATAGACCAATCCCCTGAAATGGCTAACTTTTGCCTAAGGATGCAAAACAGACTTCCTTGGAGTTCTGTGTAAGTCCCTGAGGTAACACGGTAGGCCAAACACAGTGAATATTTAAAGAAAAGATCTCTTTGGAGCTTCTGCCACTGAAATATTCTCTAAGTCAAAGAGCTTCCTCACTTCTCAGCTTCTCAATAATGAAAGTACTAGTCCAGCTTTGGGCTTCCTTAGTGTTAGGAAATGACTGACCAATGCTTGTGAGTCCTCTAGGAAATTGTTCTTTTTTTACTCTTTAAAAAATTAATTTCCCTCAGTCCTTACCAGGGGACTATAACTTTTAAAAATCCTACACTTCAAAAACACTTGCTCTGCCAATAGAGATAGAAATGACAGCTGTTTCTGACGGAAGAATGGAGGGTTCTGATAACCACATGGAGTATAGGAAAAGATTCTTTTTTTTTTCTTTGTATTTTCAATAAATTAGAAAAAAAATTATTGACAATATCATGTAAGCATACTAGAGAAAATGTTGCAAAGACAGAGTAAGTCACTCATAATCATTTTGCCTGAGCAAAGCAGCTACATTTTTTTCATTTTTGAATGTTACATTCAAATATGTACATATTTTTGGTATTGTTAGCAGAGATGTTTATAGTAAGAATCAACTCAATTTATGTATATGTCATGGTATGTCTTTAAGGAATAGGACTTTTCTTTAAAAATCATATGCTACTAATATGGTCTAAAAGTCATACCTTAATTTATCTTAATTCAATAATCCTATGTCATTAGAATCAATATATTTTCTTTTGGTAGTACACAATTGTTTATTAAAATCATTCCTAGTTTTGATAAAGAAACCTCATTTATCGTGGGTTTTTATCTGATATGACATGTAAACAAGCATTCAGTTAAACTAAAAGCTGTTTCAAACTATTAAAGTATAAAATAAATAGGACTGGGGGTGTAGCTCAGTGGTAGAGCACTTGCCTAGCATGCGTGAAGTGCTGGATTTGATCCCCAGGTCCACATAAATTACACAGAAAAGGGACTAAAATCATAGTCCCATTTCCTAGGATTAATGCTTAAGATTGTGATTCGATCTGTCATAAGATGATGTTTGCCCACAATGGTATTCAAACACTTTACGAAAGTGTTGAGGATGGGGAACTTATGCTTGGTTATATTTGTGTGGACCTTAGTTGACACACTTTTATAAAGGGTATCCAAAAGATGGGTGACAGCTTGAGTCTGTCTCATGTTACTTGTGACTTTTTAATCTATAAGGTTAATAAAGGTATAGGGGTAGTTAATAATAGATGTAGCTGAGGGAAATTGAGGGAAGTCTTCATTTGTTGGTGGTTCTTCCTGTCCACTCAGGACTCTTGGTAATGACTCAAATCTCTGGCTCAGGAGAGCTGTGAAGACATTACCTAGGCAAATGAATTGTTGGGTGGGAAGACTACTATGGCAGAGACTGCCATGGGTTCACCCAAAACTCGGTGTGCTCATTTCCCTATGCACACAGCTGGGCAATGTTTACAAGCCTCCTTTGCAGCTGGGTGTGACCATGTGCCTGAGTTCCAGAAAACAGACAAAAGCTCAGTACAAAACTGAGCTTATGTGATGTGTGCCATTTTTCAGGCCTGGTCCAAGATGACCTCTAACAGATGAGCCTCTTTCTTTTTCCTGCTTGATACAGAAGAGCATGATCTCCTTAAAAGCTATGGCTCTCCAAGAAGGTGTAGCCAAAGATGGCGGCTTGTTGGAGACAGCATCATTGTGTGATTAAGAACGTTTATTTTGCATTCTACTTTAGCAAGCATTAGACTTCCATATGTTAGGCAAATGAAACTTTAGGTTGTGTCTATAACAGCTGAAAATGTTATCCTAATTAATATAATTATGAAATAGAAAGTGATTTGTTTAATCACATGCACACATTATTTTTATTCCTCTGTAAACAACCTATGGTGATGGCAGAGTGGGTACTACTAGTTAACATACTTAGAAGGCAAAACACAATTGAGGACTGAGATACTACTCAGAGGAAGAAATTATCTGTGGGATCATAAACAGCAGTGCAAAACTGTGGTTAAGAAAGAGGGATCTGGGGACAACTTGTCTGGTCTGGAATCCTGACACTTGTTATTTGTAATCTTGGATAGCCTATGCAAACTTTTTTGATCCAAATTTTCTCATCTACAAAATGGGAATAATAATAATATGTATTTTATGGGACCCTTGTAAGATTTAAATGGATATGAGTTCAATTCTCAGAGCAGCGCAGGCAAAGTAAACTAGCTTCTTATTTTACAAGAGCCTTGTGTCAAGCAGGGGCCCACAGTCCAAAGGACGTGTGAGTGTGGAGGACTCTGTGCAAAAACTTAGACAATGCTGATTGCCCCACTTTTCTGGATAACATTGTTTTTCATCAATTTGCTTCCCAATTGGGTGGATAAAATCTTGTGCCAAGATATATCAAAATGCAAGAAGGCACCTCAAACTTTTGGAAACAGTATCCCTCTTTTTTTAATTTTTAAATTATTTTCTTCTTAGTTATATATGGCAGTAGAATGTATTTTGACATATCATGCATACATGGAGAATAACTTCCCATTTTTTGTTGTACATGGTGTGGAGTTACACTGGTCATGTATTCATACATGAACATAGGACAGTTATGTCTGATTCATTCTACAGTCTTTCCCATTAATGTCTTCATTTAAAAAAATTGTTTTTAGTTGTTGATGAACCTTTATTTTTATATATTTATATGTGGTGCTGAGAATTGAACCCAGTACTTCACACATGCTAGGCAAGTGCTCTACCACTGAGCCACAACCCCAGCCTATCTTCATTTTTTTTTTTTTTTAAAGATTTTAACAGTATCCTCTTTTTGTTCACCTGCCATGATGCCTCCTGCATACTGTGGGTATTCCTTTCTTCATCAGTACCCAGGGGAATGTTGTACATCTTCCCTACCCTTTCTCTTTAGATCCCTTCTGTTTTTCATGTCTTCAAGGCAGAGAGGTAAAACAGGGAGCCAGAAACCTGTCTTTGTTTTTTATTGGTTTATCTGTGGTTAGCCTGTTACTAAAATGCAATACCTTCAAGGCACCATCAGTAATGAATTAGAATTCTACTTAGTCAGTAGCATACTGAATCTTTGAGCATAGTAGAGGGTTGAGAGACCCAGATTTACAATTTGTTAAGCAGAAAATAGGCATACTTTTTTATTTTTAAAATTAAAAAAATATTTTGTTTTAATTGTAATTGTTAACACTTTAATTATACAAATAAATGGGATTCACTGGGATTCCATACATACATTGATTATGTTGATTTTTGGATTCATGTTGTTTTATTGTGGTAAACATAACAAAGTTTACTATTTTAACCATTTCTAAGTGTGCAAATGAGTGGCATTATATGCATTCACAATGCTGTGGAACCACCACTATGCAACTCCAGAACTTGTTCATTTTCCTAAACAGAACTCTGTACTGTTAAACAACACTCCCTGTTCATTCTTTCTGACAGCCCGGGGAACTTCTGTTCTACTTACTTTCTGTCAGTATGCATTTGTCTATTCTAGGTACCCTATATAGGTGGAACTATGCCATATTTGCTCTTATGTGTCTAGCTTATCTCCCTTAGCATAATGTTTCCAAAATTTATTGCTATTATAGCAAGTAGAAGAATTTCATTCCTGTTTCTGGTTGAATAATATTCCTTTTTGTTTTTTTAGTTTTTGGGTACTGGGAATTGAACCCAGGGACACTTAACCACTGAGCCATTTCCCCAGCCCTTTTTAGTTTTTTTTTAAATATATTTTTAGTTGTCAATGGACCTTTACTTTATTTATTTATATGTGGTACTGAGAATCGAACCCAGTACCTCACACATGCTAGACAAGTGCTCTACCACTGAGCCACAACCCCAGCCTCTCTTTTTAGTTTTTATTTTGAGACAGGGTCTTGCTAAGTTGCTTAGGGCCTCAATAAGTTGCTGAGGCTGGCTTTGAACTTGTGGTTCTCCTGCCTCAGCCTCCTGAGTCACTGGGATTACAGGCATGCACCACTGTGCCTGACTATAATATTCTATTTTATATCTATACCAGTTTGTTTAACCATTCTTCTAGAACTTGTGGTGTTTCCAACTTTTGTTCATAGTGAATAATACTGCTATAAATGTTAGTGTTCAATTCCCTACTTTTGATTCTTTTGGAAAAAGAAATGCCAGTAATTTTAAATAAAGAATTTTTGTTTTTAAATAAAGAATTTTTAATTTTTTTTTGTGTTTTTAAATAAAGAATTTTATTTAAAGGAAAAAATGTAGGAAAAGGTATTGAGTGAATCTACTTAGTGAGTTTACCTACAGTGTCTGACACAATATACAACCTAGAAAATGAACCCAGAACAGAGATTCCATACTCCCAGAGTAGGGATCATGGATAAAAGTGATCCCTGATGATAACTATAATGTCATCCATATTCTTTAAATGTAAGTTCAGGGCTGTCCTTTTTTCCTAGGTCTAACTTTGAATGATTTTATGACTTGTGAGAATTGCTTCATCTAGTTTCAGTGGGAATTTAGATAAATCTGCTGTTGATAGGTAATTATCCATGGTTTGGTTTATATAAAATAGGCTTTCCAACAGAAGGGGGGCACTCAACTGTAGATGAAGATAATTAAATGATAATTAAAATTGGGTGGCTTAGCAATAACAATAGGAAGAGAAAGGGGCAAGATGGCATCGTGCTAAGGAAACCATTCCTGTTGGAATGCTCCGAACTGAACACAACTGGTTCTGCTCAAAGATCACTATTTAAAGATCATTTTTCAATTATGCCATTACTTGCTATTTGATTTACCTAAAGACATTTACTTATCACAATTTTGGAAATAAACTCTAGCCTTTGGTTTTGTTGACACCAGACATTCAGAAAGAAGACTTATCTTTGATATACATTTAAATTCTCCATTATTATGGAGAAAATCACCAAGGTGACAATCTTATGATTAACGTACTCAAGGGGAGAGAGATGGGAAGATAAAAGTTCAAATTAGGCATTTTGTATGTGTCTGACACATAAAGAAAGAAGAATGAGGGTATTAGAATATAATTTCAGATGAACAGAACCCGTGAACAACAACAGGTTGAACAAGGTAGAAGTTTACTTCTCTCCTGTAAAGATAGTCCAGGAAAGGTATAGTGGCTCTGCTCCGCAGGAACATACAGGGACCATGGCTCCTCTGTTCTGTTTCTTTGTTATCCCAAGGAGATAACATGATTTTAATGTCCTAGTTTATACTTTCATATCTAATCAATTGAGATGGTGCTAAGTGATGACATTTAAGTATTTTGGTTATATATATAGAATTATTTTATTGTGTTCCATAAAGGGTGTGTTTAATACCAAAAATAAAATTTGCATGTCACCCATTCCAACTAAAACCATATAGCCTGTTGCTTTGTCAGCACGTGGCCAAAGGGTGAAGGGATGGCACAACCCTTACCTTAGACACATGGCTGTACCTAGCTGCAAGGGAGTCTAGAAGAAGCAATTTTTATTCTGGATAGTCACGTGTCCAGTTACACATTAGAGATAATATTATTTAAAAAGGAAATAATGGATTTGGAGATACAATGAAGAGTTTTGTTACAGTTCAACTGTTGCTACTGCAGAAAACAACAATTACTTCAAAACAAATTCGGAAAATTTTAAGCCAGAGCAGATCAGAAACAAATTATTTCCATCCTTTTGATATATTAGTGATCCATAATTCCTTATGAATTTTAGGGCTTTAA
The DNA here is from genome assembly GCF_902686445.1 of Sciurus carolinensis. Classification (NCBI taxonomy): domain Eukaryota; kingdom Metazoa; phylum Chordata; class Mammalia; order Rodentia; family Sciuridae; genus Sciurus; species Sciurus carolinensis. The sequence continues at coordinate 42,959,032 of NC_062225.1, forward strand.
ATGACTATTGCCCTGTCTTAACCATCCTTCCCAGCAAGGTAGGCTGCCAGAGAATTATGGTATCATAGAGATGAGGTTCTCCCTATGACTGTGTTTACTGTTGCAGACTGAATTAGTTCTCTACTACTGTCAGTTATTTCCTGTGAAGAGAATGGTGGCCCCATCCTTCCTCTGTGCACTTGATCTGCAACCCCTCACAATCTGATGTACAGAAAAGTTGTCAAAAGAAAATTGAAGACACATGGTAGTGCGGCAGGCACCATAGGGAAAGAAGTCAGTGGGTGGGATCCTGAGCTGCTATGTGGTCTATGGAAAGAGAAGAGGATGCTAGAGAGTAAGGGAACCAAGAGAGGGGCAGAAGATGGATTATGAGCCAAAGGGAGCATGTTTTCCTTTCCCCATTGAAAACAAGGTAGATCTGGGGAACGTAAAAATCTCACATATCAGAGACATTGAGGCAGGCAGAGGTGGCAGAGATTACTCACCTAACTTAAAAGTGACCCAACAGAAAGACAGGAAGCAGGGCAATGCTAGGAAATCACAGCAGGTAAAAGTGTGCCCCAGCATGAAGGAAATCCAAATGGAAAGCCTCGCATCCTCAGTCTCCATGTGTTCCAGCATTCTTCATCCCCATGGGAATTTCCAATCCATCACCTTCACCCACTTTCCCCCATTCCTGTGCACGCTCGTGTCCTTACCACATTGCTCAGTTTGGATTTCAAGGTTAATCCCTAAATTCAAACTCTTACATCATATTCCATTCACCTTCTCCTCTCTCCTTCCATATTTCCCTGGCAGAAAATCAGCTCTGATTAAAACAACATCGCTGTCCCTTGCTCCCTGCCCGCTGCTCTCCTGCACCTTGGTGTCTGGGTCTGACTGGAGAAAAGCCCACAGCAGACAGTGGACCTCAGGAGCCTGACCCTTGCCCAGCCATCTTGCACATTCTCCTGATCAAGTTAGTCTCCTCCTCTGCAATGGCCATTTTCATCTTTTCCTTTGTCATCAAACTTTCAAGGAGAGATATCAATATTTCTTCTTATTACTCTTAGCTGTTGGCCTGGCTCCTTTTTTCACTGAAGAAATTAAAAAAAAAAAAAAAAAAAAGCAATAGAAAGTGACCTTAAAATCTTAAGCACACCTGTATTGGTAGCTCCATGTCCTCCCCGTTCCTGATAGTTACGAATGCCCCATCCTTGCTCTGATTTCAGGGATCATTCACACACTGGTCCATTCCTTCTTGCCTGCTCAAGGACTTGCTCCAGCAGTTATCACCCTTCTCCTTCTCTTTACTGGGTTCTTTCCATCAGCATGCAAACATGCGGTGGTATTTCCCAGTTAGGAGAATATTTCCCTGATCTCCTCCTCTTCTCTGCTTTGATAAACAGCAACACTGCAGGAAAGGGACACTTAGAAATGCCATATCAGGTGGGACCTTTACTGTGGTCCTCGAACAGATGATTAGGGCCAAAGATGGGGATGAAGAAGAGTGGATAAAGTGATGGTCTAACAATAGTCTCTGTTCCTCAACTATCATTTCACTTTTCCTATCAATTCTTAGCCTTTTCTCTTTTTAAAGGAGGTAACTGATTAAGTTACCAGCCCAGGGGAAAGGCAGTGTTCTTTTCTCCTCCCCTAAGCCAAGCAAGGGGGTGGGGGGTCTCAGAGATTACAAGTGACTACAAATGGAGGAAACTGGTGTGTTCTCCAGCTGGGTGCCTGTGTCCCTCTGCCCATTCAAGTGGGAGAGAAGGAGACTGGAAAGAGTTCAGGCAGAGAGGAGGCTGCAGTGGACCTTCTTCTCTCTCTGTTGGAACGGTTGGGTTTCTGTGGTTCAGGGAGACCCAGGGTGAGGTTTGGAGTCCACTGGCCAGCCAGGACTGCAGGGTGAAGGCAGGAGCACAACTGAAAGGATGGAGGAGATCCAAGCTAAGGTGAGATCTCCCACCTCAGGAAACTGGCAGTGGGAGTTGGGAAAAGAACACAGCCACCTGGTCCACACTCCATGTGGAGGTAGGTGGGAACGAGATTTAAATCACTGATGAGACTGTGTTTTAAATTGGATAGACTTAGTAACCAAAAATAACCAGGAAGTTATGAAAGCTGCTCAATATTTCATTAAGTAACAGGAAAATGAAATTCAACTGGAAAGCCATTGAAAGTCAACCACTGAAGAAAATTAAAACTATTTGCTGTTTAGACTTCACTGAGTTCAGACTTCCCAATAAACCAGTTGCATATATTCTTGTCTCCCCTTCTCATTTATTTTTTAATTTTAAAATTTACTTGTATCAAAGCCCTAAATGTGAATGATTATTAAAATCTTGTAAATAGTTCTAAATATGTAAAATGTTTTTTAAGAAAATCAAGCTGTTTTCCAAGGCTTATAATGGAAAAAATTAATCCAGTTTCTTCCCACCAGAAGCCACTGCTTTCGATTTTTAAACTATTTCTTTAGGTTTTCTTGCTCTCTGTCTTATCTATCTATCTATCTATCTATCTATCTATCTATCTATCTATCATCTATGAATTCTCTTCACCACTCTCCTATGTTGGGCTCCTATCTCTTGCATTCCATGTTTCTCTTTCTTGGTTACTCTCTTGAGTTTTTGTTTTTTTTTATTGTTTTGCTGGAAGTTGAACCCAGAGCCTGTGCGTGTTAAGGAGCCCACTCTACCTCTGTGCCCAACCCTTTTGTTTTGATGGAGTACATCCTCCAGTACCTTTCTAAGAAAGAATGCATAGGTGATAAATTGAGACTCTGCACATTGGGAATAATCTTTTACTTTCATATTTAATTTGGTTCCCTTAGCTCAGGGTCCCTGTGGGTCTTCCTCTTTGGGCTTCTAGTCTTTTGATTGGGTGGGTGCTGGAGGGACAGTCACCCAGCTGTGTGGAGAGGAGTTCTAGGAGTTTTTCTCTTCTTACGAAGATTTTCGCCATTCCTGTTTTTCAGTTCCTTCTAGCAACCCCACCTTCATAAGTACCAGGTACCTTCAATTCCTGACCCTTCTTGAGGTTCTTTGACATGAATTAGACCACTTTTTCTTCCTTCAGACTAAAGGTCCTTAGCTTCCAATTTTCTTCAGGCAGCTGACTCAGTTACCACTCATCTATCTACTTTCCAGATCCTGAAATTTTGTTGACATCTCTCATGTGCTCTTATCACCTCCCCCGTCCTCTCTGTTTCATAGGTCTATGCATTAAAAACCCTTTAGTGTTGTTTAGTGGGAATTCAAGAGGAAGCAGAAGTAAATGTGCTCTTCAGTCCTCCAAGTTCAGCCTAGAGGTCTCCATTCTCTCACCCCACTCCAATCAGACTTTTATCCCCATCACTTTGCTGAAACTGTTCTTGCCAAGGTTAAAAACCTTGCCTAATCCACTGGTCAATCCTCAAGCTTTATCTTACTTGAATTCTCAATAGGATTTGATGCAATGAATCACCTTCTTGAAGCACACTCTCCTGTCTCTTGCTACCTCAGTCTCCTTTTCTGGCTTCTCTTTCTCACTTCTAAATGTCTCAGTGCCCTCTACCCTCTTCTCTACTAGTATTCTCTTGAGTGGCATGCAGTCCTGTGAATTTAAATGTTATCTATGTGTCAATTTCTTCCTGGTACGTGCATCTGGTTTCAAACTCCATAATGCCCCAGAGATCCATTTTGCATAAATCCATCTGTCCATCTGACATTTCCAACTGGAAGTCCAGTAGGTATCTCAAATTGGAGCTCTTCAAATAGAACTTGATTTTCCCCCTCAAAACTTCTCCTACCACTGCCTTCTTCGTTTTGGTAGGTAGTACTAGGTTTTGCTTAAGGCTCACCCTTGATTATTCTGTTTCTCTTTTATCAGTATCAATCCAACCACAAGACGTAGCAATCCTGTCTTTGAAATACTTCCTGGTTGGGCAACTTTTCACCACTTCTGCTGCTGTTCCCCTACTTTGGGTCATCCCATTTCTCATTTGGACCCCTTTAGTTCATCCCAGTTCTCATTTGGACCCCTTTAGGTCATCCCAATTTCTCCTTTGGACCCCTTTAATAGATCCCTATCTCCTGTATTCCGCCATTACTCTCACCCCGCCTGGACAGTCTATTTTCTACATAGCAATGAGTGTGCTCTTTATAGAAAGCAAGTCAGGCAACCCTGGCACACAACCATCTAGGGGCATCTATCACATTGTGGATGAAACCCCCTTCTTACCTAGGCCTACGAGGCTTGACCTCTTTCCTCTTGACCTCACTGTCACTCCATGCTGGTCACGCTGATTTTCTTGCTCTTCCTTGAACATCCCAAGCTCCTCTGCAGACCTTTATACTTGTTTTTCTTCTGCAATGAAATGATCCCTTGCAGATCTCTGCATCATTCATATATCAGCTCACAGCTGTCTCTAGAGAGCCCTTCTCTGGCTATCCCATCTAGAATAAAGCTACCCATTTCATAAGCTTCCTGTGTCCCTGAGACAGCTCTTCCCAGTGGTGACCACTGTGGACTTGGGGAAGGTGTCACCATAACACTTGGTTCTGAATATCTCACCAAATAGTATATAGAGTGACATTTTTCCATGCTGAATTTATAGAGCAAGACACATACCTTCTAACTAGAGAGCTCTGTGGTCAGAGTACACATCTTCCCTCGATTTTAACCATTGTGCAGGGCTAATTGGTCAAAGGGGGACAGGGCAGAGGAAGGGTAACTACCTAGGGAGTGTGGGGGACATTCTGGAGGGAGAATGTATATAGGGAGAAGGATATCCCTATCAGGAAAATTCCCATAAAATTGACTGTGTTAGTCAACTTTCCATTACAATGACAAAATACCTGAGAGAAAAAAAAAATACCTGAGAGAATCAACCTAATAATGGAAAAAGTTTATTTTGGATCATGGTTTCAGAGGTTTCAATCTGTGATCACTTGGTCCCATTGACTTTAGTCCTGTGGTGACGTAGTAAGTACACCGTGGCTGGAAGCAGGTGGTAGAGGAAGCCATTCACATCATGGCAACAGGAAAGCAAAGAGAAAGAGGGCGAGGGACAGTAGTCCCAACATACCCTTTTTGGGCACACCTCCAAACAGGCCCCCACCTTAAAGGTTCTACCACCTCCCAATAGTGCCACAGTCTAGTGACCAAGATTTTATCACATGGGCCTTTGGGGGACATTCTAGATCCAAACTATAACTCTGACTTTTGAAAATGTTGGAATAAGAACAGATCTTATAGGGTTGAGATTAAATAGTGGTTGGCTCTACTCAGCTTTAGCCAGCACTGAAAGACTTGGACCTTAGCTGAATTCAGTCGGACCCAGGAGTGGGAAGGAGGAATTTCTGACACACTCTTGTTTGAGGAACTTGAGGAGTAGCCAGGATTTCTCTAGGATCTTGCTTTCAGGGAGGGCGTTCAAATCCGTGGCCAAACCTGACTGTGAAGGCTGTCAGGAACCTGGGGAATTCAGTCTGCCACTAAGCTGGCTCAGCCATGATGGAGAGGAAGGGTATGGTGTGCAGACCAAGTGCCAGGTGTCCTGCAACAGGTTTTGCCTATATAATTGCAAAAATCCTGGCACTCACCTGGGAGGGTCTAGTTTGCTGCATTACTCCATTTATTTATTTGTATAACAAAAGTTTATTATGTACATATTCTTTTCCAGGCATTATTCTAGAGACTTGGGGTTAAAAAGATTGAGTCATTGCTTTCATGTAGTTTACATTCAGGTGGGGGCAACACTCCAATAAACAAAGAAATATGTGAGTTAATGTATCAGACAGGATGATAAAATGGGTCAGTGAATGTTATTTTTTAACTGTTTAAAAATTTATTTATTTTTATGTGGTGCTGAGGATTGAATCCAGTGCCTCACACGTGTCAGGTAAGTGCTCTACCACTGAGACACAACCACAGCTTGATTTGTGGTTTTTTTTTTGTGGGGGGGAGTACTAGAGATTTTAGTCCAAGGGGGCTTTACCACTGAACTACATCCCAGCCCTTTTTATTTTTTATTTTGAGACAGGGTCTCACTAAGTTGCTTAGGACCTCGCTAAATTGCTGAGTCTGGCCTTGAACTTGTGATCCTCCTGTCTCAGCCTCCTGAACTGCTGGGATTATAGGTGTGCACCACCTTGCCTGGCAGGTCAGTGATTGTTAAAGCGGGAACTCTGAGAGTTTCTGAGACCTTTTTGGGAGGTCAAGAGGGGTTGAAACCATTTCACAAAAATATTAAGATGTGATTTGCCTTTGTAACTCTGGTCTCTTGTGAGTGCAAGTGTCATTTTCCAGAGGCTCTGTGGTGTGTAATAGTGCTGTTGCTCTGGTGAGTGACATACCCATGATGAGGTACCCATGCAGTGAGTATTGACAGATATAACCCTCACAAGCACGACCTCTTTGGAGTCCTTAATGCTTTAATAGTGTAAAGGAGTTTTGCAATCAAAAAGTTTGAGAATTACCATTACGGACAGACTGGGGTGGTGGAAGGATTTTATACTATGGAATCTATGCTCAAAATATCAGTGCCATCCAGTTGGCTGTGCCTGTGGACACCTGGGTGGGTGCTGGTGTTCTGGGCAGGAGTCATAAGTGCCACTCCAGGAAGGTACAAGTCCTGGGCCTAAGAACAACCCCAGAAAAAGCCCTGGTGAATTTGGCTGGGGGCATCCTTCCTTGTAATGTGGCTGGGAGCTGGTGGCAAAGGGGCAGTGGCAGCCAGGACCACTCAACATGAGACTTCTTCCTACTCTTTGTGCCCTAGCAAGATTCTTCTGGGGGTTTTGCCTCTGACTTTCCCACTCTTAGGAACACAGGCCTCACATGAGGAGCCTGGGAAGTGACAGTTGAGACCATTCTGATAGCAGGCATGGAAGTGGAAGATTCCAAGTTCTCAGAACCTAGCCCAGTCCCCTCAAGCCAGCAACCAGGGCACTGAATTGTTCTGACTTGGTTTCTCCTGGCAGAATCATGGAAGACAGAGGGCAAGGAGCCCAGAAAGTTGGATCACTCCCCAAGTGAGTTACTGAGGCTCTGTGTGACATGATGGCATTTGCCGGGCCACTCAGCAAATTGTTCCCCTGCTGGAGCTGCCTAAGCTCGACAGTCTGTCAGCCACATTCACTGGGAACCCGCTAGCAATGTGAATTGGTAGGTGATCCAGGCATTGAAGTAGCAGTTCCCAAGAGTTGAGGGCTAAGTTATCTATCTATCAAATCCTGTCTGTCTGCTGACATTTGGAAACCCAGGTGACACCTACACACCTGAGGCCTCGGCAGCAGCCCAATTAAAGGTTGCAGTTTTTCTTTAGTTACTTTCTGACCTTGGAGTTTGAGAGTGTGGGTATAGAGCTTTGTTTTTGATCAAACTGCAGGAATGTCCTAAGGTCTAAGCATCTGAAAATTAACATAAGTGCATGTTCATAAGTGCATGTCACATGTTTTGCTGGGTCACTTTCAGTAGGACTTAGATTGATCCCTGGACAGTGACTGATCACTGAACACTCACTTATTTCCACAGGCAGCAGAAACCTGTCTAGAAAAAACCCTGAACATGCCACTGGATAAAGGTTTAAATGGGCTTTCTGCCAATGAATTGCATTTGATAGTTGTGTGGGTGCAGCCCATGGCAGGAATCCACACAGCTCACAGGAGATCTGTGGGGCCCTGGGGTGTTGCAATGTCACTCTGTCTGGGTAAGTGACAGCCAGGATGTGGGATTTGGTGATTATTTTTGGTTGGTTTGTTTCTAGCTCAGAAGAAAGACTATATATAACATTGAGAGAGGCATAACTTCCAGATTGTCAAGGTTGGTGCTAATAGTGAATGATCTACTAATATATGTTACAGGGAACCACAAGCTTGCTAGAGCAATGCTCGTGCACTAGATGAAAGGATAAATCTTCTATTGTGTAATGGGAAAAGAAAGCTGGCAATGTAAATGCAGCCTTAATATTTTTTTCCAGCATTGCATGTGTAATTAGGCATTCAGTGACTTTCTCATCTAAGGAAATTTGACTTTAATGGGAGCTATGTAGCTAACTATCGGAGGAGTCTTTTGAAAATGCAGGGGTGAGGATGGGAAGGTATTAACTGTGAAGATGTATTATATCCATGGCCTTCAAACAAAACAAAAGCAAACAAACAACTCCACCACCACCAATCTGCCAGCATGTAAGCTATGTAGATAGATGTTAGACTCCTATTCTGAGCCCTTGAAAATTAAACCAGAAACAGAATGGTCAGATAATTTTCATCTCCTAATGTGTATGTTTTGATCATTTAAGATTTTTTTTTCTCCCCATAAGGGTTCTCCTTAATGAGTGCAATTTCTTTGGCATCTGGAAATTGCAGTTTATGATGTTGTCTCATGATGTCTTGGGAAATTAAGGCATGACCTTGGATAAATCCAAAGTTCACCATGAAGAAGAGAAAGTTTCAAATGTGGAATTTATCCAAAGCTGGTACAATAGAGTCCCTCCACATCTGCTAGCTCCCACTTCCAGAGTTGCAGACTATAACAAGGAGTACCTGGGAGCAGTGATAGTCTGAGCTAGGACAGATGTCAGATCAGACAGCACTATAAATTGTTGTTGAGAGCCATGGCTAGAAAGGATTAAGAAATTAAACATGGAAACTGAGCTTAATGATCAGAGACTGTGGACAGGTCCGAAAGGCAGTCACTTCCTTCCCAGGCCCCAGGCGTCTCTGCATGGTTCATCTTCAGAGCAGTCTCCAGAGGGCACCATCTGAGGGGCACTGATCCACTGTCCATCGTATCTTCAGTGTACATGGCCAGGATATCTATGTGGCTTCAACATATGGGGCTAAACAATTGGTCTTATATAGCAACTAAAACATTGTTTTGGAGGAAAATTTACCTACTATTCCTTTCCTAGCATTTTTATAGAAAGTATTTTGAGCTGTCAGAAGGGGGCATCCTTGCTTTTCCAGACAAAAGAAACAGCAATTTGAGTTTGCTCTTTACAGCAGCTTTGGTGGAAGGGGTAGGTGGCAGCAGAGCTCTTAGCAATTAAAAACAGAACAGGTATGTCATAAAGGCTACCGCTGGTCCCTGGACCCTGCCTATCTACAATCCTGTTACTCAGGGCATCACCTGGAAGCCTGGCCCTTGGGCCTCAGGTCCAGCCTCTTGGATCAGAATCTGCATTTAACAAGGTCCCAGGTTATCTGTGGCATCTTGAAGTTTGAGAAACCCAGTTCATAATCCTATTTCCCAAACTTCCCTGTGGGTCAGGGTAGAGCAGAATCACCTGGGGTGCTTGTTAAAGACAGATTCCCGGGCTTCCAACTCTAACCTACTGACCGAGAATTTCCCGGTAGAGAGGTAACCTATGTACCTGCCCCGGGGGCCACTAGTCACGTGGGAAGCGTGAGGAACACTACGTGATGCCTTTATCTTTTTGAACAAAAAATATAGAGTGATCTTAAAAATAAACTGCTTTCTCCAGAATGCATCTTCCTTTTGAAAAGATGTGGTCTCCTTTTTTCTGGCCACTAATATTCTTAAAAATAGGATGCTAAGGATAGGGAAGAGGGAAGCAGAGAAGTGCAAGGCTGCTGGCCGGGTTTGGAGGAGAGGCTGCACTAGAAGTTCTGTGGGAACAGGATGCTGCCAGCAGAGGGCAGCAAAGCACGCCCTGCTGTGAGGACCTACTGCAGTCCCCGCCGTGGACTAGGCAGGTGGAGACAGTGCAAGAGCTCTTTTTCTACTTGCTTGCAGGACTTTCTGGAGCTGTGTGTGGACCTCAGGTCTGGTTGGACTGACTCTATGTTGGCCAAGTCAATGGGGGTCATAGTAGTCTTTGGTAAGATCTGAGACAGAGCTGTCCAGTAGAAACAGAATGTCCAGTTGAAACTTTCTATTCATGAAAATTATTTTAACTTTTCTAGAAGGTACACTTTAAAAAAAAAATGAGCCAGATGCAGTGATGTGCACCTGTAGTCCTAGTTAGTTGGGACCTTGAGGCAGGAGGCTAGTGAGTTTGAGCCCAGGCAACATAGCTAGAGAGGCCATCTAAAAAAAAAATAATAATTTCAATAATATATTTTATTGAATCCAACATGTCCAAAATATGATCAATATGTAATCAATGACACTATTGATGAAATGGTTTATATTCTTTTTCTATCAACTCTTCAAAATTTAGTGTATATTTTATACTTTCAGTGCAAATCAATTTGAACTAACCACATTTTGAGTGCTTGGTGGCCACAAGTGGCTAATGCCTACTGTTTTGGACATCTTAAGGAAAATGATAAGGCTTTGGGGAGGGGGAATTAGGACCAGAAAAAGGGAAGGACTAATATCTGGCCTAGGGACAGAGTCCGATGTTTTCATACATGAGAAAATATTCACTGAGGGGCCACATTTCAGTTTAGTTCATTATTGAGCATCTACTGTATGGCAGGAGCTGGGCTGGGGGCTGGAGACACAGACATCATCAACACAATTCTAGACCTGTGTCCAGCACAGTTGGGAGAAGCCAAGAAACAGCCTTTCAAATCTGTGTGGCTCCCTCTGCAGCAGCGTCATGGGCAGGCTCTAGGTAATGGACCCTGCCTAGAGGAGGGGCTTGGTTGACAACGGAGGTTTTTTGTTAGTTTTTGTTTTCCTCCTCATAATCATTTCCGGGTTTAATCAGAAGTTGTTTGAACATTTGTTTTGTCTGGAAAAAGAAAATCTGGCTGAGGTGCAAATCCTTAAGCCTCTAGGGCTTCCTGCAAGGAAAGGCTAATACCTCATAGCTACCTGTGGTACAGGAATACCTTCCAGGGCATCACCTTGACCTTTTACCAAAGGTTGGACCTACCGCATTCAAGGTCTCTTATGCCCCTAGCCATGCTGTTCTAGGTTAATGCTATTTTGGGAGTTCAGTTCTTCATTTCAGCGTGAATTTCCTCATTTTTCTGTACAAATTGAGTGAAATCCTTAGTGCATTTTTTTTTCTTAGATGGATGGAGACTAAAAGAGAATGGAAGGCCTCCAGCTGTTTGAGGCTCTGTCCTCAACGACAATCAAAATTCTCCATCTTTTCTTGTTCTTGGCACTTTCTGATTGAAATAAGATTCCAGCATTTATCTGCACCTGCAATTTTGACAAGAAAGGAAAATTTAAAAGACAAGTGAAAGAATTCTCCGAGGGAAGTCAATGAGTCGACAGTAGTCAGATGCCTGCAAATCTCTTTTTGCATTCCTCCGTCAATTAAGCTACAGTCACATATTGGAGAACGGAACTTAAGTCTGGGAGTAGAAATGCAAAAATGTGCGTCGATCAGTAGCTGGAACCTTCCTCTGGAGCGAATATTACTTGGAGAGCCGCTGATGATCCATTTGGCATTGAAATGGAGAGGATTTTGAGTCAAAGAGGCCACTTTAAATTATAGATTTGAGTTTAGTTGAAGGTCAGACTTACCTTGCATGAATAAAATCTTCGGAGATTTTGGAATATACTCAGAAAATGCAGGCTATCTTGAGCTCATAAGCATTTCCTTCAGGGGATAAAAGCAGTTTAATATTATTGCCCTCTGCATAATTATTGATCATATTAGCATAGAAAATACTGAAAAGGAAGGCAGAATAACAACCTGATGAACACTTTGATTCTCAACAGCTACAGTCTTGGGATTTGACAGGAAGTTGCCTGGAGATCTGGGAATATTGTAAAGAAAATTTAGTCATGGCCAGTAATTTCACTTTGACTTAATAAGTGAATAAATAAATAAATAAATAAATAAATAAATAAAATTGACCCACCGAGAGAGGAATTATTATCTAGCTAATTCCATGCAATACAAATCATCTCCTATCTCCAGGAGTTTGGGAATCACCTGTGGGATCGTAATGCTGATTTGGTTATCTGGGTGTATGTGTAATCTGATTCAAAGCTTCCTGGCAGCCAAGAAGAAGAGGGAAATGTAGTTAATTGTAAATTCACCATTTGAGAGGGAGAAATGTACTGACCTCTCAAAGGAAACTGGGATATTCCTAAGGAAGATCCTAAACATTAAAAAACATTTGATTCATGACTGTTACATTCTTTCTAAAAGCTACTGGTTCACAGCGTAGATTAATGATTGGAATTTAGGAAAGTGTAAATGCACTTCAGAGGTTTTTGAACCTGTTAATAGGAATTAACTCCTTGTCCAAATTCCTCCCCACCAATGCTAATCTAAAGCCTATGTTTTCCCCCATGGCTTGCTGTGTTAATTGGATTATGGAGATAATCCTTCTCTTATAAAAAGTAATCTCTGCAGGTTTTGGAATCTACATTCTGCTGCATTTTGCAGGATTATCTCTCAAAGACAACAGATTAGAAGCACTGGTTGGTACAAATAAATGACATTGGTGCTACGATTCCTTCTAGTGAAGACGGGACTGGGTGAGTCTTCAGGGCTCTAATAGTGAAAGAATGCTAGATTAGCAGTCCTAATCTCATCCATATCATCAGTAGTGTAAATTATGACGTTACTTTTCTGGATTTTCTGTGAAACTCAACTTCCTATGGAAAAGGAGGAGATAGTACTAGATCACCATTTCTCAAAATACAGTCCAAGGAAAACTGGTTCTTCAAAATATGAATAGCACTATTAGTCAAATTGTGTAAAGGGATTGAAATGGACATTTTACCAATGTGTTCTGTGAGGTTAATATTTATGAATATAATTTCATAAAAATATTAATAGTCCATGAATGAAGAATGAGATAGAGTACATTTGGGGAAATCTACATAATCACCTCCTTCTAGAGCATCATGATGCTCATTAGCATATCACAGACTTGGAAGAGTCTTGCAGTGAAGAAATGAATTAATAAATTGGGCCTGGTGGTGCATGCCTGTAATCCCAGTGACTTGGGAGGCTGAACCAGGAGTTTGGAGAGTTTGAAGCCAGCCTGGGCAATTTAGCAAGACCCTGTATCAAAACAAAATAAAGTTAAAAGGGCTGGGGGTATAGCTCAGTGGTAGAGAACTTCCTAACATGTACAAAACCCAGGATTCAATCTCTAGTACTGCAAAAAAGGGGGAAAAAGAACTTATATGTATTTGTGGATGTGTATATAAAATGCATATTGTATAGATAACACTTTTTGGGGGGGTACTGGGGGTTGAACTCAGAGACACTCGACAACTGAGTCATATCCCCAGCCCTATTTTTAATAAGAGACAGGGTCTCACTGAGTTGCTTAGTGCCATGCTGCTGTTGAGGCTGGCTTTGAACTCATGATCCTCCTGCCTCAGCCTCCCAAGCCCCTGGGATTACAGGTGTGCACCACCATGCCCGGCCTAGATAACACCTTTAAGTGCAGGAGTTTTCAAAGTCATTTTGGCTGGAAAATCCTTTTTTTCTAAAGAAAACGTTAATTTCTGAAATGTAGTTGGTAATTGTTGAACTAGATCAAGGTTTTCTCCAACTTTCATTCTCAGGATTCTTAAAAATTATTGAAGACCCCAGGAGCTTTAATTTGGGTGAATTATTCTATTTTTATCATATTAGACATCAAAAGGATGCATTTAAAATATTTATATATTAGGTAACTAAAAATAGCAATAATAATCATATTGCATGTTAATATAAACTTGTTTTTTCAAAAAGTAACTATTTTTCAAATTAAAAAATTACTGAGAAGAGTGGCATTATTTTATGTGTCTGCAAATATCTTTGATTTTATGGAGGGCATCCAGATTTGCATGTTATTGTGTTCAACCTGTTGTGGTATATTGTTTTGCTGAAGTGTTTATAGGAATCAAGCTTTATAGAGGTATGAAATTCAAAGAAGGAGGAGAGTTCTAACAGTTTTTTCATGTGAATTGTGGATATTCTTTGATACTATACCAAAATTCAACAAGTTTATGTCATGTGGGAAATTAAATGATATCAGTGAACTTTTCGAACTGTTTTATTAAAATCCTCAGTCTGTCATTCTTGGAATGTATAAAATTACATATGCTTTTATAACACTATGTATTTGTTATTTGGAAAATATTGGTTCACTGAGTTATGCAGATCTCCAATTATCAGCACATTCCATTACACAATTTCAAGTATACAACATGGAGTATACAGTATCCAAAGTTCACTTGTTAACATCACCACAAATCTCATTTGAAGAGTACTGGGAAAATGTCAAGTTCACCATGCAGATAAAACTTTACCAAACTTCATATTTTATTTGAAAGCTTGAATTTTACCATTGCCAAGAAATAGTGTCAATTGTTTCTTGAAGCAATGGACTCGGTTAGTTATTTTGGAGAATATGTCTGCCTCTTACCCCAGTCTGAAGAGCTACTGTTTGTTCATTGTCTTTTCAAATAAAAATGGTGTTGTACGAAAACCTCAGGTGGTTCAGTCTACACCTTAGCATGGTGCTTTTGCTCAGGATCTTTGAACCAAAATGTGACAGATGTGCTATGTATACTTCCCATTTTATCTCATAGAATATTAAGTGAAGGGCTGAGATGTAATAAAATTAAAAATTTTTAATTCTTATTGAAGACATTCTCATGGGACACTGGCTTTTTATTTCCTTCCTTCCGTCCTTCCTTCCTTCCTTCCTTCCGTCATACTAGAGATTGAACTCAGGGGCACTTTACAGTGAGCTACAGTCCCAGCAGCCTGGCTTTTTCTTTTTTAACTACTACTATGTGGTGGCAAAGATTACAATGACTGTTAATACAGTTTGGTGCACTTGCTCAATTCATGCTAACATACCAGCATTTTTGTCCACCATTGCTTTTGTATCATTAGTGCAGATATTATCACAGTGAAAAAGATAATGTCTTAGTGTTTTAGTCAACTTTTTTTTCTGCTATGACCTAAAGACCTGACAAGCACAATTAGAGGAGGACAAACTTATTTGGAGGTTCATAGTTTCAGAGGTCTCACTCCATAGACAGCTGGCTCCATTCTATGGGGCTTGTGGTAAAGCAGTACATCATGGTGGAAGGATGTGGTGGAGGGAAGCAGCTCACATGATCATCAGAAAGTAGAGAGAGACTCCATTCTCCAGATTCAAAATATATATATTCACCAGATCCAAAGGCACACCCGCAATGACCCACCTCCTCCAGTCACATCCTACCTGCCTTCAGTTACTACTCAGTTAATCCATAGGGGATTAACTTGCTGATTGGGTCAAGGCTCACATATCAATCATCTCACCTCTGAATGTTCTTGCACTGTCGCACACATGAGCTTTTGAGGGGTCACCTAATATCTAAACCATAGCCATTATCATTATTGTGAAATAAATTTTAATCCTCTAGATGCCCCTGAAAAAGTCTTGGGAGCCCCAAGGAATCTGTGGACTGCATTTTGAGAACCACTGGACTTGATCTTCTTGAAGGTTCTGCTTTGCTTGAAGAATCTAAGATGAAAAATTAGATGCATTTACTTTCTTATCTGATCTGTCTTTGTATGCACTTTTAGGCAGTTGTCTGAGTCTAGGTGTTCACTTTGTGACCCTGAAACAGAGAGTAACTCAAAGCCTAGGGGTTAAGGGTATGGACTCCTGAGTCAGACCCTTGAATCCTGGCTCCATCACTTTCTGGCTGTGTTATCTGGGGCACGTTATTTAACCTCTCAATGCTTTTTTTTTTTTATCTTCAAAATGGGCACAATAAAAGTTCATAGGTTGTTGTGCAAATTAGTCCAGTTAATTACACATAAAGTAACTAAAACAGTGCCCAGGATATAGCCTGTCCTCAGTAAACTTTACTTATCATTATGATTGCTTATTTGTAGGAGGCTCCATTGCCTGGCTTCAAAACTGTGACATGTTACTTTATACCTGGTAGGGTGGCCATAATCAGAAAGTCAGACAATACATAACAAGCATTGGTGAGGATGTGGAGAAATCAGAACCTTCGAACATTGTTGGTGGGAATGTGTAATGGTAAGACTATTTTGGAAAACAGCTTGTCATTTCCCCAAGAAGACAAACATAAATTATCATTTGACCCAGCAGTTTGACTCTTAGGTATATACTCAAGAGAAATGAAAACGTATGTTTTCTACATAAATAAAACTTCTACATAAATGTTCACAGCAGTATTATTCATAATAACTAAAATCAAAAAGTGAAAAAAATATACATCAACCAATGAATGGATAAACAAAATATAATATATCTATGTAATGAAACAGCCTTTGGCCATAGAAAGGAATAGAGTACTGATTCATGCCACATAATGGGTGAATTGAAAACACTGTGTTAAGTGAAAGAAGCCATTCACAAAGATCACATGCTATATGACTACATTAACATGAAAGTCCCAAAATGGACAAATATACAGAGATGGGAAGTGGGTCAGTGGTTGGTCAGTGCTGTAGGAAGGATTGATGGGAGGATTGGGGGTGATGAATTAAAAGCACAGTTTCCTTTAGAGGTAATGAATGTGTTCTAAAGTTCGTTGTGGCCAATATTGACAACTCTGTGACTGTATTTGACAGTATTGAATTGTACACTTTAAGTGGGTGAACTGCTTGGTCTGTAAGTTATATCTCAATAAAACTGTTATAAATAAAAAGGAATGTGGTCAATGAAAGTTTGGCCATGGATGTCTGTAGAGAAGGGTGGCATGAAGCTCTTCCTTGATAAGACTAATCTGCTGTAAGCAAATAAGTCTCAACTCAATCTACCTCCCTGGACTCTGCTTCGATCTCACCAAGAAATCTTTAGAACATTAATTCAGCATGACATGGTGGAAGGGTGGAAGATGGATTAGAGCACTGGAAATTACTGGCTTCTGAAAAGGGATAACCCATAAAAAAAAAGGATAAACTGGTATTTGAATTTATATTTCAGTCTCCTGTGAGTTTAGTTAGCTATTGTTTACCACTGAAAATCTGATCATCTCTGGGTTAGTAGATCAAGTCCATTTTTAAACACTAGGATCGAGGATCTCATGCTGGACAGTGAAGTGTTCATCAAGACCAGTTTTCGTTGTGAGTCCTCTTGAAGGCCCAGCAGTTGACTTTCCCTGGACAGCACCATGACCTTTTTGCTCACATGTCTTTCTAACAACTGATGTGGCACCATGATACATACACGCACATTGATCTTCAGTAGCTGCAGCAAGAATCCTGCCAGTTCCATGTACCAACCATCTGGTTTTTAAGCAAGACCCTTAATTGCTATTGACGGATCTGACATTCTCAGTATGGGTCTGTGGTCATTTATTTGGCTGCTTTGACTTGGGAGGGTGAAAAATGCTTTCAGAAATGGAATAGTGTTTGACCCATCGGGAGACTCAGTGGCCTACAACTTGTTACTCAGGCAATTTTGTGCATATCCCTTCTGCTCTCTGCTCTGCTTCCCCAGCTGCCACAGGAAGGCACATCCTCCAAGTCCTACAATGGAAAGGGAGGTGAAGGGACCATCCAGGAACTGGGCCACAGTTGTGATCAAGGAAGATTAAAGGCATATATGGAGTCTTACTATCTCCCTGGTGGTTTTCATTTATACAACAAATACTTAGTGAGTTCCAGGTTAGGCAGTACCAGAGAACAGACGAGACAAAGCAGCCACTGCTCCCAAGGAGTTTATTTTTTGAAATATGGGTATGGAGACCATAATCTGCTAATGAGGACATCTATTTGGTTTTATAGTTCTACACATGGTCATTGGTTCTGAATATTTTAGTCAGGGGGCTACCAGAAGTGTTAGAAGGCACAGGTCTGGGGAGTGTGGGAAGGATACAGATAATGATAAAATTCATGTGCTCCCACACTAAAAATGAACACCCAGGGCAAGCTTGAGCAGCAGATTCCTAGGGTGAGATTTACATGTTGATGTGAATATTGCATGTTGACTACACCTTCCCCCCTCTTTCTCCAGCACCCATCTCAAGGTACTCTCAAAGGTCCCATGTTTTAGGGATCCTGTAGCAATCACCTGATTTGCTACAATGCATAAGGGGAACCACATAGAAAGGAAACAGAGGTTGACCTTGAAGGGAAGATCTGACCTGGGCAGTGAACTCAGATCTGTCAGAAGCTAAGAAAAAAGAGTTAGAAGAATGGTAAATTAGCAGAAAATTTGGAGACTGAGCCGGGTGCAGTGGTGCATGCCTGTAATCCCAGTGGCTCGGAACGCTGGGGCAGGAAGATTGAAAGTTCAAAGCCAGCCTCAGCAACTTAGCAAGGCCCTGTATCAAAATAAAAAATAAAAGGGGCTGGAGATGTTGGAGATGTGCTAAGTGGAGATGGGCTAAGTGCCCCTGGGTCCAATCCCCAATACAAAAAAAAAAAAAAAAGAAAGAAAGAAAGAAAGAAAATTTGGAGACCGGAGAAGGAAGAACCCCAGAGAAGCTAGTCAGAGGGTTAGCATCAAGGGGCAGAGGGGCCTGGCAGAGGTGCTTTGCAGCAATCAACCCTGCTCCATGATGGATGGTGTCCCAACAGTATTATTTCCATTTCACCAGACTGTCGTCATTTACACTTTAAAATATTATGAGGTGCAGCAAAGAGAGGGAGATGGTATAAGATACAGCAGAAGTTTGACAGTAACAAGCATAACTAGGCAGCAAAATGAAAACAAGCAGATAAGAATAGATTAGGATGTTAAGAAAAACAAGGTATTTCTAAAAAAAAAAAAAAAAAAAAAGAGGAAGAGAAACTAAAGTCAAAAGACAAATTTAAAGATGAATTTTACCACCACATTGGGAGTTAGAAGCTGGCATGAGGAAACAATTTCTGTTCACAGGGGCCAGACCCAGGCTTTGAAGGCCTAAACCTGAACAGTTTGGGGAAAGATGGGCCCTGAGGTTCAGCTGTGATGGCTTCACAGGAAATATTCCCATGACTACATGGTGGCATCTGCAGGGATCTCCTGACCCCTCCAATGTGCCCTTTCACCTTAGCATAACCTCTAGACAGCTCCATTGGAGGCCCTGCATGGGTGAGGTGTCCTGTGAACACCTCAGACCTCCCATGGACCAGCGAGTCTCTACCCTTCCTCTTGCGCTCCACAGTTTACCAACCCTGTTACCTGTCACTCCCTTGGGATTCCAACAATACCAAATACTCATTTAGTTGCCTCTGCCTACAATATCCCCCATTCACACCCCAACTCCTCTTTCTGCTCATCCTTTAAGAGTGGGACCCCAACGGCCCCTATCCTGGGTGAGGTGACCTGTGCAGCCGCATGTTCTCCTAGAACTCTGTATATAACCTCAAAGCAGAACTTTCCACATGATCCTCTATTTACCTGTTACCTCTGTTGTCTGCACCCACTGACCGTGGAGTTAAGAGCATGGGCTTTGGAACAGACTGGATTATGTTCTGGTTACAACCTTAAGCAGGTAGCTTTACTTTTTTGATAGTTCCTCAGGTAGGAGGGGGACAATGATAATGCTTACCTCATAGAGCTGTTGCAAGAGCCACAGGAGTTTAATCCAGGGAAAGTGATTAATAGCAGGTAGATGGTGATGGGTGGTCCTTCGCCCACAGCCGTGGAGAACAGGGACTACTGAGTCCATTCTTGTGTCTCTTGTGCCTTGCACAGGACCTGTTGTTTAGCAAGCACCACTGAATTGAGCCAGGACAGATACTTTGCATTAACCTGGGAAATGTCAGTTTAAATGACCAAGAAGTAAAAATTACAAAATACTTTCTGGGCCCCTGAGAAAATAGTCATTTTCTTGATTATAAGAAGAAGGGGGCTGGGGAGATAGCTCAGTTGGTAGAGTGCTTGCCTTGCATGCACAAGGCCCTGGGTTCGATCCCCAGCACCGAAAAAAAAAAAAAAAAAAAAAAAAAAAAAAAAAAAAAAAGAAGAAGGTACACTAATATATATATATTTTATTATAATAAATATATAAATATTTATTATAATATTATATAATTATATTATATAATATTATATATAATAATAAATATATGATATTATGTTTAAAATACATAATATTTATATTTAAAATATATAATATATATTATATATATTTTTTATTTATATAAAAATATAAGAATAAAGTAAAACTACTAGTAGCTAGGGTGACTATATAATTTATCATAAAACAGGAGCGCTTTTGAGAGTGCCCTTAAAATTAGCCCATCCCTTGTAAACCAGGACACCTATAAGCTCTGCTCCCCAGAGATGGCTGAAGTTAACATTTTTGTTACACAGTCTTCTAGTCTTTTTTCCTTATGCTTATTCTGTAAATAGTACTTTCCCACCTGGTTTCCTTTTACTTAACAATATATCATGAAATTCTTTCATGTCAATAAATATAGATATTTATCATTATTTTTAATGAGTACATACTACTTATTTGGATGTACTTTAGTTTATTCAACTGATCCTGTACTGATGGATATCTAGACTGTTCCAATTTTTGAGAATGCTAAAATATTTATAAAGAAATCTTCAAGTTGCTTGTTATCACTTTGTGGATTGGAATTTTGCAGGGACAATATTCAGAAGGCCAATTATTTTCTCTAAGGTGCTTTACCCTCCACAGTGGCTGTATCTGTTGCCTCCAGGGACTTAGTTACAATCTTGTGGACTAGCTAACTATTTCCCCTATGGGCATATGCAGAGAAAAGTTAGCATATCCTCCCCCTCCATTAAATATTATTAAAAAATAGAGCCATTTTAAAAAAATAACTAAACAGAAATAATAACTAATGTTACTGACAATTGTATTTAAATAGGTGACACACGATTTTAAGAGGTAAGTAACTATGAATGCTGATATTTAATTAGAAACCACTTTTATTGGCCCTCAATTCTGTTGCTACTTGAGTAAAATGTTTAGTTCATTCATTCATAAATTCATTCATTTAAAAATGACTAATCGCAGGCTTATGCCAGTCATAGAGAAACTTTCAGCAATTTAAATCGAATACAATAAAACCTCATTTATGCAGATTCTACTAGCTCATTAAGAAATTTTACTGTACTCCTGCTTGGTGTTATTCATTCAAACACCTCACTTTAATTGAGAATACTGGCTACTATTTCTGCCAGTGATTCTATCCTGTGAGCAACTCCAAGGCACACCAGCTTTTTGATATCCTCAAGGGATATAGCCAGGAGAACTTTGCCATTTCCAAATTTGGGAACTCCATTAAAGCACTTTTTGCAGAGTGTTGTGTAGATGAAGATAAGTAGAGCAAAACAAAGCTGTGCTGATGCAGATGCCGGGCTGTCAGAGAACCCAGCAGGTTGGTGTGGCATGAGAGGCTGGAGATTTCTGGATAGGATAATAAGCCAAGACTTGAAAGAATACTGGTAAAAAGATAAAGAGAGCTCAAAGATGAGAAAGGGAGAGGTGTGTGAGGAATTTTGTGGGGGAAGAAAAGATAAAGATGATCAAGCTAAATTGAAACAGGCCTGTATTAGTTAGATCCTACCTTAAATTTGGCAGGATATGTAGTGGTTTTTTTTTTTTTTTTGTACTGGGGATTGAACCCAGTGGTGCTTAATCACTGAGTCACATCCCCAGCTATATTTTTATATTTTATCTAGGGTCTCACTCAGTTGCTCAGTGTTTCACTAAGTTGCTGAGGCTGGCTTTGGACTTGCAGTCCTCCTGCCTCAGCCTCCAGAGCTGCTGGAATTATAGGCATGCACCACTATACCTGGCATAAAATTGGCAGGATACGATGAAGCCCTAAAATGAATGTTAAAGCTTGGGGCGTGGTAGGTGGATTCATGTTTTAGAAACTTCATCCCCAAAATTATGTTAATAATATTTGGGAGTAGGTCCTTTGGTGGTAATTAGGATTAGATAAGGTCATTCCTGCGATGGCATTAGTGGCTGTATAAGAAGAGGAAAGTCGGGCATGGTGGTGCATGCCTGTAATCCCAGCGGCTCTGGCTCTGGAGGATGAGTAAGGAGGATCTCGAGTTCAAAGCCAGACCAGCAACAGTGAGGTGCTAAGCAACTCAGTGAGACCCTGTCTCTAAATGAAACACAAAATAGGACTGGGGATGTGGCTTAGTGGTTGAGTGCCCCTAAATTCAATCCCTGATACCAAAAAAAAAAAAAAAAGAAAGAAAAAGGAAGAGGAAGAGACACACCTGGGGTAGCATGGTAGCGTGCTCGCTCTGTCTTGCCACGTGCTGCTCTCCACCTTTTTTGTCAGGAAGGCCTTTCCCAGATGCTGAGCAGAGGCCGGCACCACACTCTTGGACCTCCCCAGCCTCCAGAAGGATAAGAAATAAATATTATAAATTACCCAGCCTCAGGTGTTTGCTATAACAACAGAAAGTGGAGCCAGGCAATGAGTGCCTCAGTTTTATATTGCTATGTAACAAATTCCTATGAACATTGTGTCTTAACAACACCCACATATCTCACCATTTCTATAGGAAGTCTGGACACATTCTCTCTGCTTAGGGTCTCTCATGTACCTGGAATCAAGTTGTCAACAAGGCTGTGTTCTCATCTAGAGCTTAGGGTTCCCTTCGCACTCATTCAAGTTTTGGAAGAATTCAGCTCCTTGTGGTTGTAGGACTGAATTTTGCTTTCCTTCTGGCTATTGGTAGGGGCTGCTCTGAGCTCCGAAGGCTGCTTCAGGCCCTAGCTAATGGTCTCCTCCACAGGCAGTTCATAACATTGCTGTTTGCTTTCTACAAAGCCGGCATGTGTCTCTTGTAAGGGCTCGCATAATTAGGTCATGCCCATCTGAGACAATCTATCTTTTAATTAACTCAAAGCCAACTGATTAGGGACCTTAATGACCTCTGTAAAGTCCCTGTGCCATATACTATTACATCATTGCTGGTATTCAGAATCCTGCCTGCTCTCAGGGCAGGGTGCTATTCAGGACACATATACCAGGGGGCAGAAATCTTGAAGGACATCTTAGAATTTTGCCAAAACAATGAGATAAGCCAAAACAACTAGAAAAAGCATCACTATTGTGGTCTCGAAGTCACTTGGGTTCATAAACAGGAATGTGGTCAACAGTTCATGCCAGGCCAAATATTCTGTTTGTAACAATTACAAACCTTAGAGGAGCAGAAGGAAAATCTCTAGGAACTGTGCCACTGGACCATCCCCTAGGTTAACATTCCAGTTGAGGGAGCAGTACAGGAGGGGCAGTGTGGCAGAGTTTGAGTGGGGACACCATTCCAGTTCTTTCTACTGGGTCCCAGTGAGCCTGTTTTCTGTCTACTAGTTTAGTTCTGAGGGACCACTCAGGTTAAAGACTGCTGGCAATGCCCAAGCCCCTAAGCAAAGGTCTTCAGGGAATGAGTGCCTAGCAAAGGATGATTAGGATGGTGTGTGGTGCCTGGGGCCTGCAGGTGTGTGCTGTGTGTGTGGCTGTGTGTATGTGTGTGTGGGGGGGGATAGGCAAGCATTCAATTAAATTTTATTTTTTTTTTTTTTTGTGGTGCTGGGGATTGAACCTAGGGCCTTGTACTTACGAGGCAAGCACTCTACCAATTGAGCTATCTCCCTAGACCTCGATTAAATATTAACACCCCAAATAAGTGTGGCCACATTTAACCTCCATACTCACTCTTAATGGACAGACATTCAAGATGTTGTATACAAAAAGGCAACTTTTCAAAGGGGGCCTCTACCCCAGACCCGCTCTAGACCCTCTTACCTGTAAAGGTGCTTGTGGGTGAAACAGTGAGGCACCTCATTGTGTTCACCGTCCTGCATGTTTTTACCTGACACACCTCTAGTTGCTAAGTGCTCCATCACCACCAATGCCAACATCCCTTCACTGGTGAAATACGGGGAGAGGGGAAGTAGGGGACCGTCAGGGCCCTTGTGGTCCAGAACAGATGCCCTGATAGTCAGACTTCTTCAGAGGAGAAGGGTAGGGGGAGAGCAGAGTCTTTGTCATCATGGGAGCTGATGATATAAACTCAAAAAAAAAAATTCGAGCTCTGAATAGAATACAGTTGAGGGCCTAGCCTTGGAAACCCTTGTCCCTGAGGCCTCTGTCTTGGGTGACAGATGGACCAGTTTAAGTCTAAAGCTAAGGGACAGACACCCACTTGCAGCTACTGAAAACTGTTGGCACTAGAAAGAGATCTGGATGGAACCAAAAAAAGTAGCAAAACTTTGAAACTCCAGAATCTGCAGGAACTTAAACACCCAGTACCTGGGAACTTACAAAACAGAGGAGGAGGGGGGAATGCCTGGTGGGGAGACAGCCTCTGAATTTTGTGGACACCCTACTGCTGGGCAGATGATGAGGCTCACTCATTAGTGATGTAAGGCAGTGCCTAGTGTCCTCCTTGTTGGGCTCAAGATTTAAATAAATGCCTCAGTAGAGTGACAGTTCGAGCAGGTCATGGGCTTCAGAGTCCCTGATGAAGAGTGCTGCATTATTGATGAGCACTGAGGGTCACCTCTTTTCTCTGCATGGAGGCCTGGGCTGAAAAATTAGAAGGAAGAAGGGGTCCAGCCCCATGCCTGCCATCAAATGGTCCATTATCTGCCAGAAACTATTCCAAGTGATTTATGTAGGTATGGTTATTTTTGTTTAAATGGGGAAGCTAAGGCATAGAGAGATCAGGTGTTTGAGGCCACATGAATAACAAGTGGCACAACTGGGATTTGAATGGGCTTGGAATCACAGTAGGGTCAGAGTCCTTGTGTTTGGGGGCCAGGTTATTTTGGTCTCTTGTCATGCCGGGCTGCTTCATCCAACCAGAGCAGAGAACCCACAGGATTTGGCAGTCTTTTCCAAGCATGCAATATCCACAAAACAGGTAAAAATGTCAAGTGTACAGAAGCCAGCAAAAGGAGACTGGGGTTGCTGGGTGGCAATGACAGGCCTAAGGAAGTGCCCCTTTCTCTCCACTGCACACCGCCTTCAAGATTATTGATTGCAGCATTACAGAAATGCCACTTCCCACTTCAGGGCAATTGGTACTTGCAGTACCAGATGGCTGTCCTCAGGGTTCACCTCAGCTAAGCATAAATATAAAACCCACTATTTCTGAGGGGGGTCCGACGATGCCCAGGTGTGTGGTTCCAAAGCAATTTTACTTCGAGTAAATCAGTAGGTCCATATTAGGAGACACATGGTAATTTATTGCAGCAAGATTTTATGTCTTTGTCAGTCATTAGCAAAATTTCGTACCAGAAATTCTTCCTCTTTAATCTTGGTGGGATTGGCATTACACATAACTTGACGATTAAGACAAGAATATCTTGCAGATAGGGAGGTCGTTAATCTAAAGGGTTTCTGCAGTGTGAAATGCAAATGCTCAGTGACAGGTATGTCAGGATCCCCCAAAGCCTTCTTAATCTGCCATAAAGGGATCCATGGAAAGGTTTGATTATTTTGTTAACACAAATAAGAAGCCCATTTGCAGCTCAGCTCTCTTTGCAGCTCCAATTCCTTTACCATTTGTTCAGATAAACTTTCCAGCCCCTGGAGGGTCAGCTCATCAACAGCTTTTTTCCCTCTGTGTTCTCAATGACAGACCTGGGATTTAGGGTCTGCATGCACAGAAGGTGAGGGTAAAACAGACAAGCTCTCTCTCTCCAGTGTTGCTGTGTGGATTGTGACCAGCTCTTTTCTCATGTACTCCACCTCCCTCAGGTGTGTGTGTGTGTGTGTGTGTGTGGTGGGGGGCACCTCGAAGTTTCCATACTCATCTTCTGGAGTGATGGTGTTATTGGTCAATTCTGGGAGATGAGTGATGTTGGCACATGAGCCAGATTTGCTGGGCTTTAGGAGGCTCCAGTTCTAACCTAGCTTTGCCACAGTTAATTGTAGGACCTTGGGCAAGTCATCCCTGTTACTTCAGTTTCCCTGACTAGAATTAATGATTACTAGAGTCTTTTCAGTTTTAAATCCCACACCCTTGTTACCTTTGCTCCACAATATGCTGGTCCTGAGGCCCTCAGTGAAGAATCTCATAATTGGCTCACTTCATTTGGTAAGTTTTGCCTCCTAATGTCTTAGCCCAGACAATGATGTGGCAGATAGAAAACAGTGTGTTCAAGCATAGGCTCTGGTGTTGGACTTCCTGGTTCAAATCCCGGCTCTGCATAACTTGCGGCACATTTTATAACCTGTCTGTGCCTTAGTTCTCTTGTCTAAAGATGGACATGACAATAATAGTACCAACCTCATAGAGACCTTCCATGCATAAAACAACACAATTCTTGTTCTACACTGAATACTAAATGTTAACTGTATTATTATTTTTATTATTCTCTATAACTTGTGAAAAAAAACTATGAGATCATACTCCTATTACAAATTTAACTGGTAAATCACTTCCCCCATCAGTCAAAATAACTAGTCTTTATTTACAGATTGGTATAGAATGGTGGGGACCCCCTACTTCTCATAGCCCAAGATTTTGTCAGGCTGTCGATCTTATTTGGGAGGATGAGGATGAGGACAGGAAATTTTTTGGGTTTTGCAGCAAGACTTTCTAGGGTTGGCTCATGATCTGCTTCCTCCCTGCTTTTCTGGAATCCAAGACCCCTACCTCTGAATCAAGTGTGCTACCTGGTTTGCTCTCAAAACCTATGGAGCATTTGTAGAAACTTCCATGGTTTTGTGCCAATGAGGGATCTTTGTATCTTTTTTTCCCCTTCACCATTTTTCTCCCTCCTCCTTGGCTTTTTTCCCTTTTTCCTCCCCAAGGAGACCCTCTGGTTGCTCTCTTCATCTTCTCTCCATCCCCAAGGTTCTCCAGGGGCTCATCCACCATGGTCTCGTCTTAGTGCCTTACACAGAAAATTCTGTCCCTCTGCACCTTTCAGCAAAACTATCAGCCCAAAAAGTTTCGGGAAAAAAAATTCATTATCTTTAATGGGATTACTTTACCAGTCCTGGCCAGGAGGGACACGAGTTCCCAGGAAATCTAAATTAATGAATGCCCTGCCATGGGGTGTGGAGGGGAGTGGGGGAAGCCAACCAAACTGAGATATAATTTCTTTTTGAGCTTTGCAATGAAGGGTGAGAGTCCAAAACAGAAAACCTAAAAGACTGTCTAGCTAGGAAAAAAGAATTTAAAGCATCCCCGAGAACCCCAGGACTGTTTGGAATCCATTCTGAGCCAAGTAGAAATATTTGGATGAGGGAAATGGCTGCTCTCTTTTAATTGGCATCTCGTTGATCAGGGATGGCTATCTATGACCATGAGAGGGTTGTCAGGAAAATCAGCGTATAGAACATTTCACTAACAAATTCCTAATTTCATCTGTGCCAGTCACAAAACTTATTGTACTCATTTTGGCTCTCGAATGGAAGAGCAACTGGCGGGTACCTTTGGGGTCTTGGAAGGAGATTTAGAGAGGTTTGTTAGTCTATTAGAAAGCAGGGGGAGCAGTCTTCCCTTCAGCTGCAAACTCTAGAGAAGTCTATTAGAAGTCTCCGTGTACAGTCGAATCTCTTTCCCCTTTGATTCAATCACCCGAGTCATTAGGCTGGTTGAACAGTGCTTTGGACTGCGCACTATAAATAATTAAAACGTAGAAACATGTGTGGTCACCTGATGCAGCCTCCAGAGCAGTGCAGATGCAGAGGATGTCTGGCTTTGTGCTGAGCTTCTTGCTGAAGCCTGAAGTTTCACAGTCTAGTCCCAGCCTCGTCCTCCCAGCGACAGCCTCCCATTTTACCCTAGCCCTGTCCTGGCATTTGCTGTACCTGTCCCGCTCTGCAGCTCCTCCAGGAACCTGCCCTCCGAGGACAGCTCTTTGCTCCTGGTGCTATGTTTCAAGACTATCCCTCCAATCGATGCCTCACCAGGTGTGGCAGATGGCATTCTCCAAAAGAGGCTGTGTTAGTTCTGAGGGCTATCATAAGTTTACCATGAACTTGGTGGTTTAAAACCACACAAGTACCTTCTCTCAAGTTCCGGAGCCTGTAAGTCTGAACACAGAGGTGCCTGCAGGGTTATGCTCCTTCTGAAGACTCAAGGGGAGGGTACTTCTGTGCCTCTTTCAGCTTCTGGTGGCTCCTGGCACTCCTTGGCTTGTGGTATCCTCACTCCAGTCTCTGTTTCTGTCTTCCATTGTGCCTACCTCTTCTGTGTCTGTGTGACAGACCCTCTTTTTTATAAGGATACCATTCACTGGACTTAGGGTTCACCCTAATCTAGTATGACCTCATCTTAATTACATCTGTAAAGACCCTTTTTCCAAATAAGGTCACATTCTGAAGTCTAAGTGGACATGAATTTGAGAGTGAGAGGACACTATTTAACTTACTACAAGCCTCAGTTATCTTTCCTACCCACATGACCTTCCAGAAATCGACACTCTCCCATTAAGAGCCATAGTCTATGACCATCCCTTGACCCGGATGGACTTTTGTGACCACTTCAACTAACAGAATATGGTAGAAGTGATGCTGTGTGGCTTCCAGGGATAGGTCACAAAAGACGTACAATTTCTGCCTGCCCCTCTGTCCCTTGCAATTATGTCATGAGGAAGCCCAGCATGCCAAGATGTCATGTGGGGGGAAACTGTAGTTCCCCCAGCTTTCTACAGCAAAGCCAGGGGGCCAGTCATGTGGGTGGACTATAAAAGACCTGGTGTTGCATGGAACCCAGAGAAGACTTTGTCACTGAGCGGACCCAAACTGCATATTCCCAAACAAAGCAGTGACTGTTGTTTTAATTCTCTATGTCTTAGGGTGATATTTTATGCAGGTTTAGAAAACAGAGCCTAACCTTCAAAACTTTGTAACTTTTCTCCACAGTCCCCTCTTTTCTACCTCTTGAGTAGTTAAGTCCACAAATCTCCCTTCTTTTTGCCCCACCTAACTGGGCATTTCACTCTGGATTGGATCATTAGCATCTTAACTGGCCACTATACTTTGGTCCCTCCCTTCCTCCATCCTACCAAGTGGTCTCTCTAGCATACTTTGGCCTTGCCACTATTGTGCTCAAAATTCACCAATGGCTCTCCATTTCTTAGGGAATTAAAAAAAAATTCCTTAAATGACAGTCAAAATTTTTATTTAGCCTCAGTTTACTTTCCCTGCCTTATATGTTGTATCTTTTCCATAAAGATTCTGTGCATCCAACAAATCAGACTATTCACTGTTCCAAACATACCTTGAGCTGAATCTTCTGCCTTGGTATCTTGTTCAGTTTTTAGTTATACTTCCAACCTTTAGTTGTACTTTCTGAGCACCTATTCATGCCAGGCAACGTACAGGAGACTGAAGGACACGGGAACACGCCTCCTCTCTGTCTTCTCACTTCATCTCACTGGAGTCCTACCCACTTGCCAAGGCACAGCTCCAAACTTCACTTGCTCCATAAAACCTTCCCAGATTTCTTAGGCAAAAGTTATCCTCTTTTTTTTCTCTCATCTGAAATCTTGTATCTTCTTCTCCAATCAAACCAATGTGACTACACCATGTTGCTCAAGCCTATGAACTCATACTGCTGGATTTTCTTCCTTTGCCCTTTCCAACTGGTTAGCATCCAGTAACCTTCATACCCATCTTTTCAGAAATTTTCTGTGATCCACTTTGTTGGATTTATCTGTCCCAATGTATAATAGTCTTTGTCCTGGAATGGATCCTGTGGTTATCTCTGTGGCTCTGAGAGGGCATGGACTAGGTCATTTACCATTGTCTGTACTCATGTACCTAGCCCATAGAGAGAGCTCTATAAATGTTTGTTGAATGACTAAAAGTTGAACACATGAGGATCGCACTAGAAAGATCTCAAAGGTTTTTTGACATGGTTGGAAAAAGATTTGGAAATGAATTAAAACTAAAACAAACAAACAAAAGATTTGGAAATGAGACTTTGCTTAACCATTAAAGGTTCATGGCTGCATTTTAGATTCTTTGAGTTGATTTTTGAACTTAGCTCCAGGTAAAGTAAATTTATGTATTAGTCCCTTCATCTTCAGGGGATACATTCCGAGATCCTAGGGTGAAGCCCTGAAACTATAGCTAGTGTCCAAACCTATATGTACTGTTTTTCCCTATATGTCTATACCTATGATAAAGTTTAATTTACAAATTAGGCACAGTAAGAGATTAACAACAACTAATAATCAAACAGAATAATTGTAGCGATATACTATCATAAAAATTTTGTGAATGTGACTTCTCTTACAATGACTTACCCTGTACTGTGTTTTCAGACTGACCTCAGGTAGCTTCATCTGTGAAAAAGAAAACTGCAGATAAAAGGGATTAGTGCACACAGCCTAGTTGGCCCCCAATCTTATTTTGGTAATAAAGAAACTTTTTAACCATAAGATATTCAATTTTTTATTTTATTAATGTTTCTTTGTTCTCAGTATAACTGTCCTTTATCTATTCTACCAAAAAATAAACTTTACAAGCTTAGGGTTTGCATATCTTCTTTATTTTTCTTTTTTGTACTTGTAATTCTGATGTATAGTGAAATTTGAAAACCACTGCTCTACAGAAACCAATATGGCCAATTTGGCAAAGCCCTAAAAGACCCAATCTAAGAATAAGTGCTTTGTCACATTTGATCTTTGTCCACCCTTCATTTTACTCCAAATCAAACCCTTTATCAATAGTTCTGAACCTTTGACTAGAAAACTTTTATTTTTTGACATTTTTGCATTGACAGATAAATATTGTAACATTTATTGTGTATAGGTTGTTTTGAAATACATTGTCCTTAATATCCTTGGAGTATTGGTTCCAGGATCTCTGCAAATACTCAAATCCATGGATGCTCAAGAGCTTTATCTAAAATTACATAGTTTTTACATGTAACCTATCCATGTCCTCCTGTGTTCTTTAAATCATCTCTAGATTACTTAACAAGACTTAACACAATGTAAGTGCTATATAAATAGTTGTTATATTGTATTGTATAGGGACTAATGACAAGAAAAATCTGTACATGTAAAGTGCTTATGATTTTTTTTTAAAATATTTTAAATCTGTGGTTGGTTGACTCCTCCAATGCAGAACCTGAGAATATGAAGGACCACTTGTGTGTGTATATTGTGGAATGGCTATGTTGAACTAATTAGGATATGCATTACCTTGCATAACCCTCATTTTTTACAACTAAAACACTTAGCTATTTTCCCAGAAATTTTTTAAAAATATTTTTTTATTTGTCAATGGACCTTTATTTTATTTACTTATATGTGGTGCTGAGGAGAGAACCCAGGGCCTCACACATGCTAGGCAAGCACTCCACCACTGAGCCACAACCCCAGCCCCTCTCCCAGAAATTTTTGGGAATACAATATGTTGCTATTAACTATAGTCACCATCTTATACAATTGCATATTCTTTTTCTCCCATAGTCCCTATTTTATTTTGGGAATATATAACCCCCTTAATATTTATTCAGCAGATTTTCATGGGACTTCCTTTGAAAATCACTGCTTTCAGTTGTACCAGTCTAGGAAACTGCTTCCTTACCTTGAATGGATAAGAAGCTTCTAGATGTTGAATTATGGGAAGTGAATTCTGAAGAGAATTGCTTTCTGGGAGGGATGCCTCATCTTACACTCTAACTCATCTTTTCTTTCAGGGATAGGATTGTGAACCCTGAGTTTCTTGGGATGTCATTATACATGCTGGGATTTAATCATCAGAGACCACCACCCCATCCCCTAAAGTGCCCTTGGGGACCAGGAAAACATCACAGTGGGAGAGAGTTAGGATCTTAGAAAAATCCAAGGTTTGAGCTATGTAGTTCCCCGACCTCTCCTAGGCGCTAATATTAAATCCGTGACTCTTGAGAGCATTTGCTGAGGGAATTCATCATCCTTTTATTTTGTATTTCCTAGGTCTTACTCAATATTATGACCCTAGGGGGGAAAAATACCGCCACTGGTAGTACTTGAGTTAATGTTACTTGCAGCTTTATCCAGGAACAATTCTGTTGTGAAATACTCAGCTGTAAAAGAAACGAGATGACTGAGAAGGATTCTTTTGAGTGTCTCTGGCATGCAGAGAGGCGATGGGGATCTTCGTGTGTACATGTGGGAAAGTGAGGAGGGATGATAAATAGTGTGCTACCTCTCCTTTAAGAGCACGTCCTTTTATTTCTGACACTTAAAAAGACACTGTCAAAAAGATGTTTTACTGATTTGACTTTCTGTGCAGGAGAACGTGCAACAGTTACCTAGTAAGTGGTTTTATAGGGAGTTTCACCCACACGTTATAATAAACTGAGCCCGAAGATAACATATCTTTTGTGCTTTTACAGTGCTTGGATGATAACTGTGAAAAATTATCTAGTGGAGGTTAGCAAACTGTACCTGTGGTCTTTTTCTCATGACCTCTGTATGATAAAGTTGACTATCTTGGAGCATGATGCATCGTCAAATAATAGGTTTGCTTGTCTGGCCAACAAGAAGTAATTGAGGAGTGTTATAGTTTTACAATCGTGTTTCAATGACTCTGCTGCTTTTGAGTTGTTAGACCTGAACAAAATGGGTCAATGTTGAAAGAATAAAGTTTTCTCTCTTTCCCCCTCCCTCATCTCCCACCTTCCTTCATTCCTGTGTCTTTATTTATTTATTTACAAAGGTAGGATGGGGTATGGGCCTTGAATATCATGATTCTCTGCCTAGGAATTCCAGACTCTTCATTTGGAGCTTCAGATGGAAGGTTTGATCTTAGTTTAATGACTCAGAGCAAATTTGATTTGACTTACCTACAATATATCCGTTGAGAACTCTTGTATTATTTCTGTCTTTGGGGAGAAAATAGGCTAATATGACTGTTTTGTTCCTGGGGTCCTTGGGACCCTGGATCTATGTCTTTAAGGACTAATTTCCCTTGTATACTCTCAAGACTTGTTGGGAACAGGTCAAAACTGAATGACCTAGGGTAGATAGCAAATTAAAAGGCATTTGAATTTGTTACATTCTATTTTCTTTGCAGCTAGTTCCATGCAATGCTGTGTGACCAAGTGAGTTTGGGAAACACTATGTGCCTAATCTAAACCCTTATTTTGGTGCCTCGTGATGAACATCAGCACATGAGAAGCCTGGAGAAGTCCAACAATAGAGAAATATTCAACCCTGGCATTTCCCAAAGATGACCACAGAACCCCACAAGAGCCCAATATCTAGGAGAGCTTGTGTGCTGCACAATGTATTTAGGAGAATTTTGAAAATCTGAGGTTTTGGTGATTTATAAATATAGCTGTTGTTCCTTCCAAAAAGAAACTATCAAGAGACCAATCACTGCTTAGCAACACCCCCCGCCCTGCTACCCCAGACATATGCACATATGTACTTGTCTTAGAAATAATTTTTTAAAATTGGGCTATCAGAATCAAAATTAGAGACATTGCGCATGCACAGAAAGAGTTATTTTATTGTTATGATAGCCAAGGAGCTTTTTAGGAAAATAAACAAGACAAATGATTAAGATTTGCATTTATGCAGGAGTGTTTGATGAACTTGTTTATGTTTGCTGCTGCTGAGAGCTATTGAAAGTGAAGGAGGGAACTACTGGGTTTGGGGGAGAATTGGTTTCAAAAAATGGCAGGTATGATTGATTGGGATCAAAAAGAAGTGATGGGTGGAGGATGTAGCTCGGAAGTAGAGCCCTTGCCTGCTAGGTGCGAGGCCCAGGGTTTAAGCTCCAACCCCACATAAAAGAAAAACAACAAAAAACTGAAATGAAAGGGAGCAGTGGTTCTTCTCTGGTGTGCTGGCTGCTGCCTGAATGTAGCATCCCAGGGGTGGCACCCTCCCTGCAGAAGGGACGGCTGTGTGGCAGCACAATGCTGCCTTAGGACTCCTATAGGAAATATGAAAAGAGGGACGACAGCTATTAGATAGCCCAGCATCCGGTGACAATGACATGTCTCAGGGAGTATGACTCAGTAGCTGAGAAGTAGGCAGTGATAGCAGCTTGACTAGTGGCCCTGGGGAAACACACAGAAGGGCCTTGGAGGTGAGCTGTGGCAGTTGCATGGTATGTGGAAAGTATACAGATTTAAACTGGGAGTTCTGTGGACATACCTCGCCCTCTACCATGGGTTTGGGAATCTTGAAAGCAGGTCATGGGGCTAATAGAAGCTAGCACCTCTATAAAAATAGAACTTAATTTGAGCCACAAGGCGAAGTCCCATAACTCAAGCAAATTATACTCCTGGCCAATCTAGTCCAACTATTGCAGACAGAAGAGACAAGACACTTCAGGGAGTGCAGCTGGGCCATTGTATGAGATCCCATAGGGTGGTTGTATTAGTTATGTATTGTTGCATAACAAAGCACCTCAACCCTTAATGGCTTAAACCTATCTAAACATTTACTTTCTCACATAATAGGGCAGGAATTCAGTAGCAGCTTTTATGGATGAGTCTGTCTCAGAGTCTTTCATAAGGTCAAAGTGAAGCTGTCATGAGGATTTCAGACATCCGAAGGCTTGACTGGAACTCAGGATCCACTTTTTCAAGATGGCGCACAACATGGTTATAGGCCTAATCCTCAGTTTCTTGCTGGCTGTTGGCAGGAAGCCTCAATTCCTTCCCAAGTGGGTCTCTCTATAGAGCAGCCTGAGTGCCTTTATGACATGGCAGCTGGCTTTCCCCAGAATGAGTGATTCTTTTATAACCAAGACTCAGAAGTCTAACACATCACTTTGCTATATTCTCTTTGTTAGAAGCTTAACACTAAGTCCATCCCACATGTAAGGGGAAGGGAATTAAGCTCCACTTTTTGAAGAGAGAAGTGTCAAAGACATTGTGGATGTATTTTAAGACCACTACAATGGTGGTTCACTTGTATTTAATCCCTTCAAGAAGTTAAAGGGTAATAGGAGTGTCGGGGAACATATGAGAGAAAGGTGTGGATAAATTTGCTGGCCTGCCCAGAGGTGAAATCTCTTATGAGTTATAGAAAATCTTTTTTATTTATTTTGAAATCAAAAGATGGGCTCTAGACAGGATTGCTTGTTAAGTTGGATGAAATTAAAAATAGCTTAAACGTTTGGGAAGAGGGGGGGAGATGATTAGTTCTCAGGATATATTAAATGTCCTCGCACGAGAAGGGAGTCAGCTATTGGGAAGGGCTGCTTTGGAAAACATATGCTGTGTCAAACTCTGCCAGCAGATGCAGAATCTGCTGCTAAAGTTAGCTCCCGAGAACAGGGCTGGATGGGCTGCCATCACAGATGTCTCTAGAGCCAGCACCCGAGACAAATATAATTCTTACCCCTGGAAAGCAAGGCTCCATGCAAGAGCTTCTCACCCTGGTGGAGGGGTTAAAGGGAGGTGTGAAGGCAGATTTAAGACCCCAAATGCCGACTTCTCTGTGATTCCTGAGAATAACGGATGATTTTGAAGCCACAAGGTATGCTGGTATTTTGCATTTCTAAATTTGGGAATCCTTCATAAGGTGAATTCTTGTTTCTTTAAGAGGAACCCAAGGGCTGATTGGAAGGCTTTTGAAACATATATTTTGAGATTTATAGTCTGAAATGTTAGAGGAGATGAGATAAGTGTTCAGAATGCCTAAAACAGCCGAAGAGGAGTTAGAGAACGACAATAATGAGAAATGATTTAAGTGATTTCTTTAGTGCAGGAAGCAAACACTTTTCCCCAACAAGAAGGGGACCCAGTTTTATGGCTGATGACAGACAGATGTTGTCTCCATGCTGAGCAATCCAACATCATACAGCAGGGTTTCCCAAAGTGGATTTCACAGCATTGGGTTCACAAGGATGCCTCACAGAAGAAGAATACTATGACACATGAATCTGGGGAAGGGTGCAGCACGAGTCTCCTATTAGAGACCAGAGGGCACTTCAGCATTGTGACGCCTTTGAGAAGCCCTGGAGTGAAGTAAGGTGGCTGAGTTTTTTAGCTCCTTAGTTCCCAAATGGATGACCATGGAATTCCCCCCACCCCCAACTTCTATGGATCTCCAGCTTCCATTTCTATCTCTTCAGAATGCCAACTTTACAGGGGCTGGTTTTCATCTGTTTTATTCATAATTATGGTCCCACCACTGAGAACAGTGCCTGGAACCAGAGAAAGTGCTGAACTCTAACAGAGCTTAAACTTCGGGCTCCTCAGTTGCATAGGGCCCTGGATCCAGTGCTGGCTGGGACGTCCTAGGTACTCAACAAATAATTGTTGAGAAAATGAATGAACAAACGGGTACTATGAAGCCATTGTTCCTTGGAGCATACGCATTGGGAAACGCCATCCTAGAGACAGAAGACCCTAGACAGGGGAGCACAATGGTTAATGTTCACATTAGCTTGAGGAGGAACGAGAGGAACAAAATCTCATCTGGGAAAGAAAATAACTGCAAAATGTTGGAGTTGGAAATAAAGTCCAATTGATTTACCATTGACTCTGTGGGCTTAACAGTGTCTGGTGTTTTCACCAGGTAGGATTTATCTGATATAATGTGAGAGAATTTCATTCTGAGGGTTTAGAGGGCAAACAAAAATCACAATGTGATATTTAATCATCTCACCTAGTCACAAAGTTTCCTGAGAAGGAAAAGTCTTGGGAGGGACCCTCCACACTCCTGGGCTCCTGGCCGTGGCTCTCCCAGCCTGGTGTGGGATCCCTCTTAGATGTGGCAAATTGGATTCTGATGGTGTAGGCTGATGAACAGAGTTCCATAAAACCCTGGGGGCTGCCTGGTTCTGACCCTTCTCACCAGTTTCCCCCCTTTCACTTCTAAATGTGAGTTTGACCCTCAAGTAATGAGGCAGGTTTTTAATAGTCCCATCAGCCCTTGCAAGTCCAGACGAACATTGTCTCTTAAAGACAGTGCTTTGGGGAGCAGCACACAGGCTCCAATACAGCTGTTACTAATAAAAATGTTTGTGGCCCTCTTTTGGAATTGCCTTTTGTGTCAATTATGAGGCGCATGAGACAAATCCAGCCCTTTGGCCATATGTTGTTTTTGACCAAAAATGGTCTTACCCAGCTTATCCTGCAAAATGGCCCAGCAAATTCAGCTAGCCGGATTTGGGAATCGCTTTAGGATTTTTGTCCAAACTCAAATCCACTGTCAAAAGACAAAAATTTGCCAGTATTGAGTGTTCCAAAGTATATGCCTCATGATCTGAAAGCAACTCTCCAAGAGGAGACCAAAGCCACTTTGAGCAAGGACATCTCTCTGTAGAAAGCAGAGTCTCCCCAGAGGCTGCCTCCAAGGGATGGTCAGTGTTTTCATTTGTCAAGTTTGAAAAGAGTCTTGAAAACTCTGATTCTGAATCCTGGCTACTCATCAGAACCGCCTGGGGAGTTGGCAAAACTCTCCCTGCTCAGACCTTCTCCCTGGAGGCTCAGATTCAACTGGCTTAGGGTGGGGCCCAGGCATCATTGACTCTGTGTGTGTGTGTGCGTGTGATCTTAATGTACAGCCAAGATTAACCTCTCTGTTAAACAATCAATCTTATTAACTTCAGTCACAGTTGTTCTATTTAATTTTTCTGTTGAGATAAAAATCTGTTGCAACTAGGCCAAAAGGCATCACTGAAGGTTAACCAAACACAGACGGAGGACACAGACAGAGGAAAGGGTTTGAGGGGCTGGATTGTCATTAGCATAAACTGGCATTGTGTGCCATGTCCACGAGGCGTCAGACTGTAATACTCACTAATAAGTGTGCAAAGAAATCAGCTTTTAATAGAAAAACAAAAACAAAACAACCCTCCAAGCTTACCCCGCAAACAAGAAATGAAAGGGAAACTGGTTGGAGGTTTTGTTTGTGATCAGCTCACTCCTTCCTTCCTGTAAGTCTTTCAGATGCATGATTCCCTCTAAGATGCCACGATGGAACCACCATGCCAACTAGAGAAAAGGGGGTGGCGGAGAAGAAGTTGCTGATACGTTTTGAGCATTGTGGCTGAGTGCGTGGAGTGTCATTGTATCCATCAGTCCATCGGCTCATGTAACCCTGTAGTAACCCTATGAGATGGCGTTATCACCTCCTTTCTGTAGATGAGAAGAACAAGACCCAGAAAGTCAAGTCTCTTCCACAGCATCGCACAACTATTAATTATCAATAGGAGATCAGAGTTTCAGATCCAGGACTTTTCGATTCCTAAGTCCATGCTCCTTCTTAATGTATACTGCCTCTCTGTGGAAAGATGATGCTTTAGTATGTGAGTTCTCATGTTTGCTTTGTCATTGTAGATCAGGTAGATTAAAATGGTACTCTTCCTGTCATTCTTATAAATGATGTGCACCTCAACTGCAGATGCACCATCATAGACGTGGAGAGTCAAATTCTGTGTCCCAAATTCTGTTAGGGGTCGAGAAAAGAGATCAGGGCTACAGACCTATGCGAAAAGTTTCATTTGCTGCCTGTGTCCCCTGAGACAATGAAAGTCCTGCAGGAGTGAGGTCCTGTCCGTCTCACTGATCTAGTTTTGGCACATCATAGATCTCAGAAATATTTGTCAAATATCCTAGTTGAAGAATGCATGCGTATGTGGAAGTCTTATGGTCTAAATTAAATTCTTGATCTGAAATGTATTACCTACATCATTTTGTCCAAGTCTCTCTGCATGTAGCCTCCTTATCATTAGTTTGAAGTGATGGTTCTAGGTGAGATCTAAGATTCCGCTAAGATCCAGTACTTCCAGACTCAGCTCCCCATTGCTTATTGGGTGGATGAATGTGAGCAGGGACTCTTGGGTTCAGATCCAGGGACAGAGGGAAGGACGGGAGAGACCTTTAGAGTTTGACGTGGCTATTAAGGAGGTCCCCACTCTACTATAGATGGAGCCCTGAAAATGAGATGTGTAACAGGATGGGGCCATAAAGGAAACAGAGAGGCACATTCATGACTTTAAGTGAGTCCCTGTTACTTAATTTTTTAAAGTAAAAAATAGAGGCTTGGACACTAGAGGGTGAACTAACTCTTTCTTTCTCTCTCTTTTTTTCTTTTTGGAACTAGAGATTGAACCCAGGTGCACTTGACCACTGAGCCACATCCCCAGCCCTATTTTGTATTTTCTTTAGTGACAGGGTCTCACTGAGTTGCTTAGCACCTCACCATTGCTGAGGCTGGCTTTGAACTTGCAATCCTCCTGCCTCGGCCTCCTGAATGCTGGGATTATAGGTGTGTGCCACCGTGCCTGGCTTAAAGAGTAAGTTCTTTATTGAATTAAATGTAATTGTGCGATCTTACCATGATCTCAGAAAGGGGTAATTTGTCTCATTCTTTGCTTTACCCACCAAGACACAGCAAGGGGCCCTTTTCCTCCCATCCTTGGCTTCCCCAACTGGGATCTTGTGACTGTGCCATCTCTGTGGAATTCTTGGTGAGGTGGAGCCTGGGGGAGGGAGCATTTTTTTTCCCCATTGGTTTAAAATAACGAATTTGCCAAGTTCTTGAACATTCCTCAGCCTCCAGAAAGCTGCTTGCAGCCGACTGTGCAACACACACTGTGCCTCCATCACACTTGGAGTCTGGGTAAACACGTCCGTTGCCAATGGACACTTTTTGAAAGATGAATTTTAATTTTTATGGACTTTTGGATTTGTCTCCAGACACACCAAAAATGACTTTCCTCCTCCTGTTATGAGCATAATTACAAGAACATGTGGAGCGTGACTTTGGTCTCAGAGGAGGACCTGCCCAGGGATCCTCACGGGTATGTGTCAAAGGCAGGGGAGAAGACCTGCTGGTCCGTTTGTCACCTGTGGAGAAGGGGCATAATAATTCAAGACTGGTTTCCCCAGTTCAGTCTTTGTTTCTTTTATAACTGGCTTGACTTTCATTCATTCAAAATGTAGTACTATCTGTTAAAAGTTAAGCATATCCTAAGCACTTTGTTGCTATTAATTTAACCCTCACAACATCTTCATCAGTTAGGTACCATTATTGTCCTCCATATGTGGATGGGGGCACTAGAGGAAAGAGAAGTCTAGGAACTTCCCCAAGGGCATAGTTAGTGCTGGAGCATTGTGCTTTAAACTGCTCACGAGAGTCTCTCTCAAGAATCTTCTAGTAAGCACCATGGTACAACAGACCTGGCCCCTTGCCATGTTTTGATGTAGCTATTATTGTCGCCACTGGCAGCTGAACCTAATTCTAACTAATATAGGTTTTTTTTTTAGAAATCAGGTCATGGGGAAAGCTCCTGCCTCCCATGGCTTTGGAAGCAGGTCAGCAAATGGGTTATGAATAGGGCCTGGGGGCTTATGGTATCAGAATGACAGACCAGAGTGGGTTTACATGATGCTAAAGATCTATAGGGACCTATACCAGGGGCCTGAGGGGGCTTTGCATTTGTTTTGTTCTTTTTCTTCAATGCTACAAGCTTCAGGCACCACAAAACCCAGACTCAGATCCAGCTCTCCCATAGACAGATGTTCTAGTCTTGATTTGCAAGGCCACAACCCAGAGATATCTTGGGACACCTCTGGGAGGACAGTCTGAACTTGATCTTGATACAACCTCTCTCTCTGTCTTATTTCCCACTATCATAGCCCTAGTCACAAGGACACTTTCTTTTGACTTTAACATCGGTGTTGTCTTCATTCCTTTAGTGGTGCCCCATCTAATACTCAATTACTTGCTGTTGTTTATTATTCTCTAATTGTTTTATGTGTAAATTTTTATCTTCCAAGTAGATTGGCAAGTCTTATAAGGTAAGAACCATGCTTTATAAACTTCATCACCTAGAATGGGATTGGGCACTGAAAAGTATTTTAGGACCCAAAGAAGGCAATAGAGGAGATCAGAGTTATTGTCAAACAAAAGGCAAATGCACTCTTGTCTTTGTCATGTCATTGAATGGAGAAGCTTGGACATAGAGAGGAAGAATTGCATCCATCAAGTTCACAGGAGACTAATGTATGCAGCCAGATGTCAACTTTTTAGTTTAGAGTGGTGTTTTAGTTGGCTTTTTCTCTGCTGTGACCAAAAGATCTAAAAAGAACAATTACAGGAGGAAATGTTTATTTTGGGGCTCACGTTTTCAGAGGTCTTGGTCCATAGATGGCTGATTCCATTCTTGGGGCCTGAAGTGAGGCAAAGCATCATGGAAGAAAGTGGCAGAAGAGAGCAGCTGGGAACATTACCCAAGGAGGCAGAGAGACAGCTCTCTTCATGCAACAGAATATAAACCTCAAAGGCATGTCCCCATGACCCACCTCCTTCAACCACACCCTACCTGCCTACAGTTACCAACTAGTTAATCCCTATCAGAGGATTAATGCACTAGTTAGGTTAAAGTTCTTGTAACCCAATCATTTTACTTCTGAACCTTCTTGCATTGTCTCACACATGAGTTTTTTGGGGATGTCTCATATCTAAGCCATAACAAGTGGAAAAATGTGTTTTGATCCCTGAAATGCCTACAGCTCCTGTCCAGCTCCTTCCTGGTACATGCTTGGGTAAGAAATCAGATTTTCCTTGGGAAGGTTATTTTGTGAGTCTGGAAGCCTGGCATGGAGAGGGGACTGTTAAGAAGAGTGTTCAATCTTGCCCACCATAGGCTTTATGAGTCGCCCTGCCCCACAACTGAGCCCACTTCACCAGAAAACTGAAGGTTCACAATCCCTGGAATAAGTGCTTCCCCCAGTTGAACACCAATGAATAAATGAGGTCAACTTCCACCCCTCTGACTTCCCTTTCTGCGTTCCAGGCTTTCTCCTAATAAGGTGTCATGTAATCAATTTGGCTTATTACTAAATTACAATCACATCCAATTCTGCTTCCTCAGGATTATGCTCTGATTATTTAAATTGCCTCAATTGGAGCTTGCTTTTATCTATGTATCTATTTATCTATCAGAGGTAAATTGAAATTTGCAGTATTTATCTTTGTTAGACCAAACGCCTTGACTAATGTGTGTTTTATTTGCTCTCTGTGGATCTGTGTGGCTTTCTGAGGATGCAAAGGAAGTTTCTGATTTAGGGGCTGCCATTATGAATTGGGGTTTAAGGCGCCCCTAATGTTCCCAGGTAGCCTTGGCTTTCTCCCCACAGAAAGGAGATCACATCAATGTGTGATTCTATTTTTTAACTGGTTTAACTTTTATAGAGAAGCATGAATTTCAAGATTTGAGGACATCTCACTGCTGTCCCTCATGGGCCAGGGATTCTGGGACTATCTGTGCATTGGATACTTGGAAGATGCTTATGGTACTTTGTTGGACCCTGTCCTGCATCTTTTGGCCTTACGGGCAGGGACTGACTTGTTGATTTTTATTGCCACCTGTTTT
Source organism: Sciurus carolinensis (assembly GCF_902686445.1). Taxonomy (NCBI): domain Eukaryota; kingdom Metazoa; phylum Chordata; class Mammalia; order Rodentia; family Sciuridae; genus Sciurus; species Sciurus carolinensis. Next base: position 43,001,099 of record NC_062225.1, read on the forward strand.
CAGCCCACCTGAAAAGGATCATCTGAAACTGCTTCGGCTCTATCACCAGGCCTTAAGCCGTAATGCAATGCAGTTAAAAGGCACTTTCTCTCCTGCTGAGAAATTAACACCTTCTCCTTTTGTCCCAACTTTCTGGGATCATTTCCAATAGGTCTTGGCTGGGAGTTAATTAAATCTGTGTTGACACATACTCAATTTCAAGTGGCTTTGCACATACAGGAAACCTGTTGAGATTTTCCCTTTGGGTCCAAAACTGCTGATCCATCTCTTTACCCCAGTTTTCAGGGTAGGTTTTCCACTTGCCGGGAAAGGATGGAATTTAAAGTGGAAAATTTATGGGATTCCCCACCTTAAGAAAATCACTGTCTGCCACTTTCCCATAAAGCTTTCTAAATTTTGAGGCTTGTCTTCTGCATGAAACTTCACATTTTCTGTTAAAACAACTGGATTTGTGATTACAGGAAGCTCTCAGAGGCAGAGCAGAAGCAAAGAACAAGTAGGGTCAGAATTCTCTGTCAGCAGCCGCTGGTTCAAGAACACGGCACTCAGAAACAGAGTCAGAAGATCGAAATGTAGGTCAAGTAATTATTAATTCTGATTGGATATTGCATATGCACAGCCGGGAGCTTTTTTTTTTATTTCTTTTTCTTTTTTCTTATTTCATCAAGAGTTAGAAATTTGAGTGGATTATAGGAAAAGTTATTAGCAGAAACAGCTAGAGTCTTTCTAGGCCCTCTCTAAGAGCACATGCCACCCTCATTGAATGCCGTATGCCTATTTTAGTGACCAGAGTGCCACCTGTGCACCCTCCCAGGTGGAGCTGTGGCCCTGGCACTGGAAACTCCTGTTTAAGTTGTTGTTTATTTTTAAAGTAGAATTTTGTGTTTTTCTTGAAAACTGGAGTGCTCCGGGAACATCGTTGGTAACAATGGACTGTCACTGAATGGGGCTGTCCCTTCAGGTGGGACGTGTGGCCCACATGCTAGTTCTCACGTAGCTTACTTCACTCCTGTCATGCACAAGGATATGCATTCTGCCATCAAGAAATGTTCTGCACAAATGGCCTGATATTCTTCAACAATGTGAGATGGAGGGAGGGAAGGGTGTATGTTATTCTCAGTTATTACGCCCAAGTCCAGAATGAGCGTGAGAACAACTGGCCTGGAGTAAATGAGTCAGGGGGTTGGGTGTGTTGGCTGGTTTCTTTGTTTTCTGGTGTGGTCATGGGGAAGGAAGATAAAGGTCTGGAGGGAGTGTGGGGAAGGAATGGCTGAGACTTGGAGGATGGTACAGGAGGGAGGTTGACACCTTTGCAAAGCGGACTCTGAAAAAGCGTTGGGTTGTCTGAGATGATGCCCCAGGGATTGAGGGGGTTATGGCCATGGTGTGGCATGCATGATTATTTGAACCCTTTCCTTCTTCCCAAGAGGATGTGCTCCCTCAAGTACCGAGTTATGGGCAGAGATCCTGTTTCATTCCCATCCGTGTTTCTGTGTCAGCGCATATCTGCTCCATGTGGGACTCCGTTAAATGTCCATGACAGGGAAACGAACAGTGTCACACACAAGTGTGCAAATATCTGAGTGTGGGAAGGGGCAGGTGGGGGAGTGGATGAAGGGTGGACATTATCAGACAGGCAGAGAAAAGAGGAGGAGCGTCTTAGGAGTGTAAGATACATGCCAAGAAATACAGGGCTTTGTCTTCAGATGACAATGGTTCATTTAGAAGTATGTCCCCTCCCTTCCTAAAGACAAGGAGCACTGATGGTTAGTGGATTGCATTCTTGCCCCCAAGGCCCGGGACTCCACAGCGACAGCTCTGAGTAATGAAGGCTGGGGCGAGCAGCCTCACTTGGTGAATCGCTGGCTACTTACCAACTTTCCTCTGACATCCATTCTCTTGAACTAACTCAGAATACATGCTGCACATCACATGGCACAGGCAGGGAAGGGAAAGTGGCAGGAACGGGAAGCCAAACAGACCCTGATTTGAGTGTGTTCCCCTCTGCCTGTCTCTGTTCAGCCGTGTGGCTGCAGGCAAACTGCTTAGTCTTTCTGAACTTTGGCTTCTTTGCCGAAGAGGGGGATAATCACCACATTCACCTCTCAGGGTTTCTGTGAGGAGTTAACAGTGCCTGGCTTGTGGTAAGTGCTTCAGTGTGATGCTATTATTCCAAAGTTCAAAGTTAAATGGACTTCCCAACTTGTTGCTTTCCTCCGAGGATGGTTTCTTAACACTGGGTGCTGCACAGATAGAAGAAAATTGGCCTAGATGTTTCCAGATGAAGTGAGTACTCAGTTCCCCAGTACTGAAAAATTTGGTGTGTGCACATGCAGCAATCACTCATGGGGGCATGTCAGAACAGACTTGGGTTTGAGTACTGTGACTCTCTTTGTTTTGGAGGAAGGCTCTGGTTCTGGTCCCTGCTGTGTCACACCAACTCTCAGATCACTTACCCTTGTTAAAAAATGCCATCTGCCTCAGTCCTTCTTGCAGAAATCCTCCCTGCCTCTTATCAGGGTGTCCTGGGGAGCTTCCTGACCACCGTGCTCAACCCTAACCATGCTGACTGCCCACAGCACAGCAGGAGGGCTGAGCTCAAAACCTCACACCAATTTCCCCAACTCCTCCTCTGGAAACCTAGAACTTCTCCCAACTGTAGACTGATGCCCACTCTGGACCTGAAATAGAGAAAATTCCTTATAGCCCAATATCTGAGATTGAAGATTCTTTCTTGCTTCTCACCTCTGTCCCCTTTCCAGTCATGGGAAGGGAAGATGAACGGCAGCATTAGCCCCTGTTCCTACAGCCTGACTCCTCAGATGAGCATGTCAGGCTGGATACTGTAGCTAAACATAAATGAACGGTTATTAATGATGGTCATAATGTTTTCTAGCAGTTAGCTGGCTGGGATTCTAGGATTTTTTTTCCACTGTGTTTTGAAGGGTTAGGTTATTTAAACTTACCATCAAATAGAATCAAATCAAAGTGAGCTAATTTTTCTTAAACACTAATCATTTTAAGGCTATTGAACTAAATATAGAGGCAGTTCATTAAATCATTAAAACAGCCTGCAATAATGCTCACAAAGTCATTATGGAGCTATTCCCTAGCCAGAGAGGTAGTGTTGCCTTAAGCACAGTTTAATCAAATTAGATGGTGGGCTATGTCATGGGGTTTCTCCTATTGATATTCATTAAAAATACATGATTTATCACTAATCTCTGTGAGGTAGATCCCACTCTTCCAAATGAATTTTGTAAATGTCAAGGGGAAGAAAACAGAATGGCGTATTGTTATAATAATTTAAGAGTGGTGTGATCACATTTACATTTTATATACTATGCAATTTAGGAGCAGATAATAGCTTTAACAAGGCTAAACTTTTTTCCTTAGTTAAAGTTAGAACAGAAAGGCCGAACCCTGAGGATTAGCCATTATATTTTATCGCAGAAAGGACCCCCAATTTGAAGGATCTTGCGGTAGAATGGTAGCTTATTCCATTGTTCGGTGCATGCTTTGGTGGACAGATTTCTACATAAATTTTTGCTTGTCCTGTTTGGTCAAAGTATGACTTCTGATTTCATGTGGACCTTAGGAGAGGGGTTTGTTTTCTAGCCCGTGGGTCCTCCTCTGGTGCAGCCCTTCACCCTCCAATCACTCTTGGGCCTGCAGATCTGCCCTCCCAGCCTTGGTGAAATCTGCCCAGCTCCTTCCTCCTCCTGGACTGCGAAGGGCTGATAACAGTATAAGTATTACCCCACCCAGAGGTATTTGCATTTTAACAGGGATCAAAGCTGAAACTAAAGGGATTAGGTCCTAATAGTAGAATTTTGAGCATCAGCCAGTGGGTGGAAGAGGATTTTCTGTTGCCAGAGGGACCTTCTCTGCAGCCCTGAGCAAGGAGGAGGGCCATCCACCAGGGCCAGGCCAGGCCAGACCACAGATAGGTGGATGGAAAACAGGTAGACCCAGGCTGCTCCCCCCACCCCCCATTTCCGTGCTTTTTTTTTTTTCTTCTCTTTTTAAAAGCTATGCAATGAATTTTCTCTGTTCCAAGAACCCTCTTTCTAAACAGGTATCTTTCTAGGGTGTACACTTTGAAATATTTCCCCCTAACTGGGGGCCGATGTCTAACACTCAAATTTACAGTCTAGTTTAAAACTCTGAATCTTGCCTTTAAAGCAGCCCTGAAGGAAGAAAGACACTTAAAAAAGGCACAGTACCTTTTCGATATGAAAATGTGCCTGTTCTTAGCAAGACACATGAGATGTCTCTACACTTAAGACGCTTATCAAAAGCTTTTCAAAATATGACTTACAGCCAGAATGGTCAGGATCAGCAGACAGAGGCACTCGATTTGTACAAGATATGCAGCTTTTAGCATCTTGGCCATTTAACCTAATCTAAAAAAGAAACACAACCTAAATGAAATCCTACTTATTTTACTCTGGTATATCGCAGAATAATGGAATGCCCACCCTTTTCTGCCCAGGAGATCTCTAACTTGACTCTTGGCTCGGTGGGAAGCTCTCAAAACCATTTCCAACGCCAAGCTCAAGGTACAATAGGGACTGGCCATTAGCCACGGCATCTCCTGCCTGTGAAGTAATGGAGATGTGAAAAGGATGGTCCTGAATTATTGGCAGGAACTGACTTCTGAAAATAATAAATGAGGATCCCAGCAAAGTCTCTCGTTAAGTAGCTGAATGTCTAATTCACCGGGGACATTGTTTCAAAATTCATTTCATCTTTGATAATTTGATGAAAGAAAGCGCTGTACTGGTGGTTTCTCTCGTGTAAGGCTGCACACACCTAAGGGCAGGGCACATTTATTTTGATGATTAATAACTGCAAGTTTTGTGGCTTAATGGGAAAGTGCTAGATATATTTGAAATGCCACTGCCTTCCTCCCGCTCTTCATTCATCAGGTAAACACCTGGACAACTTGTCTTCCAAGTTTGTGCTCTGTGGGACTTATGTTATCCATTGACACTCTGGAAACATTATTCTTGCATATTTGTGGCTGGAGAGCCTGGGAGTACATGGTGACCGATTTTGGGTGGACGGTGTTGGGTGGGCATTGTTTAACTCACAGTTCTTCTCCAAGATGGAAAGAGAATATTTTTCCTTCTGCTCCCATAGGATCTATAAAATCCCCCAAGAACCTCAGTGACTTAAACAAGTCACCCCCATTTTCACTGGGTTATTAAAGATATCATTAGAAATAAGAGGGCTGGGGTTGTGGTTCAGTGGTAGAGTGCTTGCCTAGCATGTGTGAGGCACTGGGTTAGATTCTCAGCACCACATATAAATAAATAAATAAAAATAAAAGGTCCAAAAATATTTAAAAAAAAATGAAAAATAAAAAAAGACTGGGGATTAAAAAAAGAAATAAGAAATAAGAAGATAAGAAGACCAAAATTAGAAGCCATGGAATTAAGAGGGTTGGCCACAATTAGGTGGACAAGCCCTCCTGGTTTTCCTTCCTCTGTCCTATTTTGGTACCAATAGTGCTCATGAAGACCCCTCAATCCTGGTGACCCTGAGAATTTTCCTACTCTTGTTTTTCTTAAACCTCATTTAAATGATTGGGAGAGCTGTCACTTGCCTCTTTTATATATTTAAGATCAAATATATTTATCTTCAGATTAAGAACATGTCCTTTTAAAGCATTCCATTTTTACCTTTACTAAGTTGAAATATTTAAAAATATTTCTAATCCATTAATAAAAATGATTTTTTTTCACCTATAATCCTCTTTTTTCCCCCCAAGTACTGAGGATTTGAACCCAGGGCCTCATGCATGTTAGGCCAGCACTCTTCCACTGAGCTACATCCCCAGCCCCTGTGATCCTCTTAATAATTAAAACATGTTTTCAGTTATTGTCCCACATGATTCTGAAAATGGGGCACAACAGCCCCTTTCTAAAGGAAAGAAAACTGAGTGGCAAAATTATAGTCAGCTTCCTGTTTGTGCTCTCATCCTGCCCCAGGGGTGGTGGAGAGCCACCTCGCTCACTGTTCAGATTTGAATCGACTCCATTTAGGAAGTCTTTGCAGAGCATGTGCTTCCTACCCAGGACAGTGGGAAGCAGATACAGTTTTCATGTGTGTCCTGTTGGCCCTTCCCAAAGGGTCCGGTTCAGAAACGAATTCATTGACTTCAAAATCCCATCCTAGGGAAACCCTACACTCTCTTTATGCTAAGCTTTAGCATTTGGGAAACTTCAGATGGGGGTTGTTTCACCCAACAATCAAAAGAACAATTAATTCTCCCAATTTTAAGTGATGTCGTGGTCACTGGGAAGGCCAAAGACAGTGGAGCGAGTCTCCTTGCAGAGTGCTTGGGATGCGTGTTTGCGTGAGAACGTGAGCATACGTGTCTTCTAATAATGACCCACATTTTTACTGCCTCATCTCAGTGCGCCAGAGGAGTGGTTATGGTCAATTATGTCATTGTTAAAAAGAAGTCCATCTCTCTATTGACACAATGCAGACTCTTTCAATATATAATAGTGCCATTAACCTTCATGTGGTCACCAGCCAGCCCCTTCCTGCAATGTCTCTCAGAGTGCAAGCTCCCCAGGATGTAATTAACCTTAGACCCATATCTGCCTCTTTTCCCCACTGTGTCCCCCGAAGAGTCACACACAAAGTCTCATACAAAACCCTAATCCCACCCTCAGCATGGGCTTTTGAACTGAAGTTTCCTATTAAGTTTGGTGTATGCCAAAGTCCTGCAGGGAGAAGAGACACATACATGTTATTAGCAAGAGCATCTAGCACTGGGCTATATACAGGTGGCAGCTTAATAAGTACTCTTGGGTGACAGAATTGAGTTGTCAGGTCCTCTGTTTTCCTGGCTATTAATCCTTTTCTGTCATGGCATAAAAGACAGAATGAGACAATCAGAAAACTAAAAACCAAAAGCTCTTCAAGCCTGACTTTTAATTGACCAATGGAAAAGAATGTTTCAAAAAGATGAGTGAGGTTAGCCATTCAGATAGAATGGATGGCCACTGGACCCCATAATGCTGGGCATGGTCCTGGACAGCTAGTTTTAAAAGTGAAAGACAGAGAGGGGTTCCTTTTCCAAAACTTAATCTTTTCCTCTTTTACCTTTCTTGTGATTCCCAGTGTTCAAGGTCAATAGCATGTATCCTTCCTGGAAAGCAGGGATCTGTCTTTTCAGTGCTTATTCCTGGGGTAACAGTGCCTAGTACATGGTAGGTGCTCAGGATATATTTGTTGAATGAATGAATTCCAAACTTAGGTAGAAAAGGGAATGGAGGAAAAGTGGTGTCTATTGTTTCCCATACTTAATGATGACAGGAGGCAGCAGTTTCAATTATGGTAAGCAATAGAAATAGCATCACAGAAACAGAAGGTGTGTGAATGACAACCCAATTGCATCTTTCCTATCACCCACATCCCTGTGTAGATCACAAAGTCTACAGCGAGGCTTGAGAGTGGCCAAGAGCTACCTACCAAGCATGTTTAATGAAATCTTGACTGTTAGATGGGCATACTGACCACTGTTCACACTCGTACATGTGCTCTAATTAAGCCTTGCATTTTCTTCTTCTACTGAACCGGGGCTACTGAGACTCTAGGAAATGGGAAAATGGATTATGTTTAGCATTTGACTTATAATACAAGGATATAACTTGTTAAAGATGGAATGGCTTGCTGAATGTTCCAAGAATGTTGTGGAATAAAGGAAGACAGGGTGGTGCTTCCCCCAGCCTCACACTTGATAAGGCAGCAATCGATCCCTGGTTGCCTGGAATGAGGCACAAACCCAAGTTTTCTGCTTATGTCTATTAAAAGCAAGGACTGTTGTCTTTAATTTGTTATGACTCCTGAGTTGTTTTGTCTTCCAGACCAGCACTGATGCACCTCAGAAGGTGCCCTGGCCAGAGGCATTTGCACTTGTTCCGCTGGGGAGGAGTGGCAGAGTCCTCAGGGACTTGAGGGATGTCTTATTTCTATTCCAGGTCTGAGCCCATTCAGAACACAGTGCATAGCACTGTGACTCTTGGCTCCTGTTTTCCTTAGACAGAGGCCTAAGATGCCATGAAGAGTAGGCGTGAAGTAGAATACTCCAGGGGAGGTACACTTGTAAAATGAAAATGGAAGGAAGAATTAAATTGAGCCTTAAAGAGCAGAAGGAAGGAGAACCCAAACTACACGGTTCCATTTCTGTAAAACTAGAGAGGCTCGGAGAATGAAGTTGACCCAAGATAGACAAGGCCAGCTTGGAGCTGTCTTCCATGATAGTGTGTGTGATGACATTCTGAATTGTGTCCTTTCAATTTGTATCACCAACATCCTCACACTGATTACAAAGGCTGCCACCAGTCTTGACACCAGCCAAGATCTGCCTACAAAGAAAGTGTCGCTTGTGCCTTCCAACTAATGAGACAGCAATGTCAGGGGATGTGAAGATGAATGGCAGTGCCCAAAGGCACACCAGCCAAAAGAATCATGGTGTCTCTAAGAGAGCATCAGATCTGGTGGCTTTATGTCTCCATGGCCGACATGCTCCACAGTCAGTTCTCTCTAAAAGTTGGACCATGTTTCTTGATGGTCACATGTGATAAGCAGGTGAGCTAGTGAATTTTCATGTCAGTTGGAAAACAATTTTATACTAGAAGTATTTCTTGTCATTCGTAGAATTTTTACCACCTGAAAACCTGAACTATGTTATTTTTATTCAGTAAAAGCTCCTGGCATGTTGAGAATGAATTTCCTTATAACCTTAATTCAAAAGGTTGGATACAATTTATCAGTGTGATGGAATTCTCTATGGCATGTGGAAGAGATAAGTCTTAAAGAAGCAAACAGATTCATTTTTGGTAATCATTAAACATCTCCCTAGTTCATAAATCCTTTTTTTTTCCTCCTGCCCCTCAGAGTTGAATGAGAATATGTGCAATAAGGTCCAGAACTCTTGGATCTTTGACCCTAAAAACAAATGCATGCTCTCTAGGTGTCCCCTCTTAAATTTCTTTTCTCCTTTTCTGAATACATTTCTCTGAAGGTGAGAGCATCACCTGCCATCGTTTGAAACAGACCCTTGTTTGTGCTACAAGATTGGTCATTGAGAGTAATTAAAATACACTTAACTTAGAAAAGTCCACACACAAGAAGAAAAGCAGAGGAAGAGAAACAGGTATCAGAACAATATCCCACTTTTGTAAATTGAAACAAGTAGCTGTGCTTTTAATTGAATGCAGGTGTTGCTAGTGGGGGCCTAGATGCTCGGGATCATGGGTGTTTTCTGACTTCTCCTCCTTAAATGAATACAAGTTGCTCTTGTGATAAAAAGGTATAAAGACTTTTAAAAATCAAAAATAATAATACTAAGTCTTTCAGGATTTGGTAAGCATGTGTTTTCTCAGCATGACCCTGGAGTTCTTTGGTATTACCAGCTCTTCTTTCTGCTTCATCTTCCAGTTATAACTGCCTTCACTGCTTCTTGGGAGAAAAAGGAGAAAGAGGAGGGAGAGGCTCGTCTGGGATGTGAGATAGCAGAGTTCACTTTGTGTCCTCCTTTTGATGGTATTGACATAAACACATGAAGAAACTAAATCCTATCTCCCTTTCAAGTTTAATTTATCCCATCCCCTTTTCTTTCCCTTTGATCTTTTCCCCTCTTCCTTTCTCTTCTTTATTTTTTTCCTATTAAATTTGAATCTTCTTTAAGATAGGTACTTTCTCTTAGGTTGTTAGTGTGGTGCTTGGTACAACATAGATGCATAATAAACCTTTGTTGAATTAAAGCCCAGGGATGTTAAGTGATTTACCTAAGGTCACACAGCTGATTTGGCTGATTTGTAGCAAGGAAAGAGCTAGAACTCAGGCTAAATCAGGAAGCCCACTCACAGTGGGAAACATACTGGGCCAAACCAATAGGAAGATTGCTGTCTCAGGTAGGAGAGCCCTGTTAGTAAATTGATGAGAACATGTAGCATATGTCATCTGAATAGGGACGGAAATAAAAGGGGTGAAGACTGGAATCAAATTTATATGCTTTCCTAAATGTTTGATGAAGCCCTTTGTATTATTACCACTGCTTCTTTATGGCATGACTACTTTTAAGTACTATTTTCAACTCCTCACAAGTTAGAAAGTGTATAGCTTTGTTAAAAAGTGCAGGCCAACCAGCATTATGCTTTTTGTAGGCCATTCATGATAAATTTATTCAGAAAAGGGGAAAAAATAAATCCATTTACATTGAAATCACAGAGAACCTGTTTTTATTAAAGGCTCCCAGGAAACAACACAGCACGACTGAAAAAGCAACCAGAGTGCAGGTGAGAGATTTCTCCCCACTGAAACATCCACCCCATGTGGCAGACTGTGCAGCCTCCAGACCCAGGAGGTAAGAGGGAAAATCACCTTGTTGGGTAAAAGTATTCTGAGCAATCTCCTTCTTTGGAAATGGAAGAATTTCATTTTTTTCCTCCTGACAAGCAGGGAAGGACCTGTTTTCAGGGAAGACACTGGAGTTAATGGTCCCAGGGTAATGGTTACCTTTGGCCAAAGTCACAGCCCCAGGTGTTGTGGCTTTATTCTCTTCAAATGTTGAGCAAGTCTCTGAGTGCTCAGGATGCTTGTGACATATTCTATTTCTGTAACTCCCTTTGAGAAAAGCATCCTATAATTTTTATCCACTTCTTGTAGTTGCAGTTGATGGTGATTCGTATCTCCACTAGCACCATGCTGTGTGGAATTGACCCTTTGCCGGCTTTCCTCCATGGCACATTGAATAGGAAAATAGAGGGGTGGAAAAGGAGAAAACAAGACAGCGGTGGGGTGATGGAACCAAGAGGAATTGAGTTGTCTCTACAGTTTGACCCTCACGTACCTTTGCACCCACATCCAATCTGTTTTATTTAAGACGTGTTGCTTTAAAAGTCTCTAAGGACCCAGAGAGCTGGGTTTTGAGCCAGGAAATCCTTCCAGTCATTCCGATCATTTGACTTCCTTTCAAACTAATATTTTAAAAGGTGTTCACCTTGTATTTAATAGGATATGGAAAACACTGATTTTCTAGAAATAAAAATTGTAGTCACAAACTCATTTTCTTATTAATCCACTTTTCCTGGCAGAAATAGCATCAGTGTTAAAGAAATCCAGCAGAATGGTTTTTTTTTTTCCTCCTTCAGTTTTCTTTTGTCGTGATTTTCTGAACTTGGCCACAGCCTAAAGGAGTAGTATTAGAATAATTAAATTTTAGGTAAAACCCAGCACTTGCTCCTGATAATAGGCTTGTGCATTGCCGCATGCCGTTTCAGAATTCCAGACTGTCTCCATAGCTGGCTGATCTCTCTGAGTGGGTGTCTGTTGGTGTGCAGCTTGGGTGTGAGTGTTGGGGAAATACCCATATCAAGAGGGCAGCTATGAGCCAGGTGTGGTGGCATGTGCCTGTGATCCCAGCAGCTAGGCGGGAGGCTGAGGCAGGAGGGTGGCGAATTCAAAGCCAGCCTCAGAAATTTAGCAAGGCCCTAAGCAACTCAGCGAGACCCTGTCACTAAATAAAATACAAAAAGGGGCAGGGAATGTGGCTCAGTGGTTAAGCACCCCTGGGTTCAATCCCTGCCCTGGTACCAAATAAATAAATAAATAAATAAATAAATAAATAAATAGATAAATAAATAGAAAGAATAAAAGATGGTTGTGGTGAGGAAAGAGGAGAGTCATTGTTCATTAATTTTTTTGGAAACTTTTATATTGATATAATTATAAACTCATGAGAACTTAAGAAAAAAAAGAGTCAAAAAGTTTTTTAAAAAGTTTAAAAAAGAGATAAAGGAGTTCTGTACACTTTTTACTCAGTTTCTCCCAAAGGTTCCATCTTCTATAGCTATGGTACAATGTCAAAATTGGAAGTTGACCTTGGTCTATCTCTGTGAATTAGATCATTGGCCTTAGTCAGTTCTCATCGTTTTCTTTTTCAAGAGGCATTTGAAATTGAAAACACAAGAAATTGAAAAATTTTTAGCAATTTTTTTTCATAAACATATTAGTTTGTCTGTCAAAACTGAAAAGAAGTCTTTGGTTATTTAGATTATTTGACAACAAATTTCCTGGTATATTTCTCTAACAGCATTGTTTCAGTAATAGCATTATTATTTTAATTTATTCTTTTTAGATAGACATGACAGTAGAGTGTATTTTGATATATTATACATACCTAGAATATAACTTATCTAATTAGGATCAGTTCTCATCCTTTTTTAAGCCTGTCCTTATCTGAGTGTGTGTGTGTGTGTCTGTCCTAGGTTTATGTAACCACTGCCACAATGTCTTATTGCCACAGATAACTCCTGCCTGCTACCAGGCATCTTAAAATCCCCATCTCAGACTCCTCTGTTTTTCTGGAGGAACAGGAATGTGTTAGTCTGTGAGGGCTGCCGTAACAGAGTGCCACACACTGATGGCGTAACAACAGAAATTTACTGTCTCTAAGTGGAGGCTAGAAGTCCCAATCAAGGTAGTGGCAGGGTTGGTTCTTTCTTAGGGCTGCAAGGGCATATCTGCTCCACCCTCTCTCCTGGGTTCTGGTGGTTGCTGGCCATCTTTGGCATTCCTTGGATTGCAAATGCTTCACTTCCCTCTTCACAGGGCATTCTCTCTGTGTGCATGTCTGTGACCTGATTTCCCCTTTTTGATAAGGACGCTAGTCATATTGTACAAAGGCCTACCCTAAGGATCTTACTGTAACTCGATTACCTCAAGACAGAAGTTCCATCTTCCAAATAAGGTAACATTCTCAGGTTCTGGGAGTTAGAACTCTATTAAGTTTGGGGGAATAAAATCCAACCAATAGTAAGGACTAATTTATATTGCTTCGATTTAGGCTCCATCCTGGGTGTACTCTGAGTTAACTGACATATTTCCAGATTATTCTGTGAGGTTTTGATGCCCTATAAAGTTTGGTACCATAGGCCACTGCCTAGAAGGTCTGGTCCAGCTATCTCAGTGTGGGAATTCTCTGTGGTCTTAGAAAATGCCCACAACTGCATAAATGAAAAGAACACAGAAAAAAAGATGTGTGTATTTGAGAGCTCAGTAGTATATAGAAACTCCTTACTAGATCATGGGTTCTCACCAAGCATGAGGTGACCAGATGTCATTTCTAAACCATATTCATGTTTCCTGGACATTTTTTAAAAGAAGAAAACACTCTCAACAGCAAGAAGACAAACAATTGAATTAAAAAATGGGTGAAAGACTTGAATAGGCAATTTTTCAAAGAAGGTATACAAATGATCAATAAGCACATGAAAAGATCTTCAGCATCATTAGTCACTGGAGAAATGCAAATTGAAACCACAGCGAGTTACTATTTTACTCCTACAGGATGACTTTAATAATATATATTTTTTAAAATAGGAAAACACCAAGTGTAGGTGAGGATGTAGAGAAACCAGGACCCTTGTGGTAGAAATATAAAGTATTGTAGTCACTGATGAAAATAGTCTGTAGTTCATCAAAAATTAAACACAGAACTGCCATAAGACCCAACAAATCTAGGGCCAGGTACATACATTGTCAAAAGTATTGAAAGTAGGAACTCAAACAGATATTTGTACATCAGTACTCACAGCAGTGTTATTCACAATAGCTAAATTGTGTCCCAAGTGTCCATCAACAGATGAATAAACAAAATATGGCATATATGCACAATAGCATACTGTTTATTCACAGAAAGGAATGAAACTTTGATATGTGCTTCAACATAGAAGGACCTTGAAAACCTTATGCTTCGTAAGATAGGACAGATGCAGAGGCACAAATGTTGTATGATTCACTTACAGGAAATACCTAGAACAGGCAAATTTGTAGACACAGAAAATAGAATAAAATAGAGGTTAGCAGGGGTCAGGCAAGGAGGAGGAAGGGAAGTATTATGGTTTAGATACGAGGTATCCCCCAAAAGCTCGTGTGTGAGACAATGCAAGAAATTTCAGAGGTAAACTGACTGGATTATGAGAGCCTTAACCTAAGTGGATTAGTCTACTTGAATGGATAGGTTGGGTGGTAACTATAGGCAGGTAGGGTATGGCTGGAGGTTGGAGGAGGTGGGTGGCTGGGGGTGTACCTTTGTGGTATATATTTTGTCTCTGCTGAGTAAAGCAATCTCTGTCTCTCTCTCTCCTTCCTAATTGCCATGTCCTGAGATATTCTGCTTCATCTCTGGCCCAGAGCAATGGTATCAGCCATCAATGGACTGAGATCTCTGAAACCATGAGCCAAATAAACTTTTCCTCCTCTAAAATTGTTCTTGCTGGGTCTTTTAGTTGTGGCATTGAAAAAAAAAAAAACAGACTAAAACAGGAACTATGGCTCTGTTTGTAGAGTTTATGTTGGGGACAATGATAAAGTTCTGGGTATAGATGATCGTGATGGATACATGGGTTTGTGAATGTATTTAATGGCATTAAATTGTGTGCTTACATTAAATTGTGTGCTTACAAATGATTAAATTAATAAATATTATGTTATGTATATTTTATCACAATAAAAAATGAAGAATATTCACTTAAAAAGCAAGGCACTATTTGGGGAGAAATAGACTAAGAAGCTTATTGGTTATTGCCACATTGGTAGCAGTCTCCTTGAAGTCTTATTTAGACATGGCTTCTTTTCCTATATTCTACATCATTAACTTGCTGTAACTCAGCATAATAAATATTTATCAAGCACCTACTATATAAAAGGCACCAGGTCTGCCTTAATTAGTTCACTAAAGGACTGGATGAACAGGGAAATAAGTGAAGTATTTAAAAGGAATCACAGAAAGGAGAGGTTATCTTCTATTCCGGGAATCATAAATTTTGAGAAGAGATTGGTCTTGAATGGTGGATAAGACTTCATTTGGCAAAACTGGAGAGGGAGAACACCCTTTCTAGTCTAGAGACTGAACAATGTGAGCAGAGATACCAATGCAGGAAAAGCTGAGAGAATCTGAGAAATAGCAAATAGCTCGTGTGACTATTGATTAGGGTATACAGAGGGAAAATAAGGAGATGAGGCTATAAAGAATGGGTGGTGGCCTCTTGTAGAAAGCTTAAAATTGCAAGTTGGGGATGTTGTACATCCTCTGGGAACCAACTGTGAAGAGATGATATGCCTGGAACTGCATGCTCACAAAATTAGTCTGGGGTTCACTAAGGAACAGATAGGCAGGTAGAGAGAGATCATTGTGGTAGCTCAGAAAAGAACTCCAATCGGGTCATGGCAGCAGGTAAGAACAGCTCAGAGCCAGCTGAGGGACGTTCTTCAAAGGAGAACCTCTTTGGGCAGAGGATCGAGTCAAATAAATAGGAAAGTTTGGGGAAGAAAGCATTTGAGGAGAGAAGTTGCAGAGTTTCCTCCCACAGATCAGTCCTGAGGAGTATCACACATTAGAGACACTGCAAATTCATTCCCGTGAATTCTATCCAGGCATTTGATGATACTGGAAACCATATTTAGTTCCCCTGCTCGATTTTCTTTCTCATTCTCCACAGGAGATATTTCAAGCCCTCTCCATTTCCCTCAGGTTTCCTCTGGTCCCCTCCATCTTCCTCCTTGCTCTCAGCTTCCCAAACAGAATTTCTTCAACTTTCTGCATCCTGGCTCCAAACTGGCTCCAAACTCTTCTTCCCTCCCTCACTCCATGTACCTCACAATGATCTGAATGTTTGTGTCTACCCAACTTTATATGTTGAAACCTAACCACAAGGTAATGGCATTAAGAGATAGTGTCTTAGAGAGATGATTATGTTGGGAGGGCGGAACCCTCATGTACAAAATTTTTTTAAAAAGGCTCTGGAGAACTGTGCCTTCATCTTGGACTCCCCAGGTTCCAGAATGGTGAGAAACAGATCTCTTGTTTATAAGCTGCTTATTTTCTGGTATCTTGTTATAGCATCCCAAATAGACTTGAACTCTACCTACCTCCCCAGGAACCTGGAATGATCAACAATCCTTCCTTCTCCTCTAACTCCAGCCTTTGCCTCTGATTGGATCCTTTCTTTGGATACTCTAAATGCTCAAGTCTCTCTCTTAGAAATAGCTCTCCATTGGCCACACGTCCTTTCTAGATACTGCTCTCTCTTGCCACCCTGCCCCAGCCATTCTGGTTGGAAGAATGGTTCACACAGTATTTGTCCTTTTGTGACTGTTTAATTTCACTTAGCATAATGTTTCCAAGGCTTCTCCATGTTACTGTATGTGTCAGAATTTCCTTCCTTTTTAGGGCTGAATAATATTCCATTGTATGAACGTACCACAATTTGTTTGATAGATACTTGGTTGTTTTCATTTTTTGATTACTGCAAATAATGCTGCTAAGAGCATTGGTCTACAATTCTCTTTTTAAGCCCAGTTTACAATTCTCTTTTTGTGTATACCCAGATGTGGAATTGCTCAATCATCTGATAATTGTATTTTAAAATACTTGAGAAACCGCCACAGTTTTCTATAGTGACTGCACCATTTTACTTTCCTACCGACATGCACAAAGATTTTAATTTTTCCACATTCTTGCAAACACTTTCTTCTTCTAATCTTCTTTTTAAAAACTGTAACCATCCTAATGAGTCTGAAGTGGTATTTCATTGTTATTTTTTTAAAAAAATTTTAGTTGTATGTGGACACAATATCTTTATTTATTTAGTTTTATGTGGTGCTGAGGATGGAACCCAGTGCTTCACATGTGCAAGGCAAGCACTCTACCACTGAGCTACAGCCCCAGCCCCTCATTATGATTTTGATTTTGATTTCCCTAATGACTAGTGATGTAGAATATCTTTCATGTACTTATTGGCCATTTGTATATCTTCTTTGGAAAATTATTCAACTCCTTTACCTATTTTTTTCATAGAGGTTTTTTTGGGGGTTGTTGTTGAGTTGCAGGAGTTCTTTATTCTGTGTATTAATCATAATGATCAATTTTAGAATATTTCCATTATTTCAGAAAAGAACACCCACACCTGTTAGCTGTTGCCTCTTAATCCCATCCCCTGCTCTTGGTCTTTTGACATTGTTGATACCAAATGCTTTCTTGGGGCTGGGGAGATAGCTCAGTTGGTAGAGTGCTTGCCTTGCAAGCACAAGGCCCTGGGTTCGATCCCCAGCACCCAAAAAAAAAAAAAAAAAAAAAAACAACCAAATGCTTTCTTGAAGTACTTTTGTGTTTTATTTTGAAAGAATTACTCTCTTCTGGTTTCTTCCTATGTCACACCTTTGCTTCGTTTCTTCTGCTATCGATTAAGCTTTGACTTTCTTCAGGACTCATTTCTTAACCCTCTTCTCTTCTTAGTCTCCCTGGGTGATCTGGTTTATTTCCATGGTTTCTATGATGACTCTGACATTGCTGTTTCCACTCCAAGGGCAGCAGACCACATCCAATCCATCTCCACTTTCCACTGGCTCTCTCTCATAACACCTTTGATGTGCCTTCTTTTGCTGCAGGGTCACTATGCTGTTTGAATGCCATTCTAAATCCCTTCTACACACCTGGTTGACTTTTCCCTCCTGTGTCAGCTTAGGCCTCACTTCCTCCAGAAGTTTTAGACCTGAACCCCATGACTGGGGTTAGCCTGTCTAGTTGTTCCCAAGTGCCCTGTGGCTCTGCTCAACTCTTAATTACCCATTAATTTTTCTGTATCTCTTACCTGATGCAAGATCTCTGTGTGCTTGCCTGGTCCTCAATATATATTTGCTTCATGAATTTGTGATATCTATTTTCTCATGTGAATCAGCACAACTGTTCTGGAACTTGGTAGAGAAAACCAGGTTGGAGTCTTAAATGGAAATACTGTGAAGCCTTGGATGGTCGCCTTTATTTATATTTAGAATTTCAAGGCAATTGCAAAGAATTTTCATGTCTCTCTTCAATATTTTCACTTGGGTTTTAAGTCTAGAGTCCTTAATAACTAGTTGGGCACCTCCATCCAGATGATTCCATTTCTGATTTGAACTGCACAAACGTGTTCACTGCTGGAATTTAAGGAGTTCCATTCTAGTGCTACATGCTCTGCAAAATCACCTCTGCTTTTTGTTCTGACTAGCTGTCACAAGGAGACTTTTGGAGCGATGATAACTCCCAAGCTGAATACTCTCTGAATTCTTTGGATCACATGATCAGGAAATAGTTGAAACCTTGGTTTTTGATTATTTCAACTTATTCATGGGAGAGCTACTTGAACACAATCAGGGACCAGAAGAGTAGACTTGGAACACAATAGTGGGCTGCTATGGTTTGATTGTGTCTCCCAGAAAACATGTGTTGGAAATTTAATCCCTAATATAACTGTTGGGAGGTGGGGCCTAATGGGAGATGCTCAGGTTGTGAGGGATCTGCTCTCATGAATGGATTAATGATGATTACCAAAGGGCTTGGGCTGTCAGTTTGACCTCTTGATCCCTCTTGTGCATGCTCTCTTGCCCTTCTGCTTTCTGCCTTCTGCCATGGGATGAGGCAGCTTCTTAAGAAGACCCTCACTGGATGCTGGTGCCTAAATCCTAGACTTCCTAGCCTTCGAAATCACAAGCCAATAATGTTCATTATAATCTACTCAGAGTGTAGTCTCTGTTATAGCAGTGCAAAATAGACTAAGAGAGCGAGTATAATTTCCATAAAAGAAAACCTCCTTACATTCCTAGCCCTAAGAAGTATAATGATGACATTATTAAGCATTCACATGTATGTTTATAATCTGTGACTCATTTAGGCCACACAAGAACTGGAGACATAGATAT
This sequence comes from Sciurus carolinensis, assembly GCF_902686445.1. Classification (NCBI taxonomy): domain Eukaryota; kingdom Metazoa; phylum Chordata; class Mammalia; order Rodentia; family Sciuridae; genus Sciurus; species Sciurus carolinensis. The sequence continues at coordinate 43,019,864 of NC_062225.1, forward strand.
CATTATGTCCACCTTATAGATGTGGTTCCTGAGAGTAGAGAAGTTATGCCATTTTCCTGAGGTCACCCAGCTTATAAATAGCAGAGTCAGAATTTAAATCCAGGCTGGTTAGACTCAATGCTAGGCTCACAAGCTCTGTACTGGCCACTCTGAAGTTGTGACTGAAGCCAAATCTGGCTGCCCAGTGTCTGAAGAAGGTATGAATAAAAACCCTACAGTGTCAAAAACATGGCAAAGTTACCGTGGTCCTAATTCACGATAGGCTTATACTTCCATCACTGGTTTTTATCTTTGTATGCACCCCAATGTGAGGACAGAGCCACTATCCCCATTTTAGAGATGAAGGCACTGAGACATGGGCAGGTTAAGCAACTGTCTCACAGCAAAGCAGTGGCATGGCTCAATGGGAACCCAGTCTCTTGGTTTTTAGTTAAAAAGCTTTTCTCCATTACAGGACAACCTTGTGGCCTTCAGCTTTCAGACTCCAATTGAACAGCAGCATATAAATTAACTGAGGTTACTATATTACCTCCTAAAATGATGGTTTCCATTTAAAAAAAAAAAAAGAAGAAGAATAGCAAAAATTCACCAATGGAACATGTGTAAAATACATTTCACAAGGTCATTCTTACCCGGTGCTGTTTTAAAAAATTATTATTCTCCATTTGCGCTTTTTGTCCGTGATCCCATGGTGTGTGCAGTTAAATTGCAATTTAAAATTTTAAACAAACAATGCTGCAGGATTGGTTTCTGGTTCATAGGCCCTATTTGTGAAGATGGTGGGTTTGAACAGAGCTCCAATATTAAAGGAACCAAGAAGTTGTTTGATCAACACAGGGAATTTAAAGATGTTGATTTGGATAAGAACAGACCAAGAAGAGAGATCAGCAGTTGGATTCAGTGGACCTGACAGTGTGATTAGCACCATGTTGGTGATGTGTCCTCCAGGATACCTGTGTGCATAAGGAAGTATCCTGGGGAGAGCAGCAATATTCGGTCACCAAGTACTACATATAATATGCACATGGAGCACACTTGTTGGGATTTGTGTTGATTTTACTTCCCCAATAATTTTATTAGTGGAAAAAATAATGTCTTTAAAACATCAACAGATCTATGTATTCGTTTGTAATTCAACAGGTATCAATTAGGGTTTTCTCTGCAAGACAAAGTGCCAGGTTGAATCTGAGGTTTGGATGTTACATGTGTCTGTGGGCTTCAGGGATGCAGGATGCCCTGTGAGCACTGGTGTCCCATCTCTTGCCCTCACTCTGGGAGAGCCAGAGTCCTCTCATTCATAAAGGTGCTTGGGGGATTCCCAGTTTCTGAGCCTCCCAGAGATTCAAGAAGCAGATGTTGGAAGGGGAAACTCCACCTACTTTTCAGTTTGGTTCCCAGGCCAAATAAAACCAGAGAAGTCTTTCTATTTTGAGAAAAGCAATTTATTCTGGACTCATGTTTTCTCCCACACTTGGGCAGGTGAGATAATCTTAATGCAGTTTTATCAGCTTTAACTCTTGAATTCTTGGCTGCAAAAGTGAAAAAAAAAAAAAAAAAAAAAAAAAACCTCATAGAAGCATAAACCCTAAATTTCCATACCAAAGAGCAATAGGCTCTTACTGGAAACTTTTATCTCTCTTATGGTGGTGCTTGTCTCATATTCTGTAGCAGAGTGGTGAGAAAATCAGCTATACAAGGAGAAAATGCTGCAGAGACAGAAATTTAAAACTCACTCACTGATAACAATGAGGCAATACGCATATGCTCTTTTTATCCTTTTTCTTTAGCAAACATGTTGAGAAAGAAAAATGTCTTGCATAAAGCAGTTTCCCACATCTTCATACATGAAGGCTCAGATCGACGTCACAACGTACAAATTCAGAACCGGTTTTATTTCTGCTTAAGTTCTTAAGAAATACCGCATCTCAAGATGGATTAAAATACAAAACAAGGAAAATTAAAAGGCATGTCTGAGTAAGTGGAACATAAACTGGCACTCATCTTTGACCAGAAAGACAGGGGAGTTTGCGTGTGGTGGAAGTTTTCCTGAAAGCTCCGAAGGTCACACAGATGTTAGGGGAAGTCTGTGGTTACAATTTCACGTCTGTGCTCATGTGCTCAATGATAAATCACATTTATCTCTCCAAACATTTCAGCCACTTGTTATCATTTTTCAATTATTTTTACTCTGTTCTAGGGGACTTTCACTGGGATAATTTGTCTCTTAAATCTCCTGTTTTTTATTTGCCCCCAGTGAGAGGAGCAGGAAGTACATGGCTAGCCTTGAAAAAGGTTGTTCCCCATGAAACTGAGCAACTCTGAGCCTCGTCCTCACAAGAGGTTTTTGATTTTATTTTTTAAAGACTGATTCAAAATTGAATAAATCGGAGGATAGTAATATGAACTTAAAGACCAGGGAAATTTCCTGAAGAAAATAGTTTACTTGGGAGGAAGACCCAGATAGGATTGAAACCCAAAATACAATAAAATAAAAACACATATGGCTTTATTTAAAATTTATATCTAACTTTGTAATTTACTTTAGAAGGCTAAATCCTGTAATATTCAAGGCTGTTATACAAATGTTAGGCAAGAGTTCCTCAACCTATTTCTGGTGTTGAGAATCTGTTTTCTGGTTGGGAATTGAGTTTGGAAGGAAAACTGGGAAGGATATTGTATCAAGCACTAGTGACTACCTGTCAGGGTTGTATTGATTACAACACTTGGTGAGGGTAGAGAAAAATTTATATTTATGATTTTCTATAGATTCACAGGGTTTAATTTCTATTTTAAAATATTTGCTTGACCCTATGTATATGTATGATTACACAAATGGTGTGAATTTACATTGTGTACAACCATAGAAACGAAAAGTTGCACCCCATTTGTGTCCAATGAATCAAAATTCAGTCTGTAAAAATAAAATAAAATAAAATAAAATAAAATAATACCCACTGCATTATTAAAAGTTCTTTGTCCTCAAAGAAAAAAAATTTACATAAAACTCCTTACCAACTGATTGTGAATGTCACTATTGTCACACTTTACCTTTAGCAGTTCAGCCAACTCTATTGAAAGTAGTGAAGTAGGGATAAAAATAGGACCTCCAAAGGGTTGCTGTGCAGGTTAAAATATGTAAGACAACTGGACCAGGGCCCTGCATACTGAACTTGTTCGATATTTGATTATTATTGTTATCATTATGTTTATTTCTAAAAAATCTCCATATTCTTCACACAGAGTCAAATCATACATACTTATTTGCCATAAAAACATTCAGTTTTCCATGTTAATATTATAAATTGATGTGTTTTTTAAAAAAGAAATTATAGGAGACAGCAGATTGTACAGGCTATTTGTTGGACTCAACTAACCTTGAAAATGAATGCCATGAATTCACCAGGGTGTTCTCTCTCTATTCCTATCACATGATTCCATATGACCGAACGGAACAAAATAAGAAGCATCCAGGCCCTGTGAGTTGATTTGGCAATCTGACTGTGGGCAAACAGAGGTGGATTTGGTTTGTAGGAGTGCCCCCGCCACACCTGTGGCTTAAATCCTTGGGGTGGACTCAAGAGTTCCCTGGAGATCCAGAGGTCTTCTAGGGTAGGAATGTGGTGGGGTTACTTCTTTAGCAGAATCAAAGTTGCATTATTTTTTGGGGACTCAAATGCCCAACTCAGGTTCCCTCCTGATTCTGGAAAGTTAGATACAAGCTGGTTCCAAGTTATGGAACCAAGACAATCTGGAAGCCATCTGGCCCATGCCATCTACCCTGTCCTTTGACACAGGATTGCATCTGAAAGGCCTCTGGAGGGAGCCAATGGTGAGGGAAGAGGGGACTAACTACAGGCCTGATGGTATTCACCTTCTGCACTGGGTTAAAGAGCATCCCTAAAAACTGATTCATGTTACCTGGAACCTGCAAATGTGACCTTATTTGGAAATAGTTTTTTCATATATAATCAAATCAGGATAAGTTCATACCAGTTTAGGCTTGGTCCTATACCCAATATGATTAGTGTTCTTATAGGATGAGGGAAATTTGGACAAAGATCTAAAGACACATAGGGAGAAGCCATGTGCCAATGGAGGCTGATATTGGAGTTACGCTGCCACAAGCCAAGGAATGCCAGGGATTGCTGGCAACCCCCAGAAGCTAGGACAGAGGCATTGAGCAGATTCTTCTCCTGAGCTCCTGAGAAGGAACAAATCTTGCTGATGCTTCAATTTCAGGTTTCTGTACTCCAGAATTGTGAGAGGATAAATTTCCATTATTAAGGGACCAAGTTTGTGGCAGCCCTAGGAAATGAATGTATCTTCTTATGAATATGTGCTTATGCAAGGGATGTATCCTGAGTAGATTAACAAGGAGGGAGGGAGAGAGGAAAGAAGGAGGGAATGAAGAAAGGAAAAAAGGAAGGATAGAGAAATAACAAGTTCCAGTTGACAGTGTTTTATCAGTGGATAGCAGATATTGCTTTGTTAAGGTGTTAAGACTCAGTTAGTTCATCTAAGAATCTAACCCTGAATCCATAGCTGATGGAATGTCAATATGTGATAACTTTCTATTACTGTAACAAAATACCTGGAATAATCAACTTAAAATGGTAAAAGGTTGCTGGGCACAGTGGTGCATGCCTGTAATCCCAGCTACTTGGGAGGCTGAGGCAGGAGGTTTGCAAGTTCAAGTAAAAAAATAAGGAACTGAGGAGATAGCTCAGTGGTGGAACACTCCTGGGCTCAATCCCCAGTCCTGAGAGAGAGAGAGAGAGAGAGAGAGAGAGAGAGAGAGAGAGAGAGAGAGAGAAAGAGAGAAGAAAGGTTTATTTCAGCTCACAATTTTTGAGGTTTCAGTCCATGGTGGGTTGGCCTATTGCTTTTGGGCCTGTGGTGAGGCAGCACATCTTGGTGGAACTGCATGACAGAGAAAGCTATCATCTCATGTCAACTGGGAAGCACAGAGAAAATGAGGAAGGTGCTAGAGTCCCAATAGCCCCTTCAAAGGCAAGCCCCAAAGGCCTAACCTCCTTCCACTAGAGCCCACCTCCTAAAGGCTTGCCTCCCAATAGCACCACAGGCTGCTGAACAAACCTCCAATACCTGGGAGTTTGAGGGATATTCAAGGTCCAAACTATAGCAATATGTTTGAACAATAGGAGATGTATTTGTAAACAGCATACTACCTAGATGCCATATACAAAAGAGAATAAACTCGTAAACCAGGCTCTAAGACACTTCACTCCTTCCTTCTTTGGGCTACTCAGAGAGATAGCACTTGAGTTCTCATTTCCTAGGTGAAATTGTCTTTCCATTTCTTCCACACACAGAGAATGCCACTTGTCTGCTTCCCCATGTGATGCACCTTGAAGAAGTTGGTGTCTTCATGATGTTCTGCCCTGCAGACCTGGGTCGGCCTGACTCCTCTCTCCCCTCTGGCCTGTTACTCTTTTCTTGCTCCAGCTACATTGAGTTCTGCCCTCTGCTCACGGCCTTTGGATATGTGCTCCCTCCTGTGCTTGTCCCACTCACTCCTCATCTGCCTCTCCTCTCTTCTACCTCAGGACTCTGGGAAGCTTCCTGATCCCCTGGACAGGATCCTGTAGTGTCTGTCAGTGCTGTCCTGCAGGACATGGCAACTGTCCCCCTCATTTCCTCCCTGCAACTAAAGCCTCCTTCATGTTCACAAGACCCCACAGACATGGTTCACCTGGAGCTCTGCTCACTATTAGAACCCAAGAATCTGACCCACATTAGGGGCTTACTAAATATTCATTGAATGAAAAAATTACTCAATAAGTCATTTGATTCTATATAGCTCATTGGAGTTTTTACTTAATAAGGGAATAGGAAATGCATTAATACCAACAGTGTCATCTACTTATAAATAAATAATCATCTTCATAATAGTGACTGCTATTTATTTGAGAACTGCAATTTTCCAGACCCAGTAATAAATAATGTAATTATTTATATACATTGGTGCAGCACTTCCCATCACCCTGCAAGGTAGATGTTATCCTTATTTCACAGAGGATGAGAATGAAGATCAGAGAGGTTAAGTTGCTTGCTCTGAGTTCCACAGTCTACAAGTCTGCTCCTCCAAATCATGCAGTCTCCACCATGCCACATATCATTTACAACAATTTACGTATTTTTTTTTTTTTTTTTTTTGCATCTTCCATGTTCCTCATCCACCAGGGTTAGTGGTGACCTGCTGTCTACATTCAGAGAGGCTGCCATGGCTGGGTCCACAGAGGAGGATAATGAGTTGAACTAAGAGGTTTCCCAGGAGTTGACTGACAGTGGTATCTGCCTCCTTTGCTGTAGAAGCCCTGGAACAGTAAAGGCAGGTGTGTCTTAGTGCTCTGTGAACCTCCCTTGCAAGGTGGGAGTGTCCCTGCATGTTCTTTGGTGGCCCGTCCTTGTTATGATTTGGATGTGAGGTGTCTCCCAAAAGCTCATGTGTGAGACAATGCTAGAAGGTTTGGAGGAGAAGTGATTGGATTATATCCTTAACCTAGTCAATGAATTAATCCCTGATGGAATTTTAACTGAGTGGTAACTGGAGGCAGGTTGGGTACAGCTGGAGGAAGTGATTCACTGGGGGTGTGGCTATGGGGTATATATTTATCTGGTGAGTGGCCTCTCTCTTTCTGTTTTCTGATCATGATGTGAGCTGCTTCTGTCAGCCACACTCTCCCACCATGATGTTCAGCCTTGCCTCTAGCCCTGAGGAATGGAGCCAGCCTTCATGGACTAAGACCTCTGAAACTATGAGTCCTCAAATAAACTTTTCCTTCTCTACAGTTGTTCTGGTTGAGTCCTTTTAGTCACAGCAGCAAAAAAAACTGACTAAAACAGTCCTGCTCCACAGGCACCTGGGCTGTGCTGCTTCTCGGTGTGTCTCGTTCTCCATCCAGAGGTCCTTCTCTTAGCCCAGGCTCAGGTCTGGTGGGTGGGAGATGATCTGCAGGTCCCCCTCAAGGTGGAAGGGCAGCCTGTCTCAGGCCTCCATCTCACATGAAGATGGCTATCTTCTCCCTGTGTTTCTTCACATCATATTCCCACTACGTCTGTCTGCCTCTATGTCCTAATTTTGCCCCCCTTTTAATTTTTTTCTATTTTTTTTCCATATTGGTACATTATAGTTGTACATGATGGTGGGATTCATTGTTACATATTTGCATGTGCATACAATACAACATAATTTGGTCAATATAATTCCCCAGTATTTCCTCTTTCCCTCTCTTCCTCCTTCCCCCTGGTCCCTTTTCTCTCCTCTGTTGATCTCCCTTAAATTTCCCCTTCTCATAAGGACAACAGACACATTGCTTTAGGGCCTCCCTGAAACCTCACTTTAACTGGATCACCTGTGTAAGGATACTCTGTCCAAATCAGGTCACATTCTGAGGTACTAGAGATTAGGACTCCAACATCTCTCTTTTGAGGGAGCCAGTTCCACTCATGACATTAACCAAGTGGACTCTGACCTGGACAGTCTGAATCACATCCTGACTTTGCTCTTTACTCACTTGGTTCCTGTAGGGAAGTTATTCCCTTGGCCTCCATTTCCTCATTGTAAATGGGGATGGCAGCAATAGAAGCTCCCTTTCAGTGTGATTTGAAGCGTGTATGTAATAGCACTTGTCACCTATTTTGTGCATTTCTTTTAGCTGAAAGAACTCGATAGACATCATTGTGATTATAAGGGAAGTTAGGGGCTGAGGAAAGAGATGGAGAGACTGGACAACTTGACGCATGCTGACCAGCTGAGTGACCAACTGCTTTTTAAGAAAGTAGGACCTGTCGGGTCATTCTGGAGTTCTTGTGGCCCCAAGCCCCTCCATGCTGTTTCTGGAAGATTCCAAGGGAATATTCACACTTCTCTGAAGTTTTGACCTGTGCCCTTGTGTTAGCTGATCTGAATCTCTGGGCTGCTATTGGCTATCTCAAAGAACTAAAATAAACTATATCCACATCCACCAGTTCTTTGGGAAAACAGTCATGGGTGTGTTTGTTCGTCATCCTTCTCCTGAAAATGGCAGTGTGCCCTTCATTGAAATTAGAAGAGACTTTACTACATTTCAGCACCATAAGGCACTCACTTGCTCTACATCCCGCTCTTCCATTTCTTTAAAATATATATAAACAGACAACACTTTAGATACTAGGAAATGATCTGACCTAGAAAGTGAGATGACAGATGAAATGAGTGAAGGATCTCCAGGAACACAATCTTGTCGAGCTGGATCTTGTCAGAGCAGATTTTCTGTGACCATAATAAAGGGCTTTTAACACGAGCTGGGTTGCCTCATTTCTGAAGAGTAGAAGCCACAGAGATTCTTAAAAAGGAAAAATAAATATTGCTCTAATTGGAGCCAGAGGTGAGGCAGGGTGGGACAATGAGCGCAAGAACTATTTATGTTGGAAAAAGGGAAAGCGTTAGAAACGATTTAGCTGAGACTTTCAGCAAGATGAAGGGCTTGGTCAAAACCAAAGTAGGCCCTTGTTTGAGAAGAAAGGAGAGAATCCAGGAATGAAGGGGAAGAATCAAATTACAGGCCAGCAAAAGTAAGCTAAATGAAAAGAGAAACCAAGGCTTTCCACAGGTATTGAGGCCGGGAAATTCAGTGTTAGGACAAGGTATGCTGGCTGAATCTCAAAATCTTCCGGAAAATTTCATGCTAATGAAATGCACTGTGTTCGTGTTCAGTCAAGATTAGGTAATAGTTACCTGAGCAGAGGCTGGGGGATATTTTAAAAGATTCTTATGAACAATAATGTCCCCAACCAGACTGGAAACTTCTAGAAAGTTGATCCAATGTCTTCCATTTTTCTTTTGTATTTTCCCATTGAATGCTTGGCACATTTGTCATGTTTACCTTTTAGGTTTTAGAGGGATTTTTTTGAAGAATGGAGTGGGGGAGGGTGCTTTGTCCTTTTCATTTCCAATTTTTATCAACAATCTTCTTTCACATTTGGGGGAACTGAAGCTTATAGAGCAAAATAACTTATACACTGAAAAGCGGAACTGAGATTCAAACCCAGGCATGCTTTGCGTCTAAATGAACACCATATCTCAGTATATTTCATAGAACTCCAAGAATCTGACATGAAGTAGAAATTAAAAAATACATAAGTTGACCACCTTGCTTCTTATTTTACAAATTGAAGACACTAGGTCCAGATGTGAGAAGGAATTTGTCCAGGGTCCCATAGGAAATGGCAAAGCAGGGAGTCATTTGCTAAATAAATGAATTCATGAATTTGTGGAATTTCCGTAGCAGTTAGAAGAAAAGATATTTTTGTACACCTCATGATTTCAAGTTCCCTCTGAAATGTCTAGGAATTCTTTCACTTCTCAAGTTTTAAACAATCCATAACTGGGCAAATAAATATAGAAGTTATACTCATCTACTTTTAACAAATCTCAAATAATAGAATTGCAGAATATAAAAACTTTATTAATCTTTCTGCCTCTGCTAGTCTCAGTTTACCGGCACTCAATTTATATCAGGATTCCTTTTGGGAGTAGAACTAGATTAATGATGGCAATTTTTAATCAAACAAAAGTCTGGTAGAAATTTTGAAAATTTCAACATCTGGAATCTCGTTTAACAAACACTCGATCACTACTGACTTCACAGGCCATGCTAAGTGTTAGGGACACTAAGTTGAACAGAGGAGAGTTTATGTCTTCAGAGGTCTCACAGCTTAATGGAAAGGCAGACATGCCAAGAGATAATTCACCACATGGTCTGAAAAGTGTTATAATAGATGTAGAGAATATATACAAATAAGAATCCAACCTGGTAGAGTTTCTTAGAGAAACTGTCAAATGAATACATAAATTGAACTCAGGCTTAGAAAATCTAGTGTTTATAGATCAGTATCCCAGAAGTTTTCCAGATATTCTTGAAAAATGTCTTATTCTTTGTGAATATAACCCTATCTTGCTTATTGCAATAGTTAGCTGTTGATATGTAATAAATTACCTCAAAATGTAGTGGTTTTAAAGTAATAGCACTTATCATCTTGTAGTTTCTGAGGGTGAGGAGTTTGCATGTGGGTTAGACGAGTCCTCTGGCTCTGTCCTTTCCTAATTCTGCAAGATATTGGCTGGGGCTGTGGATGTCATAAGAATTAATTGGGTGGATTCATTTGTAAGATTCCTCTAGTGATTATTGGAAGGATTTGCTTGTTTTCAGGTTGTTGATCAGAGTCTTCCTTTGTTTTCTTTTCTTTGTTTGTTTTTTGTTTTCAATGAATGAGAGGAGAGGACAAGAAAGAGACACAGAGACAGAGATAGAGAGAGAAAGCAAGATGAGAACTGTCTTTTATAACCTAACCTTGGAAGTGACATGACTTTTGTCAGATTCCATTTATTGGAAGCAAGTTAATAAATCTTTAAAAGAAGGAGATTACTCAAGGGCATCTTCAATACCAGGAGGTGATCACTGGGGACCATCTATCTCCTATGCTTATTCTATGAATTTATTCTCTTCACTAGCAATGTTTGCAACATCATCCTTCCATTGGCCCAAACCCTGTTCTCCTTCACTCTTCCTATCCCAGTTAATCTGTTATCATGCCTCGTTATTTCTATTCCACTTCCTAAGTATTTCTCAGGTTCATTATACCTGGGGGGGCTCATTTTCTCCATTTCTGCTGACCAGGTCCTTCTCACTTATTGCCTGGATTTAGGATTGAAACAAAATCCTCAATGTTGCTTCTGGCTCCCATCTGGGTTCCTTCCAGCTATCTCTATACAGACCTGGCACCATCTTTCTAAGGCGCCAAACTGAGTAGGTCAGTCCAGGTTCAAGTGGCACCCCACAGTCTTCAGGATCAAGCTGGCACTCCTTGCAAAACAGGTCCCTGGTGGTCTGACCCTACTTCTCCCAGCACCCCTCTTCCCTGTACTCCAGCTACTTGAACAGTTTGCAACTTTCAAACTAGTAGTGTACTGTCTCCTCAAAATAGCAGGTCCCTTTTCTTCCATTGAGTGATTGATCACTCAATGGAAGTAGGCAGAGTCCAAGCAATATATTCTCTAAGAAACGTTCTCTGACCTCCTGAAGGCAGGTTGGTGCCCCTCCCAGTACTCCCTGAAACCCCTGAGCTAACTTGCTTGTGTTATTTATTTATTTATTAGTACTGGGTATTGAACCCAGGGTCTTGTGCTTGCAAGGCAAGCACTCTACCAACTGAGCTATCTCCCCAGCCCTTGCTTGTGTTATTTACCACACAGCACTGCAATGATCTGTTTTCACATATGGCGCACTCAGCCCTCACCAATCTTTAAGCTCACTGAAATCAAGATCTGTAAGTTCCATGAGCACCTTGCTGAGTTCTTAAGTTCTGTGTTGCCATGAACACTGTTGATCTCACCCTCCATTAAGCACCTCTTCCCTGGTCCCAGAGATGACATAGTCTTTGATATAATCCTTCTTCGGCTTCTTTTCTGTTTGTCTTCTCCATGGGTTTCTCCTCCTTGCCTATATCTTAGAATGTGGATACCCCAAGGTTTTTGCTAAACCTAATCTGTTCTTACTCACTCTCTGGACCAATAGTCTGGATCCTAGGCCCAATTTTGTCCCAATTTTCTTAGAGATCTTGTGAATTACTTAAACCTTTTGAGTTTCAGTTTCTTTTTCTCTAAAAGAGGTTTTATCAGTCTTGGCACTACAGCTGCTCCTCTACTTACTATGGGGCCACATCCTAACAAATCCACTATCAACAGAAAATACCCTAAGTCAAAAATCATTTGATACACCTAACTTTCCAAACATCCTAGCTTAGCAACACAGTACACTGGAGTATCAGTTGTTTATCCTTGTGATTATGTGGCTGAGTGGGAGCTGTGACTTGCTACTCTTGTCCAGCATCTTGAGAGTATCATACCCCATATGTCTATCCCAAGAAAAGATCAAAATTCAAAATTGGAAGTTTAGTTTCTACCGAATGCATCACACCATCATATATTTGAAAAATTGTAAGTTGAACCATCTTTAGTTGGGGACTGACTGTCTGTAATTACACTCTGAGTCAGATAATTTTTTTTTTTTTTTTTTTTTGGTTAGGAGAGACTGTTCTGTACATTGCTGGATGTTAACTAGTATTCCTGGCCTCCGCCTGCTGGATGCCAGTAGCACCTCCCAGCTGAGATACCAAAAATGTCTCCAGACTTGGACAAATACTCCCTGGTGGGGCAAAATTCCCTGGTCGAGAATTACTACTCTAAAAGGAGGAATTTAACTAGGCCATCTGTATTCATTCTAGGGCTTCCATAACAAAGGACCACAAACTGGGTGGTTTAAACACCAGTAATTTATTGTCTCACAGTTCTGGAGGCTGGACATGCAAAAGCAAGGTGTCAGCAGAGTCAGTTCCTTCTGAAGATTCTGAGGGAAAATCAGTTCCCTGACTCTCTCCTGGCTGCTGGTGATTGCTATCTGCCTTTAACCTTCTTTGACTGCTCTCTGACTTTGTGGTCACATGGCATTCCCCCTGTGTGTCTGTGTGCAAGTCCCTCCTATTTATACCAGTTGTATTGGATTAGGACCCACCCTACTCCACTATGACCTCTTAAATAATGACATCTGCCATGACCCTATTCCCAAATAAGGCCACATTCTGAGGTATTGGGGGTTAGGACTTGAGAGTCATTTTGGGGGAGACACTATACAACTCATAACATTGCCAGTTATATTCCTTGTGAACACCCACATTATACATTCCTATTTTAAATACAGGGAATATTGGTCTTAGTGGACCCCAATGTAATTCTAGATTCTTTCTCTCCTGTTTCTTCTGGTACCAACCATGTCTCTGGGCACTTCTCTTTGAGAAACCCCTTGCTTTTAATTTCAGATACTTTTCAGAGCAAGTAATAAGAGAATGGGAATTTTGATTACAGCTAGTCTACATAGTGTCTGGTGGATAAGACTGACAAAAGACCTCAATAAATGTGATGGAACACCCCTACAAGGCTCATCTCCTGCCCTTGTGATACTACAGACACACATCACAAAGTCAATAATATGAATTAGTCTGCATAGTGAAGAAATTATGTTATTTTGGAATAACTAATGACTCCCTTATTACAAAAATCACTTCTGCAGTTTCCAAATAAGGTCACATTCTGAGGTACTGGGGGTTAGGACTTGAAATTCATTTTGGGAGACACTGCACAACCTATAACATCATCCCTTCTGTCCCTGGTGAACTCCCACATTCTATAATCCTAAGAGTATTGGTTTTAGTTTGGCCATGCTTCTGCTCAGCCTGACCAAAGAAATGCCACTTCTAGAATAGAACGATGAGCAAGTTGGATGAGGCATCAACGTTCAGCTGCTCATGGGGCTTTTTTAATCATCTGGTGTCTTGGGTATTCTGCTATGGATGATCCCAGGAGAGGCTGACCAAACCCCTTTGGAGTCTTGATGTCCCCTGTGGCATCATGAGCCCAGAGAGACAGGAAGTGGCTATTAGAGAAGATAGTACAACATCCCCGAACCACGAGGTCTTTTTGAGGTAGGTCTTCAGTGTGGAGCTCCAGCAGCAACTGCTCAGAGGTCAAAGGCATCAGGATGTCAGATCTGTGGTCCTGTCTCAGAGATCTGGTTCTTGTGAACTCACAAGAGTTCCCAAAATAGAGTAGCAGCTCATCCTCCACAGTCCTCTCCACTCCTCTCAGCTCCCCTTGCTGCTTTTATTTCGCAGATAGTTTTTTGAAGGACTTTAAGCCATGATGGTGATTTCATAGCCTTGCCTTGAAGGCTAGAAGACAACATGCTTCTGTTGTTGCTTTCTGAATATATAAGCAATTACTTGAGTAGTTTAAGTATGAAGTCTCTTCTCTCAGTAATGGTGTTTTCCCCTGAATTGTCTGGAAAACACCCAAATTCTCAGCTCTCTGCTCTCTGTTGCTTTCTTATAAACCCAGGCAAACACAAGTTGCAGTACAGGGAAGAGATGCACAGGTGTCCTGAAGGGTGGCCTAGATGCCAGGTGCTGGCACCATTCAGAAGAGCAGGCATCGACTGAAGTTTCTAGTAGTACCTGAGAAGCGCCTGAGAATGGAGGGGAAGACTTACAGAATCTTGCTGGAGGAGGTAACTGAATTAAGAAATGGCACAGAGTCTGTTTAGTTGGGCAGAAGAGGAGGAAACCTGAGTGAATGTAAGAGGTCATGACAAGAAAGCTGGGCCCACTGGCAGTCCTGGAATCCTCTGGTCCTCTCCACTCCTTGTTGTTTTTTGACAGACTTCTTTTCACATTTTTGTGACCCAAAGGCCCTCCCCTATTTTGGAGTTTCAGGAAATTAAGTCTACAAAAGGCCACTGGCTCAGAGTTCTGCAGAGAATTAGCAGCAAAGCTCAGCTTAGAATCCTGTCTCTCTGGCCCAATGTTCTCTGTTTAAGAAGCAAAAGTCCAGAGGGGTGCAAAAAAAGAAGTACATGGAAGCATGGAGTAGAGAGGGCCACCATCAATGATTTCTATTGTTACTTCCATGGAGCAGCTACCACCCATGTTCCCAGTCCTGAGATAGGAACTGGGGGCGACACTAAGGATGGTTTTGATTCCCAAGGTGTGTAAAATATTAACAGAGAGGTAAAAAGTTAGAGAACAACAGAAGAAAGAGTCAAAGTATTTCTTACACATCTGTGGCATGGAAGGTCCCCTTTTGGCTCCTGGGCTACAGCAGTGAACCAGTGTAACAGCCTTCAAACCCCTTGCATTTCAGAGAAGGGTACATTCCAGAAGTCTGTGAGTGGTAACATATCAATAAAGCAACTTTGTATTCAATGAATATGAATAAGACAAACTAGGGTCATAAGGTGGAAGATGACTGAGTGAGTAGGGGTGGAGAAGACCTCTCTGGGGAGGTGACACTTGAGTTGAGGACCGAATAGTGAGAAGGAGGAAACCATATAAGAACCTAGAGAAAGAGCATCGCAAGCAGGAGGACCAACTAGTGTCAGGACTCTAGGGTATGAACAGGCATGTCAGAGAGTGGTGTGTGCTTAAAGGTAGACAACAAGTAGAAGAGTAGGGGGAGATGAGGTCCAGAGAGCACCAGAGGTAGAAATATGGAAGCCTTGCAGGTTTTGGGATTATTCTGATTGCAATGGGAAGCTACTGAAGGTTTTAAAGAAGAAAGGAAGGAAGGGTTCTGGATTAAGCTCTAGGGAGATTCTCAGGCTACTGTGTGGAGGGTGGATGCAGTAACTGAAGTCATCAGGATACTGTTACAGCCACCTGGGTGAGAGATGGTGGTGACTGGAACCAGAATTTCAGCAGTAGGGGTGGTAAGAAGCAGTCAGAATGGCAGTGTGGTCTAGAGATGGAGCCAATAGAACCAATTCATAAAATTGTTCGTGATTTTTCTTCTGCCATTTACTGTGGGGAGGAGTCATGGAACAATTCCATTTGGGCCACAAGATGTTTGAGATGCCTTTTAGACATTGACCTCACTTCATGTTCAACCAGAGAAGCAGAATCATCTCTCTGTCTCATACACACACACACACACACACATACACACACACACACACACACACACACACACCCTTTTAGAATTGATAGAGCAGCAGGGTCTTCAAGGTCATTGTCATATATATACATAAAGATGGAAGGAAGTGGAAGTGGTCTACCACCTGCAATACCTCTGTGAATTCCAGTGGGATGAAAACAGTGTCAAGATGACTCTGTGAAGGTTGCATCCAAGTACCACTTAGGCTGTCATTCAAGAATATATACAGCATTGATCAAAGGGATCAAGGGTGATCAGGTGTGGGAAGGATCAATTCCTATTAATCCCTTGGTTACTGGGGCAGACCTCAGAAACCAGTTGGTGTTTGAGAAAGGCCATGAATGTCAGGTAGACTTGGAGTATCTGTGATGAACGGGGATCTGCAGGGGCCTGCTCATCTCTAAACATTTTCAAGAGCCACTTAAAAGTCACAAATCCCTAACCACTTCCCAACCACCCACACAGGGACCTCTCAGCCTCCTATGCACATCTAAGAATAGCCCACTTGGCTGCAGTTGGTCTGAAATTCTTGCTTTTTACGTTAAAACAGTTGGCCACTATTTTAGGGCTGACACTCCCTTCTACAAATGAGGAGAAGTGCCACTGCTCCTTGGAAGCATTCTCACTTATTTGCTGTTGGCAAAGGAATGTGTCAGAACCTGGACAGTAAGTCAAAGAGTTTGCTGAGAGGAGTCACTTTGGTCCTCTGCCTGTGGGAAAATCTTGATTTCAGTGGCTCAAGAACAGGTATAAGCCAGATTAAAAGATTAAAAAAAAAAACCAACACAACTTTCAGTTTATTTAGCTTTGGAATCATCCAGCAATCTCCCAGGGTGCTTTTCAAACAAAAGGAGTCCTCATTTATAAAGGGAGAAATACCAGGAATCTTGAGGGACACCATTTCTGCAAAACAGATGACTGGATGAGACAGGAGGAGGCAGACTCAGTCTCCCTTATGATAAATAAGTCATTGGTGTGTATTTTGGCAAATGAATTAACATACTCTTATGTTATTTAAAAAATACTGATTTTTTGAAGAATTTACAGAATAGTTCTTTGAAGATTGGTGATGAAATGGATTGTTTAATTCAGATTTGTGCCTTTTCATCCTTCTAGAATTGCTAGAGGAGAGGAGTCTTCAAGGTCATTGCTACTTAAAGCAGGGTTACATCGTGACTCTTGTAGGTCATTGGTGTATTTGTCTTCATGTGCTTCTTCCTCCATTAAAAAATTTAAAAATTCTTTTTTAGTTAAATTGATATAAAGAGGAATATATTAAGATCACATGTTAGGAGTGGGGTTGTGGCTCACTGATAGAGCACTGGGTTCTATCCACAGCACCACATAAAAATAAATAAATAAAATAAAGGCATTGTGTCCACCTACAACAACAACAAAAGACTACACGTTAAACATTTTCTTTGACCTAAGATTCATTCTTTTCCCTTCTTTTGTGTGTTCCTATGTTAGTTTCCTGTTGCTGCTGTAACAAATTACTGCATAAGACTTAATGACTTTGACATAAATTTATGATTTCACAGTCCTGGAGGTCAGAAGTCCAAAATCCAGTCTCACTGGACAGGAATCAAAGTGCTGGCAGGTCTGGTTTCTTCGGGAGACACAAGGACAAGATCTGTTTCCGCCCTTTTGATGGCAGAGGTTGCCCACATTCGTTGGCTTGTGGCCTCTCCTTCCACCTTCAAGCCTATTTCTGACTCTGAACTCTGAAGAGTTCACACCTCCCTCTCTGACTCTTTCCCCACCCACCTCTCTTAAAAGGATCCTTGTCTCCATCTGGGCCCACCCAGATAAACCAGGATAATTTCTCCATCACCAAATCCTTAGTTTAATATCATCTGCAAAGTCCCTTTTGCTCTGAAATGTCCACAGATTCTGGGAATTAGACTTTAGATCTCTTTGGTAGAGAGAACATTATTTAGCCTATCATAATCTCTGAAAGTTTCATGGGGCCTTGGGCACTGTGCCTACTGTGATCAATGGATAAACTGGTCCTGACTCTAAGTGCTGGTCCAGGAACTGTTTGCACCAGAATATACAATGCAGTACTTCCTTCATTGAGAAAGTCTTACTACAGAAGAGCTGAGCTTCATGACAGTCTACTTACCTTCTGCTGCAAGCTTCATAACTCCTAACAGACCAGCTGCAGACTGTTAGCGAATTGATAGAACTGCCCAAGTTCTGTCTGCAATAGCTACAGGAGTCTTTCCATGATTTTAATAATTCTCTTTATGTGCATTGGTTTGGTCTATTCTTGGGGAGTCCTGTGGACATCTCTGTCTTCTTCAAAGTAGATTTCTGGCCATAATTCAGAAGGTTGAGGGGCAGTCCTGATCTCTGGCCAGTGCTGGACACTCGTGGGGGTGTTTCTACTGAGTTGAATTCTTATCGAATGACAGGGTGGATAGATGGGCAGACTTAATTGAAATTAATTGATTCAAATATTGCCTACTGAGTAAGTTGGCTATTTATAAGTTGGTTTTAAAGACAAAGGTCTTGAAGGAAAGGAGACAAATAAAAAGCTCTGGGCAAATAAATGTCTCAGAAGTCATGTGGCACGGGGAAGGCAAACGCCTTAGGCTGAGTTAAAGGCTCCCAGTGCAGATTCTTGCAGCTCTGATGCCCCTGGGTCCTTTGTCCACGTGAATGGAGAAGGGCTCTCCGGGTTCTGGAGGCAGGTTGCGGGGGCTGGCATTCGGTGGAGAATGGGAGGAGAGGGGCTGCGGCGGTGGCGGCGGCGCCTAACGAACACGTAATTCTCTTCTCACTTCACGCGTCCCTCTCCATCTGACATGGCAGGTGTGTGAGGAAGAATGGTGTGTGAATCGATTCGGAGAGGATCAGTGACACGGCAGCGAGCCGGGCCGCGCCCCGAGCCATTGATCGCCTCCAAATCAATTTGCACACCGCTCCCTCTTAGGTCACCTGCCATTTCAGACAGGGAAGGGAACAGTGAAGTGAGAAGGAAATGATGCCAGGAAGTCTGGGGACCCTCTCTCAAGAACGTGGGGGTCAGCCTTCTGCTGCCCTTCCCTCTCCAGTCGTGGAGATGATGATGCTCCCCAGCCCAGGACCCTCTCTGCCGTGCTCACCCCCTGGCCCTGGAGGAGGGAAAACTGAAGGCTGAAGCAAAACGGGGCCATTCTGAAAATCTATCAGCCTTGAGCTCACCTCTGGGGTTTGGGCTGCCACAGTCATATCCTAAGAGCTATTTCAGAAAACCCAAATTGCCAACAGTAATAATCTCTCCGCCGCGGGACTGGTTTTCATTTGTGCCTCTCAATGCACTTCACAATTAATTCTCACCAACCTCTGCCTCCCAGGAGCCAGGAGCCCAAGGGGAGCCCAAGGCAAGGCTTGGAAACTTCATGGATCCCCCATTGAGAGTGCAAAGGACTTCCCTACTGGGAAGACAAGGCAAGGAGGCCAAAGTCTTCCTCAAGGAACCGATGGCAATCTTTTTTTCATGGAGAGAAGTGAAGAGAGTATGGTCATGAGGCAGGGGGTGTTAAGGAGCTGGAGGATATCTTTGGTTCCTGACATGTCCTATAAGCCTCAGTTGAGATTAAAGGCAACTAATCACTTACCAAGGCCAAAGACCTGATCAACGAGCAATTGCCAAGGACACTGGCCATCCACAGTGCTTTTGGATCTGTCTTCTTTGAAGTGATAGAGACAGTTGGGTCTATGACTACCCTTATTAGGTCACAGGGTCCAATAAAACAAAATAGAAGATGATATTCTACTTGAAAGTGCTCAGCACAGTGCAAGACAACAAGTGGGTACTCAAATTAATCTTTTATCAGAATCTGCTGCAAATTGACTTTGTCCCCTGTTCCAAGTGGGTGGTTTAGACTGTAAGTATGGCAAGCCCTCCCTATCCTTGGGTTCTGCCCTCCATGGATTCTACCAACCATGTATCAAAATACTAATCAAAAAACTGTCTTACAGTGCAGACTTCTTTCTTATTATTATTTCCTAAATAGTATAGTATAATAAACTATTTACATTGTATCGAATATTAGAAGTACTCTAGATGTGGTTTAAAGTATACAGGAGGGTGTGCATAGAATAAATGCAAATATTATATCACTTTATTTAAGGGACTTGAGCACCCTCAGATTTTGGTATCTGCAGGGGTTGCTGGAACCAATCCCCTGCAGATACTGGGGATAACTGTACATTCCAGTTCACTGGGTACATTTTTCTAGGAAGTGGACTCCTTACTATTCCTGATTCCTTTTGTGGGTCCCATCAGAAGCAGGATCCTGACCAATCACAGCAGGTTCAAGAGAGACTTCATGGCAGGAGCAGAGAACACTGAAGGGCATACCTATTACCTATGCTGAGTTCTAAAGAGGAAATCGGAAAAGCAGTGGACCTATCTCATGCCTTGTGCAGTTCTTGGATAACATGAACTGCCTTCCTTTACTGTAAAGGAAATGGTGGGCATGTTCTTGCTCCCCTATCCATCTTCAGAGATTTATCAGAGACCCAGGATCCAGATTTGGGTTAAGTCTTGCAATTTTGGCACTTTTGTCCTAAGAGTGGCAAAAACACAGTGGAGAAACTCTTGACTCACCTGCTTCCCAAATCAGACTCTGTGCTCCCAGCAGGTGGTTGAGGCAGGGTTCCTGGATGCTCAGGGCCAGACCCAGTCACACACACATATGCATGCTCACACTCCAACTCCCTTCTCAGACTAAAATACAGCCTCTGGCCCCACTGAATTTTCTCCTCCTGGAAGAGGCTCTCCTTGCTCTCAGGACTCTAACTGTCCCCAGTTAGCAAGCAGATTAAGTCTTCTTTATGATCAGGACAGATCCTTTTAGCCCCTAAGGCCCCACCTGACTGTCCACACTCCTTCCAGTCCAACTGCAGGGATGCTGATCATTTTCTGTGACCTCCACTGAGCACTTCCATATAAATAAATAATGAGTTTAGAGTTCAGTCCAGTATAGTGCTGGGCACCCTATCAGGCTCTGCAGAGTCACAAGAGGATGTCAGTGTGGTCCCTACCTGGAGAAGGAGCTCCACTGTCCAATGTGTATGCCTAGGTGCCTTGGCTAGGTCTAATGCTCCCCAAGGGCCACATGCAGGACTAGGCCTGACTTACAAAGCCCAGTTTTGCAAATGTATCAAGAATCAAGGCTCTGGGGATTGGAAGAAGCTTAAATGTAACTAATTCTAAATAGTTAAATGGCCTCTTGGTTAAATTTATTGGAATGTTTTGAATCAATGCTAGAAGACAGGGTTGGTTGTTTAGGAAGTTTGGGTTGGAAGGAGATGGGTGTCATTTCTGAGCCCTTCACCTCTACTCCTGATTTCTAAGGTAAGTTTGAAGGCAAATGTCCCTGTTCTGCTCATCTTTCCCAGGTGAGCATTTTTTGAAACAAAAATGGTAAGAGACGTTTGGCCAAAAAAATGGGGACACAAACATTTTCCACCCTCACTAAGATGGCAAAAGCTTTGCCTGCTGGACACCTAATACCTAACTAAATACAATAAGAAATATGGTTTAATTCCATTCCTGCAATTTGCCCACGTACTTAGGGTCCCCAGAGGGCAGGGATCTTGCACATTTATTTACTTAACTTTGGTTTCTCATTTGCACATAATACATACCACATACACATTTTATGAAATATATCTTTAAATTATTAAATGCTTTAGTTTTGAACAGGTAATAAGGGCACGTGATAAAAAAGTCAAAAGAATCAGGACACACTCTCCAATCCTGTTCTAGACAGTTTACTTAGGTCATCTGGGTAGTACTGTAGTCAGTTTCATTTGGAATGTCCCGCAGATATTCCATGCGTGTTAAACAACTGTATTAAATATTCTTGATCATGACTACATGGATATTTGTATGCATTATACATAGACAAGTATGTCCACTCTTTTTACTTTTTCTGCTGGGGTTGGCTCAGTTGCCTTTATTAGACGTGCCTATATATTTACACAACACATAGCAAACATAATAGAACGCACCATAACAGTAAATGCAGTTGCTGCCGCGATAACACCAACTTTCCCCAGAGGATTCAAGGCCTGCTTCTCGGTTCCTCGCGCGGCGCCTCCGGGGGCGCAGTGCCGAGCTCGGGCCGCACGATGGCGCCCGCTTCCTGCGGACCCGGCCCACGGCGGCCGCGCAGACAAAGGCGGGCGCCCGGCCTCCCCCACCGGGCGGTGAAGGCGGTGGGCGCCCCGGGTGGCCGCGGCCGCCCCTGCGCGCTGAGCCCGGCAGCTGCCGCCTGAGCCTTTGTCCTGCGCTGCCCGCCCTTGTCTAAAGGACAAGGCGAGAGGGCGCCGGGTACAGGCGGCGCCAGCCGGGGACCCACGCGAGACCGGTCGGGCCCCAGGCGAGTTTGGGTTAAAGGCAAGAGGCTGGAAATGCCTGAGCGGGCACGGCCCCCATCGCCTGCCCAGGGAACCTCCCTTGCTTTTCACCCCTTAGCAAAGCATTTGCCGCAGAATTCCGCCCATTGGAGATTTTCCACCAGTGCTCGGATCCCCAAGTTGAAAGGTTACAAAGCCCCGGTGACCTGTGCACGAGGGAGACCCTTAACATTTAGGTTGACTAGAAGCTAGTGGGCATCTGGGTTGGCTCTCCCAAGCACGGTTTAGTAGGGTCCAGGAAAACTTTTCTTCTCTCTTGCCCACAAATCAGCTGGTCTGGCAGTCCAGAACTTTCTGTGATGGTGGAAATGTTCGGCGTTTTCTCTGTCCAGTAGGGCAGCCACTAGCCACTTGTGACTCTTAAGCCTTGAAAATGTGGTCAAAGAACTGAATTTTAAATTTATTTAAATTTAATGAACTGGAATTTAAATAGCCACATGTGGCTAGTGTCTATGTATGGGACCATGCACCTTTAAGAGTTCAAATTGATCTGGGCAGTTGAATTTGTAGTCAGTAGTAAAATTTTATAAAGATTCACACAGACCATGAAGCATTGCTTGTTGCACCTGAAAAGATGCCTGGAAGTAACTGGGAGAGGGGGAGGGGAGTGTAATCTCTAAATGCAGTGACTGCTAATCACAGAGTTTATTTTGACTGTTTGGGGAGAGGAGCAGGGGCTGCCCTGTGTGGGGTGAGGTCCCAGGGAAAAGCAGGTGAAAAGGAAATAGGCCCTTGTAACATCTTGCTGTTCTTGGGAATAGGACTGCCCCATCTTTGATCTATCTTTAGAGAAACTTTGGGGCATAATCACTATCATCTATTAAGTGGCTAAGTATACACATCCCACATACTGGGTTTCTTGGGACAAGATAATCAGACCCAGGAGCAACCTTGACAGAACTTGGGATCTTCTGCCATCCTGTGTGCTCATGAGGAGGCGAGGAGGAGGGTCTGTATCTGCCTCAGCTTGACAGCCTGGCTGTGGTGGTCGCTGCTGTTCTCCCTGGGCATGTGATAAACATGAAACAAAGACAGTATTATTGTGTGTTTGAAGTCTTGCATCTGTGGGATGCAAGGCAATCCTGGGAAGGGAAACTGTGTGTTTAGGAATGTTTTTCCTGGGTTGCAATGTGTTGAACTTACTGCTCACTCATTATCAGAGCCAAAGTTGAGAGTAAAATTCACAAGTTACCTGCAGCTGCTGCGTCTGGTACCTCAAGATTCCCTAATCACTTGTCTCCTCCAAGAGTGCAAACCAGTCAGTGACTTCCATTTATTTATTTATTTTTTAAATATACTTTTTTAAGTTGTTGATGGACCTTTATTTTATTCATTTATTTGTAGGTGGTGCTGAGAATTGAACCCAGTACCTCATATATACTATGCAAGTGCTCTATCACTGAGCCACGATACCAGCCCTTCCATTTATTTGAACTTCTCAAAGTTCCTTGGTCTAGTGCTTAGAATGTTTCCAATTAGCAATCCAATTATGTGATTATTTTGTAAAATTTGAGATAGATTCGATTGTTCCTATCTTCTAGCTTTAGTGGCAGGGATGGGGTGGCAGGCGGATGGAGGTAAACAGTCTAAAAGGGGCAAAAACAGACCATCTTGTATTGTACTTGCAAGTTCAGCCTCCCTTTATCTATTCTACAGTATTCAGAAATAGAGGTTGTGACCACTGACATCTTATTTGAGCTGGACTAGAATGGATTGAGGTGTCCTGGCAGGGTTCCTTGCCTGTAGTAGGCATTCAACAAATATTTGGTCAATGTTAAGTGAAAAGAGAAATGGACTGTGATTCCTTTTCCAAGCTATCTTTTCAGACTGTCCATCCCTTTTTGTTTTTGTCATTTCCCCCTGGAGATGTTCCCAACCACAAATAAAGAACAAGGGGGAAAATAGTTAAGCACACCTAGAGCTGCGTCCAAACAAAAGAGGAAAGAGACTAAACAAACCCAAGGTTTTCTATTTCTCCCTGAGCCAAGTAATCCCTTTGATTACATCTAATACCTGCCAAAACCCAGATGGTGTGCCCACCCATCTCCCGTGTGATAATGCCACATTGTGAAATCTACCCATTAATATTAATTGTCAGCTAGAGAATCTGTCTGAACTACTAAAGCTTGAGATTGCCTTGAGAAAGCAGGCCCTGCTTTAGCAGGGATTTTAAGATAATTCTCATTCTTTCATTCTGTATCTCACATATGTAGAATGTTAAATAATAGCCCGAGAATGCTTTTCTAATTTCGGCACATGCCTGCCTCTTGCAATCCAGGTCTTAAACTACTGTTCATTTGGGGTCTACACCTGCTGACCAAAATATTACCTTAAACTGCTGTGGGCTTGTCAGCGACATGTAGGCACACACTGTTCACCATATAGAGAGAATTTTAACTCCCTGGGAGCTGTTTGAATTGAATGTGCCCTAGCATGCAACGTTCAACTATTTCCTTTTTATTTTTCTCCATCTCAGTAATTGACTTGGTAATCCTTGAAAAGTATTACAAAATCAGTTTTTTCAATTATTGTGTGGGCCTTGCTGAGGTAGGAAGCCAAGGGTGGAAGAGAAGGCCTGGGAAGAGAACTTGAGGTCCAGACTAAGATGCCAAGGGCTGCATGGAGGGGACCTTCAGGGTTCAGCTCCTGGTTGATAATCCAGTTTGTGATGTTGGATTTGGACTGTGATCTGCCCAACTCAACTCCACAATCTGATCTGTGCTTCCAAATCTCCACATGGAAATGTCTTAGCATTGCAGTTTCTGCTGTGCTTGTTGAACCTTTTTTTTTTTTAAGCCACAAAATTTTAGAATCCATTTATGCCTGAAATAGATATGAAAATTTAGTAGGTGTGAGATTGAGTTTTTCCTCTGGAGTTTCCCTCCCTTATTCTCTTGGGTTATGCTACAATCACCTTCTGACAGTCACTCTGGTAGCCAACACCTTAAACTTTTTAAGTAAATGCAAAATCCAGCCAACATACTATCTTTGTTTTTGCCAGTAGTATTCAGGACTGGTAAAATGAATTAATTCGATATTCTGTGTTCCCTATTCAGGAAGGTACCTCTTGGTCTTCTTGAGCTGATGTCTTGAACTAGGCGTCCAGTGGTGACCCTGGCTGCAGCCATAACTGACTGGCTGGGGCAGAGGGACACGGTGCACATGAAAACTGGAAACATTCTGTTCTTTTAGGTACACAAATGAATGTTTATTTCAAAGTCCTGACAGTTCTTTTATTAGCAAATATTAATTTCAACTGAAAAAATCAGAAGACCTTCCTACTGCAGCATGTTTAAATAGACATTGAGATAATTTTAAAAACACCTATTGGTATGTAAAGCAACCTTCCTCATGAAAAGAAGCAACCGCACAAGTGGCAGAAGCCAGTTTATACAGCTAAATATTTTGATTATTTAATTTATTGCCATTATTTTACAAAATGTAAAAGCAATTGAATTGCAATTTTGTTCCCACTCCTGGCCAACTTTGCAATTCTATTTTATCTGAATGCTGCTTTTGGAAAAAAGATGAGGAATGAGACAGCAAATGGCTTGTTAAATGGAGAGAGGTGGGGCCCCTCAGCTTTTTAGTCTTCTGTTTCTACCAGGCTGCTAAAGGTGCATGGAGGTCCTGTGCCAGTGAAGAGACAGACCTCCATGGGTGTCGGTCTGGAGCAATCCTGACATGGAGGTGCACCCTGCTGCTGTCTTGCCTGTGTATATTTTGCAAATTGTTTCTCTGTGTCTCCTTCCTGGACAGTGTCAGAAGGAAGGCATGTATGCTGGGTGAGGGGGCTGGTTCCTCTGTCCTCTCTTCCTCTCTCCCTGGAAGGTGGCATTCCATGCCAAAGATGGGGACAAGTTGTTATAAAGACACCCATAGAAGCAGAAATTAGTGCTTTTAAAACTGAAGGTGAATCACAAAGCCTATTTCTGCCTCTAGCACTTCTGCTCAGCCATTGAAAAGACCAAAATTAACTTTTAAAAACATCTACTTTTTGCACAAATAAGAGTGGGAGGCACACCAAGTCATTCTGTAGACTAGACCCCACTGAAAGTTAATGCTTCATGTGTGTATGTTTTTAAATGACAAAAAAAAAAACAAAAAAAAAAAAAAACAGGGTACTGTGAGGTTTGAAAGAATTTGCTTGCAGGATCAGACCCTAACATTCCAAGCTTAGCTCTGAGTAAATTTTTATGACTAGTTTAGAGACCTTTGAAAAATATACTTAATTCTAACAAGACAGTATTGTGCAAATATGCTAGGGCGATGTTTACATTACTCCATTCTTATCAGAAGAAACACAACAAAAAATATTGAAGTGCAAACAAGCCAAAATCAATGTGAAAAGAGATGAATATATGCTTAACTGAAAGAGAGCTATACATGAATATGTTGTAAAAATTGTAAGGTCTCACCATATGTAAGAAAAAATTCCTATTATCATAATTATCTCTAAGCCTTAAAAGGTAACCTGGCCTGAGAACAACTGTTTCCTAAAGTCTTCAAGCTTTCTGATGCTTCATGTATTTTTGTGTCTAAGTTGCAGGACAGTGGCCATCTTAAACTCTGTGAAAACCAGTTTCTACCTTCCTTTTATTCTGTGCTGCCTCAAAGGAATCTCTAGATACCTGCAAATACTTCAGATGTTTCTCATGAGAACTCTGGATGGTAAAGTCAAAACAGAATCATAAGTAGTTCCCATTAAACATTAGTTTTCAGGGAACAGGCTGTCTTGAGATGAGAAGGTCGATTTGAAACACAGTGTGGGGATGTTTTAGAGGTGGCTTATGAGTCTACGGGTATCACTTAAGTGCCCCTGCCAGCTTTTTTGATTTTCCCTATGAAAGTCACCTGCCTCAAGGCTAGGTGAGCCCCTGCCCACACCTACCTGCTACCCTGAAGCCAGCACCCAGGAACCACAACTGAAATGTCCTGGGGGCCTTGAGGCACCAAAAACGTTGCCTGTAGCTCCTACTCAGAATGAGAAACAACTAAGGGCCTCTGAGCTGATGCCCTGGGGTTCCAGGGACTCTCTCCCTCCAGCATGGAGCTCTTGATATGTTCTTATAAACACAAACAAAAGAAGATCTCTTAGGTGGTTTAATCTGTAGTATCTGAAACCGAGTTTCCTTTTGCATGAATAAATTGCAGGGTGTGTGTGTGTGTGTGTGTGTGTGTGTGTGTAAACTTTGAAAATAACCTACTTCCTCCCAAATCAGAAAAACAAACAGACATGAAACAGACTTCTATATTTCATTGCTTAGGACCCTGAAATTTTTAATTGGCCAGCAAAAAGTTATTTAAAAATAATGGTCCAGGGCAAAATAAACATGTAATTTGATAGCCTGTTAGTAACTCTTTTTACTTACTGCAAGCAGAACATTTTCTAATTTTCCCTTTGATTGTAAATAGAAATCTAGTTTATTAAGCAGAAACATAGATTATTAATAAATAAACCACTTGATGCCTGCAAAGCATTTTGAGGGTGAAAAGCCCCTACTAAATGGCAAATATTATTATTTTTATTGCGAGCTAACTGGAGGAAGCTAAGCTAATGAGTGCTTACAGAGCTCGGAAGTAGTCATTGCATTCAAATTATCACGTACTGTAAACTATTAAACTTGTTTCTTAGATAGAGATGCCTTCACATTTTAAGTTGATTCTTTTTAATTTTTACCAAGGATGAATAGCAATGCTTATTTGTCTATAATTTAAATGAGAACAACTCAAGTGAATAATCAGAGTTTGCATTTAACTAGAAGTTGCTTATAGACAAACTTTCTAGTACAGCTAGCAAGAAAAGAGAAAGAAAGGAAAAAATGAAAGAAAAAAGAAAAGAAAAACAGGAAAAGATCAAGAATAATTTTCTGAGTTAATCTTCACCAAGAATATAAGTATCACTTCCCTTGAATAATAAACATCACATCTGTGCACCAATTTATATTAAAATAATTTGCTAACCAGATATAGTGAAACCTGATGTTTGGGGGTTCAGGCTGAGTTTTTTTGTGCCATTACTCTTTTGCATTTTACTTTAACACTGTGATGTGTATAATATGAGAGTTGAATTAAATATCTCACTATCTGATATTTGAAGTAGGAAATGATATAAAAATAATGTCAAATCATAATGGAATAATTAAGAATGGAAGTATGTAAATCTGATTTTCCTAGCATTTTTCTAAAGTAGACCAGAAGTGTCCAATTTTGATATTAAAGTGGACATATTGTCTATTTCTATGTATTCTGTAAAATTTGCTAATACATGTGATATGTGTTTACGTAACTTAGATCCACGTTTTGTTCCTTCTCATTGAGAAATTTTATATAAACCAAGACAAATAATTTAACAGAGAAACAGACAACAATGATAAACATTACAACAGGAGCTACTTCGATGAGACCTCACATAAATATATATTTTAGCTACATTCTGCACAAGGAGTTTATGAGCAACTTGAGAGTTTTCTTCCCCAAATGTCCAAGTAGCCTTCATTCCTAAGAGAACTAGGTTCTGATCTGGATCACAGCTAAGGTGTGCTGAGAGGAAAGCATTTAAGGACAATTTTCTTGTCCCCCCCCCACACATTCCAGGCATTTAAAAATGACACCATTATGTTCCATGTCCAGGACTGCAAAACAAAGTCTCCTCCTGTTTGACAAGATTCAGCCTGCAGTGGTTTTAGCAGCCAAGATACAAGATTTTTAAATTAGGGCCCTCAGAATGGAATATTAGCAGACCCATATGAAAACAATGCTGGCAGCCCTTGTGATGAGACGGCGTAATTTTCTAATTAGCAGACGGCTATTTGAAATGCAGCATGGTGTCCCATTTTTCTTACTGTTATTTTCTTTTGGGCAGAACAATAAAAGTAAAACAAAAGTCATGAAACCTCATAGTTAAAGTTCTACAAGGGGGTCTCTCCAGCCCTGAAAAGACAGAATTTATTTTAGGTTTTTTTTTTTTTAATAACTTTTTGTGTTTATTATGTGGTGCTGAGGATCGAACCCAGTGCCTCATATGTGCCAGGCAAGTGCTTCACTACTGAACCACAATCCCAGCCCCTATTTTAGGTTTTTAATTAATAAAACTTACCTATGTTATGTCAGGAATGTTGTGCTAAAATCCAGTTTGTTATTCAACCCTTTAACAAATCACAAGTGATGCTCTTCAATCATTTGATTTTAGGTTATTTTTAAAAAATTCATAATGGCATCATGCACTATTCATCCTTGTTTTCTTAATATCTGTTGTTGGGCTCATTTTTAAAGAAGAGGATTTGGCAAAGGGCTGTGCATACAGTGGACACTGAGTAAATATGATCGTACAGTGAGAAGACTTGGATACCTTCAATGTTTATCTTAGAAGTAGAGAAGAGGAGTTCCTTCATGAATTTGGGTCTTTTGGCAATTTGTGTCAAAAGAAGGGAGTAGAGACAGAGGTAAAAGCTTTTGGATGGACTGAGGGAAGAACACATTAGTTTCCTAGGCATAAAGATTCCAAATATAGAAGTATTCAAAGAGCAGACATGAGGATTCTGAAATCAGCCATATTGTGCATGTGAATAGAAATCACTGTGAGAAGCATCATCTTCGGTTATGAAGGAGAAAGCAGGGTATGTTCTATTTCCCTGGGAAGGTCTAAGACACTTCACTTGCCACTTTCTGTAGACTGGCCAATGGAAAAATGGGTTGAATGGCAGAGAACGGCTTGCCCCAAACTATTCTCCAAATTGCTTCCAATTCTCCAAAAAGTTTATCACCCATCACTTCTCCAAAATCTCAACTGGTTCTCTACTGCCTATATTCAGGTGGAGACAGTGAAGGGTGACATGCTGGGCTGGCTCCAAACTTGCCCCAACCTCCCTTTCCAGACATCTGCCTGTCACTCTGTGCTATGATTTCCTATACCAGGCAACTTGGAGCCCCAAGACTCCCCAAGCTCATTTGTGTCATCTGGTCAGCCTGTACACCCTGAGTCCACTTCTCACATCTTCCCATCTAGCAATCCCCATTCATCCTTCCCTAGAAGTCAAGAAACTCCTGTTTTGGGGTGCTTCCTTGATCTCTTCTGTACAGCTGTTTCCCGGTCTGACTTGTTTCATAGCCAGATGTATGTGAGTTGCTCCTCTGGATTCTGTTCCACTCCAACTCCAAGGCATGGACCTTTTTTTGTTATTGCTAATTTACCTTCTGTTCCCTTTACACCTGTCACAGTTCCCCGACACTCAAAAATCACCTCTTGTTATATTGACTCTAAATAAGAAGTCTGTCTATTTCATGGTATACACAGTAATATCCCATATTCTGTAGATAAGAGAGGTAGGTTTTGAATGAAAAACAAAACAAAAGAAGCAACTTTTTTGTTCAGGGAGTTACACTTTGAGTAGAAAAAAGTGAAAGCAGTTGACATTCAGGGTCATTTGGAAGCATTTTCTGGTCATATCCATCTACCCATATCCAATACAATGAAGCAACTTCCACATCCTTCCAAGGGCCTGAGGATTCCTGTTCTTAGTTTTACCTGAAGTGAAACTGGACATTGATGGTGGTGGGCATGATCGACTACTCTTGCCTGACCAGGGCTCACCCTGATCAATACAGACATAAACCTAACGAGCTGGGGCTTTTTGATTCTGGTATAGTGTCTTACTACAAGCACCCGCCCCCGATGCCCACCATCCACTGGCCTGCATACAACTTAAAACAGGGCTTCTCCCCACCCAACTCTCAGCATAGTGAGGCTTAAAAAAGTGAACAACAACAACAAAAAGAGAGAAATGAAAAGGAAAGGAGGAGGTGGGGGGAGAGAAGGGAGAAAGAAGGAAAAAGGAAAAATGTGTTTTATTGTTCTGTGATTAATAGAATTGGATTCCTTTATTCTTAGGATGATTGAAAATCAGCTTGCTTTATCTGTCATGTCTAAGCCTTGTATAACATTTGAAAAGCAGTATATTTGACACTCCATTGCTGTCCTGTTAGACTTCTCTTGCTATTGGATCCTAGTTTATCGTTTTCATTGCTTGAATGACAACAACTTGGAACATCCTAGATAATTTCTCCCCAGTTTCCCCCTTTCTGCTGGTGAAATGTGAGTGCCACTGGGTCCTGCATGCCAGACCAACAACTGCTTTCAGCTGACATGGATGGCAGACCTACCTACCTACCTACCATTTTCCCCACAAAAGATAAGCTAAATTGTTTGACTCTATATGTCTATTCGATGGGTAGTTTTATTTCCTCTAAGCCCAGTTGTTTTCTTTTCTCTCCACCCACTGAGGGTTCTCACAAGTCTCTGACATAGATGTCACCTAGGACTAAGTTGGGGTTACTGCACAATGTAGTCAACACTATCAATTCAACCCAGGGACTTACAGACCTAACAGACAGAGCTAAAAAGCTTTGTAGTATACACAGGAAAAGCACTAGGACCTGAATCTTTTGCTAGAACATATGTAAGTAATTAAGAAAAAAATAATTGCACGTTTGAGGTGGACTCACCAAGCAGTTGTTGAACTATAAAAATGCATTAAGTGTAGTCAGTTTCTTTTTTTAATTATTCAGGAATGTTGTTTATGTTATCATGAAAAAAAGAAGAGGTGAGAAAATATATTCGGCAATTTTTGGTTTTCCCCATTTGAGCAGATGGCGATCTGTAGTTCAAAATTTGTAACTCAAATTATTTCACATTTTTATTAATCAGTACAATATGTTTTTAAAACAACAAACTGCACTTAGAAATATCAGTGTAAGTTCCCCAATTTGCCTAGTTCCATCAGAGAGCATTTTGAGAATTAGAGATTTTGTTAGCAATATTAGAAAACAGGGCATTCTAGTTCAGTATTTCAGTAGTAATTATTTTTATTCCAGTATTCAAAGTATCTCATGTGGGGGAGGGGCAACTGAAAATACTACAGAAAATTGCAATGGGGAGCTGTAAAAAGCTGGGAGAATCTGTTTCAAGATGTTTGCTTTTTTGGTAGAACAAAAAGTGCATTTTGTTAGAGACAAATATTTTTGTGATAAAAAAAACATTTTATGTGAAGTGTAGATTGGACTTTTAATATAAAAAAGAAATGTTAAGCCATTCTATTTTAGGAAGGTTTGGCGTCTTAGAATGAAAGCTGTTAGAACTGCATATATTGGAATGTTCTCACAACTGTTGTCGTCCCATGTTCCTCTCCAAACCTGTTAAATTACATGAGTGTAGAAATAAGGGAGCTTTTTTATTATTATTAATTGACACTCATTTTAGTTGGCATGTGCTGGCAGGTCTTTCCAGATGATCCTCAGACCATACAAGGCAGAGCATCAATCTGAAAGTTTGGGGAGTTTTCTAAAGCTCTATAATATGGAAGCTAGGAAGTGTAATATTAAAGTGATAAACATCTTATATTCAGTGTAATTCACAGTTTCTTTCATTCTTTTTACTATCTATAGATCTAAATCAAAACAAATTCCATAAAAGAGGGGGTTATTTTCAAGCACATTTTCCTTCAGAGAGCTCTTGAATATTTTATCATATCTATTTCTATACATATGCTATACATTTCTAGATCCCTGTTGAACAAAATCCAAGGTGATGATAAAAAAAAAGACTATGACATTAGAATTCCTACGAGCTATAAAGTTAGCCTTTGTAAATGAAATAAACTTTGTTTTGGCAATTAAGGAATACACAGGGATATTAAGTCAAAGAACAATATGTCTGAACTATTAAATTGCTTTTTTTCCAGTAGGTTATTAAAAATGTATTTCAAATTACCAGAGTGGCAGAGAAAAATAAAAAATAATAACTTAAAAGCAGTTACATTTTCCATTGCTCTTGAGAAGGCATATTGGATTTCATGCAACGTGATTTCCAAGTAGAGTATTTCAGAGCATACAATATCAACTTTAGGATGTGCCAAAGGTCCATCCCCTCCTATTCCCAATAGTGAGACTTTCTGAACTGTCACTGCAACAAACTAAATGGGTGAGCACTTCAACTGTTCCCTGGCAAATGGGAATGTATGAATTTTTCAAACGTCCCTCCAGTTGTGCAGAACCAGGGGATTTAGACAAGCTCAAACAAGGTCAAACAAAAACCAGACCCAGGTCAGTGCTACCCAGGATCAAATGGGAAGTATAGCTTATGATGTGAGCAGGGAATCTCTGGTGTGTGAACAGCGTCTGGGTTCTCAAATGGTTAAATCCCCCAGGCTGTCATATTGCATAAACAGATCCTCCTTTAATAAAATTAATTAGGTTCTGAGCTTTATAGGGTGATGCCCACTGACCCTTTACATGTCTATTGTTCCCAGATCCAAGAGAAAGAAAAAAAGAGTGGACAAGAGAGGGACCCAAGTCAAAAGATTAGAAATCTCAAGTAGGAGCTGAGAGGTGGTGGAGAAAGCTAGGTTGTGTTTGCTTCTGTACAGAACTTTGAAAAAACAAAAACAAAACAAAGCAAAAACAAGAAATAAATAAAGGAAGAAAGAAAGAAAAAAAAGAAAGAAAGACCAAAGAAACCCACAGCGCGGTGGTGGGGTTTTGTTAATTTCGCTGTTTTGCACGCGCCACGAAATTCAGGCTGGTTTGAGCTTCTGAGAAACATCCAGAGTAATTGCAGATTGCAGGGACGCGCAGCTTTAGTTCAAAAAAAGACCCGAGGCACAGGGGCAGGGTTAGGTGGAGGGCATCGGAGGATCTGCTAAAGCAAAGCAGGAACCTGCAAATGTACATAGATTCGCGCAGCATCTGATTCCTTTTCTTCTGGTCACCCATCTAGCGCTATCCAGGCCATTTCATGGCACAAGTTGCTTCTGATATTCTTATAAGTTTTCTAAGGGAACTCCTCGCGGGTGGGAGTGGGAACTGGGGTGGGGAAAGGCGAACCGAGGACCCGGGTCTTTTCTCCTCTATCACAAGGATCTTGAGGTTTCTGTCCTGGGGATTACGTGAGCGCATCCCGGGTGCCTCTCGTCGTAGAAAACCTGAGCACGACAGCAAATACTGCCCGATTTTGACAGAAAAAAAATTTCTTTGAAGGGGGGGGCAAAACCCCATCGTCGACCGGATGTTTCCAATTACAAGGGATCTAGAGAACAGCAAGAGGGGGCGGGGCGGGGGCGAATGGAAAGGATGGGGCAAGATTTGGAGAAGGTGTAGGTTGCAGGTGGGAAGAGACGCGCCAGGGCAAAAGCAAGAAATGAGGCTTCTATGAGGAGCAGAGGAAAATAGGAAAATGAAGCAGAACTAGAAAAATGACAAAGTGTTGAGTGCTGATTTATTACAGAAGCCTCTGGTCATTTCCATATATTGAAATGCGCCCAAGCGGCCAGTCAGTCAATTTCTTTTGAGCTGCTGCCGCCGCTGCCCACGGGCTGCCCACGTGACTCCCCCTCAGTCAGCCTCTTTACCACCCAGCCCCCCGATACAGAGAGAAGAGGAGGAAAGAAAGAGAGTGTGAGGTGCAGGAGGCAGCTGGGTGCTGTAGTGTATTATTGGAGAATGAGACGCTTGTGTGGGTCTTTGCGAACGGGCGGGGCGGGGGGTGATGTGGCCCAGGAAGGGGAGAGGTGGGTTTCAAGCTGCATTCGAGTGCTACATCGGCACCTCTCTCTGTTTGGCATCTTTCCATCTCTCTCCCTCATTCCCCTCTCATCTCTCTCTCCCCCTTCTCCCTGACTCTCCTCTTGTCCTCTTTATCTCTCCCCTCTTAATGGTTTAGAAAAGGGACAGAATACAGGGAGAAAAACCGATCTATTTCCAAATGCATAATAGGGATGGGTGTGGAGATGTAGGATATTCAAGTCAGATTTGATTTTGGTGTCTTTGATACTATCCGTCGCTTTGGTAGATTTTTCTTAAAGGCACACGTGCACGCGCGCGCACACAAACACACACACACACACACACACACACACACACACAAATCCTAGATAAAAGCCAGTGAGTTGTTAAAAATGAATTTGCAGCATTAGAGCTGTTAGCATCATTCAGCAAGCAGCAAGCTTGATAATTTCCAGGTGTTGGGGAAAGCCGTTGTCCAGGAGCTCTTACAGAGCTTATAAATCCCTGTTGGGAGGGAGAGAAAAAATCTTTGGAGGTGAATGAAATATCAAATCACAAGACTCCTATGTAGATTTATGATTGCATAAGAGGCTTGATCATTTCCATATACTGAGATGTGCTGTCCTCCTGAGTCTGCCCAGCCCTTCCAGGAGACGAAGCGCTCCGTTCTGCCTTGATCAATGTTGACTATGAAGCAAGAAAGGAGGGGGGGTGGTGGTGGAAAGCAGGCTGGCACCAGATGGAGCGGGGTCTCGGGAAAGGTCAAGGTTAGCCCAGGCTGCTATTGAGTCGGTAGCAGCCTCACAGATAGATCTCTGCCTCGAAGGCACCCACTGGGGCTTCTCAAAATCAAATCTAATAGAAAAGGCAGTCACAGAATGAAATCGCTTCATCTGAATGCTAAAATTGTTATTAGGCTACATTAGAGAGATATCAGGCACGTGGTTACCAAAAAAGGGAGCATGCCTAGCAGTTTGTGTCTGAAAGAAAAGCTATGAATATGTTGATAACATCAGTAATGGGCAAGTAGAAGAGATGATATCTTTATTTTCCCTGAAACCACATTAACATATTAAATGAACATGTTTGTTCCTTTTTTTAGCAGGACTACCCATACTTTGAATTGCTTAAAATTCTTTGGGGGAGGGGAGTGTGAAAAATCTTTTGATCCAGAAATAAGTGATCCTTATTGATCCAGAAGTTTGACTCACTCAAGGAATTTTGTTTGCGTTTTGTGCCAGGTGTATGCCTTTGGACATTTATTTCTCAGGCATTACATTAGGGGTTGACACCACCATAATAATCAGTCTTTCTAGCTTTGGACCACTGGAAATTGATCAGAGGCCTTTCTTCCCCTTTCTTCGTCTTCCCCCTCCTGTTTTTCTTCTTGCATTCTTTTTAGAGACTGAACTGTTTCTGGAGA
Source organism: Sciurus carolinensis (assembly GCF_902686445.1). NCBI lineage: Eukaryota > Metazoa > Chordata > Mammalia > Rodentia > Sciuridae > Sciurus > Sciurus carolinensis. The sequence continues at coordinate 43,055,806 of NC_062225.1, forward strand.
AAATTTCATTTCACAGAAACCTCAGCCTAGGAGAGAGCCTGGGACCAGTCTGTTCCGATAGCCACACTAGCATTTTTTCAGACAGTCTCTCGCCCCAATTATCATAATGAAACCCACATTAGCTGTTTTTAACCTGCAGTACTGCCATATCTTAAAGAAGGATTTAGTCTTGTAAAATAAATGCGGGCTACACTAGATTAAACATGATGACTGCACTCCAAGGGTTAATAAATTTAGAATTAACAGATCATCCCAGCTTGATACAGCTACTATAGATGATTTAATATGCAGCCTAAGCAGGTTGACAGTCAGCTCACAGATGCAGATAAGATCAAACAGTCTCTTGATTCAATAGATTGAATGGTTGTAGTGAGAGTCTAGAAGGTGAGTGACACAACATATATGGCAGGGGTTCTGGTAAAGAGGAGCTTTGACTCCCAACTGCTGTTTTGTGCACCGGTTTTCTTTTTCTAATAGTCTACCCTCTGTTGCAATAAAACCCAGAGTGGGGGTTAAAAAATTCCCCTAATCATAAAGAGTAATGGGTTCTTATTTAAGTTTTGAGTAAGGGAATGATGGAACTATTTAATATTAAGATCTATTTCTAAAGAGTTCTGCCTGTCAAGTAGTAGCCAGCAGCTCCTCTTCTTCTTTTGTCATGGGCTCTCAAACCAACAGACAAGACACAAGATTCCTGGGAGATGCACATAAAGGCAGGCTCACTGCTGAAATGATGTAGGTAATTTCCTCAGTCCTCTACTTTGCTCTAGCTGTGAAGATCTGAATATGGAAAAGATATGTGGAGCTAAGTTCAAATACAAACTCCACTACATAGTCAATGCAAAATGTTTACATTAGGAGAGAGCTTATGGTTCTGAAACTGATTTTTTAAAATAGTAAAACTTGTCTGGGGTGGGAGTTGGGGTATTGAGGGAGACCGAGGAGACTCCAACAGAAAAAGTTGAGTGTCTGTTCTCAAGGCTTGCTTTGGTGACTATAATCCCGAGTTTCTAGTATCCACCAAACTGATATTTTTTTTGGGTAGGTTTAATTTCCTTTTATCTGTTTCAATTGTAGTATTTAAACAAGAAGACAAAAAACAATTTTGATAGAAGTGTATGTGATTTTATGTGATAGACAAGTTTATAACAGTTTTTATGATTTGATCAAGAGCAAGGGCTCCTCCTAAACCCATTAGATTCTGTCATGTGAATATATATTCAGGCAATTTAAAAATGTATATTATGTATTCAATAGAGCGTCACAGGTCTGAATTGTATCATGTTATTCTGTTCTACCAGCCCCCCCACAAGTTCTTAATATGAAAATCTGTAAGAGTGGTTATAGAGCTACTGTAATCAGTTTTCCAATATTCCTACCTTAGTTGCTTCATGTATTTATTTCATTTTATTTTGAATATCAAAATGTCCAGTCCACACTATGAGCTAATGGCCCACAAAATTTTCCTATAATAAATAAAACCATTTAAAACTGTGTAATAGCTCCACACACTGTTAACACTAACTTTTTCCTTTCTGCTCTAATGTCCTAGTGGGTTGCAGGATATTCTTCTAATTCACAATATATTATCATTAGGTAACCTCTAGGAAATTCCTAGAACAATTCATTCTTTGGAAATGCTGTTTTAGATCTTGATGAAGTCTGTGTGTGAGTGCATGTATGTATGTGTGTATATGTCCAACACTATGTAACTTGCATATTAAAAGGGTTTGAGATAAAAGTGAATTTTCCAAATGTTATGCTGAGAAAGTGTTTAAATTGAACTTGTGGTGGGCAGGAGGGACTCTGAACTTGGATGTGGCTGTTCCTGGAGCAGGGGCAGTGGACATTTACTTGACATATTAACCAGATATACAGGCTTCTGAATTTTATTCTCCCTTTCTTGGACAACCTGTAATTGCAGCAGGGGGCACCACCAACATACGAATTACTTGGAAGTAGGCAGCTCCAGCTCTCTGGCTTCCCTTACCACTTGGAGGCATAACCACTGAAAACAGTTATCTCTCAGAAATTTGCATATTTATGGTGCCTCCTGCAGGTTCCTGTGATTGCTTTACAGTCAGGAAAGGTAACAGAAAAATATATATCCTCCTTTAAAACATGAAAAAGGATCATATAGGAACAGTGCCTCTAATGGGAGACTAATCCTTATAAAGCCTATAGCATGAAATTTGTTTCCTGAACATTTTTGTTTTGGTTTTGTTTTAGGATTTGAAGGGAATATTTTGGAAGTTATAGGACTAAGTCTCTGAATCCCTGAAAATAGGTACAGGAAAATACTTAATGTTTTGGAAAAAATTAGCATAGATTTACTTATTCATTGAGTGACTACCACTGAAGAACAGAAAATTTCTTACAGGCAAGGAAAAGCCACCCAATAGATCATTTAAAAGCCTAGCTCCATGGCACATAGATTTTTTTTTTTTTAAGTCCTCGTCATAAGCAATGAACAAATGTGCAGTGTACCTTTGGATATAAAAGTTAATTAGGTCTCAGAAGAGAATAGTTTCATTTTTATTGGCTCTGAGTTCCAAGGATACCTTGGATACACCTTTCTTTCAGCCCTTTTTGACCTTCTTTGTGGAAGCTTCGTGGTCTAGACATTTAGGCTTATGGGGTTCTGAATGCCAGATTTTTGTTCCTCTCCTTGCTCTCTTGAAAAGCATTCCACCAAAGTAAGCATCATGATTGAAATTAAACCCAGAAAAATTGAACTTATCTCCACCTCAGGACCCAGATGTGGTTAAATGTGCTGTTTTGTCAGGGGCTTTAGTTCAGCAAGAGATTTCATAGACTCTTTAGTTAGCCATGCCTGAACACAGGAATATGCAGGGAAGACGGAGGCCAAAGCTTTAAACTGGAGTCATCCTGCTTCTGTGTATCTTCATCAGAACCTCATCCTTATTTATCACAGGTGTACCTAGTTATTAGGTACAATTAGGATATTGTGCCTGATTTCTTTCCTTCTTAAAAAGCCAGTGAACAGTGCTCAGCGAACTGGTTATCAGGGGTCACCAGCAAACACCCCTAGTGATTGTGGGATTCAATCCACAGCTTTCTCTGTGTCTCACCCTTTCCATAAGAATGCCTATCAAAATCAGGGGGATAAAAATAATTTTTACTGCAATTAGACTTTATGTAATAAGGACACCATGTAGGAAAAATAATACGTGCTATCAATAATATGTAGTGACATAAATGCCCAGACTGCGAGTAGAAGGATTCTCTTATTACACATTAGTCACCTCAGTGTGTGCACTTGTATACTACCTTTCAGTGTAACATTAGGTGATAGATCTGTTTGTTATTCTGACTGGGGAAATTCTCATTAAAATAATTATTGCCATCATTTTGTGCAAGTTTTTCCACAACATTTAGGCATTTGGTATTATGATAAAAAATAAATATATATGCTTCTGAATTAATATTTATTTTCTTGCTGCTGGTTAATCTGTCATCCCTAAAAAATAAGTAAAGGTACCAACTGAAATCTTTGCCCCTTTTGGCTTCCATTATGAAAATTTTCTTCCTTAGAGAATATTTTAAAATGGGAAATAATGAATTGCAGTTTTTTAGCATCATTATAAATGTATTAACTGTGGATGTTTCTACAAACCAGATATCATGTCAGTCTTACCAAGGGTAAAATAGCTGAAAACTTGCACCTGGCCTCAACATGTAAATATCTTTCTTTGTTACATTAATTTTAAGATATTAAAACCCTTAAATGTGAAGACATTAAAAATAAGGCAATCCTTCTTGGAATTCTAAAGAAAATGCTAAAGCTCCTTAGCATATCAATTTTTAAAAAAGAAGTAGTTCCTGCTTGGTTTAAGGTTGCTCTTCAGTTTGGTTTATTTTTGCTAAAATGAAAGAAAAAAATTGAGAGTTGCAAGTTCTCATTCAGGAGAGTTGACTTGTAAAACTTATGTTTTAAAGTGAGCATATTTTAAATTTTCTAGAACTTTTAAATCAACACATGCAAAAGACCTATAATCTTGGTCAAACTCCTTTTACATGTTCAGTATTCAAATAATCAATGTATATGCATCCCCCTAAAGTATTCATAATCAGAAGCCGAGTTTATTTTGAAAATCCACTGATTTCATGCTTTCTCCTACTAATAAAGCTATGAGTTCAAGATTCAATATTTGGGGAATAAATGACCATGATTCTTCGTCAATCATATTTGAAGAGCACAGTGATATATCTTAGCTCTCTGAGCCAAGCCCAACCTCAAAAAAAAAAAAAAAAATCACTGTTTGGGGATGGGTGTTGGGGGGTTGCCAATGTAAGGCAATGAGCTTCACCTCTGAGAACCAACTCTGATACTCAAATAAGAACCAGCTAGAATAGGTCTTGATATTTAAAGAAGGTGCTACCTAGAGAATCAGGCTCCAGAATGACTCTCTCAGAGTTACTCTGTGTTACAATGCACTTGAAATTTGACTATTTGAATATCTTATTGCATTTCAAAATCTGAGATTGAGAATAATAAAAAGGACATTTCCTTTATGGTAGATGGGATTTTTTTTTTTTTAAGTTTTTGGGAATCTAATTGCCCACTTCATAAGTCTTTATTCATATACTAGACGTTTTCTTGAGCTCCTACTTTGTGCTGAGGGGAGAAAATATAAAAGTGACATGGGCCATCATAAACCCTAACAACCCAGGACTTCAGCAAGTAGTGCCTTTTATGACATAAGTTATCATATGAAATACATACAGAGACATGTAATTGTTTCTACCCGATGCAAACAGACCTATAGTTTATAATAAGTAGGTTGGCTAGCAAAGCAAAGGGCCCATACCTTTTAGCTATTTAAGATGTGAAATAATCTAACTTCCTATTATATGAGTATTTGTTAGTGAGCAGACACAAATACCTGTGTGTTTTGCCAGCAGCAGCAACTGAAAATGCATTTATGGAATTCATTCCTTATTTCGACAATGTACTAAACACCTACTATGTGTTAAGGAACTGAAACAATGTCATTTAAAGAATAATGCATTCACAAATGCATGCCAGGAATAGTCTGTAATACTGCCTACAAAACAAATGGTAATATAGAAAGCTCATTTCTCAAAAGGAACGAGTGAAGCTATTTCATAACATTATAAAAACTGTGAAAACAAAAGATTATCACAGTGATTCATGACCAAACTTCATTATTTGATAACCATTCTCATTTCTAGAAAACCAAGTTCTTTTTCCAGAAAGTAGAAACTGGTGTCAGAAGTGACCAGAGCTGTATCACTTCATATAGATCCTTGTTAACCTCTTAAAACTGTTCTCAGCAACATGAAGCTAAGGCTACACAAAGCAAGGAGGATATTGTTCGTTTGTTTTCGGCATGTATAGTGAACTTTATGTGACAGGATTGCCTGTGTGTGTCTTAGTGCAAAATACAAAAAACAAAAAACAAAAACAAAACCAAACAAAAGCAAAAATCAACCAACCAAACAAACAAAAAACAAAAGCAGAGACATGTCTCATTTTTGCTCAGTGCAGTGCTCCATAAAGAAAGGATAACAATTCTTAAGACCAGATTCTTGATTTTATAGGAACCTAGAGATCTGGAGATTTAGAAGACTGACCTATGTATGAAATATTTTTTAAAGGAGAAAGAGAGACAGAAAAACAGACACATTTTTATGTGACCCAGAATAAAAGAATACAGAATTTTGTCTCTACCTAAGCTGCCAAAGAAAGATGAGAAAGGATAAGCATTTTCTACCAGGAAAGTTCCATTTGCTGAATTTGGCGGGAAAAAAAATACTAATGACTGTCAGAAAAGAAAAAAAAAATAAGGTGCCTTAATTTCTAGAAAAGGGACTAGAATAGCCCCAGATAGTCAGTGCTCCTGGGAGTGATTGGCATGCATCTGGACTAGGTATTTGTGGGGATTATGAGAAACTGGCAGAGAAAGTACTCGAGCCTGGTGACACGTTTCAATGACTGCTTCTCTTTTGTCACCCAGCTAATTCCAGAGAAGACCAACGAAGGCTAGTGTGAAGTGAGAATGATCAAAGCCTTATGGTGCTTGCTGGCCTGACTTGGCAGTCTGATCGCAGGCAGAGAGAGCAGAGAAAAGGGACTGCTCTTCTTCTGGAAATGAGAAGGTTTCTAAATGCAGATGTGGCTGCTGTACAGCTTTTGCTGGGTCTTTCTGAGTGAAGTCAGTGACCTTATGGACTGCCAAGAGTACCTAGACAAGGCCACATCTTGGTGTGGGCACAGAGTTGCATGCATTTGAAAACTTCATTTCTTCCTGATCTTTATGAAATGACTTTTCTAAAGAAACAAAAGTCAGAGAATGATTTCAGTTTCCTAATCTTTCATCTTTCATTCCATTTCTGCTGCCCTCTGGCGGACATGTTAACTAGAAAAACCACCACCATCATCACCTTCCTCCACACTACTATCCATGACCATTATCACCACCACCACCACCACCACCTCCTCCTCTATCATTATCATTATCCTAACCATCATCACCACCATGACCACCATCATCCTTGTTTTCTTCATGCATAGAATCAGCACCCTCCACATCATCATTAATAAATATTAATTACAAACTACAGTAAAGTTATACCAGGTTAAAAGCATATAATTCAAAACTCCAGTCCATTAGATAATACAAGATAAATTCCTCATCAATCTGTCAGTTATTCAGACAGAGAAATATATGGTATTTATGTGCAGGGTAGTTCAGTGCTGGCTACATCACCCAAGCTGTTGCTTTCTAAATAAACCAAGTGATACCAAGAAAGTTACAACACTTATGAAATAAGATGTTAATACTCTTTGCATCTGCACTTGCATGTTTACTGCAGCACTGTGCACAATAGCCAAGATATGGAATCAACCTAGATATCTACAAATGGATGAATGGATGAAAACATGCAGTGTGTGTATGTGTGTATTATTCAGTCACAAAAAAATCAAGTTCTGTCATTTACAGCACCATGGAAAGAATGGAGGACATTATGTTAAATGAAATAAATCAGGCATAGACAGACAAATACCACAGATTCTCACTTATATATGGAAGCTAAAAATGTAGCATCAAAGCAGTAAGACCAGACTAGTGGTTAGCAGAGCCTGGGTAGAGGGACGGAGGGAGGATGGTTCATGGGTACTGGAGTGCAAATGGATGGGAGGAACAACTTTTAAAGTTTTATTGCACCATAAGTTAACTATGTTTGATGATAATTAATTTAATATTTCAAAATACCTACTAGAGAGAGTTTTGTTCTCAACCAAAGATTGATGTGTGTCAGAGGGGATAGATATGGCAATTACTCTGATATGATCATACACATTGCATATGTATTAAAATGCCACACTGTACCCATAAAGATGTACAATTAATATACATCAATGAACAATAAAAATGTTTTTAAATAATACTTTATTTTTTATCACATAGTTGATAGATGATATAAAGAAGATATAAAGTAATTTCTTTTTTTTTTTCTTTTTTCTTTTTTTGGTACGGGGGATTGAACTCAGGGGCACTTTACCACTGAACTACGTCCCCAGACTTTTTAAAAATTTATTTTCAGACAGGGTCTTGCTAAGTTGCCCAGCTGGATTCAAACTTGTGATCCTCTCTCAGCTTCCTGAGTCTCTGGGAGTATAAATGCGCACGATGCAAGTGTGTGTCAATTTCTCTTCTTTGGTAAATTCATACTTTTTAAAAAATCATAATGTAACACTAAATGTATACCTCTCTGTATATGTAAGAGGGTGCAACATTCCTTGGCATTTAGTCTTGATTTTTGAGTTGTCTCTCTTTGTGTGTGTATGTTTGTATGTGTGTGTGAGTGAGTGTGTATGTACAGATATACAAATATAGGCACACAAACCCCACACATACATACTCCAGGATAATAAAATAATAAAACTTGCAATAAGAGCAAAAAGTACTTGTCCAAATAAAGGGCTAACTGCCTATAAAATTTCCTTTTAGACAGTGAGGTCATAGCTAGAAGTTGGCAATAAGACCATCTGAAACCACTAAAAATCATTTCTGCAATGCTGAGAGAGAGAGAGAGAGAGAGAGAGAGAGAGAGAGAGAGAGAGTTATATCTCCAAAATCTGCAGCTGAGTTATTCTGCCTTTTATAAAACAACTTCACATCTGGACTGATAACTTGAATTCCACCCAGTGCCATTTAAATAGCCCAAGTTATAAACCTCTTAAACTTGGGGTTTATAATAGAAACACTGACAGACCCTTAACTATAGTGCCTCTATAGTAATGAAAGCACAACTATTTCATTATAGCAGTGTCTGGCGAGGCTGCTATAATTAAGAGTCTGTCAGCGTTTCCATTATAAACCCAAATTTTAAGAGGTTTTTAACTCACATTGTTTTAAATCACATTGGGCTGAAACTTGCTGTACAAAATGTCAGACCAGATGTGTGTGTGTGTGTGTGTGTGTGTGTGTGTGTGTGTCCTTTTATTTACAAAAAAAAAAAAAAAAAAAAAAAGATGGAGGTTGTTTTTAAGATTGGGTGTGAAAAACACATATTGAAAAAATTACTCCCTTGCTAGAAGCAAAAGTTTCATGGGGGGGGCACAGAGAATAAAGTCCAAAATATCTTTTATTTTTGGTTGTTTTGATTGCATTTTTCCCCTGTTAGAAGTGCTCTCATTTGGGAAAGCAGATTTGTACATATCCAAAAAGTAATGTTAAAAAAATGAATCATTTGATACTGGGTTTTTGATACTGGCTTATTTGGAAGATACATGATAATGTAGGCTGCTGAATATGATGGAAATATCTTGCCTTGTATTGTTAATTGTGCAGCTGCTCTGATATTCGGGATAATCTTTTTTGAGCTCACTGTCCTTGGTGGGAATCACTTTTAGGCTTAAATGCACTCTCACAGTAGGGTTGCCTGATCAAAGCCGTATTGGTTTCTGGGGAAATGAATAGAATTTGGACCTTCTCATGAATGTGGTGATAGGATTTATTATTCTCTTAAAGATCATTCATTGAGCATCTACTGTGTGCTGAGTATTGCACAAGGAAATCTCTGCACAGAACATACATGGGACTGGCAACATTGCCCAACACCTGTGTATCTTGTCAATGTTAGGGCTCTAAATTATTTCACCCAGAGTTCTAACCAGAACTCCTTCTCTCTTCAAAGGGGCCTCTTAAGTGGTGAGACTGTTGCCCCTCCCCCATACATTATTGACTCAGCATACAACCACCCAGTCTAGAGGCAAGTATAGACTTACTTAGAGCCAATTCAGCTTTTCCCTTCCTTTCTTCCTTTCTTTTCTCTTTCCTTTTGGATGGGTCCATCCAGGTATATGAAGGAGCCCTCCAGCTTCCGGAGGGCCAGGGAGCCTTTGGAGAGAGTTGCTAGACTGAATAATGGTTCTACCAGGAGCCCCCTGGGGAAAGTCTGTTTTTATAGAGGTGTGTCTACTGTCCTCCAGGGACCCCCTTGGGTCTCAGCTTCAGGATAACACTGGGGATAGAGGAAGAAGAGGAAGACCACCCCGTTCCTCAAACACAATCTCCCTCCTTTTAAAATTCATTTTCCATTGTCTAACACCTTAGCACACCACCCTCAACAGCTCCAGATTCGAAACCTACATCAAGTTCAGGATCCAAACCTAAATTTTATTTGTATGAAGAAAACTGCCCATTTTCTATTTTCTGATCTGACATTAGAAAAAAAATAAAATAAAAGCGGGAAGAAAAAAGGATGAAAGGATGAAGTCATAAAAACAAGGTGGGATTGACTTTTTAATCATTCATTCAGTCATTCATTTATTTATCTTTAAGTCTATATAAAAGTGTTTTCCCCTAAAGGCAGACAGTGAATATTTTATTTTAATCTCGTAGTTTCCATCGAGACAGACCTTTTAACCCTTCATTCTCCAGCTCAGTCCGAGTCCCCCGCGCCAGGCGATCCTTCGTAAGAGGGCTGGGGCTGTATTAAGTCTCCCTCTTCGAGCTGTTTGTTGACCACATTCACGTTCAGAGCCCTGGAGCTAAAAGCACTTTACACCATAAAATAAAAGCACTGTCTTTTTTTCTAAAAGGTTACGTCTGGAGGCCACGCGGCTCATACTTCATACCGAAAACTACTGAAAGGACTATGAAATCCTCTATGATTTACACTCTCTCGCTGCATTAGGGTATAGATCTACTCGACTCTAAAAATACGGTGGGTTTCTAACCGACGTGAATATATGTGCATTATTTCAGAAAGTCTGTTAGAAAACTTGTCAACACATTATAAAGCATAAACCAGGACTTGGCTATTAAGTACGGAGATCAGAGGCAGAATATATACTGCAGGAAGTACTGGGGAGTCTCCTCCGCCGGCAAGATAAAAAGTGGGAGGAGGGGCGGGGAGGGGTCGTCTGTTGGCCTGGAGTTTACATGCAGTGTCGTCACCAAAGGTTTGGGAAAGAGCCCACGGAGCGTAATTACCCTCTCAATGCAAGCAGAAAAGGTTCTACAACCCCAAACGAAGTTAGCTGAACGACCAGAAAAATAATTTTAACGTTGTCATAATTTATTGCTTTCTAAAAGCCACTTCTGGAAAGGTAAATATACTTATTGTGTATCCAAGTGTGCACGTTTAAAGTGACCTTTCACCCCCTCTACAAAACCACCTGCATCATTAATCAATACTTATGTAATATTTTAAAATCTCTTAAAACAACACTTTCTTTACTTCTTTAAACACAAGTAGAAACCCTCCCCCTCCCCCACTTTTGGACTCTGTAGCAAGCATCCAGCAGCGATGAGGGAGGGGGCGTCACCCGCACCGCAGACCAAGAGGGAATGGGGGGGGGGGTCCGCGACGAGGAGAGATCAAATGCCAATGCACAGCCCTAGTTTTCTAGACTGGGTGAAATCTGGCTGGGGGAGGGGCGGAAGAGGAGGGCAGTTCCCATTTCACCCTGGGCATTTTATGATGGTGAAATTAAATATATGTTAATGGTGGAAACGTCGCTCCTTACCTCTCCATTGGCACCCAGGGAAAGCAGCTGCAAAGCTGGCTTTTTAATGTATGTTTTAAGATGTGGTTTCGGAAGGAACCCCCTGGAATCTGAAACAAGTGCAATAACATAGCAGACCTACTTGTAACTAAGTGCTTAATTTCCTATGATTTTTTTTTAAAGAAAATCAATAAAATGTTGCCAGTTATTTATTGGAAATAACCACAGATAGCAGCCCTGATAGGGTGCCGGTTTTAGAGAGCACACAATTGTGTAATGAATTGTAATTCAGAAGACTGTTAAATGTGAACCACAGAACCTTTCAGAGGTAATAAAGTCATTACTTTTTACACTACAGCCAACCCTGAAAAGCTTTATACACACCATTATATATAAATCACACATATACAGTATATATTTCCCCAACACAATTCTCCCATTTATATATCTTCTCTCTATATGGACTTTTATGGATGGATGGGAACAAGATTCAAATTTGAAAAGCTCCGTTCTGAAAGAACCTGACTCACCATTGTTACCTGAAGGGGCTTTCATTTTATTTATTTATTTTTCAAAGGCCTCTCAGTTGCACTTTCTTCTTCCCTTTCCTTACCTTCCCTCCAGGCGTCCACCTCATTGTCCCACCTCCCCTCCTACCCCTGCCTTGGCATTTTTTTGGTAGCTCAGAGGCTGATTTAACAAGACAAAAAACCAGATAGTAGAGATGCTGACCTGCTCTGAAGAACTCAGTGAAAAGGGGAAATGGTGTCATGCACACGCTACAGAGCTTTACTGCGAGTGAATCTTCCTGCTTCTTAAAAAGAACTTGAGGTCTTCCCCCCTTAAAATGGAGGGAAACAATAACAACAACAAACCCCATTTACACAAACCCAGTCCAGCCCACACCTCTCCTAAGGCTCGGTATCAAAACCTTCTTTCCTTCCTTAGAGGGGCCCGAAGCTTCACCGAGCTAGGCAAGCCAGTCATTTTGTAATAGGTTTGAAACTTTCCTAAGACGACGCAGGAATAAACAGCCGCTTGCGGGAGAAGCTGGGAGGTGGGTGAGCGCTGCAAGCCCGAGGCCCTTGCTTAAAACAATAAAGCCCCCCGCCGGTTGGGTGAATTTACGGAAACGACACCTCTCAGGCTGAGGAGGGGGATGAGAAGACACGAGGGGATGTGGAGCCGCTTGGAGGAGAGGGAAGGAAGGCTTCTTGTTCTGCAGACACACACATGTCCACCTGCAGCTCGGGGTTTCTCGGGCCGCGGCGACCCGTCTCTACCCTGCACCCTCTTTGCCTCCCTTGGACTTAAGTCCATCCCCCGCCCCCCTCCGGCCCTTCCCGATTTTGAATCCAAGCGCGATCTCCCAGGCGGCGGCGGCGGCGGCGGCTGCTGCTGCTGCAGGGTGGTGCAGGCAGGCAGGGAGGCTGGGAGGCGGGAGACGCCGGGGGACTTTGCAGGCACGTTTCTGAATAAACTTTCCAATCGCAGGGGGTGCTGTTGCTGTACATTTTACGTAAAACTGAAAGTATCCCACGCCAGAGTGAAGCCCGCTTTTTGACAGCGGCAGCGCGCGCGTGTGTGCGTGTGTGCATTAAAGAGACAGGGGTTTATTTCCAACAGGTCTTCCCTAATTTCCAGGGAACGTCTTGCGGAGAGGCGAAAAGGGGCTGCGGGCTCAGGGCTGTGCGCCACGGCTGCGGGCGTCTGGGGAGTGAGGCGCTGACCTGGGGCGGTCATCTCGCCACCGTGGCCTCCCCGCGGCTCCTGAGAGCCAGTCACTCTCTCCTTTCCCCATTTTCTCTTTCCCTGGGTAACAGCACAGAACTGTTGTGCTTCGCCCATAAGAATCATTTTCTTTCTATCCCTCTGTGCTTTTGCAGTTGCTCTGGAGTGGGAGGGGGTGTGTCCCTCCCTAAGACCCGGCTCGGGGACCTCCCGCGGAGCCCGGAGCACGTTCCCAGGGACTGGGACTCCAGAGACTGCCCGCGCTTTGTCCTCCGGCCCTCGGCCGCTCACAGAGAGGTGGAAGCCTTAGTGCCTCAATCGACCCGGCCCCCAGCACTCCCCTCCCCGGGCTGGAACCCGCCCTGACTCTGGCTCCTCGGTCTTTATTCCTCCGCCTCTGTCCCTACGACCCTTGAGAGCTGGGAACTCGGTGCATCCAGTTGCTTTAGACCCAGTTGCTTGTTGGGGCTCTCCTATCCTGGGTCCCTGGTTTGGCATGGGGGCCCCCTCCGGCCCTTGGGCCCAGGCCCGCGCCGTTTCCCTCACCCCAACCCCTTCCCTCGAGGCCGCCCAGGCTCCGGGAGGCCCTGGCGCTACCCTTCCGGACCCGCAACCCTCCAAACTTGGGCTGGATTCCGCTTCACCACGCGCTCCCTCCCGCCTCCCCTTGCCCGCTGCGGAGCTGTAACTTGGAGGCTCAGCTCTCAACTTCGGGTGATTTTTCTTTCCTGTCCTCTCCGTGGGCAAAGTTTCCTGAGCGCTGCCGCGGGCTCGGGGCTTTCACTTCGGGCCCGGGCGTCAGCAGGCAGGGAGCTAGAGCGGCGGCAGCGGGGAGGGGAAGTGGGTGTGCGCACCGAGGAGGGTGTCCGGGAGCAACTCTACCTGGCTTCCCTCCGCCCGCGCCTCCCTGGCCCTGGGTTGCAGCCTCCTGGGGCACTCTTCCTCCCCTCCCCCCTTAAATAATCTTTCATTTTAGGGTCCGCGTGTGGCGGGGGGGAGCAAGGCACAAGTCTTGCTCCCCCCCTCCCAACCCGCCGCCCCTTTCTTCTCTCCCGGCCACGCCACCGCCGCGGCGCTCGCTGCGGCCACTGGTGAGCCAGCGGCCCCAGAGCCCCCTCCCCTTCACCCGCCCCTCCCCCAGGGGCCGCGTCTGGCGTCTGCAGAGCCCCCCGCCCCGCACCTCCCCCGCCCCGCACTGGCCATTGGCTTGTCCTGGTCTCTTTTTCATGTCCAGCCCCTGATGTGTGTCCATTGGTGTGAGCTTCCCCTTCCCTCCTCCCCTTCTCTCCTGCTCGCCCTGCCCATGTTTTGTGTGTCTCTGTCCATCCAGACTCCTGACGTTCAAGTTCGCAGGGACGTCACGTCCGCACTTGAACTTGCAGCTCAGGGGGGCTTTTGCCATTTTTTTCATCTCTCTCTCTCTCTCTCTCTCTCCCTCTATCTCTCTTCTCTCTCTCTCTCTCTCTCTCCTTTTTTTTTTTTTTTTTTTTGCTTAAAAAAAAAAAGCCATGACGGCTCTCCCACAATTCATCTTCCCTGCGCCATCTTTGTATTATTTCTAATTTATTTTGGATGTCAAAAGGCACTGATGAAGATATTTTCTCTGGAGTCTCCTTCTTTCTAACCCGGCTCTCCCGATGTGAACCGAGCCGTCGTCCGCCCGCCGCCGCCGCCGCCGCCGCCGCCGCCGCCCGCCCCGCAGCCCACCATGTCTCGCCGCAAGCAAGGCAAACCCCAGCACTTAAGCAAACGGGAATTCTCGCGTAAGTAACCCAATAATAGTAATAATAATTATTAATAATCACGAGAGCGCGCAGGACGAGAAGCAAGAGCGAGGGGGAGAAAGAGGTGTGTGCATGCATTTTAAAAATTTTCACGTGAAAAACCTCAGAGAGTCGAAGTAAAAGAGATTAAAGGGGAAAAATACCCTCATCACCTCTCGAATCACAGTCGTGTGTGCACTTTTGAGATAGCACGCACCTTTCAATTTTATTTAATTTTACAAAAATTTGACTCCTCCTCTTTCCTCCTTTTCCGCCGCTTTATTTCTCTTTTCAAAAAGGAATGCAATGAACCCCCCCCCCCCCGATTTTGCAAAATAATGAACAATGCTAAGGATGGGAACAACTCACAGGCAAACCTGGGGGTGGGAGCTGAAGGGAAAGGAGGTTGCTTCCACTCACCGTAGGAAAACTGAGGGATGGGGGGAGGCATTCCAAGTCTAAAAAACAATTCCTGGGGAGAAAAGATCGGCCCTTGGACACCAAAGCGCTCACGATCAAGTGTGCAGCGGGAGGAAAGTAGTCATCCTCACAATAGTGAGAAAGTGGGACTGTGGAAAGGGGCCCCCGGCGCTCCTGAGTCTGCGGAGTCGGGAGAGGGGCTGCGGTGGCGGGGAAAGCCTGGTGACCGAGAAGGACAGGAGACGCGGCCGGCGCTGCCGCCTTTTGTTCCGGCCGGAGGTGGGTGTTTGTCCCGCTGCCTTTTGTGCCGGCTCCTAGTGCTTGCCCTTCTGCGCCGCCGCCGCCGAAGGCAGGAGCAAGGGCCGGGGGAGGAGGCAGCCGGGGGGCACGCGGGAGAGGGAGGGAGGGAGCCTGGGCCGCGGCCGCCCGGTTGCGGCTGCCCGCCCCTCCCGGCGGAACCTTAGAGGCGGCAAGGAGAAGACGTGCAAAATAAATAAATAAAATTTGAATTAAATTAAACAAGGCAAGAGAATGTACAATTTCTTGCCCTCAAACAGAAGTCAAACGCTCTGCCAGCCCTTTTCTTCACCATTTTCCTACCCCCCCCCCCCCGCAAAAATCTCACAATCTCTAATCGGGGGAAAAAAAACATTGACAATGACCTCCTTCCCCCAAACCCCTTCAGTGGTAAACTTAGAGCGCCGGCGGCACAGAGAGGAGCGAGGAACTCCCTCCTCTTACTATTTTTTGGAAGATTTTCAAAAAAAGTGGAAGTGGATTTTGATTGGGAAAAATCTCGTGTCTGAATGTTTACAAGCACCGCGTGTGCGGGAGCCTCCTGCCAACAAACAGACAGAGGACCGTGCGCGGCGCGGCTGCCCGGGAGCAGGCGGCGGCCTCGGCCGGGCCTCGCGCGACCTCGCCGCGCCCCAGTCTAACCCGGGATCGCCCACCCCGCGCCCGCCGCCCACCCGCCAGGCACCGCGGCTGGCCAAACTGCGACTCGGAGCCTGTCGGGTCCGCGGTCTCCGTCCACCTCCAGCACAATGCCCAGATCTCCTCCCGACCTCCCAGACTGTGAAATCCGCTGGATGAAACTCTGTTTTGCAAAGCATTTTTATTTTGCAAAGCAACTGTGTAAGCACGTTCTGCGCGCCTGCTCCACGTAGCCCCGGGTACTCTCTCGGTTTTCTCTAGCTCCGGACCCGGGGGAGGTCACCACGTGCTTTCCCTGCCCCCTCCCACTCTGTCGGGCCACCAGCCTCTTGCACCGGACCGTATCCAGACCAGGTTGACGAAGGGGGTGGGGTAGGGGAGAAGTGTGTTCGAATATGCATTTTGGGGCTACTGTATCCCAGGACCCTGCACGCTCCACCTTTAGGTTCTTGTTCTTTACCTTGGGCCTGGCTTGGTCGGGGGTCCTCGTGAGCCTGTGTGAGGGGGGAGTTGTGGTGGTGGTGGTGGTGGTGGCTAACTCCAACTGAGCTGCGCCTGGGAAGACCGGCGGTAGGCAATTAGGAAAGTTTGCGATTAAGAGAGAGAAAGACGTGAGAGGGCCCGCATCAAACCCAGCTCCCGCATTCATGACTCTTTTAATTTTTGATGTAAGTTTAAAGGACCACCTATACTCGTTTCTGTATTTTTTAAAGGTGGGGGTGCGCACAGGGAATTGAATTTTTCACTGGGTCCTGGAACTTGTCACACACTTCGGAAGCTCCCCCGCCCGGGCACGTTGCGGGGCCCTCCCTCTCCCCACCCCCGCGCATCCCTCCCTCGCGCTCTCCCCCGCCCCCCACTCCCCGGGCCGCGCCGGATGCGGAGCAGACGCGGCGCGCGGCGGTGTGAAGTTACAACCCGGCCAGGTACCGGCGGGAAGGAAGGGCAGTGTTCGCAGGACTCGGGAAAGCCGGGCCGTTCGGAAGGATGCAGTGGGGGCTCAAAGGACCGACTGGGGCGCGCAGTGCGAACTGCTCCCTGGTACCTCCTCCCTCTTGGGTCCATTTCGGGACACTCCAAGATGGGAGGGTTAGTCTCCCCGCCCGTCCCAGTGCGGGCACTGGGTTAGGGGGCCAGATTTTGTGGGGGCATGGAGATCTCTCCTTTCTCTTATTTTCTGGGTGCGCAGGGGGTGGGTGGGAGTCATTCCTGGTCCTTAGGATCCCCCCCCCCCCCCTTTGCTACGTGGGCCGAATGAGCCATTCGGTCGCTAGGAGGCAGAACAAGATCAAGAAAGCTCAGCGAACTTGAACCTGTACCAGAGCCTCCCCCACCCCCTGCCCGGCGTTCCTTGGCCAGGGAGGGACGAGCTTTGCGAGGGTGGGGGTGGGGGTAACGAACGGTTGGGCAGAATTCCCTTTCTTCCCCCCACCCCCATCACCCCTTGTGTCTTTGTTCTTCATTTTGACTTTAAAAATGCTTCTGGCCAGGGCCGGGAAGAGGAGACCGGGCGCGCGGCCGCCACCCCTGTGTGCGAGCCTACGAGACCAGTGCGTGTCGGGCGCGGAGCGGGGTGCAGTTTTCGCTTTCTTTCGGGCCAGGCATTTTTGGTACGAAGGAAAGGGGAGTGCGCGCTCTCAGGCTTCAGGGCACCGCCAAAGGGAGGAATATATAGCAAGTTCGCATTTAGTCTCCAGGTTCACTTCTCCCAACCCCTCATCCCCGCGCAAAGCACAGGTCTCGGCGGCTAAGGCAAGCTTGCCGGGCGGCTCGGCAGCCCGATGCTCCCCCTCCCCGCCTCCCGCAGCTCTCGCCTCGGAGCCCGAAATCACAACAATAGTAATAGTTATCATCATAATGATGCGGGCAAGCAGCGTCATTAATAATGAATAACCGTGGCCGCCGCCTGACGCACACCGGGTACCCAGACTTACGGGGGGAAAGCATTTGCACGGATCCTGTAAAGTAAAGAGTGTTAGCGTGTGGACACAGAATGAATTTCAGGACCCGCGCTTGTGGGATGTTGGGGGGGGGGTGTAAGGAAACCAAGACTGCACCAGATTAAACAGCCGAATTTTCCAAACCTCACTTCCCTTTTCACCAACTGGCGGGCCTAGGGAACCATCACCCCGCGGCCAGGCTGGATGGGCGTGCACGCTGCGGTGGAGGCCCCTGGCTGCCCGCCGCCTCCGGGCCCTGGATCCCGGGCCCCAAGGCCGCTGCTGCACGTGTTAGCAGCTAGCGCGGCCAGATCCTGTAGCCTGAAGGCTGATCGCTTTGTGCTTCAGAGTCCGGGCGCCCAACTTCACTTTCTGCACTGCCCACCCCATGCTGGGCCCCCGGCCCCGGGCCTGTAGCCTCTGGCTTCGCTTTTGTTTCTTTGCTTTCCCCCCTCTGCATTTCAGCCCCCGTTTGCTTTACCCTGTTAAGAAAATTCAAGGGGAAGGACTTGGAAAGCAAACTTGAAGACACATCTCCTTTTACCCCTCCCCCCTCCCCAGCAGCCCTCATTTCCCTTGCTTCTTCCCGACATGTCTTCTAAGGATTTTTTTTTTTTTTTTTTTAATTTATTCTTCTGCAACTACAGAGAGAAGAGAGATCTCAGTCAGCCTTCGGGACATTGAGATGTTCCAGTAGGTTTTGCTGAACGCAGAAGCATTTTATTTTCTATTTCTTCCTTCTCTTGTAAAGAGAATTCGCGGCTAATTATTATGATTATTTGCCCACTCCCTTCCACTTCAATCGAGGACTCCCTGCTTTGTAGCCAGAGTTAGGCCGGAGCTTAGAAACGATGGTTTTATTGGGGGGAAGAGGATAGAGTTGAGTCGATGGAGGGGGTAAAATGATTGAGGTTAGAAATGTTTTTAGGGAAAGAGGAATTTGCATTAAAATACAGAGAAATTATCTGATGCCCAGAAAGGAAATGTTGATTGCCACTGAGAAAAGATGTCAATGCAAATCAGTAGACTGCAACAAGAGAATTGTATTTTCATATTTTCTTTGTGCCCCACTTCGTCTGATTTTTAATAATATAGCAGCAATAATAAAAACACGTTTTGGTCTTTCTCTGAACATTTCTAACCAAATGTTTTTCAAGGAGCCGATGTTAAATGTATTTCATACATTAGGATATAATTCTTGTTAATTAGCAATAATTTACGTTAAGAGCATAGAAAATGTTGAGGTTACAGGTTTTATATCTGTACATTTGATCATCTTGTTATTTTCAAGAACTTTGCCTCCTATAAAATTAATTAGGTGAAATGTGGAGGTGTAATCAGCAACCTGTGAATTACCACTTCATTTCCTGGTTTTGATTGTAAATCAGTTCAGTCACTACATTTAGAAGACTTTAACCAAGTCTGTTTTGTACCGAATTACCTTTAACTATTTGATACCTAGGAGAATATTTTCTTTTGCTTCTAAATAATACTCCCACATTCAGGCCTTGGGAATTAAAAAAACAAGTAAACCCAATTTTTAATGGCGGAATTTGTAAAAATGTTTTAACTTTAATAAAATATTTTTTTCCTGAGTCTTCCTCCGGTCTGCAAACCTCAGCACCTGTAGTTAATGCTAAACAACAACAACAGCAAAAAGCCAACATTTGTCAGTGTGTACTTCATTCAAATAGCAGGGATCTTGGAGAATGAGTTCCCTATTTCATTCTTCAATTGGTCAAAATGAAAGCAAAATGTTGGAGAAAAATGACAGAAAGGCACAAAGCAGAAGCACTTCCATTCCTCTCCTTTTATTTGAGAAGTATGCATGTGCATTTTGAATTTACCATTTGATCAGAATGTTGGGCAAAGAAACATTAAAGTGCTGACTTTGCTGTCTTTATTAGTAGGGATATAACCTTCATATTCCTGTAGTGACCTTATGTTAAATTAGGAGGTGTACCAGAGGCTAGAAATTATGACATGTCCTACTTGAGCACAGGTGCAGCTAGGCAGGACTCTCTCAATATTATTTCACCTAGCACATCTGGGAGTTACTCCAGATCTTCCCCCTCAATATTCAGCCTGGGTAGGGTTGAAATAAATTTAACCTGAGTTCACTGGATTTTTGCACTTTATCAAAATCTGTTCCAATATTCTACACTCAAATTAAAATCTATTTTTTGATTCTCTGTGGCTTTAAGTTCATTAAATGTGAAATTGGCAGCTTGCTAAAGAAGGTCAGACTGATTAACTGTTTAAGACTTGTACATTTTCTGCTTCACTTTTTTTTAACTGGCAACATCCTGGTCGTGTTTTGTATTTTATGATTTTTTTTTTTTTTTTGAGGGGATAGAGCAAGCATAAGATTTCACAAGCAGAGACTTCTCAGATCTCCTTTCCCCTCTGGAAGGTTAAAAAAAAAAAATGATAGAAGCCGTTCAAATAGATGCTGGAGTATTTTGGTGCAAAGTTAAAAAAAAAAAAAAAAAAAAAAAAGAAAAACAGGAAAGAAAGACATGTCTACCTTGTTATACCATCCGCTGGTGATTATGTGTGCAGAAATAGTCCCATAATGAAGCATTTTGGAGCTCATTCAGAAAATTAGTCAACTTTGACAACATTAGGCGAAGTATTTCAAGTCTAAAGAAAGGACTTCTCAGCCCTTTTCTGAAATGTGGCGTTTGCTTGACCATTCTGATTTTTATGTCATGGATGCCACCAAGTGCAAACATGTTTAGAATATTTTAGGCTTTCCTTTCTTCAGAATGAAAAAATGACTAATTGGCTTATTTTCTTAAGTACTCAAAGTATCCCATTTAGCTAATGTGTCTGAGAAGAATTGCCAGTGAATTTGGTATTTCTTTGATTTTGTGGCACTGCTGAGAGTAAGATCAGAAAGATTTTTGGCAGAGTGAATTATGCTGCGTTATGATTATTACTTAGATCAGTTTCACAGGTGAATGCAGTAGTTTCCTTGTTGCAGCAGTGTAAATGTGGCACATTGTGGTATAGTAGCTTTCTAATTTATGAAACTGTATACTTAGGCATATATACATTCACACACAAAAGAGTATGTGTTTATTCCCCTCTTTTCTTCTTTGGCATAATAGACAACTTGGTGTACAGGATAAAAAGAAACAAATTTGGTTTCAATCTGTTTTTACCAGTTTTTCTTGGTAGTTATCATTTAAGCTTTCTTTATGCCCCTTGTATTAACTATTTAAATCACATTCTTCCAAAACTTATAAACCAGACATATTTGAATTGTGTGTGTGTGTGTGTGTGTGTGTGTGTGTGTGTGTTTTCTTTAGAGTTAATACAAGTCAGACAGGTTTCTTTAAATACATGATGATTTGCTTCATTGATAAGTGCACTTTCTTGTTGATCACCTCCACATCCTTATACATTTTGTATGCTCAAATTTTCTGTTACATAGAGAAAGCTAGAAACATTTTATGTAATGTGGTAATGTGGGATGGGGTTGAGAATGTTTTTTTTTTCCCTTTTCTCTCCCCTCTGGCACTTAAATAATTGTGCTTTTGTTTTTCCAACCACAGCCGAACCTCTTGAAGCCATTCTTACAGATGATGAACCAGACCACGGCCCGTTGGGAGCTCCTGAAGGGGACCATGACCTCCTCACCTGTGGGCAGTGCCAGATGAACTTCCCATTGGGGGACATTCTTATTTTTATCGAGCACAAACGGAAACAATGCAATGGCAGCCTCTGCTTAGAAAAAGCTGTGGATAAGCCACCTTCCCCTTCACCAATCGAGATGAAAAAAGCATCCAATCCTGTGGAGGTTGGCATCCAGGTCACGCCAGAGGATGACGATTGTTTATCAACGTCATCTAGAGGAATTTGCCCCAAACAGGAACACATAGCAGGTAAATGAGAAGCAAGGAGAAAAGCTGTTTGCATGTTTTCTTTTCATTTTCAGAGGCGCTGTAGCCAAGCAGTAAGGAGTGGTGAAGTGCTTTCTGTATATCTCCATGTGACTGTCCATGACAGCCCTGTAATGTTAAAATAATCATTCCTATTGCATATGTCCAGAACACAGAAAATAAATATTTTCCACCTCATGGAGTCAGATGTAGGTGGAATAGGTACACACACCTGACACCCTCTCTCTGGATCTGTTGACTTTGAATTTCTTTCCGTTACCCTGCCTGCCTTCTTCTCACTTTGAAGTGTTGAACCTTAACTACACTCAGCCCCATTTCCAACATCCATTTCTGGCCTTGGTGACTTGTCAGAGGCAAAGTGGTCAGCCACATAGACATTTGTGGTTCAGCCAATGACCTGCCTGACTCAGGATACCTGGTTGGGCCTCCCTAGGAGTGCAGTTAGTTAAAGGGTTCCCGAAGTGGCGTGGGTTGTCAGGGTGACTTAGAGAGGGTGGAAAGAGTTAACTGAGCTCCAGGGCTAGCCTTGGATCCATATTGGCTGTCAGCCCGTATGGGGCTGTAATTAAACACAGCCCCGTGGTGGGATGACACCGTGACCTTGACTTTAAGATGCCATTTTCGACTGGCCAGGCCAGAGTAGAGAGGGCAGTTGCTGAAGCGCACAGACATGCTTACTCGAAAAGTTTAAGGGCATGTTGGAAATTTCAAAAGGTTGGTTTGACAGGAACGGCTGCTCCCTGCAGCCTGCCTCCTCAGCTCAATGATAAATGCTTCTCTGTGCTCTCTCTTGTCTCTGATGTGGTTTTGACAGATGTATCTTGATTTTGTTTGTGGTTTACACAACCACATGTCACCCTTACAAATGTCCAGTCCAGACTCCACTGTTTCTGTATAACACAATGTAAAATTTTTCTTGGGAAAATACATATACATATTCAACAGCTCTCTTTCCTTCAGTTAATTTTACCAGGGAGGTAGCTAGATGTGTGGGTTTCTTAGCAGCTCAAGGGAAAAGGAATTAAAGGCTAAGAGAGGGACTTAAATTCCCTACTCTGAGTGATAAACAGCAACAGTATATGATGACCCTTAAGATACTCTTTTGATTTAGCACATTAGACAAAGCAAGTGCAGATTCTGTGGTGAGAGAAACGCCACGCCTATCAATGGATCACTTTCTTCCATCTCTCCACCCACCAAAGGCAGAAGGTTCATTCGATTTTAGGAAAAGTAGTGCACATAATCAATGGATTTCCCTGAAACTTGTCTCTCTGACATAGTTTGACCATAAAGTTGAATCATAATACGTTAGTGGCCAGAGGGGACTAAATGTCATATTATTTCTTCTCTCCTTCTCTGGAATTTGATCATTAAAATCATCCACGTGGCATTTTCTTTCTTTTTAAAAAACATTTTCTGTAATACTTTTCCTTTAGTGAAATGAGAAGTCTGCTACCAGAGAAGCTGCATTTGTGAAGTGTTTTTCTTGAATCTACCACATTTAGCTTATGTGACACATAGGTTGAGGTTTTCATCTCTCCCACCCCACAGTCGGATATGGCAATGACCATTTCCATGTGCTGTCTTGTGACTGGAAGGAAAATGAACAGAAGTGTAAGGCATGATTAATGAAGCAAGAGCAGGCGGAAGGGGATTTGTCGTCTTTGGAGATCCAAAGCCTTGCTAAATCACCAAATATGGAGTAACGCTTGCGTGATGTAACACCGTATTTACATATCGAGCTGCTCGTTTAAAAGACAAAACACAGTGTCTGTCAGGCAAGAATTAAAACCACACTTCTTTCTGAGGTCCTAGATAGTTATTCAGTCTCAGATTAACCAGCTTGAAATTCTGGGCCTCTGTATTTAGAGGAGGACTCTGAGGCTGGGGAAGACCTTATAAATAGTTAAGGCATTTTTTCTTACAGTTGTGAATCTACATGGGAAAAGAAATTAGCTTTAATTCTCTGGTTGTCATAATGGTTCTGTTCCTTTTTTTTTTTTTTTTGAAATGGTATAATAGCAGAATCCAGAGAAGTCCCTTCCCACCACCACCAAAAGGGCAAATTTGAGATATATTTTATGAGTCTAATAAGACATAGTTGCACTGAGATGGAAAGCTATCCAAGCTGTCTAAGATAGTCAGTGGGTGCGCAAGTGCTGCGACCCAGGTGAGGTAAACCTTGTAAGCAGGAATAATTGCAAAATCTTGATTCCTTTCATTGTGTTTAATCACCTGTTCCCACCCTGGAATTGGCTGAACATAAATAGCATGGTCACATCTCAAAGTGAGATGTCAGTAACTAGAATCATGACTTATCATAATTCACAGTAATGAATTAAGAGTTTCCTATGGTGAAATTAACATTCTACCAATGCACATAAATTATGATGCTCTGGCCCTCAGGTGCCCCTGAAGCAAAGTTCTGGAAAGACGGCTATGTACTCCCAGCCCATTTCTCTAATGCACATCTCCACAATTCTGTTTTTCCTTTTCTTCTTCTTCTTTTTCTCATGAGGAAGGAAACAATAACAGTAATCATTCAGTAGATATTTGAATTGTGTCACAAAAAGAAAGGAGAAGCAATGCTCTGTATTAGGAAGGAGATATATTGATGAATCTCTAGAAGAATATGTTTGGCAACTACATAAAAGGTAGTCATTTAAGCACGCTGTGTAGAAAAGGCTTTATTAAAGTGATGTAAGTTGGATTTGAGTTCACAGTGTGCTCTGTGCCATTTTATAGAAAGGAAGCAGGAATAAAACCGTGACAGATCCTCGTCAGATAAATAAAGCTTAGAATTTGGAGCTTTCAAATAGGAGAATAAGGTAGAGTTCTTAAGCTCTGTAGTAAAATGGTGTGCATTTTGACTGTTCTCAGAACTCCCAAAGCCGAGTGGGTTTTGGAGGATGCTTTTTACCTGGTGAATAGATGGTATGTGCTCCCACATTCCATTCCTGCGCAGGTGTTACCTGTGTACAGAGACATTGATCAGGTTGTTTTTCCATTTTATTCTTATATTCAGAGTATTGTGTGATTGTGATCTATAGAGACCACTGAAATAGTATTAATTGAACTGGAAATTAGCACCTTTTATTGTGTTGGCCCAGTCAGTTCATATGTGTGTGCAAGTACTCACCATCAGATATAAGCAGCTTTAACTGGCAGTCAGAGCTTTCAATATGGATTTTGTTTTGTTTTTGAGTCTCTTATTTTATGATGGGGGAAATATTAATGGAAGGTTAGTGGACATGAAACTGCTGTTCCCTTAGAGAAAAGGCCAAAAATATTAACCCATAGTGTCAGATTTGGAGTTTTGACTTATTGCACATAGGAATCTTTAAATTAGGGTTGAACTGTCATAGAAGTTAGCGTGTAGAGGAAATGGGGAAAATATGATAAATCCTACAAAATGCAGTAAAGTCTGCTGTTTTTGATATGTAACATTGTTTTCTCCTTAAAATCATGAACGTAAACACTTATATCAGGATATTTGAAATACTTGCCTAGACAATACAGCTGATGTCTAGATAATGGTATGTAAGACAGAAACTCTCATGAAGGGGGTTATACTAATTTTAGCATATTGCTTACAGGTAAATCAAGTATAACATATTTGTGCTTTTCAGAATTTAGAAAGTCAACTTACCTTTTCTTTTTGTACCCATTCTAATTCTTTTCTAACTTGGACTGAACTGGAGGATGCATTTGTATACTTTATGATATAATTGTAAAAGAGTATAAATTATAGTATCCTATTATAACTACTTATTTTTCATTTCTCTTCATTTGTGTGATTCTGAATAAAAACTACTGACCTCTGAAGTGAATTTTCAAACCTGGCAGCTAAAACAAAAAAACACCAGCACAAAAAAACAAAACAAAACAAAACAAAAAAACCCAACAAAACAACCAATATACTGGCAAACATTTTATTTACCTTCAGAATCCAGAGAGTTGAGAATATTGTTTCCTAATAAATACCTAGGATTTCCATAGGGAGCTCTGTTTGTGAATCCCCTTCCCAAAGACTCATGTTCATGAAACTGGGAGTCCTATATACAAGCTGTATTTGTAAATAAGACAGAGAAAGGTTGTGAACTGGCAGCTTGGATGTTTTGTCAAAGTACAATGTCAGAGAAACTCTTTCTAAGACAAATTGTAAATAGAACTGTCACAGTGATTGCATGATTGAGCCGCAGAAGTGTCCTACAATTGTTGGCATTGTCAGAGGACTTTTGAAAGCTTAATTAAACACGGTGGCCCGCATGGCTGCTAAATTTACTTTGGAAAGCCAAAAAGAAAAAAAAAAATATCTAAAATGTATAAGATCCCAAAGATCCCAAAGTTCTTCTGACGGTGCCCTTTTGGTGGCACAGAAAAGATGCATTGTGCATTTTCCGAGTCGTCTTTTATAAATAATAGTTTTGAGAATAGGTCCACGTGATATGAAGATCATCCTGTGTGTGATGTGGAGATTGTGTTAGTTTTTCTGTCTCCTGCTGTTACAGACAGTTAATGTAAAAATGGCCTTTTATTGGAAACACAAATATGTATTCACTTCAAGAACAGGAGCAGAGGGGGACAAAGTTTCCCTCCCATTCTCTGTGTTTATTCTGTGAAAGCTTAAAAAAAAAACAGTGCTGTAATTTCTCAAATCATCCCTTCCCTTGTTGTGTGGCAGGTTGTGCCTTTTCCTTTAAAGGATCTGAAATATGTTTTGCACACCTTTCTCACAGTGAATGTGGCATTTAATTGTGGAGCTGCCCATGGGCTGAAAAATGTAACTGGGTGTAGAAACGTGTAGGAGGGTCAAGATAGGCACCTTCAGCTCAGGGAAGAGGCAAGTTGGATGCATATTAATGGCACATTTTAGAGTCCTGGAAAATCATTAATTTCACACTGCAGTCTCTGTAGTTTGGTTAATGTGGGAGGGCTAAATTGGGGTACCTAACAAACATGCAAATCCTGGGGCAACATTTTTCAGATTTTCATGATTTCTTAATGAAAGTGTTTAATAAAGGAGAACAGATGAATGGTGACTTCCCACACTAGTCAGTGAGCAAGGGAGAAAGTTTGGCTTTCCTTTGGGGGAAAATATTAAATCTAAAAGAAGTAGAAAGCCCAGCTCGGGAGATGCACCGAGATTGCATCACTCCCTGTTAATTTAATCCACTTTGGTTGGTCTGTTCACACCCTTTATTGCACAAAGAAATCATTTGACAAAATTTACCCCAAGCCCAAGTCTGTTTTTACATACAGTAGTACCAGCTTTGTGCAATAAAAAGCACTTAGCATCAAGCTGGACCCAGCCTGGCACCTTGCCACTTTTTTAGCATGAGATTTAATCACCAAGGATCTTTAGTACCTTTCTGCTTGTTCAGATTTCATTTGGGTCATGGCTATGTCAGCAGTGTTGTTATTTCAAGGATTTAAAAAAAAAAAAGATTTTAACTGAGGGCCCACTTTTAATATTAAATCAAGCAGGTTTTTATTTTATGTATCAATTTGGAGGACATTAATAAAGTTCATAAAATATGTCCAGACTATATAATTTAAAGGAGAATGAGCAGTATTTTTATTTGTAATATGAATAGAAAATTGACCATTGTATCCTTTTCTCTCTGTCTTTTCTCCTGCTCAAGTAGATAAGCACCCTTAAACTGTTTCTCCCCTTTACTGCCAGGGTATAGAGCACTGGCCAATATCAGTAAATTTACCTTTGTAATTTGCCATGTAGTTTTTACAACAATGACCTAATTAATTTGAGCACGAACCATATTATTGCTACTGGAGTCATTTTCTGTCACAAACTTAATTTCCAGGAAATGTAACCTGATGAATAAGAATTCTTCAGCTCTCCACATGTGCTCCTAGAGACCAAAGGCAGATTTAAAATAATAATAATAAAAAAATGCCAGCATTATTAAAGCCAGTATTCTTGATGCCAAACTCAATTTGAAGCCAGTAAACATCAGACTGTATTTTTAATCAGTTTTAGAATGTAACGTATTCCAAATTGGGTTCACTGGAATTTGTCTCCCTGCTTTTTACTGGCCAGCTGCACTCCCTATGCATTTTTAAAACATTTCAGCAAAGGCTTTTGCTGTTCTTAGCAGGGTTCGTAACTTGGGGTCTATTTCTGAGCTCATTCGTCATTCTGCGATGGCATTGAGTTAGGTTGGCAAGGGAAGGATTTGAGGCATGGGGGGTGGTGAGGTCACTTCTGATCCCAGCAGGGAATAGGTGAGCTTCATTTGCCTTTACAATAGGTGCACAGTTACTGCACCTTGGAGGAGCTCTCAGGTGCCGCTCAGATGGGCGCATGTAAATGCCCTGTCAGATGCAGAGCTGGAATATTAATGCTTCTTCCACCACCGCACCATAATAAAGCTGTACACAGCAAGCTTAATATGCAGCTAGTCTGGGGAATTGTATAAACTTAGATAGCCCAGTGTGAAAGACAGCAATGGAAGAATGCTCGCTATGCCACAGTTTCCATCTTGTTCTCCTTTGATCTATAGCAAAATGAAAACATCATCCTTTCCTCCTCTTGGAGTTGTCTCCCCAACTCTGCTATCTCCCCATCCACCACCAGAAATTTTTTGCATGTGCTGGTATGGAGAAATGGGACATAATTTGTTTCATATGGTTAATTACAGGCGTTTGAATATTTAAAATTTTAAATAGCCACAGTTCCAGCTTTTCCTGTTAAAAGTATGTGATTTGAACAAAGGGATTACAGTGTAAATATTTGTGGTTATTTGCAACACCCCTCTTCCCTATTAAACACACACACGCACACACACACACACACACACACACACACACACGAGTTTAAAATCTAGTGCTGACTTAAAGGACTTCACCTTCATTTGTACTTTTTTTTTTTTAACCAACTTTCAACTGGAACTCCATTAAAATGCTTTACCATTATATTTTTGAGTCCGCTGTTGCTTGAGGTTTTAAAGAGGATTTTGATAATGTGTTCATTTAACAGAATCAACAGCTGTCAGAACCAGTTGTGGTAAATCCACAAAACGAACAAAGAAAAATACACAGGTTTCCTGAAACAAAACACTTGGAAAAATAAGGTGCCAAGAACTGGCAAATTAGAAGTTTGCAGACAGGGAACTGAAGTGGCTCGTCTCTTGGTTTGCCCTAGAGACTGATCTGAGCAGATCTGATGCAATGCTGCTGGGAGGTGGACCTGAGCAGGTTGCTCCTTAAGGCAACGCTGTGTGCTGTGTGCTACTGACGTGTGCACCAGAGGTAGGCCGGGCCTCGGTTCGCTCCCTCTGCTCCTTACTTTTCTTTTGGATCTTCTTATATAGATAAAATATCAAGTTCTTAGAGTGCTAAACAACAAATTATATCCACCTTAAGGTGAGACGATCAGGTTTAAACTTCCTGTAAAAGAGGCCAGAAGGCGCCTCCCACACCCTTTTCCAGATAGGGTTTGGCAGTGTGTTATTCAGGACCGAATCACTCTCTGCCAGGCAATTCCCAGTGGGAACCTGGAGCAGGTATGTTGATGAAGGGGATACCTGGGGACCTTTGGTCACTCACAATGAGTTTTTGTTTGTATCCTCACTGTTGTTAGCACTGGCGCTGAACAATTACACCCACAATTTGATCTCAGTTTTAGATAGAGGTAAATCCATTGATTAAAAACTCCTATTAAAATGAAGAATGGAATTATTGTGAAACCTGCAAAGGTACTTTCAGAAGGAACACAGGTGCCTGTATCCACCCCCCTCTTCTATTTTCTTTTTTGAACTTTCTGAAAAATACCAGGGAGGCTCCTGCTAAGCATCAGGGCATTTAAATTTATATTCATCACTTGTTCATTTTCTTGATATGTAATGATGGTTTTTTTTAAAAAAAGCTTTGGGGGGAATCACATCTGCTAATTTTTAGGGAAATAAGATATATCTTGGATTCTCACTTTAGTTGGAGCACAATGTTTTATGTGCCAAGTCTGATCTTTTATTATGTTTCAAATATAGTTTCTCTTTAGGCAAAAGAACTCAAACCCCCCAAAACCATAAAACAAAACCTGAAGCACTTTCCTTCACCAATTATAGGTATACCATGATTTCATGATTTATTTACATTTAAAGGCAAGCCTATAATGAACCATTTGCTGCCCATTTTAACTCCTCCACCCCAAATCCTTTGAGTTCACAGTTAAAACAATGCATTAACCAATGTTAAAATTTATATCTCAGGAGTTTCTCTCTCCTACTTCATCCCACCTTAAGATTTAAACAAAAAAAAAATTATTCTTTTACATTTAAAAGTGAACATTGGCTACTGAAGAATGATTTAAAGACTGAAAAAAAAATTTTTAATAATAAATCCTAACCTTCTCATGTTATGTTTTTGTTATGTTAAGGGGAAAAAATCAATAAGGAAAAATTTAATTCTGATAAAGATACTCTTGGATCTTTGAAAACAACTGCTGTCCTTTTAACTAAAACATTTGAGCAGCTTCAAAGACTATGTATTTCTTCTGATCTTGGAGCTGTGTGACTGGTAGCAAGAAAGAAAAAAAAATCTTATTCTACATACAAGTGGATTGCTTAACAAGTCAGCACAGACACGTACTTGTTTGTACAATAGAGATAAAAATTCCTGTATAAAAATAATTCAGCTGCTGACAGCAGGCATTGTTGTTGGACCTGTCTTTTGTGCTTGTCCCAGCTCTGGGCCCTCCTCCCCTCCTATCTGCTTGGGGCAGCCTGCTGCCTGCAGACTCCTGACCAGAAGTTAATTGCTATATATTAAATATATAGGTATTGTATTTAAAGAGGAATATCCCAAGTCCTCCTATAGGCATTCCACTCTACTTTCTGATGTGACTGTAGCATTGCCAGCAGGGGGGTGGCAGGCAGACGCTCTAATAGGGAAAATGACTTGAAGGCAGTTAGGGGAAATTTGGCCTTCAAGTCCCATTTGCTCTGCAGTGTAGCATCGGTTTCTAAACTTTTGTTTTTAATCTAATTCTGATTTACCCTGTCACATCCCATATCAACCCTCATTGAACTCTACTCATGTAGAGTAACATTAGTGTCAAACGGAATTGGTCAGGACTGTGGACCTGTGGCTCATACAGATGGTGGTGAATGCAGGTTCCATGCAGCTCTGCATCCTATCCTTTCTAATAAATGTTAAAATGTGGCACACTTCTGAGCAGGGCCCGTGGATAAGAGTCAGGGAATCAGGAATAGTACCTGAGGTTTTCTTCCCTTTCTTTCTTTCCCACTTCCTGATGCTCCTACATTTCCAGTAAGATTAACTCTATTAAGAAGTCTGATCCTGGAGGGTGGAGAGGGGAAGGGTGGCAGAAAGAAGTTTCTGGAATATTTTTCAATAGGAGTGCAAACAAAATCCCCACAAGCAGAGAGCCTTTGGGGTCTAGCAGTGGAGCTCTCAGCATGGACACGTGGCCCTTTCAGAGCTGTTCTCAGTCTGACTTATACCCTGGCTGGGATGGGACTTCCACACACTTCCGAGCTTTCACCTGGTTTGGGGTATTTGGGGTGGGGGAACAGGAGGAGTTCATTGGGAATTCTGCCACTAGACTTTTCAAAATGTCAGGAGGTTGGTAAGATGTCAGCGTTCAAGGAAAGGATTCTTCTCTGGTCTGGTAATTGGGAAGCACAAAAACCCAAATTCCCACGGTACTCTAATAACTGGGGTGGGCTGGTGGCGGTGGTGGACATCACAACTTCCTAAATGTCAGCTGATGCCTGCATGACCCATTCCTCTTGGATCAAGTGCTGCCAGAGCAGAATGGGGGAAATCAGGACGATAAATAGCAAAGGACAGGATTTTCACTCCTCAGAAGTAAAGCAGACCTCGGTCCTCTGCCTCCCCTTCCATTCCTCTCCTTTCTTGCTCTTCCCTTTGGAAGCAGAAACTTCTAAAATTAATGCCACTCCAAGCCCATGAAAAAGCTGTTTTTCTACCATAGTGGATGTTTACACAGGAGAGGCAACTCGAGGGGAAAAGGCATTCTGGGAGGGTGGAGGGACGCGTGTTAATCTGTGCTGTTGGAGTCTTGTGCAGTATTGCCTATAAGCAACTCTGGGCTGTTTTTGATAAATTACCATGTTTAGAGATAGGTTTGGCTCTTAAGGGCTTAGTTTTATGAACAAAGTCCGTAACGATGTTTGCAGCCTCTGTCTGTCTTTTAGCCCCTTTGGCTTGACTAGAAGCTCTATGTTTAGTTTAAGCTCAGTCTGGAAGATATAACAATTTTGCATTAAAAAAATGAGGAAATCATAGGAAGAAAAACCCTTTGCTTTTTGGATGAATCTTACTGATAATTTGCTAAAGCTCATTTGAATTTTAAGCACTTCTTTAATCTTCAAAGGCTAAATTGCTTTATGAATATGCATGGTGTGGGCAGACTTCAGTTCATTACCTAGTTGTAAATTCTAATGACCATTAGGTCCTTCCAGTAATTGCGAATTGTTTTGCATTTTTGATTGGCCTATTAACATGTACATTCGGTGCACATCAGGCTGGCCTGTCAGCCTGCTGAAGGAGAAAAAAAAGGTGAAAATTGTTTATAGCACCAAGATTCTTAGATTTTCAATCTTGCAAAATTGATGATGTAAAAAAATTAAAGCAGTGTTTTTTCTTCTCAAGATTGAAAGTTCACCAAGAGATTTGACATATTTAATTTACATGATGACTTTGCACTCCTTCATTAATGCAATTTGCATATGAAGCTGTTGTTAATCACTTTTGATCATGTTTTGTGTATTAGCTGCCTCAGTGGCTCTCCTCCTCAGATGCCCCAGTAGAAAGAAGCAAAATGATGCCTCTTCTTGCCAAGTTTCCTTTAGTGAATTGAGGAATTAGAAGTCTAACCTTGAGTAATTACATATGTTTTATCCGTTTTCTTTTAATGTTAAATACAGTTTGTGGACGTGTTGGCTGGAAATTGTTCTCATTTGGGGAGAAGACTGTAAAATTTAAGTATGTGATGGAGGCACATCCAGAGATGCACAGAAATATGGATTGCCTGTCTGTCCTGCACACACACTGTTGGGCAGGTTCGTTGTTAGCAGTTGGATGATAGGCTTAGATGTTCCAGTATTAAGACGTCAGGTTCCTACTTTGGAAGAGAGAAGGCTACAATCCTTTCTAACAGGCTTTGGGTTTCTTAAAATAAATGGCTAGCACCTTCACAACGTTTTGGGCCTGGGTTTGGATGACTCTTTTTTTATCTTTTAGGTCCAGTAAGTTTTCCTGTCCTGAGCTGCAGGGTGTTCTCCTCTGGCAGGTCAAAGTAAATCATGGTCCCCAGGCTGCCCCCTCCTCCCCATGCCTCTCTCAAGGTACATCAGTGCCCTGGTTGTAAAAACAAGGTGCTAACTAACGGTTTCTGACTTTCTTGAGAGCCTGTGATTTTAGTGTTTGCCTTTGCTGTGGAATAGCCTCTGCTCTATTATTGATGTTCGTCTTTGGTTTATGAGTTTATCACTGGTTAACAAGCAGAATCAGAACACTGAAACTGCTATTCTGATTAAAGGGAATGTTTAATGAAAGAAAATAAATTGTGATGGAAAATGAACAGTGTGTAAGAAACATAACTATAATTTTAACCTCTGAGGGACCTAGCCTTGCCCTACCGTGACTTCCATCCATACCATGCTAAAAGCATGCTTCAGTTCAAAGTTGTTAATATTCAGCTGGGAAACAGTATCCAGAACACAAATAAATTATTAAGTGCATGAACTTTTTAGGCAGTAAGATGAACTGATGGGGTCCATCTGTGAGATCCAGGGGCTTTTTATTTGTGTGTGTCGAGCGATTCTGCCCTCTCCGACTTCACAGCCTTTGGTCTCCGGCCAACTGCATGCATAATTGATTCCACACGCACTATCATTTTCTTGATGTAATTGCTTTACTAAGATATGATGAAATCTAATGGATAATTTGCTATTTGAAAATGGGCAAAAAAATCTTCATACTTTATGTTGGGGGTGGGTGGGGAGTGGAGAAATGGGGTGCTCAGGTGACCGAGTAGTTAAGAAAGCAAAACAAAACAGACAGGACTCACTAAAGCAGCGTGCGCCTGCCTCAGCCACGTTGGCTGTGGATGGGAAGGTCTTTGTGACATATGGAAGCCAGTGTATAAATCTCTCTATCTCATATCAACCCCCTTCATTCCTTCTCTCTCTGTCTCTCCCCCAAACTTTACAAGAAAGGGATCCTAACAAGGTAAAAAGTAAACAATTTAGTCATCGTAAGCCTTATTATTCAGTCTATCCAGGAGTTTTGCCATGTCGGTTTATTTAACTTCCAGGAATGTAAACACTGACAACACAGCCCTCGAAGCAGCAAGAAAGATTACAGTATTAGAGTTAAAAACGCGAGCATGGAGTAGCTGTGCTTTATACTCAGCTATAATAACACTGTACATTGAAATGTAATGGTAAGTCAAGACCGACTGGGAACTTCTGCTTATATGGAGTACAAATTTCACTCTAATAGATTGGCATAATCTAGTATACCCAGAGTAGATTGTTATATAATGGAGAAACTGTATAAATGTCAAGTACACAAATAATTTTACAGGAAGTAAATGAAAAGTATTAGAATTTCTTAAATCACCATTAAATTTTGTTGGTGGGACAATCTCATTAGCTCCCTCAAAATCATGTGTGGCTTTGCATAAGCCTTTCGGAAACGTATTTTGAGGGAATTTACAGACGTTGAAACATTGTTTTAATCCAAACCAGTTCATGCTTTAAATGTACCTTAAAAAAATTGTAGTTTTTCAAAGTACTTAAAGGGAGTGGAGGACTAGAAAGCATATAAAGCAAATCCATCTCACTGTGGCAAACTGTTTTTCAAGTAAAGTCATAATAATGAACAACACATGATGTGAAATTTGATCAGCAAACATATACTTATGCCAAGGAATTTTCTTTCTTTCATTCTTTTTTTTTTTTTTTCACCATTCACATACCAAGGTTCTGTAAATCAGTAAACCAGGCAGAGTGACTGTTGTAAGGGGGAGACCAAACCCTAATATGCAGAATGGCGCAGAAGCTGTTGTTTTAGAGAAGCATTAATGCCACTACCACTAACAACAACAACCCCAAAAAACCCTTTTTACAAAACTGGAAATGACAGAATAGTTTTAAAAGGAAAAAAGAAAAAAACTACTACCTTCTGACGCTCAAAACTTCAAACTATTAATAGACCACCAGTGAGATAGACTGCCTTTGTGCCTTGAAATGCAAAACGAGGGAAATAATTAGCAGAGGAACAAAATTCTCAAAATTTGAAGAACTTCTGTGATTACTGGGGGTACAGTGAAAAGAAAATGCAAATTTCTTCCTGATCTTAATTAGATTCGATTGTGCGGTGGATGTGTTGGATTTGGGGGGAGGGGTGGGGGCAGGGAGTGCGGCGGGTGGGGTGAGGCCCAGGCTGAGTGACTGGAGACAGGTTAGCAGGGCCAGGCGCTGTGGCAGGAACAAAGGCGGCTTCTAGCGCTGGTGCAGTATAGGGTGCCTTGAGCCAGATGCTGATGGCGCCGGGATTTCATTTGTCTTTCTTTGGGGCGGGTGGACACTGACTTAACTGCTGGGGCCGACTTACCAAGCAAAAACAGCCTGTGGCTAACTTTTCCTGACCACATAGGTAAGACATTATGAACCCCACCTTGGGCTCTAGAGCCATCCATTTCTCATGGTGGCATCTTTGCAGAGCCCCACACCAGGGCATAGCCCAAACACGCACTTGAGAGTTTAATGGTGGTGGTTGATCAGAGTTCTGCCAAAGTGTGTGCAGCAAGTTTCGTTGGCTGCATTTCCCCTTGTGTGAAATAATAAAAGCCCTGGCCAAGGCTTATGAATCTATTTTTGTTTCATTAATATTATTTATTATGTATTTTATTAATATTTTTAGGAGGGACTGTGCTCTCATTTGACCATTTGTAGTTATAATTAATACATTCCGTACTGGTTGTAAAAAGTGTACTTGCATTTAATTGCAAGTCAGGATAAATTAATGGATATGATTTAAAACAAAACTCACTTAAAATATTCTTGCAAGGAGCAAAGGAGGGGGCAGCCCCTGCATTTAATTTATTTTCTGGGTGAGTGTCAGTGGTGAGAAGGTTGGAGGACCTGGGAGGGTCTAAAGGGATCTGGGGAGGTATGTGCAGGATGGTGGGGGCACAGAGGGAGAGTGGAAAACCTGCCCAGGAGGAGGGCCATCCAGGAGCTCTGGTCTTTTCTTTAATTTCTGAGGTTGCCAGGAGGGGCTTAAGCAAAGTGGTCAAGTCCATCTGCTCTGGAGAAGGTGGTAAAGAAAAGAGGTTAGTGGCAAGAGAGAAGGAGCACAAAGGGAAAATTGTACGTTGGGAGCATTGCTCTCCCTGGCCGTGGTGTAGCCAGACTGGTTTAGCAGACAGAATGATAGATTGTTTTGTCAAGGGTCCCAGGGTGCGCCCTGAACTTGAAGCACTTTGTTTATCTTGAATAGAAAGGGAAAAGCGCAGACATAATCGATGTCTAGTTTTTAGGAGCTCGAAAGAGGTAGGAGAACAGAGAAGACTCCGGGAGGGGCAGGGGCTGTGGGGGAGGTGCGGGCCCTGGTTGTGGCTGTCCATTAACAGATGAACTTGGCCAGGGGCCAGGCTTTAGATGAGAGCGTGTCAGGGCCCCAGTGCAGCCAAGCCTTTTCAGTGTCTCCCCGCCTTTTCTTTCTTCTTTTTTCTTTTTCTTCTTCTTCTTATTTATTTTTCTTTAAATGCCTGCTGACTGTACATCAAATACTCTTAGGTCTTTTGGCTAAAGGCAGAAAAATAATAATAATAATTAATAAATAAATAAATTAATTAAATCAAAAGACACACAGGTCAATTATTTTGTTCTCCTCTGAACCAGTTGGGGCCAGTCTTTTGGCTGCACACATGGGGTTCTATCATCTTTCCTGGCTTCCCACTGGGGGGAAAAAAAAGAGTTGTGATAACGCCAGTAACCCAAGGGCCCTGGTTGGGAAGGGTTGGTCACGTTCAGGAGACCAGTGTGTGAGCTCGAGGCTGCAGCAGGGCAGGGCCTGGCTTAGTGGGGCCTGTATGTGCAGGTAGGAAATTGGTGGAAACAAAACAAAACAAAGATTTAAAATTCTAACTTGTTGGAAAGGACCTGTGAATTAATCTGTTGGTGACTGAGAAAGATAATACTCAAGAAAGGCCCAGGAAAGGCCAGGGATGGGGAAAAGGTGCCCAAGGAAGCGTCTCAGAGCTGATGATGGCAAACCCATGTGTTTGGGCTGGTTTTGTTCTTGATTATCTTATCTTTCTTGGTCTGTTTCTGTCTTTTTTTAGTTTATTGTGACATTACGCATTCCACATATGAGAGTTGGCAAGCGCGAGTCATCAGCCCAATAACTTCCTGACATTTTTAGCTCTTTTAATGTGCAGTCCTAACCCTCCTGCCACCAATGGCGAGGTAATTGAATTTTCCTGTTACTTACTGGCAGGTGGCATGTTCTGGTTCCCACCAGAGGGGCTACTGGGGCTAAATCTGGGTTCATAGCATTCCAGCTAGGAAACACCAGGGCTTCCAAGTGGTTTGGGGACCTGTCCGAAATGCCATTCACACAATAATACTTTTCCACCCCCACGGTTGCCTTGAAAAGGTGCCATAGTGAACATTGGTACAAAATGTGACAAAATCATGTTTCTGTCTCTAGGCTGAAGCCTCATAAGGGAGGTGGATTTTTATCCTCCTTTTTTAGGGGCAATAGAAACTGGGAAATTTGGGAGCCTCTGGGCTCATCCTACTGATAACTCATAAAACTCAGCTTTAAATGTAGTCTGCTCTTCCGTCTAGGTTTATTTGTAAGCTGAGTTGGTAAGAAAGGGAAGAGGGGCTGAAAGAGGGGTATAAACTCTCAAAAATATGTTCGATATCCTTTCTTTTCAAAACTCTTTGGTTTCTAGTTACATGAAGTACCAGGGTTTGGACTGAGGTTGAAAAGATGCTGCCCTCTCTAGTTGCGTGATCTTGTGTGGTTTTCATCTCTCCAAGCCTCAGTTCCCTCATCTGTAAAGTGGGGGGAACCTTAGAACTCACCTCGTGGGCCACATGAGAACTCTGGGGGCATCCGTCTTAGTACTGGACCCAGTTAAGGTAAGCACTTACCAAAGGGCCAGTTTTTATTATGACTCATGACTTGGGACTTTTTCTCCTATAAGAGCTGGAATGGGATGCTAGGTTGAGGTAAGAGGAGAGGAGAGCATGTGGGATCTAAAGAACTCAGTCTCTTTATGCCTCAGGGTGACTCCTTCTGTTTGAACCTGTGGGGATGGGTTCTTGGGTGGGGACAGATAGCAAATCCTTTGAGGTAGGATGATGAGGGACAGGGCCAGGACCATTGGCAGCTCCCACAGGGCATAGGGTTCCCCTCTCCCCATAGACATCTGCTGTTATAAGGAGCACCATCCTGGGTGTGCGATCTCATCACCCTGGATTAGATTTCCGCTTGAAGAGAGTTTGGACAAATCATCTAAACCCTCTGTGAAATGGAAACAACCAAAGTCCCTACCTTGCAGGGTCCCTGAGAGAGGTAAATGAGAGAAAGCACATAAAATCATCTGCCATGCTGGATGCCCATGAAGGGTGGCTGTAGTGATCACTCTGTGCCTAATGTGCCATTACTCCACCCACATCAACCCTGGAAAGGAAGTCCTCACAGCAGCCCCATTTAGTAGTGCGGAAGTTGAGGCTCATCAGGGGTCAGATAATTTCCCTGAGGGGCCACAGTTAGTAAGAATTCAGCCCTTTGGCTTCCAGTCATTACCCTCTTCTACCTTCTCAGTAGGTTTGCAGCTTTCTGCACTGGGGTTGTGCACCCACTGGGCAGGAAGTTCGGTTGGCCCTCCCATGGGTCCTGTGGTCAAGTTTTTCAGTCTTCTGGGAAAGAGAAGAATGTTCCCGTCCAGCCCTGGGGCGGATGTCCTGGGCATGTTGGAGGGCCTTGGAGCAGTTGGAACAATTGCAATGTAAGGAATCCTGCTTTGCAAGTAGTTACTTCCCTATGTGTTCAGAATGAGCCAGAAACTGGGTGAGGGTCTTGTGAAGTTGAGGGAGAGGATTTATTGTTTGTGTGTGCTTTGGTTGGAAGATAGCAGTGGGCCAACCAAGAAACCAAGCTGGGACTTTTAAGCGCTGGTAAATTCTAGCTTTCAGCAGTTCTGTGTCTGGTCTCTTTGGCATGAGCTTTTCTGGCCACACCTTCGAAGGGTGTGGAGTCAGAATTACTCTGTGAGGAGAGACCGTGGGAGTGTGTAGTGGGTGGGGGGAGGGGGTTGTTGGGGACAATGGATACTGGGGGCAATAATCGAGGGAGGTTTTTGTTTCTGTCCAAAGAAGCACTGTGGTAAAGCTAACCGAGCAGGCAGGCTAGCAGACTCGAGGGCAGTTTTGAATGGAAACTGCGGTCAACAGCTCCCTATGATCCACATGTGGCTTTCCCCCAGGCGAATTTTCAGCTACACGGTGCCCTCCCCCATTTATTCCGCAGGCTGCTCTGACACCATTAATATTTGCTGAAGCAAGACCTGAGGTTCCTTGCAGAGGGATTACATAATGTGTTCAAACCCAAGTGTCTGTGTTTTCCTCACATTCGCCATCCATTTATTCATCTGCAGTAGTCAGGAAACACCTACTGTGTGCAGAAGCCCCACGGGGAGTGGAAGGTTGGCAGAAGAGAACACTGTCACTTGAAAAGTCCTGTTCCACCTGAGGGAGGCTGTTCAGATTTTGTTACTGAGACGTCGACATCTGCATGAACCCAAGGGGCCTTCTGAATTGGAGGTGGGGATGGAGGTGACTGCTGAGAATACATGTGGGCAAAGAGCTCCAGACTGTCAGTGGCAGTCTGCCCAGGATGGCCTGGTTCATCCTGCCTGGCTGCGGTCAAGTCTCCACCTCCTCCCTGCCTCTTCACTTGGTGCTCCACATTATCTGTACATACTCCTGGTTCAAGAGTGGAGTGGGGCTCCCTGGTGGCCCCAGAAGAGAAGCTCTTGGTTGTATTTGCTGAGACTTCTGGACTGGAAAGCCGAAATGGTAAAAGGAATGCTGTTGCTTTAGAGCCCCCCAACCCCCACGCCCCCCTGTTTTCCTTTTATTTCCTTTAAAAATCAGGCCAGATCTCTGATGGTGGCCTTCTGTTTCTTTCTCTTTTTTTCCCGTTCTGCCTTCGTTAAGGTAAGCATGAATTTAATGTCCCAAGAGGCAAACTGGTGACCCTTCAGGCCAAGTGCCTGGATGTGGCAAAGCTACAATAAATATCGAATGGTGAGAGCAATG
Source organism: Sciurus carolinensis (assembly GCF_902686445.1). Lineage (NCBI taxonomy): Eukaryota > Metazoa > Chordata > Mammalia > Rodentia > Sciuridae > Sciurus > Sciurus carolinensis. The sequence goes on from NC_062225.1 coordinate 43,095,865, forward strand.
GAAATTTAACAAAGCCATAACGGAGGAGACCTCAGAGGGGCAGCGGACTGGTTAAGAGGCTGTCGGATGAACTGGGTAGTATTTCTACTTCAACCTGATTGAAATGTCGACTAAAAATCAATGCTGTTGACTAGTGATAATTTACAATGTTCCTGGCGCTAAGTAGTTCCCCGCTTAAGAATGCGTTGGCCGGGCAGAGATTAGTGCAGGGAGTTGTGTGTGTCACTATGAATCAGACGCATTATAGGTCAGCCCTTTATTTGTCTCATCATGACTTTTACACAGTTGTCATGTAATTTATGGCTGCTTTCACGTTGTCAAACATTTTCATTGCATCTTCTTCTTTAACACAGTCCTGACACTGACGTGCTGCCTTCGAAGGCTTGCTATTGTTTCATAATCCGAGAGGAGGCCTATAAACCATCAAATTACACTATCTTCGGGCTAATCTAAATGCGCTGCAGATTAAAATCAGAGCTCATTTGTCCCTGATGCAAATTATTAAGTTCTAATTATAAATATCCATTTAATTACCCCATACATTTTTATTTTGCGGACCCTTTTGAGCACTGCTGTCTGCGACGGGGGAGGAGGCATAGGAGACAATCTGCGGTAATTAATGTACACTTCCCAAATGGTAAAAGATAAACATATGCTGCTTTGTTTGGCTTATTTATTGATTGATTAGATGTATAGAGACTTTGGCATTGGCACAATCTGAAGTTGAGATCCTTTTAAAAATGAAAACTATTTAAAAATCTTTTGGGAAAGAAAGAGCAAATTATAGCCAACCAATAGCTTTCTGTTAGAACACATCATCCTAAAATAGGGGATTCTGCATTTGATCAAATCAACACTTTCTGAATTTGATCAAATCTAGATTTTGCAGGAGTTAAGGGTAAGAGAAACCATGCCTATTTTGTACCTAGAATGCGAAATCATTGTTACAGAAAAAAGCCTATACTGTTTAAAGAAACTGCATCCTTTTTCTGAACCCTGCTGCAATCCTCTGCTAGAAAATAATAGTATCCGCCTGTGATGTGAAGATATTTCAGCCGAGAGCCTTATGACAAACTGTTTTTGATTACCAAACAATAAATTAGGAAGGAGATCATGTAAAAATTAGTAAAGACCTTATAAATAGATATTTACCCTCCCACGAAAACAGTGGAAAAGTTACTAAGACTGGGTGGAGGTGGGAGTGAGTCGTGGTCTTTGGGCATTCCAGATTTTTCTAGAACCAAATGTTGACTTACAATGATAGTAAAAAGGCAGTGGTCTGAGAGCCAGGACATCTGAGTTCTAACCCTGGTTGTGTCATGCTGTGGGAACTTGGGTTCCCATTACGTTTTGTCATTTTGGTTTTCTCATCTGTAAAATGGGTCATTTGAACTGGGTGGATCTCTGAGTTCCCATCACATGCCACTGTGGACACCACTGGCCAATTCCTCCTTCCTCTTTTTGGAATCTGATTGCTGAATGGAGCTCACTTGCAAAAAGGGCAAGAGTATTTTCTTGATTTACCTCAAAGATAGAAGCTGTCATGGGGATGAAGGCTTGGGCTTAGGATCCCCTAGCAGAAAGCTTAATGACATCTTTCAAATTGCTGGAAGCTAAATTGAAGCCTGGTGTCATGGAATGGTGACAATTCACAGAAGTTTCCAGCCTTATAAGAGTTCTCCATCTTTTAATTGTTGCAAGCTGTTTTTTGATAAACTCCAAAGAATGTAATGTGTACTTTCTCCAAGCTTGCTTTTTTCTTTTTTGGGGGGGCAACTGTAACTACGTCAAAATAGAAATACATTTGAAAAAGAAGTTAGTTGAATTCAAACAACCAGGTATTTTAAATTCAATTAACTGACTGAATTCAATGATACTTTCCTCCTTCCTTCTCCTAAAAGCTGGTTTCTCTGTATGGACATAGCCTGCATATGCTGAGTTCTTGGAGTTTCACATTCTTGCTTGTTAAAGGCATCGGATGCAACATGTTTAGAAGAACTCTCCCTCTGTTAGTGTTGGAAGGCAACATAAATTGAGGGAAAATGTTCTTTTTTTTAAATTCATCATGTAGGTAAAAGCATATGGCCTGTTCTAGGACATGTGATCTTTGTAATCTACTTTCTAAACTTGGTGCTTACTATTGACTTTTAGTGCGATGTTTCCGTTTTCCATGCTGTCCAGAAAATGCTGTTTATACATGGCATTAAATTAGGTATAAGATGATGTTTTCAGAAGCATGCCAAAAAGGAGCATTTGAAATTATCCTTTGGACAGGGATTATCTGAAACTTTCTTTTATGATCTCTTGTGCTTAGGAGAAGGGGAAGATGAACCAGTTGTGAAATATGTGTTCCTTGCTGGACACAGTCACTCTTGAGATCTATAGCTTCAATAAAAAAGTAATTTATTTAAATTACTGCCTCTTTAATTTATAATGTTTGGGGGATTTTTATTAGGAGTGCTCTGTAAGGGCATTAGCTGTTTCAGATTTTGCATGCTCTTCTGTCTGGCAAACAACAACAACAACAACAAAACCCCCAAAATCAAGGAAGAAAAAAAACGAGGAAAATAAAGTTTAGCCTTGACCCAAACCCAAAGAAGATAATGAACCGATGGGATGAACGGTAACTACTAGAGGCTCTGCTTTCCCCTTTGGTTATTATCTGAAAGGAAAGCATGGTAACATTCATGCCAAAGAGGGGACAGAATATGTATTCAGACAAGAAGTTTAGGATTTCATAGCCTGATATTCTCTCTTCTCTTCCCATGCCTTATTGTACTGTGCAAATGTATCGGCCGTTTTATTGTTAATGTATGATAGGAAGTGGCTGCTAGGACAGTCTTGGCTTGCTAATGGGGTCAGCTGTGTCACAATGTGATATATGGATTATGTTTACCATGGCATATTTTGTTTTCGAACTGGGCTGTGAGATGGGAGCAGATGATAAATGAAGAGACCCTACAGTGTTCACACTAGTTCCTGTGGTCCTGAGTTTCCCAAACAATAAAGCACCCCTGATAATGTAGAGGTATTTATGGGGACATAATTGACTTTAGAGTTTGAGATCTCTGGCTGAAGTTTAAGATGTGATAATCCATTACATTAATGCCTTTGCTTAAAGCTCCTATTTGACTTAAATAAATCATTTAGGATTTGTTCATAAAATTGTGGTCAATTCATGGACTTTTGGGCTAGATGAGTAACTTAACAGTGGCTCTTTGTGCCTTGGTGATTCATTTATTTGAACTCCTATGTGTTTGTACAATTGCTAAAGTTATTTCTCAAGTTCTACCTGGCAATGATTGTTCTTCCTAAAGAACACATGGAGGAAAAACCCTGAACCATCATAAGATAAAGTATATATATATATATATATATATATATATATATATATATATATATATACTTTTATGTATGCACACAGATACTGCATGTGTATATATACATGTCTACAGAGAGAGAAAGTATATCTTTAGGAAATTTAGTAGAATTTACCATGATTCCATTAAGTTTTTAAAAATTGTTCATGAAGATTTCACTTTTCTTCAAATTCCAATCTAGTCAAGCCCATTTTGTACTCTATGACTCTATGACAGTCTCTTATTCATGCAGCCCTGGATGGAGGGTCACAGTTGCAATTTAGGGACCAGGGTCCCAGGCAGTAGTCCAACATGGCAGCCTGCCCTCTTCACCTCCACTGAGTTGAGAAGGCCCTTCCTTCTTCTTTCTCTCAACACTTGTTGCATTGAAGCCTTCCTCTTTGAGAGATCGCCTGTTTCCTGTGACGTGCCTCTGCATCTGGTTAAGTTGACTTCAGTAATCTGTACATAGTTACTTCTTACTTATTTTGTATCCTGAAAGGTATCAAGTCCAACAAGCTTTTACCCACCAAGCCTACAGAAAAAAACAGCCAGGCAATTTTTGTTTCAATCTCTGTGTCTCTCTGGAGCACTAGTTCCAGAGGCTGATCAATAGGTTTTATTGTAGACCTCACTGTCTCTAAAAGCATTGTGACCTTATCCTGTCTAAAAATAGTATTTGCTCTTGCCTGCAGAACCTTGACCTGTGAAAACCCATTTGGAACATAACTGACATATCTAGTCAGCTGTAGATCCAAGACATGCTCTGTGAATGAATTCTGTGCAGAACCATCCAAGAGAACACATTCTCAGAAGAGAAACAAGTACCAGTTCTGAACACTGGGAACGCACATGCTTGTCTGTGTGGTCATGGGCCACAAGGTGGGGCGCCAGGAAGACTCGTGGCCCTCGGGGCAATTAAGAGGGGTGAGGACTGTCAAAGAGGACTCCTGAAGGGTGCATTTAAGCCCTCAATAGGGCAAAGGACAGCAATGGGCAGGAGTTTGGACTTTGTATGTATGACATGCAATGGGGCTTTAAACAGGGTCTGTGACTCTGTCGGAGCATGTGATTTCCCCCAGTGCTTTCCTTGGCAGCTTCAGTCTTGAACCCTGGTGGAGGGAATCCCCTGAAGCATGACCCAGATGGGAAGAAGTATTTCTGAGTTTTAAGTAACTGCTCTATTTGGTGATAAGGAATTATTGTCACTCTTTTTTTTTTTTTTTCCCCTTTAGGTGTGATAATGGTTTTGTGGTTGTGCTTAAGAGAAAATAAAAAAGCCCTTATCTTTTAAAAATACATATTGAAGTATTTACTGATGAAATGATATGATGTCTGGGATTAACTTAAATAATCCAGTGGGCAGGGGAGGTGATAGGGTTATAGATAAGACAAGAACAGCTATGAGTTGCTAGTGGCTGATGCTGGATGATGTGTTCTAGGGAACTGGCTTAGACTACTCTCTCTACATTTGTATATATTTGACATCTTCCCTCAAATATAGGTACTGTGTGACTGGTAGAGGGCAGAATGACCTTGCTCAGTGGTTTCTACATTCAGGGATGGGCTCAGGGTAGGGAGGGGGCAGGTGTCCTGTGAGGAGGAAAATATCCTTGAGCTGGATCTTTTGTCTGAAACTTGGTTGTTAAGGGGGCCCTCTTGGGGTCTGTGCTGTGCATTGTTCCCCATTCTCCTGGAAGAAAAGAGAACCCAAGCCTTTTGCAGTGCGTGAGGAAGAGTTGAAGGTGAAGTTTGGCTGGGTGTCAGCTCAGATGCCTCTTTTTGTTGCAATGGGTGTTGGGAAGAAATCAGGGAAGTGTCCACCAAGTTGGCTGTGTTGGTGAAGACACGGCTAATTGAGCCCTGGCCTTAGAGAATGATGATTTGCCTGAGAGGAGGCTGACCTCACTCTGTGGAAGGAGCGGGCAGAGAGTGCTGTCAAAGTCTCTGCAGCGTCCCTCTTGGAGGACCTGGGTGTAGCCCTGGAAGGATGAGAGGGAGCAGGACAATAATTGCAGACATGGAAAAGGGAGTTTTTCAGACCATTGGAGGGTCACAAGGGAGCCAAGGTGGACTTGGTCTCTGCTGGATCTGCTGCCTGGAGGCTGAGACCAGCCTCCCTGTGTCCTTCCTGGGCCTGGGTCCCTCTGGTTTCACAAAATGTCGGCTTCCGCTCTCGCTTCACGCAGAGGCTATTATTAGCAAGTGTCACTCAGTTATCTGAGAGTGGTGCTTTTAGCTGCCATCTAAGTGCCCGACACTTGGACTTATAGCAGATTAAATTAAATTTTAGGCTGGTTTGGCTTCATTGGCGGTAGACAATAGGAGCAACTGTTGTGGAAATGTAAACTGGCACCCTCAAGGACCTCTGTGTGTGTGTAGTATGTGAGTGCAAGTGACTTGTGTGTGCTCTCATGAGCACGTTTAGAACTTCTGAGCGTGTGGGCGACTCTTGGGAGAGAGCAGGGACTTGACTAACCTTCCAAGAGTCACCTGCCTCTCCCACTGTGTGAAGATGTGGGAGGTGCCATGGTCTGGGTCTGGGGCTGACCACTAGGCTGCATCTTCTTGTCCTCTCTTCCTATTTCATTCCTTCCCCAAAAGTGTTCAGATACAGAGTTTCTCAAACTCAATTTTATGATTGCTTGATGAGGGGAAAATAAAAACTGGAGTGATTTTTTTTTTCTTCCTTCTACTATTTGCACACCCATGTTAGTGTTTTTCTGCAAAGAAAGGACTAAGCTTGCATGGGAACACCAGTGGAGATCAGCAGGAGAATTGTGTAGCACTGACTGTCTGGTCTGTCAGTAGTATAGGCAGCAGATTCCTATAGGTCCAGCAAGCTGACCAACATGGGTGTTGGGGGTTGACGGGACATCTGCTCTTTTTGATTCAAATACCTTTACTTGCTTCGGTGTTCTGTGAATTTAGGACCTTTATGCCTCATAATGTTGAGTCAGAGCAAAGCAGTGTACATCAAAGCCCACTTATTTAAAATTCTTCAGAAAACTCTGTGGGGATAATTTCTCCTTCTTCTAAACGGAATGCAAATGTGTATGTTATTCCACAAAAGGGCGATGCTCTTTACTTGTATAATCTGGATTTTTAAAAATTCTGTGGCACTTGATTTCAGTTCTTCAGATTCCAGAATTTATACTCACTGATTAGTAATGCATTATGCAAATAATTCAGTTTACATATCCAAATACTGTTTTGCATCATTCACACCTCAAGTCTTGGGAAAAAAAAAAAAGTGAAATGTTTCCTCAAAATAAACAAAACCTGCAGAAGAGTTTATTGTAAGGGTGAAAATTAGAGAGGCATCCATTTGCCTGGGAACTTTGGAGGAGATTTTTAATACTCCTGCATAAATAATTTTGCAAGTTTATGTTTTTTTCCTTTTTTTGGCTCCTACCCACAGGATGTGCCATTCATGGCATATTGCATTATCTTTGGCTTCTGAATTTTTCAATTTTGTGGAAAAATAAGCCATAACATACATAATGTACACATTTATTCAGAGACATATACAGCCATAAATGAAAACTTGGGCTGAATTGTTTGAAGGAGGTACAATAATTGCATATCACTGACATGATTCTTCTGCAAGAGAGAGAGGAAAATAAGTAGGTGCAAACTTTTAATGTCCCATGTCAAGCAAGCTAGCCCAACATAGCCATGAATTCCCAAGTTATGGATTGGCAAATGGCAGTGTCCTAAGAAAAATCTCTCTCTGATTTCATTGGTTTTTTATTATCATTGGAGCAGTTCAGGAGAATGCAGAATATGACCAAGAGCCCTTGTCTGAATAAACAGGCCCCCATGCCTACATGAGAGGCTAAACCAGTGACTTCCAACCCTATATGGCAGGAGAGAACTGGACCCAGAAATCTGCACAGGATTCCACTGGTTCCAACCTCACTCTCTTGAGCACAGCATGTGAGATTTCAATAGCGATTTTCCTCAGAAGGAAGGAAGGAAAGAAAGCAAGGACCTTCATTTCTGCCTGCAGCATGAGGAGCACAGCCGTCTTTCTCCTAGGATGCTCCACACCCCTCTCTCTTTATAGGTTATAGACACATTTTTGGCACAGCATAAAATAAGTGTTCCAGCATGTTTTTAATCTTTAACTTTCATGTCATTAAAAGTCTGATGTACTGACTTTCAGCTGCCTGGAGATAGTTCAGGGTGCAGCACCTGACAGGTGTAATGTTCTGTGTTTTATGTTTCTCAGTATGGAGGGCATAGAATCAAAAAGACTGCAAAATGCCTTAAAGATGTTGGTACCCATCGATACGGTCTTTAGGTTCTCTTTCTTGCCCCACTTTCCCATCTACAATTTTTTCTTTGGGTAGCACCTGTATTTATGAGGAACTCTTGGTGTACCTGGTAGAAAAGAAACTTCTTGGCTTGATACCACCTACCCCAGACTCCCTGCTTCCTGAGAGTGTCAGGATTGAACAATCTCCCTTCTCTTTGTTTTTCTCTCAAGGTCTGAAATCTGAGTGCCACAACTCTTTCAGAGAAAGACCTTTCCCATTGCCACCGATGCTAGGGAGGCAGACTTGGTGCTTCAAGTCTCCACTTAAGTGACAGCATACCAGTAATAAGCAGCCCTAGGAAACATGGTTGTGAATGATTGCATCTTAATATTTGCCCATTGAATAGCAGCATGCCAGTGGGTTGGTCCAGCTCAACTTGAACTTGAATAGTAATTGCTGAATCCATAGAGTGTTCCCTGCTGAAATCTTTGTGGCACCCCCTCCCCCTTGTCCTGATTTTGAAAGGACTATTTTTTTGGGGGGTGGGGTACTGGGGATGGAACTCAGGAGCACTCAACCACTGAACCATATCCCCAGCCCTTTTTGTAATTTATTTAGAGACAGGTCTCACTGAGTTGCTTAGTGCCTTGCTGTTGCTGAGGCTGATTTTGAACATGTGATCCTCCTGCCTCAGCCTCCCAAGCTGCTGAGATTACAGATTGGCCTGATTTTGGATGGACTTTTAAGGGAACTTCATAGTGATGAGTATGTTGACTCTCAGCATCCTCTGATGGACTCGTGTGCTCCCTCAGCCCTCTCTGGTGGGCGAGGATATGCAGGTCCAGCACCTTGCTTCTCATCTTGTCCCCCAAGTCCGTGTATGTGAGGTACTGACAAATGTTGCCCTCCTGTGTTTTCACCTGGTCCTTACCTCTCCTTTCCTCTCACCGCAGGCCAGGTAAGTTGGAATGTGATTTCACAGACATGATCTAGAATCTGCTGCAACACAGATCTTTAAACAGTAAATAGTTTTTAAACTTTAGTAGTGAGTAGTGACAAAATCCTATGGGTCTGCTTCACGACAGACTGTAAGACACCAGGTGGAACTGTCGGTCTAATTTGACACCTCCTTCGTCTACAATGTTTTATGTAGTATGGGAGCTCAGCAGATGATGGAGGGAATGAGATAAGATGATTTCAGGCCTAGACTTGTTGGAGGGAATCTGGGTAGAGAAAGAAAGAAAGAAAAAAAATGGACTTAATTCTTAAGATAGCTAAATCTTATTAATTATTTTAAAGTGTTTGAAAAAAATCTCCTCTTTTCTCCTAAAATTGACTGTTAGGACAAGACTGTTGTTCCTGTCATTGAACAAGAGTACCTGAGGAATCATGAGAGAAAGTATAGGTCTTCGAGTGCAGACATTTTCCTTCGTAGAAGAGCTGAGTAAATATTTATTGAGCATCTTTTATGTAGATGTAGAATCACGGAGTCGTACTATTTGTCTTATTTTATGGATGAGAAAGGCTGAGGCCGAGAGGGGAGGCATGTTCCAGAGACCACTGGCTAGGCAGTGATAGAACTGGCCTGGAACCTGGGGCTTTGCACTTTCAGGACCAAGTCACAGGGTCTCTCCAAGTGCTATGGGAACGCCCCCCCTCCCCCGCCCTCCTCCACCCTATTTCTCGGAGGCACTTGTGCCAACACTTTTATGTGTGACGCTAGAGGACTTCTCTGAACTGGAGCTTTGCTGAGGAGCCTGGCGCTCTCAGGGCCACACTTAACCTGGGGGTCCTATGGTAAAGCTCAGTCAACACTTGGCCACCTATGCCTGTTCCTTTGTGACTTCATCTCACCTACTCCCTTCCCAGCGCCTCTGCCCTGTGTTCAGGCCAGCCTTCCTGCCACCTTTCCTGACAGGGCTGTCCTGGGGAGGCAGTTCTGAGATTTTCAGTGTGCCCATAGAATAGCTTGACTTTCTTATTCAGATCATTGTCCATACTGGGTAGGTGAGTCAGGGTCGTGGGGGAACTGTACCCTCTCAGAAGCAGACAGTCTTAAGAATCAGCCAGCCTGTCCTCTTTTGCACCTCATGGTTCTATTTTTAAAGACATCTCTCAATAGCAGGAAATCCTTTCTTTTGTCTACCTTCAATCCCTCACACTTCAGTTTAAACCCATTTCCTCTTCAATCTAGAGAAGACAAAGTATGTTATCACCAGCATGTTGTAACATCTCTCATATTTTAAAATTCTTTGCTCTACTCTCTGCCACTGTGTCTGTCCTCTCTCTCCCTTGAAGGTAAACTCATAAATCTATTTTCTTTTTGCCCATTTTTAATTTTTGTTCCTGTCTTCAGAGGCTGCTAGTTTCCCAGATCTTTTACTCAGACACTAGTTTTGATGACTTCAGAGCATGGTAGCCAGATACCTGTTTTCCACATGCCTTCTTCTTACATCTGCATTCTTATATTCTTGCTTTTTTAAAAAAAACCCTTGCTTCATTGATGCCTCACTCTCAGCTTGATGTACACTAGGATTCCTAGATCTTCATCAGCCATCTTGGAGTGTAGCTGAACTTTCACTCCCCACTGTATTGATGCCACTTTTCTCCTTTCCCACATCTCCTGTCTGTCCTTGTCCATACTGAACTTGGTTCTCCTCTGCTGACACAAGTTCCCTGCCCACCTCTCCGCTTCATGGACTGAGGTAGAGTTATGATCCTGTCTCTAAATATACCTCCTCCCTCTTGGCTCCTCTCCCAGTGACAACTTCACCGAGGGTGAGAAGAAATACAGTGAGTGGCCTTTCTTGCCTCATTTTTTGGGTAACTTAGCTCAGGGGGGGAGCTGTTCATAACTTCCCACTGACATCTGAAGAACAAAGGTTTTAGAGGAGCAGAGCCCAGATTCCCTGTGAGCCAGTGAAGTCAAGTCTTTTTTGAGTTTCCAGCAAAACCTGTGTTAAAATAATAGGAGCGGGTCATTGTGTTTAGTAGTACAACAAAACCTAAGTGCACATAATAAGCACATCTTTTCTGCGTGCTGGGGTGAGGAGAGGTGACAAGGAGTGTGTAGGATGATATGAAAAGCATTACAGACATGGGAAAGCATTTCAGAGTACACAGATGTGGCATGAGTAATCGCAGGCATATAACCACAAGGCTAGAGTTTCAATCCCTGTCTCCCCCCACCCCCATCTTTTTTGTACCCCAGTTCAGTGAAGATTTAACTGAAGTGGTGAGAAAAGGGGCCACCTGCTCTTCCCACTCCAAGGGTTTTGTACCCCTGGACCCCTTTGTGGGTACTGTCCCAGCAGTGCCCAGACAGCATCCCCTGATCTTTCTCCGATTGACTCGCTCACTTCCCTTCCTGCCAAGTCCAGAGGTGACTGGGTAATCCCCACAGGGTGACCTCACAGTGAGCTGGGTGGCCTGGGAACTTCAGCCTCAGACCTCAAGTCAGGAGCAGAAATGGAGATGCTGGGATGCTGGGTGGTCAGGAGTGCTTAGGGACCCTGGTTAGGGACCTTGGGTCAGACCCTGCTTTTGTCTTCCCCATGATGCACTGCCACCTTCTCTCCTGAGCACGATGGCTGTGCTTGGGAAGGGTAGCCTGGGCCCTCGTGTTTGTCAGGTTGCCTGCTTCTCATCTCCATGGGCCATGTCCCCAGGTAACAGAGTGGCTGGGTGGGCATGGCCCAGGCAGACTCCACCAACAGCCTTCCCTTTGGAGGGGACATCGCTCTGGAACTGGTGAAGGGGATCAGTCGCATTCACAAGGCCTAATGGATTTTCTTATCATCTCCTCCCTAAATTGTACCCTTTAATGAAGGCAGAGATCATGTTTTAGTTTTTGCATTTTCATGGTGCCTCACATAATGCTGGTTCATATACGGCATTCTCAGTTAAAAGTGGTCCATGGAGATTGAGAAGCAGGCATGTAACAAATGTATGTGGGCCCAGGCTGCCTATCCAAAGCAGTGGAAAGGCCAGGCTTTGCCTTGAATTCCCTGGCTCCTTGTGATGAAATGAGAGGCTGGACAGGTTTACTTCCCACGTTTGTCCCTGTGGAGAAGACTGAAGGGTTGGGGTATGGGATGGTGTCTTTGTGGTCTTCGTGGAAAAGAAATGAGCTCTATATGCAGCTTCTGCCCCCATCCACCTGGAAGATGGTGTGGGGGAGGCTCTTCCCAGGTGGGCGAATGCTGGGGAGCAGGGGATGCCCTGGGGATATGGGAAGCTGGAGCTGCATCCTGTACATAGCCCAGAACTCTCCTCACTGGAGGAATGTGGTCCTGGTTCAGTGGGGACTGTGTGCTGCTTCCCTTCCGGCAGCGCCGACTGACTCTGAATTGCATTTAAAAGCTGATTCTTTCCTCTCTCCTCTTTCTCTCTCTCTCTCTTTTTTTTTTTTGGGTGTGCAAGACCTTTGATATTTGAGTAGGGAAATCCCTCTTATCAATGGAATTCACCGACTCTTACAGTGTGTTACCCTTTTCAGTGTGCAGTGGAGAGTCAACCAGACTAGATTGATTTGAACAATTCTGATTTCTTTCTTAAGCAAACAAACAAACAAACAAACTAAACCAGGAAAACAAAATAAACAAACGAAAACACAAAAAAACAAAAAATGCTACGTTGAACTCTGCTTTTAAATGACTTGTTCTCCAAGTCCCAGGATTGTGCAGAAATGGGCTGTCTCAGGACTGGCAACCCAGGGTGGCCTATAGTCCTCTGGTTCAGCTGTACCTTTCCATCTGCTTCCATCTGTGTGCTGGAGGTGGCCTAGCCTGAAAGCCTTCTCCTTGGAGAGCTCTAAGAGTGTCCTAGGTGCCCTAGGATGCAACTCTGCTATTGCTTGTGGAGGTGCTGTCAGGGAAGTTCTGGAGGAAGTGGCTTGTGTTACCAGGAGTCCAGGTGCATGCCTTAGCCTGAGCTCGGGCAGCCACCTGCCTTCCCTCCTTCGGGAATGCTGGACCTTGGACTGGGAGTATTCCAGATGGCATAATGAGAATTCAAGCCCTAGCCCAACACAAATGGGAATGGCCTCTCCTCCCTGTCTGCTCACTGGCAACAGGGGTGGCTTATTCTTCAGATTCTGGACTGTTTGTAGTCTGGGACTCCTTTGGGTGCTCAGCTCTAGAACAAGGGCTCAGTGCTTGTTCCCCAGGTGGAGGCATGACAGGAGTATTAGTTGTGGTGCAGTCTTTTTCTCTTTTTTTCCTTCTGTTCAATTATCTGTTCTGTTGTGGGTGTGAGTGGGGCGACTAAGTAGGTAGCTGACTCGGGAGGCTGGGAAGATCCAGAAACCAATGGGAAGCCTCTCACAAGATTCGAAGATCTGCTCCCAAGAGAAGCAGTAGGAGTTTGGAGAGAGGCCACCTTGGCGTCTACCCTGGTGAAGTGCTCACACCAGGTGGAGCTTTGGGGCACAGGGCTTCTGCTGCAGATAGCCTCACAGAAGTGGTGGAGGCAGCAAGCCCTCGCCACCTGGCAGTGAGGAAGTACACCAGTGGGATCAGGGATTGCACCTTCTGCCACGTCTGGGACCACACTCCTGTCTCCTTCTTGTGCCCTGTTCCACCACCTTGGAGCAGTGTCAGCTGCATAATGGGGATAAATGGGGACTGGGGCATGACAGGGGTTTACCTGGACGTGAGTCCCTCAGTCTCACAGGTAGCCATGGATGGAGGTGTGGTCCAACGTGACTTTGCTACTGCCCTGGGTGTTTGTTTTTGGGTGAGATTGATCTTGGAGCTGTTTATGGGGTAAAATGTCTTTCTCCTTCTATCATCCAAACGGATGATAATGCCTCATGGGTGGGCAACGTGGTCAGTCTTATTCATTCACTTCAGGTGTGTATTGTAGTAAAACTTGCTTGTTCTCTCACCCCTCATTAAAGGTGACTCACAGAGGAGGAACTGAAAGAAAATAAACCACCTTCACCAAACCATGAACATCACCAGAATGTGAACCAACTTCACGTAACCTAGGGGAGGCCCGACAATGACTTTCTCGAAGCCGTCTTAAAGTAGATAAGACGAGTTACTGGGAGCTTTAGTTTTCTTTAGACCTAAGCATTTAGAACTGAGAGGAGATCGGTCTCATCCAACTTTCATATTTTTTATTCAACGTGTGTCTGTCAAGCACTTCTCTATGCAGAGCCCTGTGCTGGGAACTGAAGAGGGAATGAGCGAGGCGAGGTAGGCTTCCTCCCTTGAAGCACACTTTCTCATTTGAGAGGCAGAAGTAGGGGGGCAGGGGTGGATAGAAGGGGGCAGATTCTTTCCACCTGATCGCACGACATGCAGCCAGAAAAGCAGAGGTACACAGGTCAAGTGATTTGCCAGGGCCATCCAGCCACCTGGCAGAGTTCAGTCACCAACCCAAATGAATTATTCCGAATCTTAAACCCATGCTTTCTCTAGTGCATCAGACTGCCGCCTTCAGCAACCCAACAGACTGATAGGTGGGGCTCTGAGTGCTTCTGAATTGTCCCTTCTCAAATATCCTAGGTAAGCAGACTAACTCTTTCACAGCCTTCTGGGGATGGTGAGCACACAGGTTCCTTCCCAGCTCTCTAGCTTTAACTGTTCTGGGCTTTTCGAGTTGTTGGTAGGAAGTTGCAAGTCTAGGGGACCGTATAGCTCCATTTTGGAGTTACTCTGACACTGGGAAGGGTTGTGGTTTGTTTGGCCCAGTTAGTTCTAAGTCCTGAGCTATTGCCTTTCTTTTCCCTTTGAACATCTCTCTACCCTATTGTCAGAAGGGCAAATTGGGGAGTGCGCCTGGACCTCTGAGTGGAGCAGAGGAAGCACCTCACATTCTTATTGATCTATTTATTTGAAAGACAAAAGTTTGTATCTCATTTACTTTGCTATTCATTCTGCTTTCTCTTCCCTTCATAAAGACAGTGCTTGAAGCTTAGAGAGTGAATGGCATCCCGCCCTCCATGTTTTACCTTATAAGCTGCTTCTTTGCCAGCTGCACTTCCAACTTATTACAGCTTTTCTGCGGCTTGGAAAATACGTTGACTGAGTGATGATTGTTTTCGTGAAATGGTGCAACATAGAAAGCAGTGGTTGTCATTAATAGCACCATTACGTAGAGTGTAGCTCTTTAAATCTTCAGTTTCAAATGAGATTAGTGCTCTGTTAATTTAAAATTGCCCCCAAAGAAGAAGAAGAAAAAAAACACCCAGAACTGTCGGAAATCAGAGGGAAGTATTAGCATTATGAAACATGTTAACAAGTGTCCATTAGCACTTTTTATCGACATGAATAGCATCTTTAAGTGTTTTATTGGTAAGAGAATAGAGCAGAGTCACATAGAATGGCATTACTTTCCAAATTGGCAAGTTCTTTTAATTCAGACTTCTCCTTGTTATTGCCTACTGGGGAGCAGTCATTCACCTGTCAAAAGGTATACCAGGGTAAGAAAGGGCACGTTAGCACTTCTGGCTGCATCCGGGGCTCTTGGGTGTAAGGAAATCTGTCCCTTCACTTTGTCTGCCTTCTCCTCTGCTCCACCCCCAGGAGGAGGGAGAGTCTGAAAGCATCAATGGAGGGAAGGTAATGCAAGGCGACTGGCATCTCAGGTTTGTGCCTGGCTAGTGTCCCCTGTGAGGCATTGAGTCTGAGAATGAGCCCTCAGCTGCACGGGTATTGAGGGGGGACCACCAAGTGGTGCTTGGAGTGGGTCCTTCCCTAGGTACTTAGCCTTTTCTCTTCCTGAAGTCTCCTTGTAAGCCTTGGGGAGAAGACCTTAATTAGTCTTTACTGGTATCTGTCAAAGGTCTCCACTCTTTTTCCCCCAAACCAGATGAACCCCACCATTTATATTATAATGCAAACATTCTTCCTTCTAGGCCTCAGGACCTGTGGGGAAAATGGAATTTGGCCCCAAACCAAACACCAAAGCCAAGTGCCCCAGGTTGAACTGCCTGACAGGTTTATAGATACAGTGTTGAGCGGCCTCTTGGCAGTTTGGAATTGTAAGGTTTGCTCATTCATTTTTCAACAAATATTTTGAACACCTGCTGTGTGCCGTGAAGTGCTCTTGGAGTTGGGCATACAGCAGTGGTCAAACTAGTAAAAATTCCTGCTCTTGGGGTGCCCCTCTCTAGCTGGGAGAGATAGCTAATACATAAATAAATATGTGAGTTGTGTAGTACGTCAAATCAAACTGCCCTGAAGAAAACTAAGACAGGGAAGAGGAAAGGGAATGTGTGGTACGTGTGCTTCTTTATAGGACGGTTGGGGGAGGCCCCCTGAGAAGCCCAGTCTCCGAGGAAGTGAGGAAATGTGTCATGTGGCTTCTGGGGAAGAAGATTCAGCAGATGCAAAGAACTTGTGAGTAGTCTGTCTAGTTGTGGGAGGAGGGTGGTGCTAAAGTCAGAGAGGCACTCGGAGTGTGGAAGGTGACTGGCTCCTTGAAGTTTGTTGGGCAGACTTTGGATTTGACTTCAAGGGAGATGGAAGCCACTGGAGTAGTAGCATCATACAACTTGCGTTTCTAGAAGATCCCTTAGGCTGCTTTTTGAGACTCGAGCATAGGAAGGTGGGCAGAAGCAGAGGGAGACAAAATCCAGGCCTGATCATGGAGGCTTGAACCCAGCTAGTGGGGATGTGAAAAGGGGTTAGATTCTGGACATATTTTGAAGGTAAAGCCAATGGGACTTGGTTGGGCATGGGGTATGAAGGGAAGAAGGTGGACCGAGATGTTTGACTGTGAATAGAAAGGTAGAATTACTGTTTTTGTGGGATGGGCCTGGAAGGCCATGGAGGTACTTAAGAGAATGGGTGTGTGTGTCCTACAGGTTAGATCTCAGGTGGGTTCTGTTGGGAAAATGAGTGGCCCCCAGATGTGGCTGTTAGGAGACCTCCAATTAACTGCTCACTGCTGAGCTGACTTAGGTCAAATCTAACTGCCGTTCAGGAGGGGAGGCTGGTTCCCCATTCTGCAATCTTTTGTTTATTTTCTTTCTCTATCATTCTGTAGCCACCAAAGACAATTTGATCTTTTGACTCAGAAGTACCTGCTTTGTTTCTTGCACTTCTTCACTTAGCTTGTTTCCTCAGGGCTCAGGTAAACCATCAGGGGCTGCTGGTGTTCCATGGGATTTGGCAATGAGCGAGTAAACTACATCTTTTCCTGGCTTCTCAGGACGCTGGCTGCCACTGTGTCTTGTACGTCTGAAGATGTCTTTGCTGCTGTGCTGGGTGCAGATATGCTGGTCGGCCCTGGGGACTGGAATTTCTTGTGGAAATCCCTCGTTCTCTTTTCCCAGATCCTCCTCCTCCCTTTCCCCATTCCTGGAAAGAGGAGGGCTGGCAGATAGAGCATTTTTCCTTGAAAGGAGAGTGGAGAGCCCTCTAATGGAAAAGTAAAATAATTCTTGGAATCTTCACAGCACTCAAGCCAGCCAAAGCTGAGATCAAGTAAATTATTTGGGGGTAATTTGCAAGGACCTGAATCAAACAAATTGTTTTCTTGCTCTGACCTCAGCTCAAATCTTCAGACCAGAAGCCTGTGACTTTAGGAGTCTGATGAGGAATGGGAGCCGGTGTTTTTGTCTGAGCCTCTCAGGACTCTGGGGATTAATGGTAAACCCAGGACAGGTTCCTTTCAGGAGGGATCCTTCTCCTTTATCTCAAGAAAGACCTTAAATAGCAGTGTTTCAAGTGTAACTTTAATGTCCCTCAAGTTAGGCCTGGGTTTTCTCTTTCAGTAGTGCTGGTTTTTCCACACATAGAACAAATTGTTTGAATCACAGGTGACCCAAGGGAAAACCCATAGACGAGTCCCAGCTGCAGCTCACAGGTCTAGCCCTGTCGCCAACAAGACCCTCAGGGAAATCCAGGGGCCTCAGCCCTCCCCATGGTCCCTTGTAGGTAAACGCTTGCGACTTCTTGAGCCAGATGACTGAGGTCTTTCTGCCATCTTCATCCTCGTAGTGAGGTCTCTCTGACCAGTTTGACATGGGACCTGAAATAAGTTTTCATGTCTCACCCATCAGTCGTGTCCCCACATCCTGGAGGGTGCTGACTCCTCTTCACAAAGGGAAAAGCCAGAACAGTGCCATATTTTGCTATTTCAAAGCCCTTTGGAAACGTGTGTGGGGGATGTTTGTCTTGCAGCATCTGGAAACCTCCTTGTTTGTGTCCGAGCAGGGCCTGCTCCTGTCCCTGCGGTGAGCATGGGCTGGGGCAAAGTCCATGTACCCAAGAATCTTCTCTGGCTCCTCTTTCCCACCCAGCTTTTCTCTGAGTTCTGAACCGAGTAGTTTTTATTTGTCTAATTTGTTGTTGTTGTTTGGGGGAAAGGGTGGGCAACCCTCCGGCTGTTGTTGTTTTAGGCTGGTTCTTCGAGATGAATAATTACTTAGTTGTTGCTCAACTACTTTTGTTTGTGAAATAAAGGGCAGTAAGCCCATGACATGAGAGAATTTCAGGTTTATTGTGATTTTTTTTTTTTGCATTTGTATCTGTTCTGCTTAGTTTGGGGGTATCATCTGGAACCCTATAGGAGCCAACACCGAAGACCATAGGATTTTAAAGCTTTAGAAGTTCGCGTGTGTAATATGTCTTTTGTGGAATTTGTTGTTGTAATAATAATCCATAGTAATTATCCCATAGTCTGCTGTACTTTGTTGCAGAAGCATTGGGTTAGTGTGAAAACGTGGCCCTTGGACGGTTTCAATAGCTTGATTTTGCTTCTCTATCAGCTCTCTCCCCGTTTTCTTTCTTGTGCTGTTTGGAAGACAATTTCCACATTTCTCCCATATGTCTTGGAAAAGCTCAGAACTTGAGGCAGTAGCAGAGTTAGGAGAGGGAGCTTGGTTCAGGTGGGAGGTGGCCCTGCATGACAATCTGTTATGCAGACAGTGAGCTGTGGAAGCAGCTGCATTTGGAAAGAGTTCTTCCCCTTGCCTGCCCGCTTTCCTTGAGAGCCTCGGAAACATTTGAAAATGCAAAAACACTTCACCAGGTTTTAACTTTGTCAAGGAGAGCACAGCGGCTTTGTAGGTTTTGTACACATTTTTCCAGCTTTTCAAGAAAGACAAGCACTTTTTTCTTTTCCTCCTCCTTTCTTTTCTCTCTCTCTCTCTTTTTCCTTTTAGTGTCTTGTTTTGCATTCTGCTGAACTGGAAGAGCATTTAATCCTTGGCCTCCTGTCTGTGGGGATATTATGTTTTTTTAATAGTGCTTGTTTATGACTAAGGTCAAAGACAGTATTTCAGAACAAAAATTAGAGTTAGTTCATAATTGAGTACATATGTATGTTACTGTTTATTTTTATAGTTTGCTAATTTATTTTTAAACAGCTCAGTTACGCCAACATGTTTATAGCTCTGTTCATCTCACATGCCTTACCAGTCAGGGTGTTAAAAGGCACATGCTTTTCAATAGTTTGGATCCCAAGTTAAATTAGATAATGCCATCAGGTAGCAATTTAATTACATTAATTGAATGTTTAGGCGGAAAGGTAGTTTTGCAGAGGCTATAATGAAATAACATTTATAAGTACACATGTATAAATCTCAGCATTATAGACATTATTTGAGGTTGCTGACAGAAAAATGGATATATATCAGGCATTTAGAAGGAAACATGGGGGGAGGGATTCTCATCTGTGGCCAATGCTGCTTTCTTGGTTCAGGAGACTGCTGGGCACCACCATTTCCTTAGTGAGCCGCCTCTGTCCTTGGTTCCCTGAGCAGCAATACAGAAAGGCACTTTGGGTGCTGTGGTTCTGTTGCTGGGCTTTCCTGGGAGGCAGAAATGCCAGCTCAGGTGGGCTCACTGAGGCTGAAAAGACAAGACACAGTCCAGTGAGGTCTTTGTCACCTTGGAGGGACTGAGTGTTGGCATTCTTGGCTTTACCCCGTGGCGCTCCAAGCCAGCTCTGTCCTGACTCTGAGCAATGCTGTCTCAAGGTTTTAGGGGATTTTACAGACCAGGATGGAGCTGCTGGCAGAGTCCTGTGGCTTCAGATGTGGCAAGCCAGGCCACAGCCTGACCGTGAAGGTGACTCTTCCTTGAGTGGGAAGGAATTAAATGAAGAGGCCAGAAGCCCCAGCCACTGGTCAGCGCTTGCCCCTGATGTCCTCAGACAGTGGGAGTACTCGGCATTTGGCCAATACGATGAGCTGTTTGGGGCCCAGATGTTCTTCCCTACCTCTCTGTGATTTAGTGTGGTGGGTGTTAAATGATGTCTGGAAAAAAAGGGATTTTTAGGTGTGCTAACAACAGATCCTTTGCCTAGGAGTAATTCATTGTCTTCTCACACCATCTGGTGTCACTGGGGCTGCAAAGCCTAGTGCGGTGTCCCATACCCTGCAAAACCCTATTTGGGTTATTTGCCAAATGCCACCATGCCACCCTCATAGCGTCTGGTAGATATACCAGGTGCATCTGCTATTACTCCTGGGTGTTTACTGATTGCAAATTTCTAGCCCACCTTTGTTTTTTTTGGGGGGAGTGGTATTTGCCTCCTCCCTCAGATAGGACCCCCTGTGTAGGAGTCAGCCACGAATGACAGTCTAGAATTACAGACCCACAAAGGCTGGGTGGGGATGAAGGTCAATGGCAGAGTGCTTGTCTAGCGTGTGCCAAGCTCTCGGTTCAATTCCCAGTACTGAAAAAGAAAAGGAATTATAGACCCACATGCGTGTGTAGGGGGAGTGTTACCTACTTTCTTTATAGAGTGCCTGATTTGTGTCACCTGCCCCTGGGAAGTGGGGGCAGGTGGGCTTGGGATCCTGATTTCCTAATGCTCTTGCCTTGGTGATCTGGGGACCTGTCTGTCCCCTGAACAAGAGCTAACGGAACTGGGAGGAAGGGTGGGAGATGTGGGAAGGGGTCTACAAGGTGAGACAGGAAGGTAAAGGAGAGCTGGGTTGGCTTCCCTGGAGGCATAGGAAAGCTAGGGCTCCCCGTGCAGATGCAGTGTGTGTCCAGCTGAAAGCAGCCCCACCTGGGTGACTAGCTGATGAGTGATTTTCCCCACACTGACAGCTGCTCCAGCACATTTCACCTACAAGTTCTGACAAAGTGCTGTGTTCTTTTGGGGCTGTTATTACTGCAGCAGGCATTTGGAAGAATCTGGAAGCATGGAGCTCTTAAAGGACAACCTTAAAGCAATTCTTAATATCTCTTCCTTCCCTTCTCTTCAGTCCTCTTTTTTTTTTTTTTTTTTGGGTTTATGAAAAATTGGGCCCATCCCTTTCGAATGTCCATTGTGCTGTTAGTAATGAACACAGATAAAAATCGCAGTGTTGTTTTATAGGTCTTGAGTAAGCTCTTTGATGAGCATTGTCATATTTGAACCTCACCTCCTGAGCTGCCTTGTGAAGAAGCAGAAGGTGAAATCTGAAGCCCAAGAGACTCAGTGGCATGCCTAGTCTCACACAGCTGCAGGGGTGGACTTGGATTTCAACAGAAGGCTGGATTTTGGTAAAAGATCTGTTTAAGCAGTTTTGAGTGGGGTGCTCCCTGGGAGGGGAGACCAGTTGTAAAAATTAATTTGGTCTTTGTGGGGTTTGGAGAAATAGAAATGTGACTCTGACATTCAGCCCCTCTGTATAATTTCAAAATTTTATTGCTGTAATCCCTAAGCACCATTGTTAACTTGGAGAAGCCTCTCAGTAAGTACATCAGCTACCTTTGCAGGTGAGAAGCAGTACTTGTTTCTTGGACTTTTTCCTGTCTTCCTGAAATGCTGAGCAAGGACTCTGAATAGGAGAGTTTTGGGGGAGGCAGATAGGAGTTGGTTGTTTCAGCAGATACACTCTTCCATTGCTTTTAGCCAGAGACGTGGGTTCCATGATGCTGAGCTCCAATTTCAAGAGAAACATTAGTATAAATCTAGAAACCACAGGTAGTCCGAGGTCACCATTATTTTGTTTTTTTTATTCCTTCCTTCTTGGGAGAGCAGGCTGGCAGGTTCAAGTGTGTGCAATATCCTGGTGTTCAGATTCCTGTCCTCCTCTGCCTTTGTAGTGGGTGGCTTGGCTGGGTGATGGCCCGCAGTGATTTAGAAAGGGAAAGGCGGATCCAGACAGATTTGGAAGATGGTGCATCTTTATCGCAATTGCTTCTGCACACATGCAGGGGGGAACTGCTGTGTGTTGTGAGCTCTGGGCCCTGTTCTCTCGTTCTGATCTCAGCGGAGCACCTGTATTTTGTGTGGGGAGTCCCGCGAGGCAAGCTGAGACCAAAGGGAGACCAGAGCCCTGGGCACAGGGACAGTGTAGGCTGACTGATACTTTCCAGAGCCACGAATGACTCCAGCAGGTATTGGGAAAATGTGGGATTTGATCTGGTTGGAATTTAACACTCAGTATCCCTCCCTGCCTTCCTCCTCCTTGCCTTCCTTCTTTTTCTCTTTTTCTAGAAGCAATAAAGCAATAATCAATTTGCAGGTTTAGGTGAATGCAAATGAGTTTAATTGCAAAAATTAAGTTAAAAAGTACTTAAACTCTGACAAAAGATCCAAAATATTGTCTCTGTCAGTGGGCATTGGGTTTGCATCTTGTCTCCCAGATCTTCTAGACAGGTTATGTTAGTCCTCACAAGGTGTCACATTTTCCTGGCAGTAGCTATAGGTTTCCAGGAGGGTGAACAAGGGCCATCTGGGTGTTTGACGAAGGCTGTCAGGGCTGGGTAGAAACTGCTGGGCATGGAATCCACCAAAGCTTTGTAAACCCTGAAGCAGCCACTGGTGTTGGGAGCATGTTTGGTGCTCAGGCCCCAGCTCTGCAGATTCTTGGGCAGTCCATAGCAGGCTAACCCATAGGTAGGACTGTATGCCTATCCCAGGAAGAGCTAGAGAAGGTACAGAGAGAACTGTCAGAGTGCTCAGAGGGGGAAGAGCCAGCTGTCCCTCTGGGAGGGGCCTGGTTCCTGGAATGCCTGCCCAGGCTTGGGTGGGCGGTGTAAGTGAGGATTTTAACGAGAAGTCAGAATCTCTGGGGAAGTGAAGTTCCTTTGCAGCCCCCCCCCCCCCCGGTCTGTCTTTGGTCTCCTTGTTGGACTCAGTGTCCCCCCAGCTGTTTGGAGACTGCTGAGGCTTCAGAATGGGGGCCAACACCATTAGGGGCGATGTAGGGCTGGAGAGAGTCCAGGTTTGAAGGCCCTGCCTCTGCCACCAAGGCAAGTGAAGTGAACTGGGCTGGCGCTGCATCTCCCCATGGTTACCTTCTTGACAGGCTTTGAGCCCCCACTTTAAACATATTCCATGTGCATTAAGATGACAGATGCATTGGTTTTGCTCCAAGCCAGTAGCCATTCACCCTAGATGTCCTGGGCCCTAGAAGACAGACAGGTGTTGGAAAGAGAAAGCAAAAAGCCTCACTGTTGTGTTCTTTCTGTT
This sequence comes from Sciurus carolinensis, assembly GCF_902686445.1. Taxonomy (NCBI): domain Eukaryota; kingdom Metazoa; phylum Chordata; class Mammalia; order Rodentia; family Sciuridae; genus Sciurus; species Sciurus carolinensis. The sequence continues at coordinate 43,118,858 of NC_062225.1, forward strand.
TCTTATGCCTTCCCCATCTCATTCGCCTATGTGAAACTTGACTCCCCCTGAGATTAAGGGCTTTGTCCTGGTCACTTGGCTTCTGAGTGACAGGACTGGAATTTATGTCTATTGACCACCAGGTGAGTGCTCTTTCTGCTCTACTGTATTGCCACAATCAGAGCCACATTTGTTTATCTGATGATGATAAATGAAAACCAAGTTTTATTTGTATCAAAAAGAGCATTAGAACACAAAAGAATGCCATGTTAGAAAACTCTATAAATGAGTATTTCTTAACACTTCTATTTTCATATAAGAGAGCATGATGGGATTGGGTGTGAAGAATAATTTTTGTTGCAGGAGGATAAAGGGAGGAAGTTGGTGGGAAAACTCAAAGCCGGACCTGAGACCCAGGCATCACGCACAGAGCGGGTGCTGGCACAGCTCACGTACTCTCTGGCACAGCCGCTGTGCTACTCCCTGGAGTTCCACGAAGAAGTTACTCTGCCTGTGTAATTTTATTAGGCTGAGACTTTTTCCGATAGTTTATTTTTCCGTTTGCTCACAACCTGTAGAGGAGAGCCAGGGAGGGAGTCCGCGCATTTGCACTATTTACCTACTCTCCGACTTGGGAGCTCAGCAAATCTGTTGTGCATGGCTTCGTTCTGCCGACTTTTACCAATCTGGACAATAAACTGTGAGCCTATCAGCACTTGTGGAGGTACCTGATCTCTGATTGTTGCTTAGATAAGTGTCTGTACAAATATTTATAATTCTGATAGTCTTGAGTTGCGTCGTTATAACATGCAAAGCTGTCAGATTTCCAGGACTTCTGGTGGCCCAGCTTCTCTGCAGTGTGAGCTTTATTCTCAGTCTGGTCTTTCCTTCCTGAAGGTCTGTTAGCCTGTGATTTCACCCAGGGCAACACGAGTAGAAAGAAGCATAATATTACTTTGTTCCATCCTTCACTAGAAAAATAATTGGAATAAGAAGTCATTCTGGATGGCAGAAAGGCCAATATAACTTCTCAGAATGTGTCTTCCTGTTCTCCTTCTTCAATTTTTATGTGAGACAAGTGAATTGCTGTAGGAAAGCATCTTCACATTTTTGGAAGGCCTGTATCAGGGTGAACACTTGAGAGAGAACATATAAAGCAGGTAAAGTGTCTGGAAGTGATTAATCAAATTACAAAAGTATCCTTCAATTCCCTAAAGGACTCATGGCTCCTTGAGACACTCACACGCATATTTATAGATTGTGGAAGACAGAGCCCAGACTGTGAGCTCCTTAAGGGCAAGCAGCAAGGCTCATACCATTTTGTTCTCCTAGCAATTAAAACACGTTTGAAGTGAATGAATGAAATTGGCTTCCATGGACTACCAGGCAGGATGAATGCAGTGTTTCTGAAATGATGGTGGAAGTAAGTGCGACATTGGTTATTTTGCATGTCAGGGCTATGCTCTTCAGAAATAGGTCTTGTTTTGGGAAAATGGTCCATAAACATCTTTTTTGGGAGGGGTTTGTGGGGCAGTTGGAGACCCTTGCTTTGGAATAAGTTAACCATGAACTGGATGAAGTAGTTCAGATTTTCCCCATACTGTAGATAAGGATGGGGATCAGAAGTACCTGTGAGCCCACCCAGCTAGGTTCCTGGGTTCAAGTGGATACAGGACTTGTGCTTTGGGCTGAATGCTTCAAATGCACTCCCATGGCAACCACAGGGCCCTGGTGACACAATATGGTCATGCACATTTGACTGATGAAGAAACTGAGACTCAGAGACGTTCAAGAGTTGCTCAGAGTCCACAACCAGGAAGCGGTGGTAGATGAAGAGTCCAGTTTAATCTACACAGCATGGGAGTCTGGTATTTACCCTGCTGAAGCTGTATGTCCCAACTCTGAACTGTAGGTTTGCAGTTCAAGGCCATCAGTCTTACACCTCCAGTGCCGGCAGGTACTATATCTGTAGGTAGCAGCCACCAGCCTGGCTCTAGACTTCCTTCTGAAGGGTTGGGAAGTGTGGGGTGTCTGGTTCATCCCCTGGTACTCCTTGTCCCTGCCTCTTGTCCCCAGTGTCACAGGGCCTCACCCTCCTTCTGCGGCTCTTGCATGAGTGCCCAATCTAATGCCCAGTCCTGCCAAGGGGATTGTGCTGGCCAGGCCACCAGCCAGTGCATGCCCTGCTCTGCCGGCATGTCTGTCAGCCCACAGAGGTGTGGTTCATGGGGCGGAGGAGTCAGAGGCAGCACAGTCTAGGGGAACTGGTCTCAGGGAACCTCACCTGCCCCCTACCTGCTCACTGCCCAGGCTGGACTTGGGGACTTTCATACCGAGGGCCACTTCTCTAACAAGCACATAGCCCTTGTGCTCCCCGGGTGTTGCCCCCTGACTGAGCCAGGTCTCTAGGTTTCCAGTCCAGGGCAGAGCAGCAGGACACTGGGAGCCAGAGTCCTCAGTGCCTGGGGCATAGCCCTGACATGCAATCACTCTGGCAAGCAGCCTCAGGCAGGCCTGGGCAGAGGACTGAAAGCCGGTGAAGGAGGGCAGGGAGCTGCAGCAGGGCGGACCAGAGACAAAAGCCAGCTCGAGTAAACAGGCTGGTGGTGGGGTGGGTGCCCTGGCTGGAGGGGCTCGCCCAGGCTGGCCTGCCCTGGGAGGAGGCAGATTGGCGCCGGCTTTCTTGAATCTTGGTCCCACTTCAGGCCTGCCAGCAGCTGGAGCTGCGTGTGGGGCTGGAAGTCGGCTGCTTATGGGAGGAGGAGAAGTCAGAACTGAGATGGCAGAGTGTCAAGTAGCTTCAGAACACGTCCCCTCCCCACCATGTTGTGACCCCAGCATTGCCCCTTGGACCTGGGGAGCTCGTGTTCCTTGGGGCTGATGGAGAAGGGCAGGGTTGCTGGAGGGACCTCTTTGCCAGCCCTGGCCTGGAGTAAATCCTGTCTTCAGAAGGCAGGACTTGAAGGAGTTTGGGCTCTGAAGACAGGTACCCCTGAGTTTTCACCTGCCAGCCTGTGTGGGGCTCATGCTCCAACCTATAAAGTGGGGCTAATTTTTTTCTTGTCCCTGGGAAGAAATGCGCCTATAGACCTTCACTGGCAGGTGTCACAAAATGTGTGGCTTCTTTTCGGGCATGGCTCCTGAAGGAGGCACGAGGGTCTTTTGAATTCAACCTCTAACACAGTGAGCCACACAGGTGGCAGAGGAACAGGTGCCTCTGAGCCCTGCAGTCCACTGAAGGATGCTGTCTTCTCACCTGGCATGTGGTTGGGCTGTGTTCCACTTGGCCTTCCCAGACTCTGTGGCCACTCTTCTCTAGCTCATTGGCTTGAACCCCAAAGTAGGAGAAGATAATGATAGCCCTAGAAACCTGAGCACCATGGGACACATCTGAGGATCATTGCCTAGAAAAGGCAAAAATAGCTGGACTGTGGCTGTAGTATTTTTCCCTTTGAATGCCCACATGTGGACAGGGTCAGGGGAAGAGACCCTGGCCCTGCCTCTCATCTACCCCAGTGCTTCCCATTCCAGTGAGGAGGTGTGGTCCCTGGGTGAGTTGGATGGTCATCTGAGTTTCATCAAGATCATGGGTGATTTGAACACATGTATGAGTTACATACATATTAGTACAGAAATTTGAGAGGCTTCTCTAAGCTGTGGAGTCTTCTAGGCTGCTCAGAGAATCAATGGTCAGGCCAACAATGGGATGAGTCCTACAATCCTGGACCTGCAGATGCCCTCAATGACTTCTAGCCTTTCATCTCCCTGCTTCCCTGTCTTTGCTGATCTTAGGTGTTGGTGAGTAGATGGAGAGACCAGATCACTCCTCATTTCTGTTCAACACCCTAAACCTATTTGCTGTTGAAATTTGAAACAGAAATGCCAAGTGCCAGAGGTGACTAGATTATGAATGTGCCAGGCCACTTCTAGGAAAAGAAGTGGGTATGGGGCAGTCTGTTGCCTTCCTGGTACCAGGATGATGCAATGCTTGGAGGCTGTGACCTCCCACCTCCTCAGGGCACACCCTGCAACCTTGTAGGGACCCCTCTGTCCAGCCCAGCTTGGGCGTGCATCTTGTGTGCTTGTTTGGCACTGATAGGGGTCACTGGTGGGGAGGAGTTCTCAGAGCACACTGCTGCAGGTCCTGAGAACTGTCCCTGAGACTGTGCCCAGCCTGGATTGTCCAGGGCCTCTTCTGCTGGGGCTCTCTGTTTATCACTGTGGGCATTATCAGCACTCACCACCTCTCTGCCCAAGGCTGTGTGTCCTCTTGAGGAGCCACACACCCTTCTACCCAGAGGCCCTTTTTGCTTGAAGTATGACCCAATCCCCCTTCCCCACCTTCCCAGACTTTGGACTCATGCCAGCCCTGAATAATGTCCTTCCCCAAAGGAACCAGACCCAACTCTCTAGGGTTGGCTCCGCGGTTCCCCCAGCCCCTTGCTTCCATGGGCCTCCTGGGTTCTGTGCACAGAAATTGTGACACCCACATCATTGTGGGTTCTCCTGGTGGCTTTTGGATGATGGAGTGGTGGGGTCCCCTTTCTGTCACCTGGGCCACTCCTGTACTGTAAAGGAAATTGGTTTCCCTTAGGACAATGTACAACTACCTTTTGATCATTTCTCTCCTAGATCATTGCCCTATTATCAGTAAAGGGAGAAATGGGACAAAAAGAGGCCACAGAGTCCTTTGGGGGAAAATGTGTGCTGACAGTAAGTCGGTAGCCCGGAGAAAGGGGAGAGAGTAGAAGAAGATTGGTCTTGAAGGGCTTCAAAGGAAGTAAAGGTTGTTAAATTGCTCTGTAAGCTGCAAAGTGCCATCCGTGGAAGCTGTTATTATTATGATCATCATCATAATGGTCATTATCATCACCATTACAGGATGTGGCAGTGACGGAGGTGACTGGTGAGTGCTGATTGAGTTTCCAGCCCATTCCTGATGGTACAGGCCATGAATTTGCCTACCTGGGACCTTTGAATTCAATTCAAGAACTGGGGTTTGAGCCTAGACTTCAAAGCTCTCTGACACCTCCCTGGCCTGCTAGGTTGAGGGCTAGTTTTTAGGGATCGACTTGAAGACAACTTATCTCTACTTGAATAAGTAGTTATTCATATTCTGAAAAAATATGAATTTATCAAACAGAGCAGTAAAAAGGTGATGTTTCATTTTACAGAAGGATTTTCTTCACCTCACAAAAGGATCCACAGTAGTCTGCCTTTTCACGGACTGTTTCTCTAGCTCATTAAGTGTATACAGGTCATTAACTGCTCTGCGGAAGGACTTTGATAGAGAAGAGAAAAGCTGCGAGGAGGTAGTTCTCAACTCTAGCTTAGGGGATGCTGGTTAAAGAGAATTAGAATTGGTTGGCTAACAGGTGACCGCTGAGGACTCACTGGAGCAGAGGAGAGGATGCTCCCTTCCATCTGAGAATTTACGGTCCCTTTGGAATCCCAAATGTAGACATTGGGTACCTAGTTGTGTTCACTCTGGTCTCCTGATTGTAGCTAGGAAGTGGATCTTGCTGAATAGAAATCCAGTTACACTGCTTTTCTGGAATATCCCTGGTGCATACAGGGAGGGAGATCTGAGGAGGGAGCTGACCTAAGACTCTCGGAGCATGGAGGGAGCTCACAGTGGCACTTGGAGCATGAAAGGCTACCAGTTGGATGTCCGGAATGTAAGTGGGTGGTCAGTGTTTGCACTCCAGAAGTGGCCCAGGCCCGGACTGTAGAGGTTGGAAGCCATGCATTCACTGGTTCTTCCAGGAGGAACTGGCTCCGTTTTGGGTCTCAAGGAAGGTGATCTTCTCTTCCTCTTCCTGCTCTCTGCCTGTAGCTGCTTTTGCCTCAAGTCCAGAGCTGACCAGAAGGAAAATGGCAGATCCATTGGCAGTCTCTCAGCACCAGCCTGGCCTTCCACCTCTGCCCCAGATACCTGCCCCTTTGGTAATGCCTCTGGGATGATCCACCCTTGCCCTGTCCCCATGTCAGCCTGCATTGTCCTCCTGGCCCAGGCATTCTGTAAGTGTAGACTGGACTTCCATTGTAGGGAGTCATGCTTTGTTTTTCTGGTTTCTAGGGGTTTCCCTGATCCTGGTGTTTTGGAATTTCATGAGCAAGTCTGTATTCCCCTGATCCATTTCCTTTGAACATTTTCCATGCATAGTTTCAATCCTCTTTCTGCTTGTTATCCTAATAGCCTCATCATCAAATTTTCATTTCTGAGGTGGACTTCTCTTCGATTTGCTCCTTTCTGTGGGTAATCATTCTCAGATCTGTGGTATGTTTCTTAGGTGTTTTCAAAAATATTCTAAAAAGATGAAATCATCCATGTACTTTGGAGACTCAGAGACATGGCAGCACTGTTGAGTTCGGTTTGCCATGGAGCGTGCCCTCCCTGCCCCAGGCTCCCATGGCAGCAGGGCTTTGCTTTGGGGGCCATATCTTGAGTGGCCTCTGTCTGAGCAGGAGGGGAATTGGGGTTTGCCAGATGCCTCCTCTCTATATATGCAGATTTAGGGTCCCTTTCACATATTTCCACTTTCAGGAAAGCCCCAAAGTCTCACAGGACAGGGACCCCAACACATATATGTATACTGTTTGACATGATATGTATGCATCACAACAGATATGTAATGTCTGCGCCCCAGTCGGGGAAACAGCCTGACTGCCCACTAACTGAGCTGGACTGGTTTCTAGAGGGTTCTGCTCTGAGGTACTAATGGAGCCCACATGTTATCCCTGTGATGAGGAAGGAAATAAGGTCAGGACTTGGGACTATTTATAGTGATATACCTGAAGAGAGACACAGTGTGGTCTTTGCCCAGGTGTGCATAACAAAGAGCAAGTAGCTGATACGAGTGCAAAGTCCCAGCACTCGGCCAGGAAAGACAGACAGCATCCACTCTTAGACACAGTGCACTAGGGTAAACACAACTTTAAAGGTGGTCTAGTGCAGTCTTAAAGTTGCTTTTGTCATAAGCCCCAAGGAAGGGTTTGGCCTCTGATTGGGGTAGGGTAGAAGAGAAGTGGTAGATCTCTGGGTTTGTGGCCATTTGCTCAGGTGACCTCTTGCAGAGGTTCTTTTGCTGGTAGAGAATTGGGTTTTATTTCTCAATGGGAATAAAAATGATTTGTAGGACCTACTGGGTAGACTGATCATCTCTCCCCAAATTGTAAAGAATAAAATTTTCCCTGGTCTGCTCTCTCCCTGCCTCATCGCTCCCCATCCGTGTTCCATCTGTCTGTCTACTGATGTAACCATTGTACGTAGGCACTTATCAGGCACCAGCTACTCTGCTGGAACCTGCATTTCCAATTGACTTCTTTCCCCAACCTCATATTTTTTTCTCCTTTTTTCTCTTCCTCTCCCCTTTTCCAATGATCCAAACTTGCTTTTGGAAAAAAGGTTGATAACCATTTCTGTTGAGATGCAATTAACAAATAGCAGGAAGTTATGTGTTTTAGTTCACCAGTGCAGAGTACTTACTCTGCTCTAAGTACTTCATGAATACACACTTATTTTATTTTCATAATAATCGTATGAAGCAGATACTAGTATTATTCTTATATTATAGATAAGTCAATTTTTTTTTTTTTTTACTCCAGCTGAAGAAATCGAGTTGGTGGTGAATCCATTAGGAGTGAGTCCACAGTTACTTGTCATCACAGAACCAGTCCACATTGCTGCAACTCTGGGTTTGCCCATCAGAGATTGGGTAGATGGAATGAGCATTTTTCTTCTCCTTCCACATCTCTTCTCAGCTAGCTCTGGGTCATTTCCACTCTTGTCTCCCTATCTTCCCATTCTGCAAAGGTGGTAAAAGATTCATAGGACATTAGGATATTAGATGCCATTTATGCCAACTTCCTGTTGATAGTGGGGTGTCTGAGATCTACAACCATGAGGAGACCTAGAACGCACCTGCCAGTTTACAGGCAGTGCCCAGACGAGAAGCCAAGACTCCTAGTTCCCAGCCCCATAGCTGCCACACTCCCATAGCATTCTGTTGGCACCATCTTGTCTCTACCTCAAGCTTCCTCAGTCATATGTAGCTAAAAGATCTATTGCCCTGGACATCTTAAGAAATGTAGGGAGGCTGGAGTTGTGGCTCAGTGATAGAGCCCTTGCCTGGCATGTGTGAGGCACTGGGTTCGATTCTCAGCACCACATATAAAGAAATAAAATAAAGGTCCATTGACAACTAAAAAAATATTAAAAAAAGAAAAAGAAAATAAATGTAGGTGTGCTTCACTCATGGGGAATTACTTTCTAAGTTTATTGCCAGTAGTAGTCTCCCTTCTGTTTTCTTCAGCTTCCCGTCGTGTTGTTTCTTTCTGTTCAAGATGGCTGTCCTCTTTCGTCCACTTCCCGGCCACGTCTCCATTCCTTCCCTTAATCCCCTTCTACCACTGGCTAGGGCCAGTATAGCTCTGGTCCTGAGGCCCTAGCTCCTTTAGGGTCCTTCACTGTCTAGTGACTGAGGGAGGAGGAGGAGGGTGAATCTTAGTTTCCTGCATTGATTCTTTCCTCTCCACAATGTGGAGCAGGAGCTGGTCCCCAGGAGTGTTGTCTGAGACCTTGGTGTTGTCTACCCTCCCAAGGCCTTTTGGCAAGGTAGAAGTTATCTCCTGCTGTTCAACTCTGCAGCTAGCAGGTAAGGTCTGGCTGGGTGGGGACTCTTAGGGCTCTCCACATCACATTAAATAGTTACCTCTAGCCCAGATGGGGCCTCAGTTTAATGATGTCCACTCTAAGGATGTTTTAGGGTCTCTTCTCATCATTTTCTTAGTGTAACGGAGAGGTTTCTGCTTGGAATAAGGTGACATTTGGTTGTTGAGGCAGACAGATAACTGAAACACAGGCTTTGGAGTTGAATTCCCTGGGGAATGGTGTGAATGTGGGGCAGGCAGAGGGTGACAAAATGGGGGCTCCACAGATTCTCAAACTCAACACCTTTGCTGTGTTCTCAAAGTCCCTTAGGTATTCACCTAAAAGACACAAAGATGTAGTTACCTGTGAACACATATGCATGTTCACCGTAACGTTGTTCACTGTGTAGTCAAAAAGTGGTAACAACACAACGTCAATCAACAGGTGAATGAATAAACAACCGTACAAGGGAATACATCTCAACAATACAAGAATGAAGTAGTAATACACTCTAAACATGAATGAGTCTCAATCATTCTGCTCAGTGAAAGAAGTTAAATACGAAAGGTGACATCCTGTATGATTCCATTTATGTGATATTCTGGAAGACCCACAACTATAGTGGTAGGAGGAATACGAGTGATTATTATAAGGGGATGGGGTTTAGGGGAGGGGATCCCCCAGCAAAGGGGCATGAGGAAACTTTAGAGTGATGGAAATTTTCCACATCTTGATTTTGGTGAAGGTCATACCAAAAAAATCCATCAAACTATACACTTGGAAAGAATGACTTATTATATGTAAATTATGCCTCAATAAAAGTAAAAAAGCAAAATACAGCACCATCACTTGAGTTGGACCAGCATGGAAAACTGCCTTTCTGTCTTTACCTGTTTGGGTCTTCTCAAGACTCCAGTCATCTCTGGGGGGCTCCCAAGTATATTTCAGGGAGATGAGAATGCACTTTGGGTTCTGAGGAGACCTCACAGAAGTTGGTAACCCACTGGGAGAGCAACAGAGGCCATCTGGGTGGGGCAATCACCATGATTGGAGATTGAGGGCGTGTGAGGAAGGTGTGTGTGCTTGTGAGTGTGTGAGGGAGAGAGGCGAGGAGGGATTTATGTCATAGAACTCCAGTGGGCTTCAGAAAATAAAAAGAGGAGAGATTGTATGACTCAGATATACCTTCTCCTTGGGTGGAGTCCCAACTGTGTAACTGTCTATTCAATTCCTGTAAAGTGACATTAAAAAAAAAAAAAATCCATCTTCCTCTCCATGCAGTAGACAGCATAGAAGTGATATCTGGGCTTCATTCATTTATTCTGCCAACTTGGGTGAAGTGCCTTTTCTGACCCTGGCAGGGTGCAAAGTGCTCTGTAGATTTGGGCCCTTGACATGGGAAACCTCTCTGCATATAGTACTTCATACTACCTGACCACATTCCTGATTCCAGGTCTTGGCTCTCAAAATGGAATGAGGATATTCAGGGTGCTTTGATATGGACAGTCAGTCTATCCTGGAGAATTTTTGTTACATAAGATTTCACATAATAGTTAAATTAGTGGCTCTCTTAGTTTTTTCTGGGGTTTCTCTTTTTCCACATCTACCGGTAAAGGGGACCAACAATGTCCATGTTTGCTGCTCTCTGGCATCACAATAAAGTCTTTTTTAATGGTGCTGGATTTAAAAGAATATTAAACATACATTTTTCAAATTTAGCTTTTTGCATTTAGGATATGCTTCCTTTGAATGTAACTTCTTTGCAGATGACCATGGCTGAAACACAGCTGTAGAGTTGCAATACCAGAAGGTTGGGTTTTGCATAAAGAAGATGTTATTTTTTGGTAACTGACAGTCAGACTTGATCAACCTAGAACACAGCTTGGCAGGCCCAGGAACTTCACGTTTGCTCTTCTCCAGGGTGTGGGGCGGCTGTTTAAAGAGGGTGGGTATTAATACTAATCTTTGGGTAGCATAACTTGTTACCGCCACTTGCCTTTTTTATCTGGAAGTTCAAGCAGATATCAGAAGGGAACTGTTTGTGGGTGCTGAGAACTCTCAAATGAGCATTTTGAACCGAAATGATGTTTGGAAAAGTAACTTCCCATTTAGGACTGTAAATCAATTATTTAAGCTCAACTTGTTGCTTTGGATATCTGAATATCATATGTCATATGCCATGTGGGGTACTTTTAAATAATAAGTAGAACAAGTAGAAGACAGAGTCTTGCATTTAAGAAGCACATTGGGAAGACATGGAATTAACCAGAGGCAGAGGCAGTGACCAGCTGTGGGAGGCCTGGATCTGTGTTAAGAGGAGTGGTAGGTACATAGACTGAGCGCTCTGTGAGCTGGGAGAAGGAGAGGTTGATTCCTTTTGGTAAGATGACTAGGTAGACCTTTAGCAAGACCTGGAAGGAAGTGATTGGTGAAGAAGAAAAGCCAGAAAGGAAACCAAGATGGAAGGGATTGTCACTTGAGCAGAATATTTTCACTGATGGGAAGGGGGAGCTAAGACTGGAATAAAAATTTGGAGATGGATAATGGAGCTCTGGAATGGTGGCTTGAAGAGTTGGTTCCTATCCTGTGAATCACCAGAGGCTGTTGAAGTGCTCTGAGCAGAGGACAAAGGCAGAATTCCAGGAGACACAAACTGCGGGACTCAGGTCGGGTGTGGGGTGGGGGTTGAAATCCCCTGTGCTATCCTTCATGCTGAAATCCAGGACACACCCCTGTGTGCTCTCTAGACAATGGAGTTGGTTGACTGCAGGGTTTCCTTTCCCAAGTGGGATGGAGCCCCTATTGTAGGAGACTAGTGTGATAGTAATGTGGAAGTGTTACTAATATAGAAAATGTCAAAATCTGGGGAAGTTCTCACTTTGCCCCTGCTGTGGATGGAGAGTGGGTAGGTATGAGGGTATTGTGCTCCCCTTTGGCTCCCTGTCCCTCTCCTCCAGTCTATCCATGCTGGGGAATTGTTCAGGGTCAGGATAATTCTTCATGATGACTTTTTGTCCTTTGGATGATGTTCGATGATTGAACAAGGCAGGTACCAAAATACATATGCTTGTGAACTCCTTTTAACCGCACCCTCTTGCTTTGGGAGTTATTAGACTAGCTTGAATTTGAATGCTCTTTCTTGGATGGGTTAAAGAGGGGTTGCTAAAGAAAGTAGTGAACAGGTAGTTAAAAAGGTAAAGGGGCCTGGGGGCTTAGGAGATGAGCCAGTGAACAAGGAAAACAGAGAACCTAGTGACCCAGAATGTGCTAGAGGAGAACTTGACTCTGTTAGCATTGAAAATGTCAGAACTTCTCTTCAACCTCCTTTAAGGTAGTTTTGCTTCTAGCCAGAATTTTCTTTTGAGACACAGGTGTCGGTCCAATGAGCTTTTTTTTTTTTTTGGTTGGTCACTTGCACAGAGCATGGTGCCCTGTCCTGTGCAGTGAGGAAACCGTTTCAGTGGGAGGCAGGCAGCCTGTGTTCACTGTAGGGAGCAATGGCTTCTGGAAGATTAGGTGGCTTTGCGGGAAAACTCCCAGGGGAAGAAGTTAATCAGAATATGGAATACAACAGGGTTCCAAAGGCTTGTACTGTATGGATTTGGATGTGTTGTGGGCAAAACAACGTAAAGGAAATGGGATGAAAAATGGTGGGAGTGACTGGCAAGGACCTTGTTGGCACTGCAGACTGACTCCACCTCGTGAGTGTGGTTATGTGTCTCCAGGTTATCTTTCCCAGACTCTCTAAACCAGCAGTTTTTTGGGGGTTTGAGATATCGTTCAAACACCTCTTGGCCACCTGTTACTTATGACCAACAGCAATGTTTTTTCTTTCTTTGAAGATAAATTCATTTTGGGGGGTGGGCAGGTAGTGACTTTGGGCTATTTCTGTATCTTTTGGTTATTGGTTGGAGATCTTTTTGTTATTATTTTCACATCAACTGAAGCTCGAAAATTTCGCGACTCCCCCTGCAGAGTCGTAAGTGTTCCCTTTCATCGGCAAGCCAACTATTTACAGCCATAATAGGGTTTACAATGAAGTGTATAAGTGATACCGACTTCTGTGTCAGCAAAAAATGAAACAAAAACTGATCATAGATGACATTACCTAAATGACAGTACCTACGTGTGTCCTTTCTTTCACATTTGCTGTAATCCTGTTATGGCATTGTCCTATTACCTCAAGTACTGTCATCTTTAAATGCTGTCAAATTGTAACTGGATTGCCAAGGACAGAGGAATCAGAGACAGCTGTGGCGGTTCCCAACAGAGACGTCTTCTTACCCCCTCTCCAGGGTTGAATTCTTGGAGAAATCATTCAGTGAGAATCATGACTCAAGTATCCTTTACAGGCTTTGATGAAACAGCCCGATTCATTGCTCTTGTTCCTAGAAGGAAAGAAACACTCTTTTAACAACAGCCAATGAGATAAACTCTGATTGTTTCTGCATAAAGAAATGGATCATGAGTGTTATTATTATGTTTTTAAACCCCAGGTTAAAAAGAAGAACAAACAGAAGGATTTGAGAGTTTAGCATCTAATTGCTCTTCATAATGCTATTTCAGACTTGGTTAGGGGACTCTATTCTAGAGCTGGGGAAACTGAGTCAGACAACCTCAAAAGGCAGATGTTATCAGAGTTGAAAGCACCTGTGTTTTGTGTTTGCACCACCTGACCATGTTCCTCTCCATGTAAGTGGACCAAATTCTTGTCTAGATTTCCCATAAAATGTTCATAAATTTCCAATCTTCACCTTTCTGCTGCTTCCTTAGATAGAATGGTTGATGGGGAGTATCACTGCATTAAAATTAAGCCTCTTGCATTTTATAATCTTCTGCTCATAAAGAAGGGAGTGAGCGTGGTTACTTTGAACACCCTCATTAAAGGCCAGTTTGGTTGCCAGAGAGTAGGGCTAACTCAAGGGGCACCAGCTATGACTCCTCTTTCATGCCTTTTGGGGTTTTATTTTGGATTTCGTAAGAGCCTTGTAGTTTTTCCTTAATCCAATTCTATGCTCCTTTTAAAATATCTAATGTTGATTAGTGTATTCTGTTATTTATAGTCTTCTGGAAGGATCCCATGGGAAGACAATCTCCATACAGATGACAAAAAAAGTAACTGCCCATGGTGGCTCTCGCCCTGTGGAGTTTTCCTCTGATACTTGTGGTGAGAAGAAAAGGCTGACTGGACACCCGAAAGCCTGACTGGAGGCACAGCCTGGGCCGTGCTGACATTAGCACGAGGAACTTGGCTAATTGACTTGCAAAATATAGGTTAGGGAGTTTTATGGGATATCAAATTATCTTACACTTTCTCTGATTAAAGACAAAATATTATATTAAGTAGATCATTACGTGGGTGAAAGGTTAGAACTTCACACTTAGGGGTGTCATGCTGTCGCTCCCCTCTTGCCTTGTGGCAAATAACAAATTGAAGGCCGGGAACTCGTTGTTCACAGAGCTCCGAATGTCTGATCGCCCAGTGAGGTTTCCAGGAGGGCTGTTTGCCTTGCCTTGGCACTTCCCGAGTCTTTGGTTCTGATAGAATAGTCATCTCAAAATTAAATATTAATTTGTTCAGATTCCATTTCTGTCCACAGGGAAAGGGGTGTAGGCAATGGGGCAGAGCAGTGGCCAAGTTGGAAAGGCACAGTGTCGTGTCTCAGGCTGCCTGTGAGCAGCGATCACAGGGTGCTGCCAAGACGTAACTTGGAAGGGATGTGGACCTTCCTTCAGGAAGACCTTACTCAGTCCCATTGTGAGGTGGCGTTTCCATGTAGCTAATGATAATCTTACCAGCCAACCCATCATGCTACCATTTCTGTGCCTTATTTCAAAACCTGAAGACATCACATCCACCACTGGGCTTGTAGTCTGTGGAAAAGGACAATGTCAAGACTTTTCTGGAATGTACCCATTTTCTTTCACTATCTTAGGTTGGTAGTCTTTAGAAATTAACTCTCTTAAAGAGTGTATGCGTGTATGTCTAAATATAGTTTCTTCGTCTCTCACTTCCGTACTTCACTACACATATGTGCATGAAGTGAGCGCTAGAATGGGCCACCCATTCTGCCTTACTGTGTGAGAAGAAAGCACTGTTGCCAAATTAGAGGTGGGGCAAGGTGAGTTAGTGGAACTGTAATTGGTGTTCTAATTTGATGTGTCAGGGAGAGAATAAATCACCAGTCATTCCTGGGGAATGAGCTGAGGTCCATCCACAGAACAAGGACCCTGAAGCCCCAGTACCAGTCTCCACAGGATACCTCGTATACAGCAGCCATTCAGTCAAGTTTGTCTCAGGATGGAACAGAGTTTGTCACAGTTCTAGACCCTTCCCCTGCTGACAGAAGAAGGGCTCAGGGATCTTTAGGTAATTATAAAAAAGAGAACTCTCTCTTTTTCTCCATGAGAGAGAGGAGAACCAGAAGGTAAGAGAAAGAAAGGGGAGGAGGGAAACACTCAAAGGAGCAATCTCATTCCTCCTCTTCATGTGGAAGACAGGATCAGACATGATAATGTATATTCCCAAGAGCAGCAAAGCCATCTCTTTGGTGAAGGGGTGCTCCTGGCAGACCTGTAATAGCTGTTTGACTGAAGGGAAACACTTGCCTTCTCTGGGTTGAGCTCAGCCCATGTTCACGAGGGGCATTGCTGGTATTTATAGATCATGTGTGACAGTCCCCAGTGAAAGGCAACTTCACTTCTCACCCCAGAATAGCAAGCGTTGTTTCTCATATCTAGGTTGCTGGGACAGCTTCCTAGGAACCCAATATTCAACAACTTTGTGACGTTAGATGGAGGGTTTTTCTGTTTAAGTGAACTGATCAGTGTTTGCTATATTTCGCGTTATTTTCTGGATTTAGGTTTTTCTCCTCTCAGGCAAGATCTAAATGATGAAGGGTCTGACTTGGCTCAGACAATCCTGTTTTCTCAGTTAGCTTAAAGTCACAGAGGATTCTTGTGGGACTGGTATCTGGAAGCCATTGGCCAAGCCAACAACAGCAGGATGTCTTTGGAGGCATGGTTGCATTGGGGTGACTGACCCCCTGCAGCCGTGCCTCACAGCATCCTTAGCACTCTTGCTGGGGACACCTTTCTTCACCCTTTCTCATCTCTGTGCCACAGAAAATTCTGGCTTTGTGTGAATGCATAGTAAGTGGGGTCTGTAGCATCCCATCCCATCCCATACCATTGCATGTCATAAGCCAAACTCCCCTTTGTTTGCAGGGACCTCAAAGAGAGGGGTTCCATTTAGGGAACTGGGCTTTGACCTGGTGAGATGAGTCAACTCTGGAACTCTGGCTACAAGGACTAATTTGCTCTTCTAGGACTGTGCCTCGTTAGAGGTGGTGGTGGTGGTGGGGAATGTGTGCATACACTTTTTACATTTCCTGTTTAGATTGAAACACTGGTCTCTTTTTAGGCCACATCCTTAGCAAATGCCTCAGAGGATTTCTTTTTGGCTTGACCTTGATGAAATTTAGAGTATATGAGTTCATATATACATGGTCATGGGCACACTCCCTCCTCCCCATTACATCCCATATGAGCTATTCTTAAGTGAAAATTCCTATAATTTCCAGGTCTTATGTTGGGATGGTGATGAGAGCAGGCAACCTCAGCCCCATTTGACTTTTACCTGAGTTGTTAACCTTCCCCCTTTCTTCTGTCCCTCCAAGCTCCCCTTTCCCTTAAGGAAACAAAACAAAACAAAACACCTGAGCCATGCTGGAAGTAGAGACTTGATCTCAACCTCTCCAGGTGCAGCTACTGGCCGGTACAAAAAACTGGAAAATATTTTTTAAAAAGGAGAAGGAGGTGCAGTTTCTGTTCCACAATCACTACTGTTTCCTGGTTTATCTGCCACATCGACTTCCCTTTCTGGTGAATGTGCCCATTTTCTATAGGATAGGACCCTGATTGTCGGGGAAGGAAGGGAGCTAGGGTGAGAGAAGGGAGAATGTAGGAAGCAAGGATGGGAGAAGAGGTGGAAAGGAGAAGAAAGCTGGGAGGACAGAGGGCAGAGGGGCCAGAGAGCATTGGAATTTGAACTATTTTTAGCAGATTGTGAGTGTAGATTCCATCAGGCTCCTTGGCTATGGAGAAGCAGACTGTGCGGACCTTCTTGTAACTTCCTGTGAAGCGGCCGTGGTGGCTGAATTCTCTGACACTGTCAGTCTGGACAACCCTGCCAGCTCCTGGAAGGGCCGCCCAACAACTGTCACAGGCAAAGCATCAAAAGCATGAGCTGTCGATAGTGACCTGCATTTGCAGAAAATCTGAGGGCTTCCTAATTAACGGAGGAGCTCTAAATGAGAGTAAAGCAGCTCGACAAGCCCCCTTACACGCGGTAAGTGTCGAGATGCAGATAATCATTACTTCTAACAAGCTTCTGATTTTCAACAGAAGCGATGAGACCAACTCCCTTACAATGTGGTTCAGTTGCAAAGGGGGATACGCAACCAAGAAAGTAAAAGGAAAAAGGAAGGAAAGAAAGAAAGAACAAGAAGGAAAAAAAAATAGGAAGGAAAAATGAAAAGAAGTCTGCACTCTAGTGTTTGGGGTGAATGCTCAGAACCCCTGCCTGAATTTTTTCTTTGTTGCTAGCCAAAGCATTCTGATACATCTTCTCTTTTAGATTTTCCTTACTGTAATCTATGTCTGCTAATATGCCAGCTCATTCGTCTGACGTTTCCTGGAGACGAGCATCCTCTGTGTTATTTCTGACCATTGCAGCATTCCACAGGGTCTGAAGTGCTGAACGTGGTGTGCCAACTTAAATATTACAATCAAAACATGTGATGTAGACAACAATTGATTCAGGTTCTACCTTGGATGGAGAAATACACTAGGGCTAAAGGGAACTGCAGCTGTAGCAGGGGACTTGCCTGAGATCATTTGGGGCTTGCCTGGACTTAGGCCTCCTGGCCCTGGCTCTCTGCATAGGGCAGCGGCATTTGAGTCCTGGTTTAAGGTATTGATTTAAACTAGCTCTCAGAGGCCTGAGTGAAGTGATCATTTATGTGTCTTCTTTTCTGGGTATTCCCCCTGTCAAGACCATTTCTCTCCCATGTTTATTAGAGGGTAAAGGACTGTGACCTCCGATGGCCAGCATCCTTCAGGAAGTGCAGGGTTAAGAAGCAGTGTGTCTCCTGCCTGCATTGATTCTCCCCAAACTACCCACAGTATCCTTGCAATTATTCATGGGAAATAATATAAATCACACTATGTGCTACCTGATTCTTCTCAAACATCTCACAAAGTAATCACAGGCTGAAGTACAGGTTTTCTTGCAGTGTCTTTATCAGTAAATCAGATTTTGAGCATTTTATCAGCAAAAGTTAGATTTAAGCATCATTCCTGTAAGGTTTGAAAGAAAGATTTGTTTCAGTGGGGACTCTGCCAATCAATGATCTTCCAGCTTGACTCTGCTATCAATTATTGCTGCAATTATTTGTCTAGTTGGATATTTAAAATGTCATCAGAAAGAGATGATTACATATTCCAGAAAGCTAGGCACTGTATAATCAGATGAACTGAATCCAGTTAAATGTAGTGTGGGACCAACCTGTCCTTCAAAGTAGAATTCTTGAGCTACCACAGAAGCAGCAGCCTTCTGCCCTGCTTTCAGGAGACTGATCTTAACCTTGGGATGCAGTGTGCTGTTGGGGTCGGGCGATACTCAATTATGGGGAACTTTCCAAGTCTGAAAATGGAATTGCTCCTTCAGAGACACGAGAAGTACATTTTGGTTATCTTGTTTAATTCATCTGCAGATCTATAAATAAGCAGTCCCTCTATTCTTCTTGCTTCCTGTGGATTTAAATGCCAAATCCTGATTTGTGGCAAACTTGTCACATGCCCCTTTCCCACTCTCGATGCCGGGTGCCCAGGAACTAAGCAGTGGCGTGGAAATTACAACTGTTTAGAAGCCAAGAAAAAGCTCCATTTCTCACTTTTCTCCAGTTCCGGATATTCTCGGCCCTGCTCCATCTCTCAGCCTCCTCCCCACACACCTCCTCCACTGCACACCCTCCTTCTGTCCGCTCCATGAACAGGAAGCTGAAATGCAGCTCCAATTTTTTTTAATGGAAGAAGAGAAACCACAACCTGAACAAACAACCCCCCATAACTCCAACCAAATAAAACTCCCTAGATAGAGTGGCCCTACATGTATTGAGCATGGAGAAATCCCCCTTTAACAGGTCTGCCTCTTTCTAAGTCACAAGTGCCTTGATGTGCAAGTGACAGCCATGTGCTCAGCTGGGACACCAAAGTCCATCCCCATCCTTTTGGCACCAGGTTAAAACTGACCAGAGGTTCCATGGAAGGTCTGTGTATCTCAGGCGTGGGGGGGTTCCTGAGTTTGAGAAATCTCTGTCTGTCTGTCTGTCTGTTGAGGCTTTTTTCCCAGTTCACTTCTCAGACAGCATGCTGAGCTCTTATCATTCCAGGGCACCATGGTGGTCCAAAGCCACCACTCCCCACCCCCCTGCAGCATAAAACACACTGGAGGGTCTGTTAGAGAATTAATCCCATCTGGGGTGGGGGGGGATAGAAGCCTTTGAAAACACTGGAGCCCTAGGTTGTATGTGCCAGAGAATATGGAAAAGACAAGACCGTGGGGCGGAGTACCCAAAAAATGACTTAAAAAATCATGAACCATGGGAATGGAGAAGTGATGTCTCTGCTATAGTTATCTTTGCCAGGGGCCAGCCGTGGACAGTTCTGTCATTCTCTCCCTTCCTCCTTCTCTCCCACACCCTGCTCCCTGTGGCCTGAGTGACCTCCATTGCAACCCTGGCTGACCCAGATCTTCCTGGTCCCACTGCCCTATTGGGGGAAGAGATTACTTTGACCCTTGGAAACAAGTTTGTGTGCTCATGGGGTGGGTAAGCTACAGTATGTAGAAATCATAAAACAGGCAGGAAGGGTCTGGTTTGGGTCTTAGGAGCAGAGGTGAGGTCCTGGGTTTTGAATGTTGTTTTTCCTTTTCTTTTTTCTGGGATCCCTCCTCCTTTTTTTTCCCCCCTTCAAAAATGATTGTGCTTGCTTCTATGTTCATACCTCCTTGTATGTCCTAAGTAGAGGTGGGTGGCTGGGCTTGGGCATGGGGCTCTGGGAGGGAAGAGAAACCCTGCCTGGGGATCTCCCAAGCCCACGGCCGGCCATGGTTTCCCATTCCAGGGCCCTTGCCAGTTGTTGCCTGGGAAGCCCTGACCTCCTGGAGCACATGGTGCTTTGTCTTCTTTCTTCCCTGGGCTGAACCAGGGTCTGGTGCCTCTTGGGTGTTGAGGTGTGGGCTGCTACAGGTGTTCTGCCTGCATCTGAGGCAGGGAGGCAGATGAGGGCAGCCTGTCAGCTTTTAATGTGGCTTCTATGGCTAGCTTCCTGGCCTTTTAAAGCCCCTTTAATAGAGCAAAACTATTTAGAGCTATGGGTTCGAATGGATGGACTTCACATTGTTCTTTCTTTGGGGACAGAAAGATTGGGGGTACAGGTTGGGCGTGAGGATAGAGAGGGAAGTGTGGAGGAATGCTTAGAAAAAATTGAGAAGGGGAAAGGAAAGGGACCCAGACTACTAACTGGGATGAATTTATCAGAAAACTTAAGGAAATTTGACATCCATTGTGGTTCTTCTAACTGTGTAATTACACAGCATTTGGAAAGTGAATTATTAACCTGATTGTCCATAACAACCATTGAGTAAATACACAATTAGAGATTGCCAAAATAGTACAGTGAACCAGTGGGCCAGCAGCCACTTTCAAGGGGCTATAATCATCTCCTGGTTCAAGGCTGACCCAGAGGCTCCTTGGTTAGTGAATCATTTACTAGGGAGACATCCATGACTTGGGGAAGGGAAGGAAGGTTTCCCCTTGGTCACTACTGGGTCTGTGTTCCGTTCTTTCTAGCAGGTCATTTAGAATAGCTCTCCAACAGGAAGAAAAGTTCACGGCATAGTGCTGCATACCTGGCCATACCAGATGATGTAGTCTTGGTTCTCAGAAGGCTTGAACTTCAGTTGCAGAACCAGGGGTAGTTTCATGCTGGTGACTTGGAGTTCTGGATCCAAGAGAAATGTAGTGGAGAGCCAGGGTCAAAAGATAGGCAAGCCTTATGCAGTCCCTTGTGTTGTCTAACCAGTTGGCTTCGTGTCTGCAGCCCCTGACCTTTGTCCCCCTCCACTGCCCCACCCTTGGTGCAGAGGGAGCAGTAATCTCCGTGGGGCCTCTTCCCGGGGAAGTCCACAGCCTACTCCAAGCTGAAGGAGCCACCGGAGTCAGCCAAGAGCCGCAGGCCATCAGTGCAAAGTACAATTTAACAAAAGCAGCTTTTGAGTGAGAAAGCTGAGTGGAGTTGTCTCAACCTGTCAACTTCAGATTTCTTTCCTCCTCTCCATAAATCAAAAAACGGTTGGTGGAAGGGAGGGACAGAAGCGTTTCATTTTCAGATTTTGTAAGAAAATAAAATCAAATCAAAAGAGCCTGTCCCACGCTGATACCTTACATGCCAGGTTTGAGCCTGAGGCAAATTTTTGTGGCCATGTAATAAGCCTTTTTAAAATGGTGACAGACCCTTGACTCTTTGCCTTGAATTACATTGATAAAAGACATTTTATTGCGTTAGAGCTGGGGCAGAAGTACAGGATGGTTCTTGCCTGGTCGGCCTCTTTGAAACCGTGTCCGCCTGCTGTCCACACTCCCCACCGCCTGACAGGGTTTGAGCACCATGGCAGCGGAGATCTATGGGCTGGTGACAGAGGGGGCTTTCTACCTGGCAGTTGAAGATTGAGGCTGTGGAAGCAAAAAGATTTCAGCCTGAGGGGTTTGTTACAGAAGAGTTGAGTCTTCCACATTCCTAGTAGACCTGAGAGATCTTGACATTGGTGGCCTCAGGTCAGCCTCATGGTTGGGACTCAGGGTGAGGGGTGGGAGGGAACTGGAGTGTTGCTGGGAATGCTGGACTCTGGGACCTCGACCCCAAGCAGCCTCAGATGGATTCAGAATAAAAAATGATCCCGTGGGCTTCCTTTAGCCCTCCTTGATATCTGTGGAGGATGGCCCCTTTGCCCAGAGGCCAGGTGTCTACAAGCTGAGTTCCCAAGTGACTCAAAGGACAGAAAGGAGTTAACAATGGCACATCCCTGGTTAGAGGAGCTTGGAGATGTCTGGGACCCTGGGCTATTACTCCCACTGCATCAGCAGAATTAATAAACCCCAGAACAGCCAGCAGCACCTCACACCATGGACTGGGGCCTCTTGAGTGATTGCAGATTCGACCTGCAGGCATCTCCTTTTTGTTCAGGGGACTCTTTCTGGATTGGTCGGTGGTATAAATGAAGGATTAGAAACTGGATAAAAAGCCAGGAAAATAACCATGAAGCCAAGAAAACAAGCCTGTCTTTTGTTCTGTGGGACGCTGTCAGAGAGATTAGGGCTGCTCTGTGCCTGGGAGGCGTGAAGGTGCTGAGGGACTGAGGAGACCGGTAGCAGTTGCTGCCTGCCCCGGGCAAAGGCCTGTTTCTGAAAGAAGGACTTGCTGTCATGGGAGGAGGCCTGTCCTCGCAGCACTGGAACCCTCCTTGATTCAGCCTCACCTCAGGCAAGAGGGCAGCCTAGTTTTGTTCCTGAAGAAATGTCAGAGCCTGACCTGCTAGACCATTTTTTTTTTTTTTTTTTTTTTAGCTTTGAACCTTAAATTAGTTCTCATAATTTCCAAGCTGTTCTGTGTTAGCCACAGGACATAATAGGTTTTAATTCTGGAGAATGGTCAGTTCTGTTTCTCTTAGCCAAGAATGTCATAGAGTAATAGTCCCATAGTGTGTGCCTTCCCCCACCTTCCTTGAAGTATGCACACCTCTTTATAGTCCCAGAAATGCAAATGATTGCCCGTAAGTGGCTGTGAGGACACATTCTCTAGTGGTCCACCTTGGGGGCTCCTAATGTGAGTGATGAGGAGTAGTGATCCCCAAGTAGAGGACAAGGTTCTGAGGCCCAACCTTGCCCTCACTGCTTCTAAGAGCTTCCATTTCCTTCCTGGGGAAGGCCAGGACATTCTTCCTTAAGAAAGCTGGGAGGCAGGAGTCTCTGTCAGTAGTGGGAGAGTCCTGCCAGAGTCTTCCTGGACCAGCTCATTCTTCTGGACCCCTTCATTGAAGAGGGGCACAGATGTGTCATGGAAGCTATGACCATAAAGTTCCCCAGTTGGCTGGGCTGCCATCTTGCTTGGGCCTTCTCACATCCACTGTCTGTATCTGTCCCTTCCTGTTACTCTCTGCCTCCACTGGGCCACAAACAAAACCTCAGTGGTCTCTGTGTAAGCACTATGTTTGTTTTTCTTCATTTTATTCTGGTACTTTTGGGAGACTGATCAAAATGGTGATCTAGAGACATAAATGACATTTGCTGTGAGTTGACACAGATAAACAGTCTAGGGGTGGCTCTTCAGAGTAATTTGGGAGTTGTGTGTTCTGCTGTCTTTGATAGACAGGCCCTTTGTCCTGGAAGGTGTTATCAGAATTAAATGGTCATTCTCATTGGCTCCATGGTCACAGACACATGCCTCATCCTCCCCTCAGAAAATGCAGTTCCACCCTCCTCAGGCATCTAATATTTAATGGGGGTTGGTTGTCATTCCTATGTGGTTTTCAAGGTTTTCCAGGTGTTGGAGACTGTGATTTTCCATTTCTTTCTTCATTTCGGGACTGGGGTGTCTGTGAATGCATTTGTGTGATGCTGGACAGTCTGAGAAAAAGCCAAGTATTGGGAGCAGCTTCTTTTCCCGTTCATCCCTTCTCACCTCAGAGGCATGGATTGCAAGTGCGCCCCACTTTCAGAAGGCCCAATACACACCAAAACCTCATCAATGGAAACTGATAAATTAGAGGGTGATTTTTCACATTACAGAAAGATTGTTAACTTTTCAAAAGGTTTCACCACAGGGTTCCTTTAATAGTTAGCTCCCCCACTGAATTTAAAGTGTTTGTTTACAGATCATTAACTACTTGACAGAGAGGATGTTGGGGGGGGGCGCGGGAACGCACTTAAAAGGTAAAATGTTAGAAGCCCTGCCAATTTTCGATGAGCTTGGGAGGGTGACGAAACCTCTCTGAAGTTCTGTCGGTTAGCAAATGTGATTCAGTTTACAGAAATTCATTTTACGCAGGGCTTTCCAGGAACCCTCGATGCTATTCCAGGGCAGGGACTACAAGGCACTGGGGCCTTGCTGCCTTGTTTGGAGGTGGCTGGGTAGAGGACTCATATTTTTTAGAGTCCTGTGTGAATTGTCTTGAACAGTAGGTACCAGGCTCTGGAACAAGGCCGAGCTTTGCCACTGGCCTTCTGGCACGGGCTGCAGAGACCTTTTCCCTTGACATTTAGCCTGGGTGTGTGGGAAGTTTCTTCCTGGTTTTCTGACCTTCATTCTCATTGGTTTAGCACTTACCTGGGTTCCTCCTTGAAGCTCAGTTAGGTGAATTTCCAAATCTGGGTCCCAGGAGGATGAAATCTACCATGAGGCTCACATCCCAATCTAAGAATGAGCAGAGGGTCCAGGCCCAGGCCCAGGCCTGCTCTCCTATAGGTTCTTTCTAATGCCTGCAAGGTCCCAAGGGAGGTTCAGGCAAAGCCTGGGAAGCAAGATGCAGGTGTCTCCCACACCATCCAGCCTTCTTTTTTTGTTTAAGTGGAGAAGACTGAAGGCCTGAAAGGGGATGGGATTTACTGAAAATGAGAAATGGTCAGTATGTGGCAGTTAGGATGGAAACACCAAGAATTTTGACTTTGCTTCAGCAAGAGAAGAATTGGGGAAGGACTGTAGTGAGACTCAAGGCATTGGGCAAAGGCATCTTTAAAAATAGTCCCCAAATTTCTCTGAACAATCTGAAAAATACCTCTAATAGAAGAAAGTGCTTGTGTGTGCACACAGCATCCTCATAAGGGCTCAGAGTAAGTTTTCCCCCATCCTCCCCATGGCTTTGAAGAGAAGAAAGGGGAAATTGGGAGGGAAGGTCAAGTTGATGATGTAAGAGACAAAGCTGTGTAGGAAAAGCTCAACATTTCTTGCAGTCATTTGTTGAAAATGTTTCAGCAAGTATGAGCCCATCTTAAACTGGCAATGACACATCTGAAATAGATTATTTAAGCCGGGGAGGCAGTATTGAAAAGAAGAACATGGCTATCAACACTTGTTTGTCTGACTCAGAGGAATAAAACAGAATGGATTCTGCAGACCACCCACAATCCATCAGGGAAGACAAATTCGAGGTGGGGGGTGAAGCAAAACAGGACAGATGCGCTTTCCTAGAGTTTCCCAATAATCCACATGCATGTGTCCCTTATTTTAAGAAAATCTAGTATTTGAAAATATGATCTCGCAAAAGCTAAAGACTCCACAAAAGTCCTCAGAGGATTTATTTAGATGATTTAGCCTCTTCTGTCAACTGGATAAATGGGTGTGCAACATTTTGATTTGAATGTAACTGCCTGTTGAGCCCCTGTGACCGTACATCTTGAGTTTTGCTTCTCTCTGCACACAGATGCCTACTCTTTTTGTCCAGAAAGTTCTTCTCTTTGCTCTCTAGGTCTAACTCCTAAGTTACTCTCCTCTAAAATCTCTATCTTCCCTTCCAAAGGGAAATACATGCAATTAGCCCTTTGTATTCAGTGGGTTCTGCATTCAAGGATTTCAGTCAACCTTCAATTGCAAATGTTTGAAAAAAATAAAATGGCATCTATACTGAACATGCACAGATATTTTCTTGCCCTTTACTTAGAATTTGCATTTTTTTAGACAGTATAAGTCAGGTAGAGATGACTTAAGTGTAAGGGAGGGTTGCATAGCTTGTGTATCATGTCATTTCATGTGAGGGACTTGAGAATATACTGATCGGGGAAGCCAAAGGGGTTTTAGAACCCATCCCCTATGGACACTGAGGACCTACTGTAATTTCTCTTTCTTTGAATTTTCATAGCAGTTTTCCTGTGCCTTTCTTATGACACACTTTCTACACTTCAGTAGGGCAATTTCTGTGCAGGCCTTATCTTCTCTGCTAGATGTAGGTTCCTGTGGGGAAGACTGCTTCTGAGTTTTCTTTGTACTACCCACAGAGGCTGTCCCGTTGCTTTGGGCATTGTAGGCACTCCGTAAATATTTGTTGAATGAATGCATGAAAGAATGAATGAATGGGATTTATCCTGGGAACACACATTTTGCATAGTAAGGTACATAGTTAAACAAACAAAAAAAAAATTGTCCTAAGACAATTTGTCTTTTTATGCAGCTGCCCTTCTAGTCTCCTAGATAAGTCCCTCCTTTCTGAGGCAAAAGCTTAAAGCGTAATAAAAATTTATCTAATTCACGATCAAGTGAAAATACTTTGGGCCCAGAGCCAACGAATATTATTGGAATGAACTTTTTTCAACACCCTAAATTTAACCAGCTGGAATTCTTTTTTTAAGTACCATCCTATTCAACCTTTTGAAATGAAGGATTTGCCTTTTAGTGGGAAATCTGCATTTCAACACAAAGATGGAACACAATGTCTCCGGTTTAGTCCGGTTTAGTTATTCTTCAGAAAAGCAAGCTTTTTTTTTTTTTCCTCCTTTTTTTGAATTATATGCTTTGCTTATGTTAAAGACACAGATTGCAGAAAATTTTGTTTAGGCCTGACAGATTGGTGCCTTGCATCATTTTTTTTTTCATTATTATAGATAAAGGGGCATGAAAGATGCTATCTTTCTCTCCCCCTCTAATTGAAAGAAGACTTGGGATGAGGACTCTTAAAGGTGAAATTAGTAATCTGTTGTTTGAATAATTGATACTGTAAGAGGATAGAATTAGCAAAAAAAAAAAAAAAAAAGAAAAAAGAAAAAATTAAATGAGTGATCGATGTAATTGAAATCTCTGGTAAACTATCAAGTAATATAAAGACCATGAGCAAGTTTCAGCAAAGAAATTCTGTGGTATGGCATCTAAAATTCTTGCTTGCTTTCTTCTTTGTAGAATATACTTTTTAAAAAACATTTTGATTTGGGAAAACAGTAGCCAGTGTAAAAAACAAAAAGCTATAAGGAAAAAAATGGTCATATAAATGCTCATTTCTAGAACAAAAGGGAATGTGATTTTGACACTATCAGAAGGTTAATTAGGAATTGTTAGCACTGATAAAGCTGGCACATTTTCCATCCAGATTGACACAACTCAAGACACAGGCATGGCCAGTGTTTGCTTTAGAATGCTCTTGGTGAAGACTTCAGAGTAGAGCTGGTAGTCAAGGTAATGTGTAAGGTCAAGAGGTAGAAGCTGACCAGAAAGGACATTTCAGGGATTTACTCTCCCATTAGATAAAGAAACTTCTAGCCCAGACAAGCTACACTGTTGTTTTTGTGGCTGGAATTCAGCAATTGTTTTGAGAACTGAATTGGATTCTTTAGGGAACATGTAGTGTGCACTTTAAGTGTGACCTAGAAGGTGGCTATTTGGAGGAGGAGGGGCTTGAGAATCCTGGAGCTGAAAGGGACTGTGTAAGTCCTTTATTTGGCTTGTCCCCAGTGTAGAGATCTTTTCTGGTCATGATGGGGTATCTTCCATTCTCCTCTCGAGGACCCAAGGTGAAAGGGAGGTTATAAGATATTTTGTTCCACTTGAAGACATACATATCTAAAAATGTATGCTTAAGAAAATAAATATATACATACACATATACATTTCAGTGAACAGCATATGTCTATGTACTCTTGTGGAGAGACTTGGGATTGATTTTTCTTTTCTCTTGTTCCTTCCCTCTCTCTCTCAATGTGGTGCTGGGGATTAAACCAGTGTCTCACACATGCCAGGCAAGTGCTCTACCTCTGAGCCACATCCTTAGTCCCTAGGTCTGATCTTTTAATACCTGATAGAAGTTGGGCACCTGAAGCAGTCATTAAGTGATGCTTTGATCTGAGCTGTTTTGCATACTTGGAGATCAGAATATTACTTGTTGATTATTAGACAGTAAAGTAGTTATATTACTTAGTTGCAGAAACAAATCACAAATTATAGTCAAGACATCTTTGACATGTTCTTGTGGAACCCAAAAACTTGATTTAATGACCTTAAATTCCAGGGATATCCCGTGGAACTTATAGAGCTCTGTGTCAAAAGTTGGTACCCAGTTTAGTCTAGAAATGTAAAGTGACCAATGTGTAACCTGAAATCAAAACCATACTTGATTTGTTGCAGATTTTTAATGAGACCCCAAAAATAAGATTCATTACATTTTATTCAGCCATGAGGAAACTTTGCAACTTAATAATGCAAAAGGCATTTCTGAGACCCAAGTGGAATGGGTTTAGAGAGAACTTTATGAAACAGAACAGGCTGAACCACCTTCCATCAGGAGAGCACAAAGCTCAGAAGGAGACTGATTCTAAAGAAGGCAATATGTCAAGAGTCTGGAAAGGGAGACAGGAGTCCTGTACTTGCTCTGTCCATGCCGCATGCTCAAACATTTCAGCTTTTATTTTTTAAACAGTGCTGGGGACCGAACTCAGGGCTTCACACATTCTAGGAAAGTGCTTTATCACTGACCCCCATCCCTAGCCGAAATATTTCAAAAGATTTTATGCAGAAGTGAGGATGCCATCTTTCTGACATTGTGTATTGTCTTATGCTAAGAGAGCTCGTCACTTGATGAAGAGATTGGGTCTGAGTCTATTCCCCATTCTCATTGATGACGAATGGATAGAGTGGAACCTCTTCATTTCATGTGGAGTGACCCTTAGGGATTCCCCTGGTTTTTATTCTTCCTGCCCTAAAGGAGGTAGGTCCTGGCAGAAGGGATGACACCTTCATGGCCCATGAATCTCTGCCCAGGGAACATCAAAGCTCCCAGATCCTTACCGCCCCTTATCTAAGATGGGACTTATTAACTTTGAAGGCTCTCAGAGTCACCTGGAGGGCTTGTTTAACACAGATTGCTGCTTCCTCACCCCTCTTCAGTTTCTGATCCAGTAAATCAGAGGTGAGGTCTAAGAATTTGTGTTTCCAAAATGCTTCCCGGTGGTGCTGATGCTTGGTCTGGTCTGTGCATTGAGAACCATTTCCTTAAGAGTGCCACACCCCTTCTCAGCTGGCAGTGGAGCCCAGCTCTGCCTGGGGAGAATGGAAAGGAGGTTGGGAAGAGAAGCAGCCATCCACCAGCACTGCTTTTTCTCCCTCTCAACCAGGGAGGGCAGTGCCGCTTGTTGAGTTTGACGCTCAGAAACATTAATTGTGATACTTTGCTTTGCCTAAGCTGTGATGAAATAATTGAAGGCATCATAGCAAGAAGTTAAACCCTAGGGAGGCTATTAACAATTTAGCATTTCCAGTTCTTGTGGGAATGTCGATTCTCCTTACCAAAGAGAATATTATGGACGTGTTTAGTGGAAGAAGCAGCAAAATCAGCTGGGTTCCCAGCCGGCTCTGCTTTGACCCTCTTCCTGGAGGAAGAGAAATGCAAGGCCAAGTCTCTGGCACAAAGACAGCGTGCCACTTTCTAAAGTGAATAGCATGTTAGGCTGGTAGCAATGCTTTGTTTCTCTTTAGCTGGCTAGTTCTTCAGGGGAAGCAGAGGTAGAGGGTGAAATGAAACTGTGGGGCTGAGGCCAGGAGGCTCAGAGCAGTCATTGTTTGCCATTTGTGAAACAAAGTCAGCTCATTGGGACCTTTTGAAAGCCCCTCTCTTCACACCTCTGGGCTGTTAAGTGCTGCCCCCATGAGGTTGTTAAATGCTGCCCAGTGTGTCAGTAGAGAGAGAGACTTCTTTATTGGTTCTTCTAGGCATTGAAGACCATGCAGTGGGCAAGTAAGTTACTTAATTTCTCAAGGCCTGAGTTTCCCCATCTGTAAAATGAAGACATATACTTCACAATTTCTAAGTTTTTACAATTCAAAAACTAAAACCTCAAACAAACCACGATGCCAGATACTCTGGTCCGTGTGACTTCATTTTGCCACTTGGTCTAGGCTACTGCTCCAGGCTCAGCTTGTTTGGTGGTAATGGGTTAAGAGACAAGCTTACCAACCAGAGACATGCTAGTGCCTAGCTGGGAATGGGCTAACGGTTCTCCCATTTCTTGCTGGAATAAGTGGCAGGAAATTTGAAATTAGACGTTCCTCATGTGAAGGTCTAAAGATCTTGTTGCTTTTGTCCTGGGGTTACGGATACCTAGGTTGTGTAGGTTTCCTTAAGAAAAGGATTCTAGTCTCCACAACAAACTAACTTGCTGAGGCATTAACAGGTGCAAAAAAATAGATTCTCGGATTTTTTTCTTATAAACTACTAGGACTAAATCTAGAGTTAATTTTACCATGAACTTGCGATTCATTTAACATAAGCAGCCAGATGTAGAGATACTTTTCTCCTAAGTCCAGTCTTTCCACTTTTATTGGTTCATTTTGTGGCTGTTATTTTGTGTTGGGTCAGAGAGGAGGAAATGTCTCCATAGATGGTCTCAGGCTCGACGGTGCCTCCTAGATGGCCTCCCTTTGGAAGCCTGGTCACAACCGATTTATGCCATCTGTGTAAGAGCTTTCTGAAGCCACACACCAAGGTTCCTCATGAAAGGGAACCTTGTCCCAACTGCCCTGGCTGCACTTGGCAATGTGCTCAAAGAGAATAGGATGTATTTCACATGTGGGATCTGCTAACCTAGAGTATACCAATGACCACTTTTAAGTGCTCTTATTATTAAGCTAATACAAAACATACTCTGTTTGCTCACATTCAAAGTTTGTTTTTCTTCTTTCCTGCCTCCCCTAGTCATCACAAACTCCAAACCTCTAGAACACACAATGTCTCCTACTCCATCTATCTTCCACTCTGCGTCAAGGTTAACATCTACATCATTAGTTAGCTAAAGGTGGATTTGGAAAACCTAGACACATACCACAGACACCAGATAATTCCCAGGTTGCATAAACCAAAATTTCCTTTCTCGCAAACATCAGTGCTAGGAACACGTGATCGACTGCTAGATTTATGTTTATTAGTGCGAAAA
This sequence comes from Sciurus carolinensis, assembly GCF_902686445.1. Classification (NCBI taxonomy): domain Eukaryota; kingdom Metazoa; phylum Chordata; class Mammalia; order Rodentia; family Sciuridae; genus Sciurus; species Sciurus carolinensis. The sequence goes on from NC_062225.1 coordinate 43,149,515, forward strand.
ATCATTTTTTTTTGACCAGGTGTGCAGTTGAATGGGGAAAGCGGGCCCCGGTTTGTGGATGTTGCTATTGTTGAATGCTGGCTCTTTCCTCATCATTTAATGATACAATCCAGCACCTTCAACGTGGGGATCCAGCCAAAATTATTTTAATCCCAGAAGTCTAATCATCATTCTCCACTGCTTTGCACTATGAAAAGGCATGCCAACAGGTATCCCATTGATAGAATTTTAGAGTATGGCCTGACCAAGTCCAGAAATGCCTGAGGTTTCCCCATCATTAAAGGTCTTATTGTAAATACAGCATGGGGAGAGGGGTGTGGAATGGGGAAGGCAGAGTGGAAATGTCCCATAAAAAATGGTTCAAAACCCACTCATTTCCTATTAGCTTATTGGTTTTTGCTTGGGTTTGTCTATAAAGTTGAGTCAATGTATGCATGTAAGCCAGCCTTGCAGATAAATTCCTTTTTTCCAGTCATATAAATGTAAAATTACCAATTTTCTCCTTGCTATTTATATGGCAACGATAAACAAGTAACAACAAATAATCAAGCAACTGAACCTAAGAACTACCCTCTACCTCTACACCTAAAACAAACCCTTTCCCTTTTGTCCAAAAAGTTCAAAATTTAAAAAAAAAAAATTGTGGGAAACAACTTACCACTTTCCTTTAGTTTCAGGCCTTGGGCCTATTAACTATCTGCAAGGCTGTTGTAATGATGTTAATCTATTTTAATGGAATTGAAATGTGATATCCTGTGGTTTACGATGCACATTGTTTATGACTGCAGTGCTTGATTTTGGGTTTCTTTCACAGATAAACTTCTGCACTGGAGGGGCCTGTCCTCCCCTCGTTCTGCACACGGAGCTCTAATCCCCACGCCTGGGATGAGTGCAGAATATGCCCCGCAGGGTATTTGTAAGTTGAGCATTATTTTTTTACAAATGTCCATGTGTTTAGAGATGAGAGTTTCTAGAAATTACCCTTACTTTTTAAGTACTGAAGGGAGTTGCTTCCAAAACAGATTGGCACCTGCATATGTATTATTCCATTACTCACTTGGCACCCACACCCCCACTCCACTCAGCCCTGAAAGTCTTTTCTCTCCCTCCTCTCTTTCATTCTTTCCTCACTGAAGGCAGGGAGCTGACAGCCACTCATCCCTGAGAGTGTTTTCCCTAGGGTTTTGCCCGGATGGTGGCTGGATACCTCTGTGAGTTCAGAGTCCATTTTATTGCTGGACATTCATTCCCATGGCCTCCTGGAGGACTTTGAATTTATTCCATGGTGTACCATTTAGCTGAGGCCAGAATCACAAGGCATCAGTTTAGAGTTACTTCTGACTTATTCTAATGCCTGCTATTTATGCATTTATATGTATATTTGAACATGGTAGATTTATATATATACATGGTATTTTATATATGTGCACATAATATGCATATAAATATACACACATACACATAATTTCTGCTTATTTTTCTTCTAGTTTTAGAAGAAAATGCACAGCATTGTAGTTAAAAATATAGATTCTACTACCACCATCACTGCTACCACCATTGCCCAATTTACTTGTTTAAGTTAACTTTTATAGTGGGGACCTTTGGTAAAATTTAATGTTCATTTATGAAAATGGTTTTTGAATGTTACTTTAGAAAGTAATGTTTGCATGTCTTATGTAGAAACATGATGTGAATTATGCATGGCTAGAATGTTGGGGAGAGGGGTTTGTTTCATATTCCCCCACCAAAAAAAAAAAAAAAAGCAGATTCAAGGAAATAAAGAAGTGTGACATCTAATTTTTATTTTGCAAGTAAATGAAAAAAAAAAACCTGTTAGAGGAAGGAAAAAAGAAAGGATCATAGAAAGGGAGTAACAAAGAATAAGGTACATGAGTGAAGGCTAGAAAGGGGACTGTTTTTAATACCGGAGGGAAATTAGACTTACCCATCTTGTGAATGGTGTCTGCAGGGCAGGGCATGCACCCTGAGACCACATTCAAAGCCAGTTGTTTATTTTTGTTAACTCCTAGGTAATCCCAGGCAACAAAGAGTTATTGTAGGAATTTCACAAGCCCTTGGGTCCTGAGGGTTGGGTGGTGCAGGGGTTAACAGCACCTCATCTGCCCTCCCCCTAAACTGGGCCTAAGCCTGGGTTAGGTCACACACTGCAGAGTTTAAGGGGTTGGACTCATGGTTTCGAGTCCCAACCTGTTGACTAAGTGGGAAGAGCTCTACTTTTCCTGGGGGTGCTTGGGGCCTGCACTTGGCTGTGGGAACAGAGCCACCCTCAGAGGGAAAGGAGATGAGGGAGTGGGGAAGTGGAGAGGAGGGTGGAGTCGAGAGGCCAAGGGCTGCTGGCTAGGGAAACAGTTTATTATTCTGTCTTCAGCTTAGCCTTCTGAGGGCTGGGGGTGTGATCTGATGGGTGGGCAAGTGGGAGCATGATATAGAACCCCTATCCTCTCCCTGCTACCCACAAAGGGTAGGTCCATAGTTTGCTGGTGCCCAGGCTGGTAAGGACCAGTTTAGAAGTGACCAGAACAAGGTATGTAGAAATGGATGGTGGAGTTCCAGAAGGTACTAGGGCAGAGCTGATGCCCACCCCACTCCATTGCTTTGAGCAGCTGTCCTTGGCTTTTAGAGCCCACAGCTTTGTGGCCTCCCTGGTTGTGAAAGTGGAAGAGTGACCTAAAATTTCCCTCTCCTGCCTGTTTAACCAGAGCCTGGGGTAGGCCTGCATTGGGACCTTCCTCTGAAAGTGTACTGGGCATGTAATGTAGTCAGTCATTACCCTCGGTAATTAATCACACCCGGTAGTAATGAAAACTCACATGCATGTTGGACCTGATAGTTTACAGAGGGCTTTTAGATGCTTCTGTCATTTGAACCTCACAACAATTCTTTAAAGGCATTGTTTGTATGCTCATTTTACAGATAGGAGTTATAAGGCTCAAAGAAATTAAATGAGGGCCCCAGAGTCGCAAGCTAGTAAATAACAGAACCAGAGGTCCCACTTCAGACCTCCTTGTTCTTCCAAATTTTGAGGCTTAAGTCACATGACTTTTTTTGTATTGGTGACACACTAGAAATGGAGGTCATTCCTTCCCATAAAACAAAATAAAAGCCAGGAGGTAGGCTAACCCCTGCCTTTAACCCTTTCAGTGCCTTGGGTTCTTACGCTTGGGGGCCAGGTCTCACTTTATTGCTTCAAATCAAAACAATCCCAGTGAATACCCAATGAGGCTCTCAAATCGAGAAGTTGATTTTTATCAGAGTAAATGAAGAATATTATTATATTTTACACGTCAATAAATCAATGTAGTCCTAATTTTGCCACGCAGGAAATCAATTCTGGTCTTTCTAAACCATCAAAGATGTTATGAACAAAGTAATTTCACAAATTATGGCAAGTAACACATTTATTGATGACTGCAGTTTAGGAATTTAGAATCTGTGAGCACTGTAATATAATATGGTGCACCAGCACGAGCTGAGTGAAATACAGATTATATGGTGAAATTGTAATGCATCATTTGCTATTAGTGGACTGGTAATAATTACCAGTTTCAAAGCAGCTCTTTCCGTGTAATCTTTAGTCTCAATCGTAACAGCCCTTCTCATTGACATTATGATTACACTAGCTGCCCTCATGATCTAGAATATCTAGTTGATGGGAATACTAAAATGCGATAGTGAAAACTCTATGTTGTATCCTCATTATAAGATAAAATGCCATTTTCTCTGACCTGATGTATGAGAGGGGGAGGGATAGCATCATAGTGTTAACATACTGTAACATAATCACATAACTGGCTCTGAAAAAAAATTTTAAGAAGCTCAGGACAGCAAAATAAAATGGACTTTTCTTGTTGAAGCCTCTTGGAAAGGATACAAATGAGCTTCTTGACGTAGTGCCGTATGCCACAGATTTCAGCATTTATCAGCAGCAGCAGCATCATGGCACACACGGAACTGCATCACTAATTATGGGTCCAGTCCTGGGTTTAAGGAGAGGATTATAAGGGTAAAATATGATTTTAAGGCATTTGGAGTGATGAAAGTGTGAAGGACTGGCTTCAGCTGACAAATTTCCTTTTTATGTCCCCAATTCCGATTGTCAGGCTAAATGTATGATGATAACCCAGAGTCCTAGGGCAACAAAGGAGAAGGCCACAGAGGGTCATGGTACTTGGAACCAGATAGTTTTTTCCTTGTCTATTTGGGACCCAAGTCATTGTTCAACAACAACAACAAAATTATGAAAATACTCTCAATGAAGCTTTTTATTTCCCTTTGAGGAGAGGAGGCGAACCAAAATAGGCAGATAATGTGATACTAATGTCAGCGTTTTCTTTCAAAATCTTTCTGCTTTTTTTCGCCCTTCCACATTAGACAAATGTTTGAAACCTAATTTTGGTATCTTACCATCTAATCTTGTTAAAGAGATTTACCCAGGAGTGGGATATATTGAGTGAGATTATAAATGCATTGTAAAGTAAATTACAAGGTCAGGGCAGGAGTCCATTATTTAGACAAGTGCTTGAGCGAGGCTGGCTTGTTTTGGAATATGAGTGTTTGGGGCTCCTGAGAAGACCCTGCCAGCTTTTCTTTCTAAATGGAGGAATCATATAATTGATGAATTCCTCATTCTCACTCTTTAGCTCCCTGGTGAATTCTGTCCTTTTAAAAAAGTTACTGACAAATGCTAGCTGTGGGCTGAAGGAACTCTGCTAGCCCCTCTTTTAAAAGAGGGAGAAAGTTTATTTCTCAGTTATATTTTAAGCCCTGTCTTTTTTCAGAATCCCTGGGACATTATCTATTCTTCTCATCCTTATCCTTAGGCCACCATCACTTGTGCCCTTTTTAAGGCTGCAGTTGACTGGTAAACTGTTGGTTAGTTACTCCATATATATATATGTATATATATATATATATATATATGCATATGTATATATATATAAAACACATACATGTACATTTTAATTTAGCTATCTCCCAAAATGAATGATTTCGTGAAGTCAAGCTGGCCCCCTCTTTGCCAAAGTGGCATTTACCACTCTCGGGTTCTTTTCAGCAAGAGAGAAATAATGTGACTTAAGCAGGGCCCCTCTCCAGACGGCTTGGCTACTGGCCAAAGAGTTGACTAGCTGAACTGTATCTTTCTGTTTCTTTCTCAACTGGAGCCGAGTCTCAGCCGAGGGCGCAGGATGTTGTATAATTTGGTTCACGTTGTTAGCCTCTCAAAATAATGAGGAGGAGGCTAGTGTAGCATTGCTCAGCCTGCTGCCTGTCATGGTGTTGGCGGCCTTAACTGTTCCTTCAACCAGGATGCTGTGTCTGCTGAAGTTGGCACCAGCCACTCCTCCTAACTTCTTCAGACTTGGATTTGCTGCACTGGGGGACAACTCCTAAGCATCTCATGCAGCCTTTCAGTTAAATCTGAATTAAATTTTTCTTTTGAGATTTTCACAACATTTCTTGAGATTAAAAATGGGTGTTCCCTGTGGGGGGTTATGGATAGAGTCCAGATTAGAACTCACTGACTGGCACATAGGCTGGGATGGGAGAATGTTGCTAGTCTTTGTTCCACCGAAGAATTTTTTGAGTCCCTTCTTATTTTTACAATGTCAACAATTAGTATGTTTCAGGTTAAGCCTCAGTGGGGCTACAGAGAACTATAGTGAGTTTCCTTTCTCCTCTTTTTGACATCTAGATGGAATGATTGCCTACTTAGAAAAGTCACCTGTCACTTAGAGAGGAATAGACTAGGTTGATAGGATTTGAGAAGCAAAACAGCTTCCTTCAGGTCACCTTGTCCAAGTCCCTTTTAACAGATGAGGAAACAGGCACACAGATGAAACGGCTTGCTCCCAACCACATCCCTTAAGGTTGGAAGGTTCAGAAGACATTTGCCAAGGTCCCTAGAATATAGGAACCCTCATTCTCAATCTTGAATTGGTCAGAATTTTCCTGCTTTGGGGTGTGGATATAGAATTCTTAGAACAGAGTCTAATGGCAGAAAGACTGACTTGATGTATATTTATTGGGCACCAACCACCAGGTGGGCCAGGCACCATGTAGGCATAGGGGTAGGTCTGTAAGGGCCTAGGCATTGGGGCAGTGGGGCCAGCAGGGAAAACTGAGGGTGGAACATGAGTAAGCAATTGCTGATGCCCGCCTCGGTGATTAAACATTGATGTTGCTGTTGTATTATTTTGCAGGTAAAGATGAGCCCAGCAGCTACACATGTACAACTTGCAAACAGCCATTCACCAGTGCATGGTTTCTCTTGCAACACGCACAGAACACTCATGGATTAAGAATCTACTTAGAAAGCGAACACGGAAGTCCCCTGACCCCGCGGGTTGGTATCCCTTCAGGACTAGGTGCAGAATGTCCTTCCCAGCCACCTCTCCATGGGATTCATATTGCAGACAATAACCCCTTTAACCTGCTAAGAATACCAGGATCAGTATCCAGAGAGGCTTCCGGCCTGGCAGAAGGGCGCTTTCCACCCACTCCCCCCCTGTTTAGTCCACCACCGAGACATCACTTGGACCCCCACCGCATAGAGCGCCTGGGGGCGGAAGAGATGGCCCTGGCCACCCATCACCCGAGTGCCTTTGACAGGGTGCTGCGGTTGAATCCAATGGCTATGGAGCCTCCCGCCATGGATTTCTCTAGGAGACTTAGAGAGCTGGCAGGGAACACGTCTAGCCCACCGCTGTCCCCAGGCCGGCCCAGCCCTATGCAAAGGTTACTGCAACCATTCCAGCCAGGTAGCAAGCCGCCCTTCCTGGCGACGCCCCCCCTCCCTCCTCTGCAATCCGCCCCTCCTCCCTCCCAGCCCCCGGTCAAGTCCAAGTCATGCGAGTTCTGCGGCAAGACGTTCAAATTTCAGAGCAACCTGGTGGTGCACCGGCGCAGCCACACGGGTGAGAAGCCCTACAAATGCAACCTGTGCGACCACGCCTGCACACAGGCCAGTAAGCTGAAGCGCCACATGAAGACGCACATGCACAAGTCGTCCCCAATGACCGTCAAGTCCGACGATGGCCTCTCTACCGCCAGCTCCCCGGAACCCGGCACCAGTGACCTGGTGGGCAGCGCCAGCAGCGCGCTCAAGTCTGTGGTGGCCAAGTTCAAGAGTGAGAATGACCCCAACCTGATCCCAGAGAACGGGGACGAGGAGGAAGAGGAGGACGACGAGGAAGAAGAAGAAGAGGAGGAAGAGGAGGAGGAGGAGCTGACGGAGAGCGAGAGGGTGGACTACGGCTTCGGGCTGAGCCTGGAGGCGGCGCGCCACCACGAGAACAGCTCGCGGGGCGCGGTGGTGGGCGTGGGCGACGAGGGCCGCGCCCTGCCCGACGTCATGCAGGGCATGGTGCTCAGCTCCATGCAGCACTTCAGCGAGGCCTTCCACCAGGTCCTGGGCGAGAAGCATAAGCGCGGCCACCTGGCCGAGGCCGAGGGCCACAGGGACACTTGCGACGAAGACTCGGTGGCCGGCGAGTCGGACCGCATAGACGATGGCACTGTTAACGGCCGCGGCTGCTCCCCGGGCGAGTCGGCCTCGGGGGGCCTGTCCAAAAAGCTGCTGCTGGGCAGCCCCAGCTCGCTGAGCCCCTTCTCCAAGCGCATCAAGCTCGAGAAGGAGTTCGACCTGCCCCCGGCCGCGATGCCCAACACGGAGAACGTGTACTCGCAGTGGCTCGCCGGCTATGCGGCCTCCAGGCAGCTCAAAGATCCCTTCCTTAGCTTCGGAGACTCCAGACAATCGCCTTTTGCCTCCTCATCTGAGCACTCCTCGGAGAACGGGAGCTTGCGCTTCTCCACGCCGCCCGGGGAGCTGGACGGAGGGATCTCGGGGCGCAGCGGCACGGGAAGTGGAGGGAGCACGCCCCATATTAGTGGTCCGGGCCCGGGCAGGCCCAGCTCAAAAGAGGGCAGACGCAGCGACACTTGTGAGTACTGTGGGAAAGTCTTCAAGAACTGTAGCAATCTCACTGTCCACAGGAGAAGCCACACGGGCGAAAGGCCTTATAAATGCGAGCTGTGCAACTATGCCTGTGCCCAGAGTAGCAAGCTCACCAGGCACATGAAAACGCATGGCCAGGTGGGGAAGGACGTTTACAAATGTGAAATTTGTAAGATGCCTTTTAGCGTGTACAGTACCCTGGAGAAACACATGAAAAAATGGCACAGTGATCGAGTGTTGAATAATGATATAAAAACTGAATAGAGGTATATTAATACCCCTCCCTCACTCCCACCCGACACCTCCTTTTTTCACCATCTCCCCTTCCCCATAGCCCTCCAGCCCCACTCCCTGTAGGATTTTTTTCTAGTCCCATGTGATTTAAACAAACAAACAAACAAACAGAAGTAACGGAAGCTAAGAATATGAGAGTGCTTGTCACCAGCACACCTGTTTTTATTTCTTTTCCTTTTTCTTTTTTCTTTTTTCTTTTTCTTTTTCTTTTTTTTTTTTTTTTTTTCTTTATGTTCTCACCGTTTGAATGCATGATCTGTATGGGGCAATACTATTGCATTTTACGCAAACTTTGAGCCTTTCTCTTGTGCAATAATTTACATGTTGTGTATGTTTTTTTTTTAAAACTTAGACAGCATGTATGGTATGTTATGGCTATTTTAAATTGTCCCTAATTCGTTGCTGAGCAAACATGTTGCTGTTTCCAGTTCCGTTCTGAGAAAAAGAGAGAGAGAGAGAAAAAGACCATGCTGCATACATTCTGTAATACATATCATGTACAGTTTTATTTTATAACGTGAGAAGGAAAAACAGTTTTGGATTAACCCTCTACAGACAGAATAGATGGCACTGAAAAAAAAAAAAAACTATCAGCTAAATGTCTGTCTCTAAAGGGTTAAATGTATCAATTGGAGAGGAAAGAAAAAGAAAGGCCTTGAATTGACAAATTAACAGAAAAACAGAACAAGTTTATTCTATCATTTGGTTTTAAAATATGAGTGCCTTGGATCTATTAAAACCACATCGATGGTTCTTTTTACTTGTTATAAACTTGTAGCTTAATTCAGCATTGGGTGAGGTAATAAACCCTAGGACCTAGTGTATAATTCTATATTGTATTTCTCACAACAATGGCTACCTAAAAATATAACCCATTATGTCCTAGTTAATCATCATTTTCCCTTTAGTTTAACTTTGTGAACAAAAACTGATTATACCAGTATAAAAGCTACTTTGCTCCTGGTGAGAGCTTAAAAGAAATGGGCTGCTTTGCCCAAAGTTTTATTTTTTTTAAACAATGATTAAATTGAATGTGTAATGTGCAAAAGCCCTGGAACATGATTAAATACATTGGTAAGGAGTTCATTTTGCAAAGATACTTGTTTTAAATAATATCTTTTAAAAATTCTGGCACCAAAAGAAATAGATCCAAATCCACTTGGTTGTCAAATGGACAATCGAATGATAAACTTAAAACCTAGTATACTATATTAAAAAAGAAGAGGCTGACAATGAGGTTTGACAGAGGGGAACAGAGGAAAAAACGAAGTGATTTATTAGCACAACGTGGTACTATTTGCCATTTTAAACTAGAACAGGTATATAAGCTAATATTGATACAATGATGATTAACTATGAATTAAGACTTGCGTTTAAATGTGACATTCTTAAAAAAAGAAGAGAAAGAATTTTAAGAGTAGCAGTATATATGTCTGTGCTCCCTAAAAGTTGTACTTCATTTCTTTTCCATACACTGTGTGCTATTTGTGTTAACATGGAAGAGGATTCATTGTTTTTATTTTATTTTTTTAATTTTTTCTTTTTTATTAAGCTAGCATCTGCCCCAGTTGGTGTTCAAATAGCACTTGACTCTGCCTGTGATACCTGTATCTTTTTCTAATCAGAGATACAGAGGTTGAGTATAAAATAAACCTGCTCAGATAGGACAATTAAGTGCACTGTACAATTTTCCCAGTTTACAGGTCTATACTTAAGGGAAAAGTTGCAAGAATGCTGAAAAAAAAAAATTGAACACAATCTCATTGATGAGCATTTAAAAAAAAAAAAAAAACTAAAAAACTTTGCCAGCCATTTACTTGACTAATGAGCTTACTTACTTGGACGCAACATTGCGAGCGCTGTGAATGGAAACAGAATACACTTAACATAGAAATGAATGATTGCTTTCGCTTCTACAGTGCAAGGATTTTTTTGTACAAAACTTTTTTAAATATAAATGTTAAGAAAAAATTTTTTAAAAAACACTTCATTATGTTTAGGGGGGAACTGCATTTTAGGGTTCCATTGTCTTGGTGGTGTTACAAGACTTGTTATCCATTTAAAAATGGTAGTGGAAATTCTATGCCTTGGATTACACACCGCTCTTCAGGTTGTAAAAAAACATACATTGGGGAAAGGTTTAAGATTATATAGTACTTAAATATAGGAAAATGCACACTCATGTTGATTCCTATGCTAAAACACATTTATGGTCTTTTTTCTGTATTTCTAGAATGGTATTTGAATTAAATGTTCATCTAGTGTTAGGCACTATAGTATTTATATTGAAGCTTGTATTTTTAACTGTTGCTTGTTCTCTTAAAAGGTATCAATGTACCTTTTTTGGTAGTGGAAAAAAAAAAGACAGGCTGCCACAGTATATTTTTTTAATTTGGCAGGATAATATAGTGCAAATTATTTGTATGCTTCAAAAAAAAAAAAAAAAAAAAAACAAAAAGTGTGACATTGTACAGATGAGAAGCCATATAATGGCGGTTTGGGGGAGCCTGCTAGAATGTCACACAGATGGCTGTCATAGGGGTTGTACATATCCTTTTTGTTCCTTTTTCCTGCTGCCATACTGTATGCAGTACTGCAAGCTAATAACGTTGGTTTGTTATGTAGTGTGCTTTTTGTCCCTTTCCTTCTATCACCCTACATTCCAGCATCTTACCTTCATATGCAGTAAAAGAAAGAAAGAAAAAAAAAAAAGGAAAAAAAAAAAAAACCAATGTTTTGCAGTTTTTTTCATTGCCAAAAACTAAATGGTGCTTTATATTTAGATTGGAAAGAATTTCATATGCAAAGCATATTAAAGAGAAAGCCCGCTTTAGTCAATACTTTTTTGTAAATGGCAATGCAGAATATTTTGTTATTGGCCTTTTCTATTCCTGTAATGAAAGCTGTTTGTCGTAACTTGAAATTTTATCTTTTACTATGGGAGTCACTATTTATTATTGCTTATGTGCCCTGTTCAAAACAGAGGCACTTAATTTGATCTTTTATTTTTCTTTGTTTTTATTTTTTTTATTTGGATGACCAAAGGTCATTACAACCTGGCTTTTTATTGTATTTGTTTCTGGTCTTTGTTAAGTTCTATTGGAAAAACCACTGTCTGTGTTTTTTTGGCAGTTGTCTGCATTAACCTGTTCATACACCCATTTTGTCCCTTTATTGAAAAAAATAAAAAAAAATTAAAGTACACAATGTAAGCTTCTTGTGTCCTCATTTGACACACTCTGTAAATTACTTTCAAGAAAATAACAGGTTTTAAGAGAAGGCCAGTCAGTCTTTTTCAGGATTATTTCTATGGGCATTTTGATGCGTGTCTTATACCCTAAAGGAACTTACTTACTATATTAAAATAGACATCTCAAACCATGGACATAGTTATTAGGCTTTACAATTCTAGAATAATTTTCAAGAAACTGAAGATGTTTTCAGTCCGATGTTAAAAACTTTTGTTCCATCTCTTAGCAGAAATCCATTCAGCTATTAAGTGAAAAACTTGCTGGTAATAGCATCTTCAACTTTTATTTCCTTTGGATTTTTTGCTGTTCTTGTTGTCTAAAAGTTCTTTTCTATTCTCCCATCATTGTCCTATCTTAGAATGTAATGTAAAAAATGTTTTTAAAAAGAAATCAGTTCTTTAGTTTCTACCTAACAGTCGTTTCTCATAACAAGAATGACCCCAGCCCTCAGACCTAAAAATCCAGAGACCAAGTCGTCAAGTAACCAAACAAGCAAACAAATCGAAAAGGAGAGAGGAGAAAAAAAAGAGCAGAAAGCAGCATCCAGGGGTAGCCAGACAGAGCCAACACTCTGGAATCAGACCCTGCTTTCCCGAGATGAGGGTAGCTTGCCTTGTGATTCTGAGACCCCACAGACCTTATGTGCAACAGATCGTTTCCATGTTTTCCTAGAGTCTACCTGACTGACAGCAAGTGAGAGTGGGGATACCCTTCAGTTATCTTTTGACCAACAGATTTATGCTATGCCTTTGAAAAACAAGTTAGGCTTATTTTTTAAAATCCCTCCTTACAAATCTGTGTTGTCGGTTTTACAAATACTGCATGTCGCAGCATCAATTTGCTTTATTACAACACATGCCTCTGTGATACTGTGTTCCTGTTCCCAGTGTAGATGAATGGATCCGACATTGTTCTTATTTTTGTAAAAACCAAAACAAAAGCTGTTCTGTCGTCTTCTTGTGGTAGCATTTTTTGTTGCTCAGTTCTTTTGCCCTAGTGCCAGTTAAGGTGGTCTTTTCATGTAATGCCTTTCATCTGAGGCAAGAAGAGTTTTATCTTTTTAAAGTATAGAGAAACTAGGTTTTTTTTTTTTTTTTTTTTTTTTTTTAAAGCCAGTTTGGGTGGGAATCGGAAGAGTCCACTAAGAGGATTTTGGAGAACATTGCACAGGAGCTAAGATAGGATGGGGACAGAGTACCTTGGAGAACTTGGTGTTTGTCAGTGAGCTGAGAAAAGATACGTGTGTTTTAGATTAGGTTACTCCAAAATGGAATCCAAAATGCTGTTTGAGACAGATAGAAATATTCCCCAGTGCCACACTGGTTTTAGACATGCTGACTTCTGCTCCACCATATTAAATGGCCATAAAACTTCCGTGTGTCCCTATTGCTCTTTTATTAGGAGCTCTGGAGTGCAGCTGTGTAGGTTTTATATATAATATTCATTTTAATTTCTCAGTATATGATGCTCTTAGTGTAATTAGGTTTTGCATCTGACAGACAGAATTAATGGTGGATACAGTATACTTGTATGTTCAGATTTCTTAAATCAAATGGGGAATGGGGGAGGGGTACAAACATCTGGTGATAAATCACAGATTATGTTTGATTTACATGGTCCCAAAGTTAAATAAATTTATTGGGAGACAGGTTCTTCAGGTTACTTCTTTTTCCTGAAGTACTGGAGCCTTCTGATAAAATATTATTTCTGAAGCTGACTGAACAATAGGAGCATGAAAACTTAAGTCAAAAAATAAAACTTGTGACATTTTGCATCTGGAGCCCTAAAATTTAAAATCATAGTATAAAATAATATTAAAAAAGTTTCCCACAGTAAGATGAATTCCTGATATAATTTTAAGTGAAGAAATACTAAGAATATTAATATCTCTCCCAAATTCTCAGTTAAGTTTTTGTAACTATTGATGTGCTTGCTGATGGAATGTTCCCTACGTACTCAAAACCTGATGCTTAAGATGTTCCTTTTTATCTTCGTTTTGAGAGCAATTGAAACAGGAATACAGCAAATACTCTTTCTCACAGATTTAAACCCCCAAATTCTTTCAGGGCACATATTACCTCCTTTTGGCGCCTGTTTGCTATCCTCTCATTATTCAGGACCTGCAAAAGGACTGAAACCAACATATCTTAAAGGTTGCTAAGAGGTGGGGTGAATGTGGGTTTCCATGTGTACCAGACATGGCAGAAGTGCGAAGTGGTCGAGTTTTTCCCAGAGCATTCTGTGGATAGAACTGTTTATTTAAATACCATTTTTGTGTATGCAATAAGTCCATATTGTATATAACCATAGTACTTGAAGTGAGAATTCGAAAGGAAGTGGCAGAGAGAGGGGTTGGATTAGATATGATTTCAACTGGAGAAATAAGAAAAAGAGGTGGTTTATTCACAGATGCCAAAAAGTTTGCAGGAAGGTACTAAGATTATTTGGGGCCATTCTAAAAAGGGGTTGAGAAGCCTCAGGACTGATCTGTCCTGCTTCTAGCACTTTACTAAGAGAGGGAGTGAGGGAGGAAATACAGTGTTTTCTGCTTTTAACCCGCATCCTCCCACCCCCTAACATGATTGTTGGTGACTCTAGGAACTGTGCATTCATTTTCTACTGTGAATCTGTCACTCCTTTGTCTCTGGGCTTGGGGTGTTCAAGAATGCATCCATCTCATTTTTTTTTTTTTTTCAGACAACTTCCCGTAAAAAGATTGTGGGAATTTTGCTGATATGAGGATGGGATGGGTGGTGTTCTTTCAACCTTGTTGGAAAATTGTTTTTGAGAAGACAGCTAACTTTTAAAAGGCATGAGCCACTGAGCATATTTTCCTTAGTGCCTCCTGCAGGCCGTCATATTTTCCAATGGAGAATAAACGAACCCATTTTTAGAGAAATGGACACTGCATAGACAGAGTTGGGGTCGAGTACGTTTGCTCCAGGGCTGCTGGAGCTCACACTGCAGACCTGAGTGGTTGGATCTGCGCTTCTGCTTGCTGGCACCTTGGTGCCCCATTAGCCTGCTGTTCCATTTACTTCAGCACATGGCCAGGGAATCGGCCTGCAGAGGGACAAGCCTGTTTCTCTCTCTCTCTCTATTTCCCAGTGTCATCAGTGATCATGGAATATGATTAATTCCTCCCTTCCTAATGGGAAAAGAGAGCAATACAGTTCACATGGGTCACTGTACTTAAGTACCTAAACTTGGCTGAACACAACTCAACGGTTTACCCAAATACTGTTTTTCCTTTCTGTAACATGGCAAAAACTGTGTCAAGGAAGCACAAGTATGTATCTCTCAAGTCTTTCATATAGGCAGCAGAAAAGGCCAATGAAGCAATTTCCCTAAAGTTTCTTCTAAAACCGGCGCCCCCAGATCCCTAGGGGGCTGTGCTTTTAAATAACCATGAATGTGGTACATGCCCATGCTATACTTTGTCTGTTAGGGCTTTAAATACTGGTGGCAGGTCAGACAAAGGGGTTTGACTGGGATATCAGCTAAGGGGGCCTCAACAACAGTGACTAGTGCTGGACTGGGAATGGAATTCCCCAGAGCCCACCTGGACACAGCAGGCCCCTCAGCTCAGGTCTCCACTGCTCAGGGGGGGAAGCCTGAGAGCAGCTGAGCCCCAGACCCCAGGCCTCCTGCGGCGCTGAGTCAGGGGAGAGGAGGCCCCAGGCCCCTGCTTCGGGTCGCCATGGCAACGAGGCCTGGAATGCCACAGAGGTAGCCCTCCTCCTCGGCACATCTGGACTCCCAGTTCTGCTACTTCAAGTCAATATCCACAGCAAGGGAGGAACCCGGAGGAAATAACCACTCCCTTCTTCACCATTGCCTTCCCCCCTGAGAAACAAGGAAAAAATAAATAAATTTAAAAAAAAAAAGGAAAAAAGAAAAGAAAAACTGCATGTTTGAAAGAAACTACAGGCAGTTTGGGGTGCAATTTGAGAGCAACTATTTTGGGTTCTGGTTTTCTCTTCAGAGATTTGTTCGCCTCTTGTAAATCGTTGGCTGCTTTGACGTTGAACTTGATGACATTTCATGTTTTCGTTGTGCTGCTTTTACATCAATTTTGATTTTTCGTTTCTTTATAATTTTATTATTATTTTAAGAAAATGTCCCCCTTGCCCCCTCCCTCCCCTGCTCTCCTCAACCAAAGGACTGTTTCCTACTAAGTTTTCTCAGTCATAAGAGCAAGTGTTTCCTTCCAGGCGTGTCCCGAGTTTAGTAGGACTGTCATACGACTGGGTAGGGGGGTCTGGGTCCTTTGGGGGACGAGGGGAGGGAGGCGTGGGAAAGCCACTCAGAGGTCAGATAACTGGGGAGGGGAGATGGCGTTGGAAACCACGCTTAAGATGCCGGTGGCTCGACCTGTGGTTGATTTAAGTCATAATTTGAAACAGCTAGTGAGAGAACAGAAAATCACTGGGCCAAGTCACACCTGTACTTTTTTTTCCCCCTCCTCTGTCTCCAACCTCTTTCTAGGTTCTTCACACACCCCCATTCGGCGTAGTACCCAGAGAGCTCAAGATGTGTGGCAGTTTTCGGATGGAAGCTCGAGAGCCCTTAAGTTCTGAGAAAATTTGAAGCCCCCAGGGCCGGGGTGGACGTGTGCCGCCCAGCCGACGTCAGCGTGGTCTGTCATCCTGCTAGTTTGTGATGTTTTCTGACAGTAGCCTCCAAGAAGCCGTTGTGCGAAGACAGAATCCTGCGGAGTCCTTCCAGCCTGGGCCTGCAGTGCCATTTTATTTATATTTTTTAATAAAAAGTAAAAGCAAAAAAACAGACCCACATTGGAACAGTGAATCAGTCCCATACAGAGGGCTCTTGGACCATTGCTGTCCTGAGCAATGTCCAGCCCTTTTGAAACCAGCCAACCTAATTACCTGTATTGTGGAAATGAGCATGAGCCCCCCCAACCCCTTGTTTCTATACATTCTCTGTTGTCTTTTAAAAAGTGTGCTTAACATTGACACAATAAATGTTGGAGCTTTAGGTGGTGTTTGCTTGTTCTTTAATTTTTAATGCTAAGAAGACTGCAGCTGCTTATGACTTTGTATTTCTGTACCTGTTTCCTGCAGTTGCCCATTGGGTTGGTAGGAGGAACAGATTTGAGAAGTGGGCAGGAGGTATAGGAGGGGAATAGGTTACTGCTTATCAGATGGCATACATTTTCAAGGAGAATCAGAATGCAAAACTTGGGAATAAATCATAGCAATATCATAATTAATGTAGTAGTAGTGTTGCTGTTTATTAATGCTGAAGTGTGGTTTTCCTAACTGTCTGACTTATAATTTGCATACCATTAAATAATGCATAATATGGCACACTGAATCCTGTTTCTCAAATATATGCTTTTGGTGGCTACCGTGCAGGATTTGAATTTGTCTTTTAATTTAGCTCAAGAAAGATAATGTCACTGGGTGAGTGATAAATCCTAAAGAGGTGATAAATGTCAGTAGTTGCTTATTAAATATTCTAATTTTAAGATCCCAAACCTTCAGCAAATATATCTTAATGCGGACAAACAAACAAACATAAAACTTCTTCTTTAGCACTTACATCAGGAAATTTAGGGCAGATTTTATATGGTGAAAAAAGGAAAGAGGTTTACATCAGAATAGACTACTGAAATCATAGTAATGCCCCTTTCCTTAGAAGTTAGTGACAATAATCAGTGAGATCTACAAACAAGTGATAAAAATTCCTTCTGGCCCAATTAATTTGTCAAAACCTTTACTCAATATGGTGGGGTTGTCTGTTTGTTTGTTTTACTACCTGGAGATCCAGAAGGGAATTAGAAATAATAGAGCATATTAAAAATAATAGAACATATTATAAATAGTAGAACTCAGATACCTGCATATTATAGGTTGGTTACACATCGACTTGAACCTAAGTGGGGAAAATCTTACCCACCCACCCCCTGGCTAGATTACCTCGCCTAGTGAAAAGATTGCAAAATAATTGGCATCTGGATTCTTTCCTGCTTACTCATCATAAATAATAGCATTCTACCTTATGCTTTCCACAGTGCTCTCAGGGGCATTATTTCATCTGATCCTCACTGGGACAGATCTCACTGCTTCTACTGTATAGGTGAGGAGACCAAGGCTCACCAAGGTAAAGGGCTTTCTGGAGGCCTTATCAGTAAGAGGAAAAACAGAGAAGTCAGGTTTCTGATTTCTAGTCCAGAGCTGATGTCACTGAACTCTAACTGATCAAACGGAGTGTCTCTTTCTAGGGTGCCTCTGTCTGTTAATACGTAAGCCACACATGTTCACAGACACACACGTGTGGTTTACAGAGACCAGGGATGCCCACTGGTAAAGGCACAGAAAGTGGTCTCTTGCTACCCAGAGCTGTGTGCACTGCAGAAGAGAGCTTGGAGCAAGGGCCCCTCCTTGCCATCTCTTTTTCCCTGTGACTTTTGCCTGACAAATAAATAACCCCCGACTGCACTGGTCTCCTTGATGTATTTTTGAAAGTTCCTAGGTGAGGATGGGACTTCCAGACAAGAAGTTATTTCACAAAGAAACTCCTTGCTTCATGTTCTGCCTCTATATCATTGAGAATTAAGACCTAGAGCGATTACATGAAAGCATCCTCCCTAAATGTGCTCAGATCTTGCTGATACCTGGAAAGCGTGGTACCACTTCCAAAGGTAGACCCAAAATGAAACAGAAAAATCATGGGGTTGAGATAACTTTGACCTTGGAAACTGCGCTTGGTGTTCCTACACTTTCAGATCTGATCCTTGCTTCCATTCCCACCTCTTATTTCTTTTAAGAGTCAGTTTCTAAATCAATGGTTATTTCTAGAAGTGGGTTTTTTTTTTTTTTTTTTTTTTGAGGGGAGGGAATTTTATTTACCAAAGTGAATAAAAGACATCTTTTCTACCTTCCTCTTTGGAGAAGAAATATCCTTCACTAAAAACAAAGACAAAACACTCCATGTCTTCCTTCATAATGTTTTTAGTTGAAAGAAAATAAAAATTCATTTTTGGGATACATTATGAAATGGTGTTATGCTAGGGTTAGTTTGAAACCCATACAACTGATGAGTTGGGAAGTCATCTCTCTGTGCAATATGTCAAGGTCGTGGTTATTTGAGAATGGTGGAATCAGGGGAAGGAACTGACAAATCTGACTGGGGTCCTCGCTGTGCCCTCTCTGGAGAGTGGAACTTCACATTGCAGAGAGATTAATTGGTTGCCCAGCATGCACTGAGCACAGATTAGAGGACACAGTGCCAGTTACTCAGATGGGGAGGACCAAATATGGCCATTTTTCTTATCCCTTAATCCTGGTCTAAACACATCAATTTTGTGATTTGTCCAGATTGCCACACATTTAAAAAAAGGTCTGTAAGACTTTAGGGTCCGTGATGGCAGAGAGCAACTTGGAGCCCCTATAGCACTTAGCACCCAGCCTGTGGAATATTGGTTGTGCCTAAGAATTAATTGAATCAAAACCTAGTGATCATTTAAAGAAAAATCTTAGACAAGGAGAGCAAACTTAGGTTCTACTGAGGCCTAATTGAGTATCTCAAACCTTGGCAGAATATTTCCTGGACTCTTTTGCTTCAAGTTTTCAAGAGCATTTGAATTAGAGCCAAGCCTTTCAAGCGGCCAGGAATATCTTTTAGGTTTTGTGTGCATTGACTTTTTAATTTTATTTTGAGGACCAGATAGTGATGTTCATGTTGAAGAAGATTATTAATATTAATACAGCATTTTAAAACCTCAGTATTAATGTTTGTTCCTATTTTAAAAATCTTATTTTCCAAATCAGTATCCTAAAAGTTGCAGTAGAAAAGACTAGAATTGGAGTATTTTTGTAGGTTCTTGGTTCTCAGAGTGCATAACATAGCTTTGGTTCTTTATTGGGTACAGGTTGAAGGAAACAGATTTGAGGAATTTCAAGTCTAGAGGAAGTTCAAAAACAACACATGTTGCAAGCACACCTTCTTTCTTCAAGAATTCATCCTGTCTGAGGGAAACACTGGCTTTGCGTTTCTCTCCTCTGACTTCCTAGTCGGGATAACACTCTACTCTTCTGGAGTTACATCAAGCCAAAGAACTTCTTATTTTCAGCAAAATCCAGAAGTAGAGGTTATTTTCCTTCCTGTAAATCAAAATAACTTTATTGCTAATTACATTACCTTTCTTCTTGCTGTATATTAAAAAAAAATGCTCCCAGGAAACATGTAAGGATTATAGAACACTTTCATATAGGTGATAGAATCCATTTTCCTTGTGACTCTATAATAATAAGGTAGGAAAAGAATAAACTAGTTTGAAAGGAACCATAGCAATCTTCATTTCACAGATGAGGCAACAGAGGCACAAAGATAAAGGAAAAGGTCACTTGGTATGGCAAAACAGAGCTGAGCTTGCGACCACACGGTTCCTTAGTGGCTGAGCCAGAGTTGGGACCCAAATCTCCCAGCTCCTGTGGAAGGAATTCAAGTGGCAAATCTCTCCCTGGTGACCTACTAAATTCGAAACCAGAATGGCAGAAAAGTGTGCATCTCAGAAGGATTTAAGAATAAATCAAAAGCTTGTTTGGTGGTGCCTGGCCTAGTGAGCAATACTCAGCCTGTTCTGTACTTAAGGGTTTCTAAGTAGTATCCTTGTGACAGAGAACATTTAGGCCGCTACCTGGAAGGATTCTTTAATTCACCCCTCCACTGGTAGAAATAAACTTACGGACCAAGAATTGCTGAGAGATGGCTTTTAAAGTTAAAAGGGCATAAAAAAGAGCTACTCATCAAACCAGATTCATCTCAAATGACTTAAATAGATCTCACAATCTGTTCCATTCTCTAGACAGGAGTTAAGAGAAACACCCACCAGATTTAAATTTCGAGGCCACATCACATCCTGTTAGGGAATCCAAAGACCCAATAGCATGACCTGAATCTTGTTATGGGTATATTTCATTTTGAGTTCAAAGGTGATGAAATAGCAATGAACTAAAGGGAGGGCTGATGGAAATGGCCTATAACTCTGGGTTGTGAGGATTGTCATACTTATTTATGCCTCATGTGCTTTCTCTGTGCGATATGAAGTCTTTTTCCTCCCCCTTCCCCAGCCACCACCCCATCAGGGTTCCTCATTCTGTTTGGAGATGTGCATATTCTGCTTTGCCCTTTCTTCGATCTGCTGTGCTCAGCGCTTCTGCCGTCATTTCTCTTCTTGCCTATCACCCTTTGATTCACAATTACTTCTTGGAGAGGACACAGGTGGACTTTGAATGTCTTGGGGCCCGGATGGGGCTGCAGGTGCATGTGGCAGATGTTTAGAGCCTGCACAGGCAAAGTTGACCCTGGAATGGTGCAAAGCAGCGGGCAGCCTTGCTGGGCAACAGCAAATCAAATGCCCCTGCTGAGGATGGTCGGAGAGGAAGTAATTTTCCCTTCTGGTGATGGTTCCCTGAATTTCCTTAGATGGTAATGCAAACAGGCAACTCCTGCTGCCATTCCAGTCCCTTCTCCGGCTTGTCCTCTCCTTTAAGATATGGAGACAGTGAACCAGAGTTCTCTAGACCATCTTCCTTCCTCTGGGCTCTAGGATTTTCAGAGAGTGGCTCACACCCCTATTTCTCAGCGACTGATTTTGCCTGTTGCTCTATTTACCACAAAAAGCGGGGAAACCAAAATTACCAATATCCCTTTTCAGACATTCACCTGAAGCTCGGAACTCAGGAACACAAGAGATGTTCCTTTATGGTGGTCCCCTTTGTGTGAATTTGCCTGCAACCATTATACTGTATTTGTGGCACTCTTTTTATTTTTCAGCTTCTCTGAAAGTGCATTTTCCTTTGCCTCTGACACAAGCTGATGTGCCAGGGGTGGCCTCCTACACCCTAATGATCCAGACTGGTGAGTGGTATGGTCTCTGAGTCTGCAGCTCAGGGCTGCAATCCTGGCGTCTTATTGCCACGCTGGCATGACTGGTATCCCCTCTTTCTCTACTTGACCCTTTCAAGGCCTGCTCCTCCTTGCTGCCTGCTGCTTCTCAGAAGCACATGATAGTTACAATAGCAGGAACATTCAAGGTTTTGGATGCTGGGTGGGGTTGGGAGCACTGCCTTCCAGTTTTGATGGAAGTGAGGAAGTGAAGTTGTGGTCCGTTCTAACACAGAGGACTTCCCTTTGCTTTTGGCTAGTAAACTTTTACTCTTTATAAGTTTACGTCACAGAAAAAAGCAGCAACTGGTTTTCCTTTGGAAGCTAATGCTGTCATCATGCTGGCATTTTTTTAAATGGCTGCGAGGGTAGCACAAGTGTAGACCTTGAAAACGGAACTCTCCCACAGGGCCTTGGGCATCTCCCAGAGGCGGGTAGGGCACCATGCATCTGCTGCTGCTGGGCGATGGAGGGCCAGGATGTGTCCGAAATGCCATCTCTGACTGAGAACATAAACCTTCTCATCCTTGGCTGGCAGACTGCCCAGAACTTGGTAAACAGGAAAAACATGGCTAAAAGAAATAATGACGCAAACCAATGTTGATTGAGAATTTACCACATTCTAGGCACAGAGATAAGTGTAGTCTGTGTTTTTTTTTTTCTTCTTCTTCATAAACCATCTTATGGGATAGCCACTATTGTTATTCCCATTTCACCAAAGCTTAGAGAGATTAAATAACATGTCCAACTTTATATACCTAGAACTGGTACGGTGATACGACTCTAGAACCTTCACTCTTAATCTCTACAGACTGAGTCCCAGTATCTCATTCTAAATTTTTGTCCCCATTTGTAAAAATGCCAAAGTTAAGAGTACCATGTTAAAAAAAATTAACAACAATGCAACTGAGCTGATTAGGAAGCCTATTCAAAGTGGCTTTGCTTCGAAGGTTTGGTTACCATTGATAATAGAGCAAGGCTGATGTCCTTATTTCCAGTGATGCGTGTGTTTCTTTCCATCCTTCTGCTAGGAGGACCAGTTCAAGTTTGTGAAGCATATCTGAAAAATTTACTTGTGAATCTTCTCCATCTGCAGCAAAGCTCATCCATTTGTTCAATCAACAAATATTTATTAGGTCCCTGCTATATGCAGCCTACTGAGTTAAGTGCTGGGGAAGGGATGTGAAGAGGTAAAAGACACAGTCATTGCCCATCAGAACTTGCCACCAGTGGAGAATTAAATTAATTAGAATCCTACTAAATAACTGGTCTCAGTTAAACTGATGCAGTGAGAACAGTGAGCCTTTTAAAATGCTAATATATAACTCACTTTGCCAATGTAGACAGCAGTCCTAGACAACGGGCTTTGGTGCTCTGGAATAAATGAGAATGTTATTTTTTACATATTATCAGTAGGATGCACACTTAAAAGTTGCTTTTCAAATAGTGAGGGTGAATATACATTGATGTTTCCTCATGGATTTGGCTTAGTACTTTTTGTAAATAATGATATTAGATGATTTATAAAGAGAGTGGTAATAGAAACATAGTTGTGATCCTGTGATTGAAGATAAGTGACCTAGACAGGGGAGAAGTCCACATATGGCAACCCTCTGGGTTGACCTGTCACTGATTACCTGCTGCTAGTTCATTCTAATGGAGCCAACACTCAAATCTGTACTTCTCCCATGTGTAGAAATAGAATCTGTGTCAGAACATCAGCATAGATGAAGTTATTTCTCCAACTGGACAATGTGCAAGGTGGCATCCTAGGCACTCTGGGCAACTATTAGGAGGTCCAGGACCCGCCCTTGTCCTCAGAGGGATTATAGTCGGTCCTCCTTAGGTGGATAAGATTTTGTGCATACGAACACACAATGGTGGGAGTGGGGGTGCTACATGATTCATTCATAAATGAGAAACACAAACTGGAAAGATGTAGAGGATCATTCTCTGGGGCCCAAAGAGATGCAGGGCTTTTAGTTGGTCCTCAAAGGTATGCTAGGATTTAGATGACAGGGAGAAAGACTGAGGACAAACGAGTTCAAGGAAGTATGGGGCACTTGGAGGGCCATGTGGCAGGAAGAGATTTTTCTATGAAAATATTGAAAGATAATGTTGGAAACTGGTTTGGGTCATATTCTGGAGATGCTTTAATCATAGACTAGGTATTTTTTATTTTATCTTATAGTTAATACTTTTTTAAAAAAAAACTTAGACTCAATAAATGATTTTTCAAAATTAAACCCTCAGAAAAAATTTAGGGCAAAGGTAGCAGGGCATGGAATGGATTAAAGAGGAACTCAAAGGAAGCCAGAGACCTGTATGAGACAAATCCTGGAAGGTGCTGGCCAGTCACAGAGGAAGGGCTTTGCTGTGAGTATGGTGTCTGAGTCAAATTATTTAGTCATCCTTGCCACATTCAAACAGGGAGTAGTCTCAGTGTTGGACAGTATACCTTAATTCTCTATTTGCATGGGTCTAGATTCATCTCAGACTGTCCTTAGAAACCAACAGAAAGTCTTTCTTACTGGTTAACGGTTGTTAGAAACCTCCCAAACAGAGAATCCTGAAGATACAGACCCTAAGGTCCAAACAGGTCAGTTAGTTCCTAGAGATAGACTATTTTTATATTACGAAGGAAGACATCGTGTCTCATCAAATGTTTAACACTTTAGCATCATGTCTCAGAGCAGAATGATAAACCCGGCTAGAAAAAGAACAGAAAGCTGTATGTTTTTTTGTAGGTCAGCCAGATTCATGGGTTTTTGGGCAGAAGATTCAAGAATTTTTTGATTCTACTACTTATAAGAGTTGGGTTATGTTGCTTTTTCTTTGCGATTTGTTTTTTGGGATGTTTGTAATAATATTAGTTTATTGTCATTTGGCCATAGCATTAGATGAATTTTATAATGAAGGCACGGATTGGAAGCAAGCAAGCATGCTCTCATGTGGAATCAGGGAAGAATTCTCTGCACAAAGTAAGGCAGAGAAGGCTGGGCTTCCCTATCTGGGAGCTTATGTTTCAAAAATAGAGACCTTGTATTTTCACACTGCAGTCCTGAGTGACATCATCTGGTATCCTTCCTTACCTTCCTTCCCCCTGCCTACCACCCTGTTCTCTTAGAGACAGAACTGGTCTACTGATGTCCAGTGTAATAAGTCAGGATATTTAAGGCACATAAAAAATTTGGTTTTGACTGGATGCAGTGGCTCATGCCCATGATCCTGGCAATTTGGAAGGCTGAGGCAGGATTGAAAGTTTGAGGCCAACCTGGGCAACTTAGCAAGACCCTGTCTCAAAATAAAAGATAAAAAGGACTGGGGATGAAGCTAAGTAGAAGAACATTTCTGGGTTCAGTCTCTAATACCTCAGGAAGAAAGAAAGAAAAAAAGAATAAATTAGCTTTTGCTGGGTTACAAACTCTCCATTTCACCCTAGAGTTTCTTCCAGAGTCCCCTCACCATTCTTGAAGCCTGTGTGTGGCCATAAGTTCCAGCAACAGCCCCACCTCTGGGGACGGTGTCCTAGGAACAAAGATGTAAATACACGCTAAGAATCAGTCCTAAGTGAGTGGCTTGGAGTCACTTGAGAAGTTCAACACAAGTGGAAATACTCCCCTGAGCTGTAGAAACACTTTGTTATTACTAGGATGGCCCAAATTTCTCCTTCCACTGAAATATAATAGATGTAAGTCAATATAGTAAATATAGCGAAATGTAAGCTAAGTATTCCATATAGATTTTAATGGGAGATAGGGAATGAAGTGAGGCCTCTGTGAGCAGAAGACAAATCCCCTTCAGTAGCTAAGCACCCCTTCTTCCATGTCCACACTGGGCTTAATCCATGCCTCAGGAACATTATAATCACTCAGAGTCACTTGCACTTGGGTTTGGAAATTCAAGTGTGCATTCCAAAGACCTATTTGCATATAATCTCCCTTTCCATTTTCCCAAGTGTCACAATTATGGTATATGTATAGGAAGTGTGTATATATGAACAGTTACACCTATAATTCTTACGTATGCTCTTGTAGCATGTGCATATTCATGTCCTGTGGCGCTGCCCACAGGCGCATCTGGACAGGAAAACATGCCTTACCTGTAATGACTGTGATGATCTCAAAGACATTACTGGGCCTCGATCTTCCATAGCCATCACCATTTGTTTCTAGAGTCTTACCCTCAGATACCGTACTCAGGCTGGCTTCTAACCTTCTCTAGGAGTTAAATGGCCAGGCTAGAAAGCCTGGCTGGAGGAGGTTAGCTTATCCTCTCCCGGCCTCAGGAGTCACTGTGTCTACAGAACAGATGTGGGATGGGCAGGAGCAGGGTAAACTTATCCCCTCTCCTACTGGAAATCACATTTAATTCTGACCCAAGGGGCCTCTGTGTCACAAATGGAGAGGTAATTAAGCTGCCAGACTCTGAGCCTTTTGCGGGGGAGAGCGCTTAGGTTTTCACATCCAGTATATTTTTTGAAGAGCAGGGGTAGAGGTCAGAGAGACATAGGAAGACTTGAACAGAGAAGAAACAAGATGACAGGTGTTGGGTATATTGTCGTTAGGTGACATGGATCAACAGACAACATATTTAAAAATTAATCTGAGTTTTAAAAAGCTCTAAGAATTCAACCAGCATTTTTGATGGTGTGACAGAAGAATCGGGTCACCAACCTGCCCAGTGAGTGCTGATGGGAAGAAATGTGAATTGCTGCTATAATTATGATTATTTTATTTTATTTTATTTTTGGGGTCCTGGGAGTTGAACCCAGGACCTCATGCATGCCCGGCCTATCACTGAACTATATCCCCAATGATGATTATTATTAAAATGATTTTTGATATGGAAACGTTGTACCTGCAGAGACCTAGAGTGAGACCTCGAAGGACAGAATCCCTCCATGGGTAACAACAGTTCGTTGTTAACCAACATAGCTCAGGATGGAGGCCAGTACCTAGAGGGAGGTGGCTGAGGAAACCAATCCCCAGGAGCAGTCCCCTGAGGAATGGCAGTCCCATTTCAGCCACTGCCAGCAAGGAACATTCCACTCATTGCTACTCTGTGTTGATTTAGATGATCCCTCCTGGGTACTTGGCTGTGGTAGAGTTTGGAAAACCTGAAGCAAGAGAGAGGACTGTGATTTCCACTTAGGAATGTGTCCTGGTCAAAGGACATGTGTGCATTGCTATGTGTGTGTTGGGCCTGTAAAAGGGTGGGGGCTCCACCTCTTTATTACCACTCAGTTGCTTCACCCTGGTGAAGTGGAAAGTGCTCCTTCTTCTCATCACCCTCCTTTGGAACCAAGCTGAAAGAACTCTTTAGCATGGGCACCCTTAGTTTTTTTTTTTTTTTTTTTTTTTTTTTTTTTGATGGGCCAAGCTTACAGTTTTCAAAGTGCTATGACAGGATGGTTGCAAAAATAAAAAGCTAGTGAAAGCTTAGTCACAATATTTCTATAGCTGGCAATCAAAAGATCATATTGCATGCAACTGGCAAAATCATCATAGGGAAATTATGCATTTTCCAGAATACCTTATTCCCTTCTGTGTATTAAACATTACTTTAATATTCTGGTGACAATGTTTTATAATTAATCTAAATGTAAGGGAACGAACACACGAGAGATTATGTCTCTGTGCAAAGAGGTGAAAAAGCCTGCCTGGCAGTGGCAGACCAGATGACTGCCTCCACTCCTTTCACTTATGAGCAGCCATGGAGGCTGCGGAGGGCTAATTTCCCCACATCCTCCGTGAATGCAAACCTTCTGCACACTTTGGGGAGTACAACCCTTTCACTCATAAGGGTGTTAATGTTAACACAGAAGAAAAGTGTTTTAAAAATTGCATTAGTTCATAGACTTATATTGAACTCATGAGGGGGAATCTAGCCCCAGAGAGATAAAAACTAAAGAGCTGAGCCATAAACCAGTATGATAACATCCTTATTATAAGATGCAAATTGAGGGACCCAATTCACTAAAACACATGTTACTGGTATTTAATTTTGCTTGTGGGAATATATCAGAAGTTGGCCTATGCCTTATGCACAATGTACTTAAAACGAGGGCGAGTAACTTTAGCTATAAAAAAAAGTGATAAAGAAGCACAGGGCAAGCCAGGATTGAGAGATAATTGCAAGGAGCTAATTTAAGTGTCAGTGTACACAGCTTGCTTTCCTGGCTTCGGCTGGGAGGCATGGCATTGGTGCGATGAAGGCAAGCAGAGCTGAGCTCTGGGTGGGGTGGCTGGTGTCCTGTGACCTGGCAGGGGATGGCAGCCCTCTGGGCGGGGTGGTAAGAGGCAGGCCCACGCCCAGTGGCCATTGCAGGAACTTCACTCAGTTCGTGGGCCTGTAAGCCTGTGGTTTCTAGAACAGAAGATCACTTCCTCATGAGAAAGAGGTCAGTTCCTCTTTCCTGGGTGGCACAAACAGCCTGCAGAGGGTACTTGGACTTCCTGCCACCACGTCCACCCTGAGCAGGTGAGTTATGCTTCCCTCTCAGGGTGACTCAAGAGGATAGACCCCACATCTTTCCAGGTGGTCAGCCCTGTGGGGAGGAAACTGTCCCTCACTTCTTGCCTCCTCTTAGAAGCCTTCCTCACACAAGGGGCTCTGAGATCTTCCCCTGAGACTCAAAGAGTGAGTACAGAGCCTCAGAGTGGCCCCTGAGAGCTCGGTGGAAATGCACAACCTGCAGTCTCTCCCCAGAGCTTCTGACTCACACACTGCATTTTAAGGAGATTCATTAAATTTTGAGAAGTATGGCTAGCCCCATTCTCTGACCTATAGCACGAGCTCCTCATCCTGCATTTATCATTTTGGGTTTGTAGCTTTTGCATAATTGAGAGTCCTCCAAACACTTGAAGTTTTCTTCAAAACTTTGTGATTAGAGGAAAAAAGTATCATAGGAAACAATGGATGCTTTGGAGACTATAAGGGTAGTGTCGTCAAACACCAACTTAGGTAATATTGGGGGTCACATTTTGGGGTGGCAGGGGAGGGACAGGGTGTCCAGCCCTTGGGAATTCATAAGTCTGCTGGGGATTTGTATTTGCTCTATTGGCAGTGTTGATTCAAGGCCAAGAAGCTAGGGATGTAAGAGGGGGCTGTCCCTACTAGCTTTCTCTGGAAACAGGTCAGCCACCTTCCTGAGAGTGGACCTCATAGAGTAGTAAGGAGGGGAGGGAGCAAGAGGACAGTAGTCCCTAGGCCACCCTAGATGATGAAGCCAGGCAAACCTCAGGTCAGGCTGAGTGGGCCCGCCGTGATTTCAGGGACTCCTTGGACTATTATTAGACAACCCACCATCACCTGGAATTCCTCTGCTAAGAAGAAAATCCTTTCGTAACACAGCTAGTAGAGAAAATGCTTATACGTCAAAGGCAGACTGAGATTAAAGAAGAACTACCAGCCAACCAGTCACCGCGTCTCAAGGCCTGGGTAGATGTGGACTCATCCTGGTCTTAAAGGTTGAACTCAACAGGGTCCTCCATCCCAGAGGTGGGAAATAGACTTGGACGAACAGTAAGAGGACTGGGTGAAGAGTAAGGATTTTGAAACCTTCACTGTTGTCCGTGAGTCAGGCCCCGTTTACTTCAGGCCAGGCAGGAGGACAGGAGGACCAAGCAAGTTTTGACTCAACTTCGCATTGTTCAGGGAAGGTTTTTGTTTTCAAGCCCAGGTTATTGCAAACACAGGAGTGTGTTCCTAAGGTTTCAATGTCTTATCTCCACCTAGCCTGCTCCACATTTTGTGGCTTCCCTGACAGCAAGCCCAGTGTCCTGCACATAATTCCTGAGTGATGAATAAACCCTTCACAGATGCCCAGATGGAAGTGGCCTTTAGAAGGGCTGACAGAGCTCCAGTGGGATATTTTGTCCCCCAGGATGGATGTTACCTCATTGTGTTGTTGCTGGAGCAGCCGCAGGCCTTCTGGTCTCTGGAGAGACTAACTTGTGAAGTGGGCATTTTTCTTGAGCCTTTTAGAGTTTGAAATGCACCTTCAGATTGATCTAAATGCTCGCAGATGGGCAGGGGACTGGAGATAGGTGGGATGGCATTACTACTTAACCCTCTCAAATGTGAGGATTAAAATGTTCGTGCTTTTTCAATAACTGGGATTCAGACGCTGACTTCAGATTCCCATTTGACCTTTGAGAAGTCATGTCTGCAGGAGCTTTGTTGGGAATGGAGAGCCCTGGGTGCCTGCCTTTGAGGGAGGCCCTTGCTCCATTTGGGCTTAACTTGGCCACATGGAACGATCTGCGAGCGTCAAAGAGAAAAACCCAGCTGCGGAGTTCCATCGCGGGTACAGCAGCCCCTGGTTCTTGGAGGAGGCATGAGAAGAAGTTCATGGAGGGCTTTAGTTCTCTTTCAGTTTCAGTCACTGTCTTATCACTGCTTCATTCGTGTGACCCGCTTCTCCTACTGCACTCCCTCATGCAGTGTTCACTGCTACCTTGTGGTTTGGTATGGGAAGGGCAGGGTTAGACCTTCATTTCACCAATTGGAAAACTGAGTCAGAGTGGTTTGGTGTGCTCCTGAGATCACATGACAGGTTAGAAATCCAGTGAGGCAGATATTTCAGAACTGCATCTGTAGACCATTGGTTTTCTCTGATAAATTCAATTCCTCTGCCTTGCTCTTCTTCCCAAGTCTCGGTAGTAGGTGCTCTCTGCTGGAGCAAACTTTGGAAACTTCTCATCAATGCCGCAGAGCTGTTTCCTTGACTTTCTTCATGCAACTCACAGAGGTCTGAGGACTTAGGGTTCATTTATGGCTCAGGACAAATTGTACCCCATACCCCAACCCTCAGCCCCAAAGCAAGCAAACCTACAAGGCTGGGTATTAAAACAAAGACATGATCCGTGTTGGTTAGGATGTGGAGGAATGAGAATCCTTGTGCTAGCAGGAATACAAAATGGTGGAGCCACTGTGGATAACAGTTTGGCAATTCCTCAAAAAGTTAAGTATAGAACATCCTGTAGGGCCCAGAAATTCCACTCCTAGATATGTAACCAGAAGAATAGAAAGCAGCAACTTGAACAGTGGTCTGTAATAGCCATGTTCACAGCAGCATTATTCACAATAGCTGAAGGTGGGAAGAAGCCATCAACGGGTACCTGGGGGAACACACCCAACAGAATAACATTCAACCATACAAAGGAATGGAATCTGGACATATGCCACTACCTGGGTGGACCTTGAGAATACTATGCTAAGTGAAATAAGCCAGATACAGAAGGATCAATGTTGTGTGATTCCACTTACATGAGAGTCCCAGAACAGGCAAATTCACAGAGATAGCAAGAAGGGTGGAGATTGCCAGGGGGATGGAGGCCAGGGGAGTTAGTGTGTCATGGGTGCGAAATTTATGTAGGGATGATTTAAAAAACTCCGGAGATGATTCAAAGGGAAAACTATTACATCATATATATTTTATCACAATACAAAAATAAAACTCTTTAAAAAAGCACATAAGAGCTGGGCATGGTGGTACATGCCTGTAATCCCAGCAGGTTGGGAGGCTGAGGCAGGAGGATCTTGAATTCAAAGCCAGCCTCAGAAACTTAGCAAAGCTCTATGCAACTTGGTGAGACCCTATTTCTAAATACAATATTAAAAAGAGGGCTCCGGGTTAAGCGCCCCTGGGTTCAATCCCTGGTACCAAAACAACAACAACAACAAATAAGAAACAACAACAACAAACAATGACAGCAAAAACCACAAGCAAAAGAGAAAAGGGGATGCAAGGACAGGGGCTGGTGTGGAAGAGACAGTGACATCCAACTTGGAAAGGAAGAAGAAAAAGGGAGCAGTGACCCAGGCAGGGTCCAAGAAGTGCTCTGCCAGGGGTCCTGCAGGCCTTGGTGCTGGGGAGCAGGGCCCTGTCTGTGGCCTGAGGGTCCTGCAGGGAAGCTGTCCCTGTGTCAGGCAGACAAGGTCTGACTTCTTTTACAACATGGCAGAGTGCCTGGAGCCCGGGGCGGGATCATATCCCCGGGGTGGAAGAAGTGTCCATTTCCAGTTTATTTATGTGTTTTATCCCCTGAGTAGGATAAATGACTGTGAAACTGACCTGATATTTATGTCCACTTTAAGGCCGGTGGTTTGATATGAGTGCTTTCCCGATGAACTGCGCCCTCTGAGCCATTTACTTTGGTAGGAGGTTTCGGTTGAGGAGGAGATTGGAGAAAGTCATCAGATCCCGAGGTTGCTGTTCCCTCTAATTACACCTCCCCTTTGCATAATTTTTAAGCACTAAGAAAGTGCAAGAAGTGCAACCCCTTAAAGTTACGGCAGTGCTTCCAAGACAGGTGAAACATTCCCCATCCCGCAGTCAGCCTCTTTGCTGTTAGAGTTTTACTTTTATCATTCTAAGAGTTCATGCTGTCCACATTGCCCCTTAGAAAAAGTGGGGGAATTTGGCTTTCAAACATGTCCTTGGTCTGCATCGGAGAAGACAGAGACCACACTGTGACTGTGCTAGTGTGCATGGTCAGTCCTTGTTTGTTTAGAATCATCTCTTCTTTCCTGCCTTTAGGTGGTGTGATTGCGGCCTTCACCTGTACACCTCTGTTTGTCCAACCTGAAGGTGAAGGTCTGTAGCTAGACAGAGGTAGAAATGCAGGGTGTGATCACAGATGAAACAGTTCAGGCAGGACTTTGGTCTGCTTGCCATTGGGCTTTAGAACCAGAAGGGCAAGAACAGGCCTCAAAAGCAAAGGATCTTCAGAAAATTAAAGTTGCATTCTGAGACCAGCACAGAGGATCTCAGCATTTGGCACTGTGACTTGCTCTGAGGCAGAGTTGAACATGGTATTTGCTGATGATGGAGGCAGATAATTAGAATTTCTTTTCCACCAAATGATTTAGTTTTCTGAATTCTGAGAAATGACCTGGGCAAATCTTCCCTTATAATTTTATTAAAAAAAAAAATCAATTGGTACAGGCTGAGATTAACTACAAGGGAATTGGAACAGGAGGAGAAGCTGATTTTTGCAAGCTGCTTGGTAAACGTGGGGAGTTCTCTGAAGGATTCTGAGTAAGTGGGAGGAGGAAAAGGAAGTGATGGCATGTTACAAATAACACAATGAGACAGTCATAGCTTTGATAAAGATTTTTAATGTTGCTGAAGAGTCATTTCATCATTTGTCTCCCTGCCACCCAGGAGTTGTCAATACCCTTATTTCTCAGAAAAGTAAACTGAGGAACAGAGATTTCTGGTGGTTTGTTGGAATTCACAGAACTAGTTAGGAGGAGGCAAGGATGAGAACCCAGGTATTGTGACTCAGCCTGCAGACTTTCCTTGGGGTTGTCAAACTTGTTCTTTCTGGACATGCCTGCTCCTGGGTGCTAGGTGAGAGAGCACTGGACGGATTGGGCTAAGTTTGAGGATGAAACGTTTCTGGAAGATGCTAATACGTTTCAGTGTGAGCCTGGACCTAACCCCTCCATGGAAGGGACAAGAGGGACTGGAGGGACTGGAGACAGACCCTTTCCTGGAAGGGAGGAATGGGTGTTGAGTTCATGGTATGGATGCTTGATCCTCAGGGATTCCATGCAGGCTGCAAAAGCAAGTGCATCTGACGACTGGCCTCCTCTAGGTCACATCTGAGCCTGGTCAGCTCTTATGTCTTAGCCTTAAGAGTGCAGCTCTCCCGTTACCCTCCAGGCTCAAATGCCTTCTTTTAAAGTTACTGTTCTGATTGGGATAGCAAAGTTGTATCCTTCAGAAGGTTATTGTTTTAATATTCTCAAGTATCAGGGAGAAGTCTTTAGTCTTCTCCTCTCAGATGGATTAGTTTGTCAGAATTTCACCTTGGCTGTTCTGGACAAGCAAAGAGTCTGACCTTGGGTGATGAGATGCAGGGAATTCAGCAAAGACAAGACTGGAGCTGGCAGGGGTTTGGGAAAGGAGGATTGCAGCCCCAGAGACCTTACCGGGAGAGACACCTGGGGGTCAACCTGAAGGCAAACTCCTTGGACTTCACAAGTAACCTCATAAGTGACCTCTTGGGAATGTGTGCCAGGAGAGCGGCTGCTGAGGACAGCGTCAGGCCAGGGGCCTGGTGGACCTGTCTGCCCCACCAAGACTTCAGAATTAAGACTCTTCAAGTCTAGTTCCTTCTGTTTGAGTTCATTTGTTCTTTTTTGCACCTTAGTTTTCTCATCTGCAACAAGTAGATGAATTCCAAGGTCAATTCTTATTAATATTCTTTATACTTCTCCCTGGTAAGAAGAACCTCCAAGGGGCACCTGGGATACCAGGTAGGAAGCCACTGGGTACTACCCTAGGAGGAGTCTGTGAATCACTGAGAGTTAGTTCAGTGACCATGGTGAGAGAAGTAGGCTCAGACCAGCTAGTGAAAGAAGGTGACCACCAAAAATGCCAGGGATGTGTATGAGGAGGTTTTACTAGGAGCCAACAAACCAGTTCAGGGTCTCAACTTGGTCAGGAGAAGAATGACTTTTCTTTTTCTTCTTCTTATTTTTTTTTAAGGAAGTAAATCTAATTAGGCCTTTTATCTTGTGTAGAAATCATAAATTTAACATGTATTGGGGTTAGTAGACCAGTTCAGGGGCTGTTTGGGGGCATGGGTTCATTAGGCTGGGAGTATTTATGAGGCAGGGTTTAAAGGGCACCATTCAACAATTCTTGGCTCAGGGCTATTTTGCCTGTAGCTTTGAGCCATCCTTTGGAAGTCTGTTTTGGAGTTCCATTTGTTGAAATATAGTTTAGAACACAAAGAACTGAATTCCTCTGAAAACATTTCCCTCTCACCCCAACCGGTTAAATTTCCAACACTTTTGAATCATGGTCATAATTCAGTTTACAAACACAAATGGAGTGCCTGCTGTGTCTTGTGACCTGCAAGACTCAGGTGTTTTGAGGAAAACAGCAATGAATGAGACCAGGGCTACAGCAGGTGACTCAAACGACGTTTTCTGAATTGCAATACGTTTGGGAATTTCTCTTTTCCGATAAGAAGGTGCATCAACGCACATCTGTAGATGACCTGCATGTATCTTGTTTTGTAGCAGGAGTTGGTCTTGGTTCTTGGGAACTATTTTTTGCAATTGATAGGTCAAACTTTATCCTAATCAAAATATGGTAGATGTGTCCCAGAATGAGCAACAACAAGAACAACAAGAACAACAAATCCAGAATACAAACCGGTTTAGACAACCATAAATGAATATCTGTCTACTCATTGGGCACTTGGTGAGGGTGAAGGACAGGCTCTATTCTTGACGATCTGTTAAGTGTGTTTCATTTATTCCTTTGAGCAATGTGGTATTATCGCCATTTTTCAGATAAAGAAACTGAAGCTTACACTAGTTAAGTGATTTGATAAAGGTCACTTAGCTAGTGTGACGTGAAGTCAGATCTTTCTGACTTGAAAGTGTGTGCTTTCATTCATTCATTCCACAAATATTAATTGAGAATTTCTCATCAAAGTTGCTGCCCCCACGTGGGACCTTGTTCGTAACCTAAGGGACACAAATCAAGCAATCCTGAAGCACAGCACAATATAACACATTTTGTAATGAAGGGCTAATTCAGACAGAAGATGCATGCTGAGGAGGCTTGGCCGCATGTCTTGAGAGGACCTTAGGCTGGTCTCAGCACAGCAGAGGTCTGCAAGGTACAGAGAGCAGAGAGTGGCTGTACATGGTGTGTTTAGGGGCTGGGCAGTGAGGTGTGGAGGTAAACCAGACTAGATGCTTGTGCAGTGTTGCATGCTTTCAGTTGAAGTAAATCTATCTGGAGTGGCCTTTCAACCCTCAAAGTTTAAAAAGATGGGAATAACTTCCATTGTCTCCCCACCCGCCTTCATTTTCCTGGCAGTACTGGGAATTGAGCCTAGGGGCTCTCTACCACTGAACTACATCCCCAGCTCTGTTTATTTATTCATTTTATTTTATTTTTAAATTTTGAGATAGGGTCTCACTAATTTATGGAGCCTGGACTTGAACTTGTGATCCTCCTGCCTCAGCCTCCTGAGTAACTGGGATTATGGGTGTGCACCACCGCAAGGGGCTATCTTTCATTGTCTTATTCCCATGTTCATCTGCCTTAATTATCTCCAGGTTCAGAAAGAAAGCTGAGAGGGGGAGAATATAAAATAATTATTCACTGATGGCAATTTCCTTGTGCTTCTTAAAACTACTTCCAATCCAAATGACTCTCCTACAGGTACATCTATACAGGTGAGGTTTAATAAACTTTAAAAAGTAATGAGAGAAATCTCAAAGTAGGGAGTTTAAAAGTCTTGTGTTCCCAAGGGCCATAGGTCACTATGGGAAAGTACTCTTTTCTGTGTGTGATTCAGATCTTTAAAAATAATACACTTGTAAGTAGGTGCCTTATTGGTTGAAGAAATAGTTGCTTGGCTGCTGACTTCACTTTCAGAGAACAGAAATGATATTTTTTGTGAAATCAACTTGAATAGGTATTTAACTCAGCTCCTCAGAAGTTGCCAATAACCTTTACTTAAAGTGATTTTGGAGGAGGCTGTCACGGTGACTCTAATTTTTTGCATTTGATATACACTCTTTCCTCTCTTTTGGCCTTTTTTTTTTGTACCAGAGATTGAACCCAGGGGGCACTTAACCACTAAGCCACATCCCCAGTTCTTTTAATGTTTCATTTTGAGACAGGGTCTCACTAAGTTGCTTAGAGTCTCACTAAATTGCTGAGGCTGGTGTTGAACTTGCAGTTCTCCTGCCTCAGCCTCCCAAGCGCTGGGATTACAGGTGTGTGCCACCATGCCCTGCTCTTTTGGCCTTCTTTTCTAGCCCTGTGTCAGCCCTAGGAGGTGGGAGGGTGAAGAGACTATGGGATACTTTGGGGCTATGCAGGAGAAGTCGGAAGTTGTAGGATAGAGTCCCAGGAGAACATGGCCGCTTGCGGTACAGTGATGAGGCCTTGTAGCTACCACAGTGGCTCTCCCCAGAGACTGCCATGGCTGCCATCCTCTTCTGTACCAGTGGTGGAAACTACTGGGATCGTTTCCCATATGATCTGGGATGGACGTGCAGGTTTATCTCTTGGGGCCCATTACTTTGGTCACTTGGGCACTCTAGTGACGGATGCATGAGGTGTGGTAGAAAGAGCACTAGATTATGAAAGAAGCTGAGGCTCTGGACAGTTCTGCTGTGTGGTCTGAAGTGCGTTCCTTCAGGTTTCTCCATCTCAATTTCCTTATTTGCTCTATGGATGGTTGTGCTAGATAATCTCCAAGTTCCCTTCCAAGTCTGTGAATTGAGGCCAAAGTTGTAAATTCTGTCCCAATGCTGCTTTGTGCTGGAGTCAGAGATGGCAGCTGAACCTGTCCTCTCTTGACCCCTGTGGTTTTGAATGTCAGTGGTTTAGACCAAATCCTTTGTCGGTTTGTATAAAACAGCTCCAAGTTGATGGATGCTGTTTGCAACATTCTGTAGGTGGTCTAGGGAGACCAGCTATGCTGGTTTGTCTGAGACTGAGGGGCTTGCCTCAGTTTTAGAACCGGCAAAGTTCTGGGCAAACTGGGATGAGGCGGTCACTCTGAGAAGGACAGCGCTCACCAATTCAGCACTAAGGCACTGCTCAAGCAGGATGAATGAAGTCTCACTAAAATGTAAAAACAGTTCTGGAAAACTCCAATTTCTCTTGGCAATTATTTAATTTCCCTAGAAGTCTGTTGAAATATTGAAATTTAACTGATGAAATGATTTCTCCACTTGATCCCAGACCTGTGTTACTGAGATACTTCCTGTCCCAGAGGCTGGTTTGGACCTGGTCTAACTTGTCTGGCTCCAGCTGTCTCTGGAACCACGGTCTCACTCACCCAGTCTCTGCTCTAGCACCCACCTGTCCTTAGGCCAGATATGAAGATGCAAAAGTGTCACAGGTGACCGACCGTCCTTGGCCAGGACCGCCCGGTTCTCACGCACCCTCCCAGCCTTCACCCTATAGCAGGCAATGAGAAACTTCTCTTCCAAAATGCATATTCCTACTGGGTTGCTAAGTAAGAAATGTGTGCCCACAATAGGGCTGAGCTGTAAGAGAGAGTAGGGCGGCTTTGTGTATAGGATTCTACGAGGCCCTGACTTACCGCGATTTATTCTTGGAGCGTGGGTTCTCAGGGTGACCATAGAGTTTAAAAGAGCCCATTTTGGTATGGCTGCTCTTTATGGGGCTATGACAACTTCTTTCTGGGGCTTGAACTCATTTCCCACTCTCTTCTAAATCTCTGTTGATTGGCGAGAGATGTGCAAGAGGTTCTCTCAAGTCTCTTCCCTCTCATCTGATTCTCCCCTACCCCAGTTCTGCTGCTCAGGGTATTCTCTCTATTCTCTAAGAGCACAGAACCCGTGTACAATTTTTAAAATCTATTTGAATCACCCAGTTTATATGCACATGTGTCTTTGTTGTAAAATTTTAAATGTTGTCAACGTGATAGGTTAGAAAGGTATGTTCCTGGTTTAATTCACAGTCCCTGGGTTCCTGAATGACTCTATGGACTAGAGCCTCCTTTACCTTCCATGCCCTGGCTAACCTGCATCAGACTATGACATAAACTGGAAATAAAGTTTTATTCTGTTAGGCAGAGATTGGGTTGTTACAGCAGTTGACCTATGCGGGCGGATGTAGGGCATTTCAAATAATGTAGAACACAGAAAACTTTTTGAGCTCTTAAAACCTTACCATGAAGACCCTGCGCTACCTGGCCTGTGTGTGAAGCTGACTTTGATTTCTTGAGAGCTGGGCTATGGTTTGAAAACACAAGTAACTACAGGTAATTGAAATAGCCATTTCTTCTGCCTCTGTTTGTCTCTCTCTTCTAGCCATTCTTCCCTTGTCTTTTTAAATATTCTTCTCCTCTCTCCTTCTCCCAATTCATAGAAATAAAATGGAATTGT
The DNA here is from genome assembly GCF_902686445.1 of Sciurus carolinensis. NCBI lineage: Eukaryota > Metazoa > Chordata > Mammalia > Rodentia > Sciuridae > Sciurus > Sciurus carolinensis. The sequence goes on from NC_062225.1 coordinate 43,187,864, forward strand.
TCAAAGGTTAAAATAGGCCAATTATTCTTTGGCTATGTCAACGCATAACAAATTGGGGTGGAAATTTTCAATAATTACAAAAAAATCGTTCTGAATCTTCCTTTGGCTCTAAGAACCATCTAGAGAATCACTGCCAGAGTGGCATCTTTTCTCCTCTCTCTGGGTAACTAAATATTTGCACCTCAGCTCCCTCCTTCTCTTTGTGTATGTGTATAGAAGTAATTTCAATGCCCTAACTTCGGATCTGGCAGTGAAAAATATCCTTATCCCCTTGGAGAAGGTCATCCAATTCTGTAAAAGCCGCCTCAAGAAAGGACCATATACACATTTTCTAAAAGCATGATTATTAAGTTTCGGGTTTATTATCATGCAAATGCTTCCATTTCCCCTCTTACCCCACCCAATCCCCTCCTACAACTGTGATAAAATGACATCTGGGACGTTGGGAATTTCACCAGCCAGTCAGAAAGGCTGAGCAATGTTTCCTGAGCCACTGGTTCACAGGGGTCCTTAGAGGGCCCTGGTGGGAAACTTCGGAGTTGTTCCTTTAAACAAGGTGTCGGCTTATTTCACACTTTTAAACTCCCTTTGCTTTCAAAGTTAAGTGTTTATCTTCTTGGGAATACGAATTGGCACAACCTTTTGGGTAAGCAATTTGGCAACACACATCGGAGGGCCTTAAAAACATCTACTTAATGTAACTGGGCAGTCTTCCTTCTAGCGTTCTATCTTGAGAAAAAAATCAGAGCTGTGATCACAGATGTATGTACAAGAATGCTTTTCATAGGGTAATTTATGATGGTAAACCACCTGGAAATAGCCTAAATGCTGAATAATAAGAGTAAGGTAAGTCTGCTTATTAATGGAATATTATGCAACCTTTAAAAATAGAATTTTCAAAAAATATTTAGTGACATGGGAAAAAGCTTATGATTCAGTGTTACATGGGAAAAAAGGGCACAAAACAAATAGCTATCAAAATAGTTTATTTATGACTGCACACGTAAAAGATAAGAAGTAAGTAATTATAAGCAAGAAGAATTTGGTTCTAACCCCAGCTCTGGTGAATTCTAATTGCCCGTCATGGAACAGATTCACAGTCACTTCACTGAATTTTTCTCCAGGTTGTGGAGAGGATCTGAAAAAATGTTTGCAAAGCTCCTGGCACATAGTGGATGCTCAATAAATGGTAGTAGCTCCTAATACTATGATTCTTATCACTATTATTAGTGGGAGGAGTGTGTTAGTGCCAGAAGCCAGGTAGGCATATCCTTGTGGGGATGGTCTTTCTGTTGCTAGCAGCTCACTTCCTGTTGTCCACCCTCTGGTTTTGGTGAAGTGGTCCTGCCCACTGCCTGGTGACAAACCCAAGGTGTGAAGCAAGAACTGTGTCAGGGATACAACTGCCAGGAAGGGTATGAGTGGAGGCACTCAGGGCAGAGCAGAGCTGGCCTTGGCCATTTGGAGCAAACAAGTTTAGCATTTAGGAACATGGCCAAAATTTACTGGGCTAAAAACAAATGAGAATCCACATCTTTATGGTGCTTCACTAGTTACAATCCTATTAACTTATGGGAAAAAAACATTCCTGTCAAGTAGAGTATGTGACTTTCTCTCCTAAATAACAAATAGTATTAGCTATTTATTACTACACAAGAAATTACCCCCCAAACTTAACACTCATGCCAACACGTATTTATTATTTCACAGTTCACACGGGGTAGGAATGCAGGTGTACCTTAGCTGGGCTGAGAGTCTCTCAGGAGGCTGCGGTCAAGGGGTTGGACAGGGCTGCAGAGCTGCCATCTTCTCCAAGTTCAAGTGGGCAGGGGTCACTTCCAAGCTTACTTAGAGGCTGTTCTCAGGTCTCAATTCCTTGTGGGTTGCTGAACCATGGACCTCAGTTCCTCAGTGGCTGTTGATAGGAGGCTGACCTAAGCTCCTTCCTACCTGGGCCTCTGCAGAGCGACTCCAACATGGTAGCCAGTATCATCAAAGTGAGCGCGTTGAGAGGCATGGAGGCGGAGAGAGAAAGAGATCAGTCTTTCCAAGCTAACTTTGAAATTCACAACCAATCGCTCTTGTATTCTTTTTGTTAGAAGCAAACCACCATGTCCAGCTCACACTCAAGGAGCGGGGTTACACAAGGGTGTGGATACCAGAGTGGGGCCATTTTAAAAGACTACCGACTACATCTTCTTTTTACAGGAGGGGAACCAAGGCTGCGCCAGGATATGTGACTTTGAAATCATCTATCCATGAAGCCCTTGACGGGATCCTTACTCCGCCTACTCCCTCCTGCAAACCCTACCATCCGGGCCCAACATCATTCTCATGCGTAAAGGCATGCGTGGTTACATTATGGGGCCTTTGAAGATTTTTTATAAGATAAAAAAATCCTAAGAAACCTACAACAATGTATGATATTCTAGGATGGGGCACATTTTGGAGGCAGACAGAAAAATGTAGTGATAATTAGAAAAATATACAGAGGCTCCATTACCTACAAACGCCATCTATAGTTTTCACAGAGAGGCCCTGGAAAATAGTTCTTAGGCCATTCAGGATAACAGCGATGATTAATTCCAAGCTGTTAACGCATTTTATTATGCAAATACTCCAGCAACTCAGCCATGGAGAAAGCGCGGGCACCGCCTCCACCCCATTCACTCTGGACACTCGATTTGCATGGAAATGTGGCGCTCTCACTGGAGGCGAGACGGTCCTGTTCTCCTTGGGGGAGGGGGTGGCAGGGGCTTAGGATGTGGGTGGGGGAGGTGGCTGGAGGGAGATCCAGCTACCCATTAGCGACATGGATCAGTTTAATGCCATTTGTGGTTAGAAAAACAATGGTATTACCTTAATTTAGTAATTAAATTGCTCAAAGCAGGAGAGATAAAGCAGAGCCTGGTGTCAATTCCAGGCGTGCGGAGTTTGGGGCCTTCGGGAATGAGAGAGGAATTCAGCAACACCAAAAAGAATAGGTTGACTCTACGGAAGCAGTGGTCAGCTCAGCAGAGCTGGAGGATCTCCTTTCTGGTGCAGAAAGGCAAGCTAGAGATGGGGTCTGAGCTGCCTGTGAATTTATAGAAAGGTCAGTGCTTGGTATGAGGAGTGATCACTAATGGCTCTGAGGGATCTTCCCACTTAAGGATGCTTAGGTGGACTCAAAGCTTCATGAAGCCGCCAAATGACCTTGGCTTACACATAGCAGGCTTATGGGGAGATGTGGCCCTGGCGTGTCTTAAGGTAGCCATGGAAGAGGAAAATCCAGTACTATTGGAGGCTTCTGAGGAGAGGGACCAGAACACCCACAAGGCTGGGGGAGAAGGACTTTGCAGGTTCAGGACTCCAGCAGCCCGCTGAGAGTGGAGAGGCTTCCAAGAGCACAGCAAAGATGAGCTTCAATCTCTTTCTAGAAAGAGAGATGGAGATGGAGAGATTGGTGGAGAGTTGGGGTGTCCACTCACTTTTGGGCAACTAAGCAGCTGAAAACACACAGTGGGGGTGAAAGGACTGAATGGGACTTTCCCACCAGCAGGGGACCCAAGGGTCTTAGCTCAGGGAGAGAGAGTGCAGGCAAGACCCCTCCTTTGTAACTCCTGTTTCTGGCAATGACACTTTGGGAAAATGTGGTTTTGGAGTGTGCCTTCACCCCTGCATCTCCTTGGAGGCCACCTCAGAGGCATGTGAGGGCACGTCTGCCCTTTTCACTGTGTTCTCACAGGCCTTCGGAGCAGGCAGGATGGGCTGTTGTGCATTCCTTATTTGACAGAGCGATTAAACCATGGCTTGGTGGAGTTCAGTGACTGACCTAAGGAGTAAGGGTCAGGTGGTCCAGAGAGCAGGACTCCTAACTTCTGACTCACCATCCTTTTCATTTCATTAAATTACCTGGGAAGCCAAAGCTGACCTGAAGCAAGTGCAGGGAAAGAGGGTACGGTGGAGTTTGATGAGAAGTCTGCAAGCACTTTTGAAAATCGTACATGCTGCCTGCGAATGGACAGGAAGTGGGAGGCATTGGAAAACTGTGTGTCTCCAGTCAGTCTCTGACTTTCTGGGAGAACCATCTGACCAAGTTCTTAGAGCTCAGTTCTGGAAGCTAATGGCTCTATTGACAGATAGGAGAGGACATGTATTACCAAAAAATAAAAAATAAATAAATAAAAAAATAAAGCAGAGTCTGGGATATACTGGAAAAGTTAGAGGAGACCTGAATTTTTTCTAACTCTAGTTGTGCTGCTAACTCATTATTTAATGCTGTTCTTGTTTTTGTTTATTTGTAAAATGTGGGCTAGATGATCTCTGAGACTTTTCCAGCCCTTCTAGGAGAAACTGAAATCACTCAGACATGAAATCAACTTCCATTCCTTTCCTTGGTGATTGATCAGCAGATCCCAGGCTCCAGGAACCACTAGCTTCTCCTAGAATCTGCAGGTTTGTGACTTCTTGGAATTTTATTTGAGAAGCACATTGACCTTCACTATGGGAAAACACTGACTTTCTTCCTGTCACCACCTCCCTGGCCCACTCCCAGGACACAGGGCACCACCCAAGAGTCCCCACTCATTATCCTCACATCTGCATTTGACTGCACACCATTCCTTACCTTTCTCCAGATCTACCTTCAGTCTGTCCACCTCAACCTTCCCTGCTCCCAGTCAGAGCCACTTTCCAAAGAGAAGTCTCACCATCCCTTAGGAACCCGGGGAGAGATGTAAGACAGTTTTCTTGTCCTCCAGGCACTTAAAATATAATGGGGAGAAAAATTGATCAATAGAGTCAATGCAAATTCAATCAAAATTCCAGCAGGCTTTTTTGTTGGCATTGATAAACCTATTCGAAAATGTATTTGGAGATAAAAATACCTGGAATAGTCAAAACAATTTTGAAAAAGAAAGACAAAGTTGGAAGACTTTATATGACCTGACGTTAAGACTTAAAGTTATCATGTGTGGTAGAGCATGCCTGTAATCCCAGCAACTAGGGAGGCTGAGGGAGGAGGATTGCAAGTTCATGGCCAGCCTCAGCAACTTAGGAAGACCCTGCCTCAAAATAAAAATAAAAAGGGCTGGGGATGTAGCTCAGTGTAAAAGTTCAATTCTATTAAAAAAAAAGTCTAAAAGTTACACAAATACTTACAGGGTTGGTATACAGAGAGATGTGGGACTGATGGAATGGAATAGAGTCCAGAAGCAAACCCACAAATAGATGTCAACTGAATTTTGACAGTGATGAAAAAGCAGTTCAATGGGGGTAAGGTTTTTTTTTTTTTTTTGTCAAATGAACCAAATAATTAGAATTTATATGCAAAAAGAAAGTTTACTCTGTATTGAAATTTCTATAAAACAAAACAGAAAACCTATGTGACTATAGATTAGACAAACATCCACAGAAATATTCATCAATTGATGGATGGAATTGATGGATGAATTGATGGATGGAATACTACTCGGCGATAAAAAGAAAACTCTATTAATTTTAATAGTAAGAAAGTACTGAAGTACTTCACACATGCAGCAATATGTATGGATCTCAAAGACATTGTTCTAAGTGAAAGAAGACTGCCTTGAAAGGGTACATACTGAATGACTAAGCAAAATTCTAGAAAAAACAAAACAATAGTGATAGAAAACAGATCAGTGATTATCAAGTCAGAGGACTGACTGGAATAGGGTAAGAGATAATGTTAATGTTCTCTACGTGAGCGTGGTGGTGGTTACACGACTGTGTACACTGGATACTCGTTAAATTGTACATTTAGCGGGGTGTGGTGGTGCATGCCTGTAATCCCAGCAGCTCGGGAGGCTGAGGCAGGAGGATCTCCAATTCAAAGCCAGCCTCAGCAAAAAGCCAGGCGCTAAGCCACACAGTGAGACCCTATCTCTAAATAAAATATAAAATAGGGCTCAGTGATTGAGTGCTCCTGAGTTCAATCCTTGGTACAAAAAAAAAAAAATTGTACACTTAGCATTGGTGAGTTTTGTTTATAAAAATCACACCTCAATAAAGTTGGTTAAAGGAATATCACGGGGAAAGAGAAAACACATTTGCAGAAAACAAACAATGCCGGCTAGAGTCAGAGAGAATGCCCAAACAAGAGGGGAAGAACCAGCACTACAGAAATTCCAAAAATGTGTCCTGGATTCCCTGATGTCACCTGGGACGATCCAGGAGAGGGGGGAGAAGTGAGGCTTCATAGCTGGGCACTGAGGCCTGGCAGGGGTGGCCCAGGAGGTGGGGGAGGGCAGGAGCCGCGGACAGCAGCCTGGGAGTGGGGACTCTGCAGGCAGGCGGGGCGCCCCGGCCGGTGGTTTTGGTCAGCACCTTTACAGTAAGCTGTGGGGAAGTGTGGCGCTGCCGGAGTGTGGCAGGGCTTTGGCCTTGCGCCCCACACATGGGTCACTTTCATCAGAACAGGAAAACGAAACAGGCTCCCCTGAATGATTTATGGGAGGGCTTGCATTTTGGGGATGTGATACTGCAATTTGTGTTATGGGACCAGGACATCTGTTTCCAGGAGGTGTGTTCCCTCACCATACGCCTTTCCCACCGGGGATCTTTGGCCCCCTCAAAGAGTTATCCATTTTATCTTGGTTGTTCGTTAGCATAATGGGGCCTGCTGGTGACAAGTGGCCTCTCTGGTGCACCAGCCTGAGTGGTCTGGGGCCAATTGGAGGTGAGCAAGAACCGCTTGGGTCCCACCCTGCCCCTCAAATGGTGTCCAGCAGTGCAGTAAGCTGTAGGATCAGGGGTGTGCCATCTGTCAGATGGCATGGGCAGGCTCCCACTTAACGATTGCATTTTAGCCATTTATTTGATTAAACTTCAGTTATGCTAACTGTCCCCATGTGGATTAATATCCCTTGCTGGGGAACTCTACTGCCGGCAACCCCTTCCCACCAAGGAAGCACTTTTCTCTGGTGGGGCGGGGGCAGGGCCTGAAATGACAAGTGTGGAATCATGGAGCATCCTGGCTTGGGGGACTTTGGCAAGCTTTTTGCTCAACTCTTCACCGGTGACAAAACAGACTGGCTTGACACAGGGAACTGGTAGGGAAGGGACTTACCCAACATCAACAGCCTGATACGTGTTGAGCATGAAGTTATGCGAACTCATTTCTCTTGGTTTACAAGTGATGGGGACCTGGTGGACGGAGACCCTGTGTGTACCTGTGGCAGGCAGGTACCCCTTCCTGCAAGGGGAACACAAGGGGACCTTTGCTTCTGCCCACCTTTGCCTGCCCAGCTGATTAAGGGGAGGGGGCTCACAACAGGCCACATCTTATTATTTTTAAAAATCCCACCCCCTTCTGCTTTGAAAAGGAAATACAAATCCCCAGGTCTTAGTGAGGCAGATTTTTTGTTTGGTTTAAATCCTAGGCACTTTGGTTTGTCAAAAGGGTGTTGGAAATTCTTAAGCCCCAACCTGCCCTGTTTTAATATTCTCCATGAACCCCTTTCTACCCCCACAGGCCCTGGGCCACACGGTGTTCTGGTCTCCTGGCATGTTGGGGGAGTCTGGCCAGCTCCCACCCGACAGCCTCTGCAGCCGGAGGTCCCCGTGAGCAAATGATGCGAGGATGTGTGTACAGGCACCTTTCCCGTCGCGCACGCGCCATTGAAGATTCATTGTATAAGTAAAATTAAAATGTATTAACTTGCCTTCCAGATGCCCCCTGATAGCAAGTTTAATTACTCTGGACATAATTAAATGAGTTTAAGAGATTAGAAATACAAGGGGGTAGTGAAGAGCGTACATTTATGGGGAAAAAGGGAAATTTAAATTCTGGAGTCTTTTGTCATCTGGTGGCTTGAATGTTGAGGACTAGGAGGGATGGAGGGAATACTTGGGTGGAGGTGGACTGAGGGGTTTAGGAGTGTCCACCTGGTCGAACTTGGCCCCTCCAGGTGGCAATGCTGCAGTCCCTAGGCCGGGCAGGTCTTCTGCAGGAGAGCAGGTCGTTGGGGCAGGTGCACAAACTAGACAGAGGGCAAGCAGGCACTGTGAGTCCTGGCCTTTGCCCTGCTCCTGTTCTGGGGGCTTCCTCATCCTTCTCCACTTTCCCCCTTGTGACTGGCTTTTCCTGGAACATGCAGCAAAATCCACAGGTGCTCAGAGCCTCTTCACCAACAGAGCTGACTCCAAGCGGTGCTGTCTGCTTTGTGTTCCTCGGGTCCTTGAGTCATCACAAACCTCCAGGTCACTTCAACCTCAACCTGGCCTTGATTTCCAGAGCTTGGGTTGGGTGGCGCATTCCGGGGGAGCCAGGAGACCCCATAATTCAGCTGGTTCATTAGATGCTGTCTTTCTCCATTTAACCCTCTCTCTCTCTCTCTCTCTCTCTCTCTCTCTCTCTCACACACACACACACACACACACACACACGCATGCACATTCACACTAATACACATGTCTACACACTCACTGACATACATGTGCACACTCACTTGCACAAATAGGCGCTTACATTCATACACTTATAAACTCCCATACACGCATATACACTCATACACTCAGTATACACACTTGTACTCACACATGCATTCACTTTTCCACTCATACTTACTTGCACAACTATGCACTCGTGCATACACATGCCCACATGCTCAAACACACACACACACACACGCACACACAAAAACAAAAAACAAAACAAAAAAAACTCAAAGGTAAGCATTTTGGAGGAGACTGCTCCTCTTTCTGATGAATTTTCCTACAAGTCCTCTGCAGAATCCACTTTTTGCCTCTGAATGAGAAAGGCTGTTGTGGTCTGTTAAATTTTTCAGCTGCATAGGGCGGAAGGATATTCTTCCTTGTGGTTTAGAATTACACCCTAGAAAGTTGCAAACAGATTTCCACACCCCTTCCTTAAGGTGCCTTCTCTCACACTGGCCCTGTTTTAAAAGGGCTGGTTCTAGATAAGGTCTGATCTTTTTTTTTTTTTTTTTTTTTTTTTAATGAAAGCAAAACTAAAGCACCAGGACACAGAATGAATAAAGAAATTGGAGGAGAAACAGGCGTGAGGCAGATAGAGTGAAAACCCTTTGCATTGCGACTTGGGTCGGGCGGGGGTTGGGGACTGCCAGCCGCTCTAATGGTGTTTAGAAATCGAGTCTGTGTTATGTCTAGGGGTCCTAGTATTTTGTGTTGCTCTGACCCCAGCATTGTATCACTTCAATGCAGTCGGGCTGTGCGAACGTTCAGTTCTGGTTGGAGGAAGGTATTTTGTATTCAAGCCAAATCTACATTTCAGATTTGAAATGGGGGAGCAGGGGGGAGAAGGGGGTGGTGCTGGAAGGGGCAAAGGTCAGTGTTCGCAGGTCTGAGACCATGTTTAATATCACATGACACCTTTGTCAAACAGTGTGTCGCCCCCTCCCCACACACACATGGGCTGTCTGGGTTTCTGTACCTCAGGGACCTTCCTCTGCATTGCCTTCTCACCCAAACTCTCAGACTTGCTTTTTATAAACCAAAAGAAATGAATGAAATTTGACCTCCTCTGTGTTTTTTTTTTTTTTTTTTTTTTTAATGTGATGGCATGAGAAGCCCTGGAGGGTCACGTTTCCCCTCCCCCCCGGTCAGGTCTGTCTGCATCCTGCTCCTGGAGTCCAGTGACTGTCTGAGGCCTTGAGATTGACAGTGTTGTATTTCGGGCCTGTGTCCTTGAAGGTGAGCTGAGGATCTGCAGCCCAGGATTGGGTCATCTGAAACCTCAGAGGAGCTGAATCAAATCCAGGGTCCAGAGATTCCAGAGAGTGGCTTCCAAAGTAGCAGTTATGACTTCTGGGTTCCAGCAGTCTGCTGCCCTGATGGGCAGCAGCCTGGGTGCATGGGCTGATGGCCAACCTTTAACCTCTGTGGACCAGACTTCACCTCTGGCTTTGGTCACCAGAGCTTAAAAATCTTTACTTAGGGGCTGGGGCTGGGACTCAGTGGTAGAACACTGGCCTGGCACGTGTGAGGCACTGGGTTTGATCCTCAACCCCACATAAAAATAAATAAATAAAATAAAGGCATGGTGTCCTTCTACAACTTAAAAAATTTTTTTAAAATATCTTTACTTGGGCCCTGATAAACATCTGTCCCTGTCATGTTGGTCTCACATAAACACTGTTGCTCTGGAAGAGACCTTGGCTATGTTGGTTTAGTGACACAGACTGGTGCATGTGGTAGTCTCCTACCTCCTTCACCTTTGGGACACTGAGTATTGGTAGATCAGGCACAGAGACCTGAGCTCCAGTGAAGAAACCTTTCCCAGACTTTGCTTTTGAGACCTACAGGTCATTCGAGATTTATGAGATTTATGAGAGAGAGAGAGACACATGTCCATGAACAAGCACAGGTCAGCAAGGGTGGGAGGACTCTGGAGACCTACAGACTGTGGTTCAAATGCTGAGCATCACTGTAAGTTGCACCTTCTTGAGATCTCTCTTTCTTCATCTCCAAAACAGGAATAATAATAACTCAACCATGAGATTGTTATAAACATTGAATGAGTTATTGCATGCAAAGTGCCTGGCATGGAGTTGGCACTCAAGATACGTTATTCATTATTCACCTGGTCAGATTTCTATCTAGTCATCATTTCAGAGAGTTAGAGGAAGTTTGTACATATGTCTGTGGGGCATGGGCAGAATTTTAAGATGTCCATTTGGCAGAGGGAAGGGGAGTGTGCTCACAAACGAGGCTTGAATTCCTCCATCAGTTAACACTTCTGACCAAATCAAGAATTCTAGGGACCTGCAAAATTCTCCACTCCTTAGTGCATTGTGGTAGGAAGAATCCTTCCAGAAACCAAGCAGTACCTCCAGGATGGGCATGAATGCTCAGTGCCCTGTTTAGACCAACTGGTGATTTGAAAGATGTCCTTAAATAGGTCAAGGTCAATTATACTCGCTTAATGACCTGCTTGGATAAAGACACAAGAGGCCAGGAATGGGTTGTGAGACTGGACAGTGGCCCTGTGCAGAAAAGCTCCAGCCTGGGGCTGGTGACTCAGACTAGCAGACCCACCCCTCGCCCGCTGGTCCCAGCCCTGCCTCCAGACTGCACAGGCCACTCTTTGAAGCAAGCCATCATCTTTGCAATATTTCTGAGATGTCATGAATCCCATGCAGCAAGCCATTTATTCCCATCTATACAACCTTCTTCATTCATGTTGCTTCCACTTGAAAAAAGACATGAAGTCCCTGACAGTGTGGGAGATGCCCACTCACTGCCAATTTTGAAAGACCTGATATTGAGGAAAAAACAGGCAAAACTGGGCAGGGGACATATTGTAAAATGGCAGAAAGAGCAAGGACGGGATTTCCTTTTTGGTTCTGTCACTAAGTAGCCGTAAGATCTTGGGTCAGAAAGTCTCCCCACCCTTGCCCCTTGATATTCAGGCTTGTTAAGTGGGGTAATGGCATCTGCTCCCTCTCATGGCTTTGCTTGATGTGCATGGAGATAAAGGACACGAGGGAAACAAAGTGCTCTGCACATTGTGTGCCCCTTACCTCTGAGTCTTTCTGAAAGCTAAGCCCAGCTTCATGTGGCCAGAGAGCCTGGAGTTGGGACTCAGAGCATAGTCCCAGGTATTAGCGAGCATCACCTGAAGCCCTCAACCCACGCAGTCTGGAGAGCTTGGGAAACTGTAGACATGACCATTACCTTGAGACTCCAGTATGGAATATGGCAGGATCTTCAGAAGTGACCTGTGATGCTCAAGAAAAGTCACAAAACATGGGACCAATTGTCATAGAACAAGGGTCAGCAAACTGCAACCCAGGGGCCAAACATGAACTCCTGCTTTTGCAAGCCATGCCTGCTCTATTACATAGTGATGCTGCCTGAGTCTATGGCTGCTTTCAATGGCAGAGTTGAGCAGTTATGACAGAGACAGGCCCTCAAAGTCCAAAATATTTACGATCTGGTCCTTCACAGCAAAAGTTTGCTAACTCAGGGTATAGAATATAGATCAAAGTATGCTGTCATGGCAAGCTTCCTAAGAATGGGCTATTTAAAAATTTTTTTAGCTTAGTTTACTCCCAAATTTTTATTTATATCTCAGGGAAGAGAGAGCTGGTTCTGGGTTCAATGGAGAAATAAGTATTATTTTCTTTCCCCACCCCTCTTTTTGAGTTTCCTCCCTGCAAGAGGAAGAAGAAATTGACTGTCTATGTGCCAGGCACTTTGCTTGTGCTATTACCTTTACTTGTTATGATGATTCAGTGAGTTAAATGTTTTACATATGGAGAAACTGACTTTCAGAGAGGTTAAGTAACTCAGCCAAGATCACACAGCTAATATGGGGTGAAGTCAGGATTTTCAATCCACAGGTAATTAAAATACCAGGTTCTTCTCACCAGGGTTGCTGATACCACGCCCTCTGGGGCTCTGAAAACACCTCAAAGATCAGCTATGAATGTCATTCAGGTCTTAAAAGTGTGAATTAAGGCCAGCCAGTTACTTCTTGGGGCATTTGACAGCCTTAATTCCAATGGTGGAGTCAAAGACTTTCTGACTTACGGAAGGGATTTAGACATCACACTGGACTATGACAAGAACATTCTGGAGGAGATGGGTTGCTCAGCAGAGTAAGTTTCCTCTCTGGGTCTGACCTGTGCTTGCTGGTCTTTGCTGCCTGGGTCTTGGTGATGGCTGTGCTCTTCGAAGGCAGTGGGAGAGTCCTGGATTCTGAACTTCCCTGGACATGGGAATCTGTGTGTGCACTGGCCAACTTCCGAACTGAAGCCAGTAGGGGAGGAGAGTGTCCAATCTACCATAGGATGTGGAGCCCAGGGCACTGGGGTTGCCCTCAGCCTGCCCCTTATGCTTAATATATGGTCCTTCATCTGAGGACAGATCTGAGGGCTAAAGGCCAGCTTCGAGTTGACTCTCAATATTCCTGCCCTCCTCTTGCTCTGTGGGGTGGGATCTTTTTCTATTGGGTTAAGTCAGGAAAAACACATTTTAAAGCCATTAAAAAAAAAAAGGAAGAAGACCAGTGATTAATCGTTATTCTCTGGGTGGCAGATCTTAGTAGTTCATATGTCTCATTCTTTATAGACTTAAAACTCCTCGTCCACTTAGGAAGGGATGATAAATAATAAATACCAATTAAATTAAAGATGTGCACACTGGACCCCTCGGAATTCCAGGAAGTTTGAAATCAGACTCACCCTTCATCATAACAAAGACCTTCCACTGAGGATGTTCCAGCTGTGCTACCTGGAAGGGGACTTCACGGAAACTGCCCCCCATACTTCTCGAGCTGTCAGTTTGGCATCCCAGGTCTGGAAGAAGGGGAGACAGAGTGGGGCTGAGGTGGCAGGGTCTGCCCTGCTGCGAGAGGGAGCAGGGAGCATCTGTGGGCTGGATGGGCAGACCTTTATGAAATATTAGTTTGACGCTACTGAATCCTGGGTCCTCCAGGTCTGTGTTTACCAGATCGCTCTCCCTTAACCTGAGAGAAATTTGGGTAATAAACGATTTGCTAATGCAGTGTAACTGTGCAATTTACTTGGGTCTAAGTGGTTGGGTAAAAGCCAGGGATGGCTTCAGTGGAACAACAGCTTCTCAGCAGGGGCTGAAAAGGCTACTTCTTCAGCCTCAGGTGGAAACCCTAAGCCACCCAATTTGCTGGGGCTGTCCCTCCCAGTGAGTGGCATGTGGGAGACAGGCTGGCACAAACAGCAATGGCTCAATGCAGTGTATACCTCGGGATGGTGGTTTTGAACAAATCTGAAGCTTGAGGAGATAATTCCTGGAGCGGGGAGGCCGCTGGCAACCAGAGGTGGGAGGCTCAGTCTTCAAGCAAGAGAGAAAGGGTCAGAAGTGTTATCTGCACATGGAGGGGTGTGAGTGAGGTGGACAGAGTCATGGGAAAGCTGAGGCTAAGGGCTGGCGTGTGGGGGCTGTGGTGGGCAGGTCGAGGCTCTGACCTTTGAGTGAAGGGAATGCCATTTTCCTTTTTTTCCTTAAAGAAAACACACACACACACACACACACACATACACACACACACATAAATCCAACAGTTCATGGTCCTGTTTATTCTCAGACAGGGAGTGGATGGCCTTTTGGAGGTGTCCGACTGTGCCGTCCAGCCAGTCTGACATCTGTGGGAGTTCAGGGTTTTAAATGTTTAGTCTGCGAGAGACCCCCAGGCCCCAGCGGGCGACGCTCCTGATAGGCCTGACTTAGCCATGGACCCCACCCCCTCCTGAGAAATGTATGAGGGAAGCTTGGCTCCCCTGACGTCCCAGGGGAAGGACCTGGTCCAGGACTATCTTCAGAGTTGTAGGGAACATAAGCCTGGGGACTGAGCTGAGTCTGTAGGTCAGAGTTTGCTTGCTCTCTCCATCCCAGCTAGCCGCCATTTTCTCCCCTGCTGGGCACTGTCAGGGCCAGGCCCCTGTCCCTCCTGGGCCTCTCTGCTCCCACAGCCCTTGTTACTGCTATCACTATACAGATACACCTTTGACTCTTTGTGTCTGTCTTCCTCCAGTAACTATGCTTTTTTATTTCTCTCCACATCTCTAGCTTCTAACTCAGTGCCTAGAGCAGAGCCTTTGTTCAATAAAAACTCTTACAATTGGCTGAATGGACTTCCTCTGAATCTGCTTGTCAAAAAGCTCAAAGATCCCACTGTGCGTGATGGAGTTAGGATGCACCTGGGAGAGGGTTTTGCCTATCTCTGAGCTCATTCTCTGTAGAGTCTGGGGTCATTTTCACATAGAGACCAGTAGATGGGGGCTTCTTGGCAACTGTGTCCGCTTGTGGTGACCACCCATTTGGCTACAAAAGGGACAACTTGCGTCATGGGAACAAGTAGGGGATTAGAGGGGATCACCCCTGTGCTGTGGATATGCACGGCAGGCACTGCTTTTCCAACTGGAAGTTCTGCAGGGGCCAGGCTGGAGGAAACCCTGGGGAGATGTTGGGTTGGGTCAAATAATCACCTACTTATTTCTTGCCTGAGTAGAAGCAGACAAACCACTGTTAAATAAGCCCAGTTTAAAAAACATGTTATTCCTGAAAATATACTTTGTACCCAGTTTATGTAACACTTTGTCCCTCAAGTTTCCCAGGGACTAAAGGGTGTGAAGATGTAAGATGTAAAATAAACAAGTTCAGATGGTAAATTATTTACATTGATAAACATAATTTATACAAATAAATTAGCAGAATAGGTGTTGTAAAAAAAGGAAAAATAAAACTAACAGATTGAACCATGTATTGAAATAGTGTCTAATGAGTTTAGTGAAATATCCGATTCACTAAACTCCAGGAAGGGTCCTTGTCCTCCTGGGGTGTTTCCTTGGCAGCTTCTGCAGTTTGTCTGTCCATCCCTCCTTCCATCTAACATCTACAGAGAGACTACTGTGCACGTGGTGTAGCACTGTGACATTGCTAAGGTGATTCCAAAATTAAGGGGCATCCTTGTCCTAAGTAACTCACCATCTAGTTCAGGGTTTCTCAACCTCTGTGCAATTGACCTTTGGACCGGCATATGCTTTGTTTTGGGGGTCTGTCCTCTGCATGGTAGGATATTTAGCAGCATTCCTGCCCTTTACTGGTTAGATGCCAGTAGAACCCCCTCAGTCATGAATATCAAATATATCTCCAGATATTGCCAAATGTCCCCTGGGCCTTTGAGAATTGCTGGCCTGATTGGAGACAGACAGACCTGACACAAAGCAGGGTGTTCAGTGGTTCACTGGATGCATGCCCCAAGGACTATGGGACCAAGAGGAGGGAGCAAGGAGATGTCTGGGTTGCATCTTGAATGGTGCATGGAAGTGTGCCAGGCACAGCAGAGGGGAAAGGGCCCTTCTGTATGCGCAGAGGAGCAGCGTGTGAAGGCGTCAAGGTATTGGACAGCGTGGTGGCTCTGGCAGAAGGAGCTGGGATGTGGCTGAATGACGATGGGAGTGGGAGGAGGCTGGAGAGGGACTAAGAAAGCAAGCGAGGCCCAGGGTGAACAGGACCCTGCAGGCAACGAGGCATTGGGACTTCCTCCTTTTTCTTTTCTTTTCTCCTAGTACTGAGGATTAAACCTAGCGGTGCTCTACCACCGAGTTATTACATCTCCAACTTTTTTTTTAACTTTTTATTTTGAGACAGAGTTTTGCTAAGTTGCTGAGGCTGGCCTCAAACTTGCTGGCACCGTGCGCCACTGCACCCAGCAAACGTCACCCTTTTCTGACATTGGTACAATTAGTTAACCCTGGGATGGGCTGGGCCATCGAGACACCATGTGTGCACGGATCAGCCATTCAAATCAAATCCAAGGGAGGAAAGTGACTTTTGCCGGGTCTTGCTTCTCTTCCGCGATCATCTCCCCGACATCCAATAGGAACCAGTAGTAAAGTGAACGGGCCCAGTTTCTGCCCTGCCAATCAGGTGTAAGCCAAGATTTTCCTGGGAGCACAGGAGTGTGTGAATTCAGAGCCACTGCAGAGGTAGCCGTCTTATGTAATGGAGCTGTCACCCAGAAGGAGCCGTGCAGTCAGGGACTCTATTTTTCAATCCCTGACTTGCATTTAAACAGAGACGGGACAATTCCTCAACTGTGGAAAGTGTGTGGCAGTGATGTGGGACTCTTCTAGGCCAAGACCCTTCCATATCCTTTTCCTCTTACCCATCTGAGGAGACCGAAACTTCTGAGCAGGGCAGTCTCACAGCGGAAGACTGGGAGAAGCGGCTTGCTGGTTGGAGCGACTGCCCAAGATGCTACATGAGCAGGAAGCAAACTTCCTTGTGACAAGCTGCGATCTTTCAGTCTGTTTGTTACTGTGCCTTTGCCTACGCTAACGTATCCAGTCCCAGGGGTGTAGATGTCCACTCTGTTGCCAGCACTGAAGACTGAGCAATGAGGCAGGGCACCCCCCTGGGGAGTAGTGATGTGTCAGCTATCTGTGTCAGGGGTGAGGTGCTGGCTTGGTCCTCCTCCCATCACTTGCAGTCAGAGTCCCAGCTGGTAGCTGCCCTCCGCACTTTTGTATTTCTCCCTCCCCACCCACCATCCCCTTTACCCTGCTGTCCCCTTCATCCTCTTGTCCCCCAATAATTCAAAAGCCTCCTCATGAGAAATTGAAGGAACTCTGATTTTCGTTTTCTGCTAACTCGCCAGGTTGACAGCTTTCTGGAGGTCCTTCGAAAATACAAATGTCCATCACTTTGGATGGTCTGGACCTTAACACTCCAGATCAGCTGTGTTGCCTGGTCCAATTGGCAGATTCCTGCCAGGCGTGGTGGCACACACCTGCAATGCTAGCAACTCCGGGGGCTGAGACAGGAGGATTACAATTTGAGACCAGCCTCAGTAACTTAGCAAGGCCCTATCTCAAAATAAGAAAAAAACAAAGAGGGATGGGGATAGCACACACACACACACACACACACACACACACACGCACACACACTCACACACAGAGCAGACTGCTTCCTGTACTGCTCAAAAACCAGGGCTGTCTGGTGGGAGTGTGTGCACACATGTGCACATTGGAAGCCTGACATTAGACAGGCACATGAGATGCCACGCATTTTTGCAAGGGGGAAAGAGGACTGGAGTTGCAGGAGCACACGTGGATGGATACCTTTTACCTTTTGGCTTGCTGGGATTTTACATGGAGCTTCATACATGCATATTGTTGACAATGGGCAACAAGACAGCGGGAAAAAGGGTTGCTTTCTGAACCCCTTCTCTCAGGTGGTCCTGAAGGCCTTACCTGCTTCATACTATTCAACAGAGGAGGGAGAGGAGGGAAAGCAGGGGTGGGGTGAAAAATAAAGGGAAATTTGAGAGTGCCTTTTTTTTCTTTCTCTTTCTCCACCCTCAGCCATCATTAACAGAAAAATATTTTTAAAAGATCCCTTGATGGCATCCCCAAATGTGAAGTCTGACATTTTCTTAGCTGATGGCCTCCTTTGTGAAGGTATTTTGTGTCCTCCCAGCACGCCTGCCGGATCCTGGTTTGCTGCGGTTGCTAAGGTAAACACTCTTTCCATTAAGCACCACAGCCCAAGAGTGGCCTAAAGCTCAAATAAATGACCAAGGAGCAAGTTAAACATTCCCTGGGGCGATTTTAACCTATGCAATGGCTTTTTGGGAAAATTGCCTATTTTTTCATGTTTTGGCCAGGGGGGTGTCTCTTATTCCCTTCTTTTTTTCTTTTCTTTTCAGCTGAGTACACCTTCTCTTTCATTTATTCATGCATTGGATGAAGGGTGGAAGCAGGATTAATAAATCACGAAGGATTGCTCACCTCAGTATTTGTTAAGAAAATGGCAGCAGAATACAAGCATTATGTTAACTTTGCGGGGACCTGGGGCATGTAGCTGATTTCTGCCAAGACCCTACTTCCTTTTCCTGTGAAAAAATACAACAGGACAACAGCCACTGGAGAACAGTGTTCTTCTGGAAGGTTCCTCTAGGCAGGGGAAGGATCCCGGTGACATTTTGAGACCAGTGTGGCCGGAACTTTACACGAAGGCTTGGCTTTGTTTATTCTTCTTTGCCTCAGGAAGAACGTGTTCACAGACCTCTTAAAAGTGTCTTGACAGTTGTCATGCTTTGTCATTTGATTAAGGAGCAATGGGACAGCCTTATTCATCTTTTCATCTAGGAGTCTGGATGGCCTGCAGAAGGCAGAACTTGGAGGGAAGTAGTGAGTGGGCAGTGACCTCTGGAGGCCTGCTGGACCCTCAGGAAGAGCAGGTCCCATCCAGAAGTCTTCTCTGGTTACCCAGTTTGGGGATTTGCTGCTTTCCTGAGTGAATTTACCTCCCACTGGGGATCATTCCTGCCGCCCCAGAATTGCGTCTGGTTCTTCCCACACTTTCCCATCTGCCCTGGCAAAGTTCTCAGCAAACATCCAGATGCACCTGGTGAGCACAGAAGCCAGCCCTGATGGAAATGAAGACCATGAGAATAGCAACTCTCCAGAATGAGTTTTCAAACCATGTTTCTTGGACCCCAGGAACAAGAAGAGCTGTAGGGCCCGGGTCGGTGGTTTCCCCAGCTGATGTGAACTTTTTAAGACGTGAATGCATCATGTTATTCCACTCATTGTGCTTAGGACAAAGCTGCAGCCCAAGTGGGGCCAGCCAGGCCCGTGTGACTGCTCCTCCCCAGCTGCTTCTCAGGCCCTGTGCCCTCTGCAGAGTTGCAGACCCTCAGCCTGCTCCTTATTCCTGCCTCAAGGGCCCTTTTTCTGGTTAACTCCCATGTACCCATCAAGTTTCAGTTTATGTGTGGGTCTCTGAGAGGACTTCCTTCACTCCAGACAGAGTTGGTTTCCTCCAACGTGTGAGTGTGTTTCATTTAAGATGTCTCTCTAGCTTGGGGCATATAGTAGGTGCTCAGTAAATACATGTTGAAGGAAAGAAAGAATGATTGAATGCCTGTCTACATGGGAGTGATCTCTGGTCTCCTTTTTGTCTTTTCTTTCCCACCCTTCATATTATCAGTGAGCTGTTTAATGGAGCAGATTAAAATAATTTCAGTGGCACACTTCTAACCAGGGAGAGAAGAGTAAGCCTTTTAAAGCACCTTGTTCAGACAGCTCTCAAAGAATATAGTCTTTATTTCCCTTCCTGGTGTGGGAAATCTGAGCTCCTGATAAGTATGCTCTGGGTCTGGATCTTGGATATCTTGGAAGTGACCTGGATGTCCTGGAGGCTGTCCAGGGCCTGGAACTAGATGAAGAGGCCCCATTGCCCATTGCTGAGGCCTGAGCTCCTTGTTCAAGCAACCCCTTTGCCAAACCGCCCTGGGCTACAGCACCAGGCTCCAGAGAAAGACTTGGATGGAGATATTAGAGAATCGTTCTGACACCCACCTCTTTTTCCTCCTGAGAAAGCCCAACTTTATGGCCCTTTCAGGAAATTTGGAAGGGGAAGGCCCAGAACATAACGGGGCAGAAGTAGGGGTGGGGGCAGCAGGAGGAGAATTCTTGTTTTTGGTTCTTGACTCTAAGTCAGTCTGTTTTTGTACTTGTGTCTTTTAAACTTTTCCACATGTGCCCCAAGGGCCCATCGGTGAGTGTGTTTTATAAACTGGAAAAATGAATAAAAATAAGACCCAGAAGGGAAACACCAGGAGGAGCGTGAAGGGAAAAGTGTTAGTTCCTCTGTACCTCCCAGCTAGGCCTGACCTGCATTTGTGGGGTCCCAGGGTCAGGCTTAT
Source organism: Sciurus carolinensis (assembly GCF_902686445.1). Lineage (NCBI taxonomy): Eukaryota > Metazoa > Chordata > Mammalia > Rodentia > Sciuridae > Sciurus > Sciurus carolinensis. The sequence continues at coordinate 43,208,046 of NC_062225.1, forward strand.
TTGGCTTTATGGGTAAAATGTGGAGCCTTTGCTCAGAGAAAGCCTCCTCGGTTTTTGTACTTGGCTTGCTCCGTTCAGCATTAATTAACTTCAGGAAAGTAAAGAGCGACTCTTTTTTATTTGACTATCTGGCCCCACAAACTCTGTCGGCTTCCCGTCCCCTAGGTGCTGGATTGATGGGCCCGCAAATGTGTAAAGTCTTGCACAGGAAACCCCCCGGCATGGCCTTCCAGAGTCCCTCAACTCCTGCCGGACCCTGAACACAAGAAGCCAGGAGGCACACAGCCCAACTCTCAGTTTGCACCTTAGGAAATAATACCTGAAAGAACAGTCGGTACTCTTAACAAGAGGGTCTGGGGAAGGGGCTACTTGCAAAATAAATCCCCCAAATTGCCTGAGAAATCAATCACAATCCAAGAACCAAATTGTTTGAAAAGAAGCATGTTTAGGAAGTTCGAAGAAGCTTTGAAATAACTCCAGAAGGTCTGTGTTTGCCTCAGCACGGTCTCTGCCCTGTGACCTGAAGTTTTCTGTACCAAACCCTGCTGGAGCCATGTTATCAGCAAAAACACTTTTGGGAATTCACAAGTCATAAGTATATTTACTTGTAGTTTTGTACTAACACATACTTTGGTGCCAGTCTGCCATGTATTTTAAAGAAACACCCTTAAATAAAAATTTAAGAATTGATACAGATGAAATAAATACTTAAAATGATTTTATCTATTAACTATACACAAAAATTTTTGTTCTCCTTAAGATGTATTACCAATAATCAAGTTTTTGGTGAGAGTGATGAGATTGGCTAGGCATAATTAGGTTTTAACATCTTGGTATAATAGTTTGTGGCACAGTGAGTCAAATGCTCTAAGTTTGATTTTTCAACACTTGGGCTGTTGTAGTCAAGGATGATAAGTAAGATGTAGAAGTCCAAATGGAAGAAGGGAAACAGGCCTCTCATTTCTAAATCCCAGCCACTTCGACTTTGCCACAATTTTTAATTTGTCACAAGGTGCTAAAAGCACCTTGTGAAGAAACACAGGCAACCCCTGGACAGCAAAGAAGTGAGGGTGTCCCTGTCATCTCTTCCTTGTCCTAGGATTCCCACCTTTCTTTCAAGACATCCCAAGCATTATTTGTGACCCTGGTCCTCTGTCCCACAGAAGTCTGTGTACTGAGCATTAGGAAAGTCGGTTTACTCTTAGTATTGTGATAGATGAAATACCCTCCAGAGTGGCTTAATCCCTGGAAACTGTTACCTTCCACAGCAAATGGAACTTTGCTCATGTAAGACCTTACTTCCAGGACTCCCCGGGTTTACCTAATCTAAGTAGAGGAGACTTTAAAAGCACAGAAGTTTCTCTGGGTAAAGCTAGAGCAATTTGACAGAAGAGGTGCCCTGAGATCTGCAACATGAGGGGAACCTGACCCACTGTTGCTGGAAAGGTCCACCTGGAAAGACTGCAGAAGAAACACAGGCAACCCCTGGACAGCAAAGACAGAAAGACAGTGGAGACCCCAGACTTCCGGCCCTGAGGGGCTGACTTCAGCCAATAGCCTGCAGAGCTGGGGAGAAGGCTCTACTCAGAACTTTCATTGAGGAACAAGGCCTTGTAGACATTCTGACTTTGACCTTGTTGAGACTCTATCAGGAGGACCCAGTCAAGTTCAACTGTATTTCAGTACTATAGAAACTGTGCGACCATGCATTTTCATTGTTTTAAGCCGCTAAATGTGTGATGATTTGTTAAGGCAGCAATAGAACACTAATACAATTGTATAAGAAAATCTATAAGTAGAAGTTCTAATATTTTCTTCTCACATCCCTGTGGTTCATCTTGTGCTCTCTTGGGAAATGAAAGCACCATTTGAAGACCACTGTCATTTAGGTCCCTCGTTTGCACCTGGGAAAAAGAGACCCTTAGCGTGCATTTCAGAGCCATTCACAACTAACCCAGAGAGAGGAGGCACCTGCCCAAGTGTGAAGCAGCAAGACAGTAAGTTCTAGATGTAACCACCTTAGCAAATTGTCACCAGCTCTCTGGTTGACCGATTCTCAGCCCTGTCTGTTTTCTATCTATACAGCACGGAGGGGGAAGAGGAGACGAGGCTCAAGGTCCCACAAGTCAGGTTCCATGTTTAATAAGTATCCCTCTGCCTGATGGTGACCTTTCAGATCTTGTATCTGGCTGTATTCCAGGTGTTCATGTGCAAACTGCACAACAGACCTGACAGTGACACAGACCCTTTCCTACCCACAGAGTGACTCGATGTGGGCTCCCTCTTCCATATTTACAACAGCTGGGACAATAAGGCACAGTCATCTCCTTTGTCTGTCAAGGAAAATGAAAGCTCTGAGGGATTATTGATCTCCTCAAGATAACACCGCCAGAAGACCAGAGAGCCACGTACACAGGGCTCCCGGCTCCAACGGGGATCTGGGAAGAGGGAGGGGCCCATGAAGACAGGGCCTGCGCCGCCCAGACACGGTGGGAAGAGAGGTCATTGATGGTGGGCAGCCGGCAAGCCTGAGGCAGGACCGAGCGTGTGTGGCTGTGTCACAGCGAGTGTTGAACACACTGCATGGCCTCACTCAGCCTGAATGTGTCTTGCTCCTCTTCAACGTCACGTGTCTGCTTGGCCCTCCTGTTTCCTCTCTGCCTCAGTCCTTCTCTAGTCTGTCTTTATTCTCTTGAATTCTCATCATGTTAATTGTCCAAAAGATTAATTCTGGCACCTCTCATATGCTGCTTTGGATGACTGTTAATAAAATAGCAATAGCAGGGACCCTCTCGACCCACCAGGTGATGTACGTGCCATGCTAAATGCATTCCCGGGTCCTGCTGCACCTGGCCCTGCGGCCTGCACAAAAGGGCTTCCTAACTATGTTTGTGAGGAATAAATGAATGAAGAGATGCTATTGATTTCCTGTGTTCCTCGTTCTTCTCATTTTCTGATTTCATGTCTTGAACGTAGGTTAATAACAATAATTGTCTTACGTGAAGTAGGAAGTATGATCCTCCACAGTCCAAGCTAGATGCGCAGTAGTTTCCCCACCTCTATCAGAACCACAAATGCTGAAATGGCTTATAGGTACAGTGTAAAAACAGGCCAAAAAGAATTAGATGGGGCTCAGCCTTGGAAAAAGTCAAAATACTAATATACCAATTTCCATGATGCATTTGATTTCAAGAAACAACTTGGTTTTCCCCCACCTTGACCAGGACCAGAGAATGAAATGGTTTCTTAAAGACCAGCCCTCAGCCTGTCTTCAACGGATTCTTTAAAGGTCCAGTCTAGCCCCAAGTGATGGCCAGCCAGAGACCTGCACACTGGCTATTTCTGAAGATTTGCTTTGGCTTGGGAGGTTGTCGTTGTTGGATCTGGTCCCCTTGACACTCTGATCTCTAATCTGGCATGGCCCCGTCTGCTCCCCAACGTTCTGCTATACAGTACTGGCTGAGTTAATATCCCCAATAAGCAGCCCCACACCCTCCTTAGATTGGCTTTTCCTGGATTCCATCAACCAACAAGTCAAGCCCCACCTGTCTCCCGGCATCCGAAGCCTGCCGAAAGGACTTTGCTGATGCTCCAGCCAGCGGGTCTCCTGGACGTAGCAGGCTCATTATGTCCCGGCTTCATCAGAAGCATTTGATGAAGATCCCAATGACTCTCACCTGTCTTCCCTTTTCTCTGATCTCCCACAAGTCCCATTGTTTGCCCCATACATTTTTACCCATGTTAGCCTTTTCAAATTAAGTTAACAAGCATTTATTAAACACTTTTTAAATACTTAGTACTCTGCCTGGTGCTAGCTTGACCTCCACAGGAGCAAGAGCTACCAAGGATAGGGCACTTGCCAGGTGTGTCTTTTCCTTTCTGACTTTATGTGGTTAAAAAATGTCCTATGACCACAAATTCAAAAGAGCAATCCTAGAGAACTCTGGCGCCTGGGCACAAGGAGATGTGTTTAGGGATGCTTTACACACACTGTTTGTGAAACTAGAACAAAGAAAATGCCTATCAAGAGAATAATGGATAAACAGTCTTAAATTCATGTAGTGTAGTAAAATGCTATAAATAACCCTAGTCAATTGTGGTAAAGTCATACAGTGAAATTCTATGCAGCAGTTAAAATGAATGAGCTGAAGATATGTATGTAGATGAACATGTAGAGCTGTGGTATTAAACAATCTGTGGGAATGGTGTATTCCAGGGGTTGGCAAACTCCACCCATAGGCCAAGTCCAGCTTGCCACCTGCTTTGTATGACCCGTGAGCTGAAGGGTGGTTTTTAAAGTTTGGAAATAGTTGGAAAACAAAAGAACAGTCTTTCATGACACCTGAAAATCATATGAAATTCAAATTGCAGTGTCCATAAATAAAACTTACTGAAACAATGCCATACCCATTCTTACCTCTTGCCCAAGACTTCTAGCAGACCACATAGCTCAGAGAGTCAAAAGTTTGTGCTATCTGGTCCTTTGCAGAAAAGGCTTGCCAACCCCGATCTGATCAAATTCAGAGAAATGGCTTCCTTGTAAGGGAAGCGGAGGAATGAGACCCAGTGGAGTGTACTAGGGCATCAATGATATCTTATCTTTTGAGATAAGAAAGTAAAAGACAAATCCACCAACTTTCCCCCCCCCAAATCCTATCATAGGTGTTATTATGAATCCCAGCTACCAGATGAAAAAGTGAAGCTTCGGGGGTGCACAGGTAGTAAGTGTTGGGAGAGAATTGAAACTCAGGGCTGTCACGACATGTAGCATGGTTGCTGTTTTATCAACGCAACTAAAAGACCCTTCTAGAATTCTTTCCCACAGTACTGTTTATCTTTGCTGAGACTTGACCATATTTGGGATGATTCCTCTCTGACAGTTTGGTTTGTCATTGATACTAATATTTCCTCAGTTACCCATAAGGAAACTGAGCCTCGGAGAGCAAGTGCAGGTTCTCTGCTTTGTGTGTGGGGATGAGTGAAGGCTGGGGAAGCCAGGGGCTTGGCCTGATATTCTGGTCGCTGGGACCTATCTGCCTTTGCTCTGTAAACATCAGATATCTAGAGCATTCGGATGGGGCAGGACAATCATCATGAAGCAGCAGTTGCAGGGTATTTATCAAAGCAGGGCGTGGTTTCCTTGGATGTGGCTCAGAACATTCATGGCAGTTATTCTCTTGTAAGTGGGAGTTACTTTTCCTTCCTAATGAGGCATTTGAAACAAAGTTGGAGCAGGACAGGCATGGAAGGGAAAGACTGATGGAAAAGGCAGGGGAAGTGGGGACAGAATGGGCACTGGGTTTGAAGACAGGCCAGTTCAAGGGAGTTGGCAATCAAACAGAGGAGGGGACTGAGAAACCAACTACTTGCTATGGTCAGTTGGTACAAGTTTGCTTTCTTTTGTAGTTAGTGATTGAATGGAGCAGGGGCTTGGTGCTCAAAAGCAGTATCTACAGATTTGTCAAAGGGGTCTGACCTAAGGTGAACACCCTGGCTGGGATTTGTAGATAGAATTACTTAAATTACAGGCAACAGACACCAACTCAAAGTGGAAGTAAATGAAAAAGGGGAATTATTGACTCATGTAACTGGGAAGTTCAGAAGAATCTGGGATACAGGTATAGATGGACAGTACCAGGTTGTCAAGAATCTATCTCAGTCTCCATCTCTCATTTTCCAAGAGGCAGGCTGTCCCAAACTCTCAGTTATCAGTTGAGATGAGGAGACATGGTCTTTTAGATGACATTAGCAGAATCTATCAGGGAGGATCTGGATGACTGGGCCTGGGTCCATAGTTCCTTGTTAGAAGACTTCATGAAGGAGAGGAGATAGGTATCTACTTATCCAGGTATGTTGAAGGAGAATAGATGCAGAACAGGCAGTGTGAGTCTCAGGTCCTCTTAGCCCACCTAGCCATGAAAATGGGGGTGACTTTGGTGATTAGCCTGCTACCTCTTTATTGCCTCAGTATCATCTGCACAAACTAGAAAATATATGGAGCCCAAACCCAAATTCTCTGGGGACAGATAAGCTCCCCAGGCCCTTGGTGGGTGGGAGGGGGCTGAGAGCTTCCTTCGAGTGTGTGGTCACTCAGGGAAAACTCTGGCCATGTGGGAGTCTGTCTTCTCCTCTCCTTCCTTCCCTTTCAACAGGGAGGAGCTGCTCCTTTGCAGGAACGTGGAAGACAGGAGGTCTGGGTTTGAGGAGGCTTTCATTATGCAGTAGAGTCTACACCTTTGGTTCAGGTCTTCCATTCACCCCACTGTCACAGTCCCAGGATTAACAGTTCATCCATTGTCTGGAAAACCACCTTGCAGGATCTTTGCCTCGCTCGGTGGTTGCAGAGTTCTCTGTGCTCTTCCTCTGGGCTTGGTTGGAGGTCTTCCCCCATCTTGGCACCTCCGACTTGAGCCACCAGGAGCAGTCTCCTCATCTCCTGCCCCGTGACTGACACAGCTCTTTCCCTTTCTAGAGAGCTACGTGGTTAAGTCCTGGCTGCTGCCATGATGACTGTGAAGACTCCTTGCCCTCAATCTTCCCCTGCTTCTCCCAGCCTAAATGTCCCTCTTTCTCCCTTCTGCCCTTGGAAGTCTTTTCTTCCTTTAAGGCTTAATTTCAAGTCTGACTTTTTCCATAATCTGAACTTCAAGAGTGTTTCTAATTTATAATGCCTCTCTTAATTTTCCAGATAGTTCTCTATGTATGTGCATTCCCTGTATGTTCTTACCTCTGCATTAAACTTTGGGAGAGCGGGTGTTGTGATGGTTTTCCCTCCTCTTCCCTCTGCTCACTTGAACATTCATCTTAGAGTGAGGAGCAAAAAAGTACTTGCTTGTTATGGCATCTTTTCTTTTGTTCTTTTGGCCTGGGATTGAACCCAGGGTTCTTTATCACTGAGCTACATCCTCAGCCCTTTTATTTTTATTTTGTGAGACAGGGTCTCACTGAGTTGCCAAGACGAGCCTTGAACTTGCAATCTTCCTGCCTCAGCCTCCTGAGTCACTGGGATTATGCCACTGCATCTGGCTATGTTGATGGAACTCTTTACTCAAAAGGTGCCTTAAAAGGAACCTGAAGCATACAGAAGACAGAGCAGCAGTGCTAAGGTGGCAGGACTGGCAGGTGCCACCAGGCTGATCCTTTCCCTGCCTTGTTGCTGGCCCCCTGTCCAGACTCCTATGCACTCTGGTCCAAAGCAGCCTCAGGGAGGCCTTGGGGATTAACCCATGGGGGTGCTCACTGTAAATCTATTGAGTTGAGTGACCTATTGATGTGGATGTTCATGGCAGATAATATCTTTAGCTTGGGTCCCTGGCATGGTCTTCTTGGGGAGCAGATCCAGTTTGCTGAGTGGAGTCCCTAAATGCAACAGGAGTTTCCTTACCTGCTAGTCACTCTAGGCCAGGGCTTGGCAAACTTTTTCTATAAAGTACTGAATAATAAATCTTTTAGGCTTCATGGGCCATATGGTCTCTGTCACAACTACTCAAGTCTGCTTTTGTAGCATGAAAGCAGCCAGAGACAATTCATAAATGAATAATTGTGGCTGTGCTCCAATAAAACTTCTTACCCAACAGGAGGCAGATCAGATGGACCAATGAGCCATAGTTTGCTGACCCCTGACCTGGACCAAGAATTTTGTTGGGGCTTCAGGAAGGCCCTTTATGACGACCAGGAAAAGGAGACCGATAGGTCAGTGTTGTTGCAATCTTCACCAGCACTGGCCCTCTGTCTAGAATGTCTCAAATCATGTTTGCTCCTGTAAGGTTCAGAAGAGCAAAAGAAAGCCGTTGAGTCTCACTTTGAGGGTCTGTCACTCTGTCACTTCCTTGGAATTTTGAGCCCCTATGTTGGACGCTTCTAGTTTATAGGAACTATAACACAATCCCATCATTTTAGGTGCTAGGGGATTACTGAAAGGATACAGGGAGGTAAGGAAGAACAGAAGACTCAGTAGCCATAGCTGGGCTACATGAAGGACTGGACTCTTGTTCATGGTCATCTGGGATCTAATAGGAAAGGTGTATAATCTAGTGACTACAACCCCATGTTCCATCATGAAGCTGCCTGGGTTCAATTCCAGCGCTGCTGTATCATCTCTCTGGCCTCAGTTTCCACCACCTCAGTATAATTGGGATAGTAGTAGCCCTGACTGCATAGGAGCCTTTGCAGATTCAGAGATCGTGGGCAGCAGAGCCTTAACAGTGCCAGGCACAATGTCCTGCTGGAGGAGTATTGTCACCTGTGGTGCCACAAACAATGTTGTTATGAGTACTGAGTGTTCACAGGGGCTCTGCCCCACAGGCACAAGTCTGTTACTGCCCACTGTCATGCCGGGTAGCTGGAGAGCCTGTGTTACTATTCTCTGTTCAGCTACATCTACCATTACCTGCTGGCAGTGGCTCCCTGTGTCTCTGATGTCTCAAGAGAAGATCTGATTGGCTCCAGAGTGTCTCCCAGTACTGAGCAGTCCAGTGGGCAGTTTTCACCGCAGGCTACCTTATTAGCCTCTTTGCAGCTAACGAAGGAATCTCTTGTTTGGCCAGTTATGGCCAGGGCTACCCACAAGAGAGGGCAGGAAGGAATCTTGGGGAGACTTTCCAGTGTGATAGACTCAGGGACCCTGTGTGCCTTGGGAGCCCCTCCTGGGTTATATGAAGGGTTCTCTCTCCATCTTACACCACAAGGCTTTTTATGGTTGGGATCTAGCATTCCGGATTCCCCCAAAGGCTCATGTGCTGAAGGCTTGGTCCCCAGTGCAGCGGCGCTCCGAAGTGGTTCATAGCTGATAGGACCCACCAATAGGTTCCTAGCTGAATGGACTCGAAAAGGTAATGGAAACTGTAGGAGGTAGGACCCAGTTGAGGAGTGGGTTCTTGGGGACTTGCCATTGGGACTATCTCTTGTCCCTAGACCCTTCCACCTTCTTTCTGTGTCCTGACTGCCATGAGGTAAGCAGCTCTGCCCCGCCATGACTTCATGCCATGATGTTCTGCCTCACCACAAGCTAATAGCAACGGAGCTGGGTGACATGGCATGAAACCTCTGACACTGTGAGCCAAAACAAATCTGTCCTCTTCTACGTTGACTTTCCCAGGTATTCATCACAGCGATGGAACGCTAACAACACAAGGGTTCTTTCCTGGTTCTTCTGGGCTTCCTTTTTGCTTTTCATCTTGCAGCCTGGAGCAGAAATTAATTATCTATATTGGGAACTAGAAATGTTGGTCTCAAAGCAAATTTTCCTGGGGTGGGTCCCCTTAGAGCAATGCCTCTAGATTAATGAAATACAGAGGAGTGACTTTGACACCCACCCGTGGGAGCCCAAATTCTCCTACATGAGTGTCCTTCCCCAAGATGGCCCCTCCCTTACTGAAATGGGAACTGGAGGTAAAAGAGGGTGCTTGGCAGATCTTTAAAATCTACTCATTCTCAGAGAATGTCCCTTTGTGAACATATAGGGGTAGAGCAGCTATTTTGTAGGTTTCGGTACTGGCCTCTTGGATATCCTTTAGGGGACTGCCTTTAGAAGATCTGTTCTGAGACTCTTGGTGGACCTGAAGTAGGGTATCAGTGGAAGCTTCAGAATCCTTCCTTTTATTTCTTCAGCAAAGTCCCAGCCTGTTGACCTTTGGGTCCCCGTGCCGAGCCTGGCTCTGGATTTATCTACCCCACTGGGGCCAGATGCCTGACTTGTTAGCCATGCTGAATGGTTTTATTTGTTTTTGTTGTGCATTTTTATCATTTTTGTTCATGTGTCTGGAGGCTTTCCTTGGAAAATGATGGATGCGTTTTCATAAATCAAAAAATAAATGAGAAAGTATATAAAGGCAAAAAATAGACCAGGCCTGGAATTTGCCACTAGGAGCTGCTAGCTATTTCCCAGGGAGAATGTACTTTTTGATTTTACAAGGTCAGCTCCTGACTTACTTCATAAAGCACGGTTTTTGGAGCATTTTCTAATAATAATGATCATAGTAATCATGATGACAATTCCAACTGTGGCTGCTAGGGTGCTAAGTGCTTTTTATGCATAATCACACTTAATCTCACAGCAATCTGAGGAGCCAGCTTCTCTTATTATCCCCATTGTACAGATGAGTAAAGAAATATGCAAATGGTTTTGTAACTTAACCAAATTTCCCATGGTTGGTAAGGAGTGGGATAGGAGTGCAGGTTTCTCATGCTTTTGATGGATACACTCTTGTTTTAGTGCTTGCTGGAGGTACTGAAGGGCTGTGGGTTGTGGCTGCTTTTACCAGCTCTGCTGGGAAGCAGGTGGCTGGGGAGTGGGGAATAGACAGCTCCCAGATTGGGAGGGGGGTGTTCATGGGCAGACGCTGTTCTCATCAGCTCCATTCACAGACTACCCCTGGGCCAGAACACCAACCTTGCGGGTAGCACATTGGGGTGGTTTTCCACGACAGTTTCCCCATATCACCTGGAACAAAGTCACTCTCTCCCTCCCCCTCCCACACTCCCTGTTTCATTTCCTTGAGTCAATCGAGACTCCCTCTCCTTCTGTGTAATTCTCTAGGACTAAGCCACAGTGTCGGGGTCTATACAAACCAGAAGACAATTGCTGAGAGTCCACACATTGTCTCTACTGGTCATAGTCCTCTGGTTGTAAGAAATAGAACTACCGTTGAGACAAGCTTAAGAAGAAAGTAGGGGTGGGGTGTTAACTGGTTCATGTGACTGGCAGAGAGTAGTTCTTCTTCCTGAGGAAGGATCCTGATTTTCCTGCTCAGTCCACGCAATCCTTTGCCAGTCAGAAGCACAAGGAACCTGATGGGTACAGGCAACAAGCCCACTTCTCTGGGGAGAAGGGGAATGGATGACTATGATGGGCTGTGGAAGTGAATCAAAGTGAAGGAGGAAGAAGCCCACAGAAAAGGAGGCACCTGTTCCTGTTAGGGCATTTCTATTGCTTTTCTTCTATTCTATGCCTCCTACTATATTTTGGATCTTGAATATCTCCAAAGGCCCAATGTGTTAAATGCTTGATCACTAACCTGTGGTGCTATTGGGTGCTGGTGGAACCTTTAGGGAGATGGGGCCTAGTGGAAGCCCTTCTCTTTCTACCTTTCTGCTTTCCTGCTTTTCCAGTTTTTCCTGTGAGGTGAACAGTCCTCCTCCACCATATGCACCCACCATGATGTACTGTGTTGCCACAAGCCCAAAGACAACAAGGCCAAGTGACCATGGACTGCAACTTTTGAAACTGTAAGCCAAAATAAACTTTACCTCCTTTAAGTTGATCATCTTAGGTATTTTGTCACAGCGAGGGAAAACTAACACAACTCCTTTCTTTGGGCTACAATGGGTTGGCCAAAGGATTGTTTTGAATAATAACAACATACATAGTTTTGCAAAACATTCTTTGCAATTTTATAAGAGTGAGTAAATGGGCTAATTAGCCCAATCACTTGCTATTTCTTCATTTGTATGGCACCACCTGGCCCAGAGTGTGTCACCCCTTTTGAATCCCAGGCAATGAGAGGGTAATTGATCACCTTAACAAGACTTCCAATTAGAAATTCCAAGATCCTGCCCTGGAGGTCTAGCAAAGAGACCCTTACCTTCTTGACAGAGAAGATGAAGTTTTGGAGACTTTCTAAGTAAAATATATTTTTTAAAAGCAATAACAATAACAAAAAAAAAAAAAGAAAAGAAAACAAACTTTTAGTAATCATGCACCTGTATGGTCAGCCATTCTCTCTTGCTTCCTACCTGCTGACTGCATCAGCTACTCAGCTATACCGAAGAAGCAATTCAGAACTTGACCAGATCCCCTCTTATACTGTTCCAATTTTTCTCATGGGTGAATTTGTCTCTCTAAAGGTATCATAAACTCTAAGGACAGGAAGCCTATCTTCTGTTTCTCTTTGCCAGACATGTGGTAGGTGTTGATAAGTCTTCTTTGGTTGGGGAGTTGTAATTGTGATTGTGTGTGTGTGCTTGTGTGTGTGTGTATTCAGGGTGGGTATGGGGCTGGCAATGGCAAGTAAGTGCTCTGAGATTCTCCTAGCACTGAACTATTGGGAACACCTAACTCACCTGTACCCAAGTTTCAACTCTTGGGTGAGGTGCTGTTTTCTAAACTGTGCCCATTTCCAACTGCCCCTTTCCTGTCATCGTGTGTTGGAAATGCCACTCTTCTCTATCATGGTTTTATATTTATAAGGAACCAACCTGAGGCCAAACAGTTCTGGCAGTTATTCAAACCTAGTTCCTACCAGTAACTTCCGGAGGTAAAAGGATAGTTATTAAACCTGGCCTGATCTTCTGGCTTCTCTCCAGCCACATTCCAGCCATGGCTAATTTTCTGTTCACTTGAAATTTATCAATAGGTAGATGTCATGGGGAGGGTGTGTGGGGAGAGTGAGGAGAGCAGAAGGGAAGAGGAGAGATCTGTCCCTGACAACGTATTGCCTGCTTTCTTCTGATGAACCTTAGTGGGTTCACAGAATCTGATGTGGCCACGTGAAAACATGCTTCAGAAAAAGTCAGTGTTTTGAGGCTTTTCCGTTGGGGAGGGTGGGAAAGTGGTGGTCACTGGTTGTTCTTAGCCCGGGCTGGGGGAAAGGGAAGTATATGTGAGTCTCTGATAATTCTCTTCTCTTTCTTCCCCTCGTTTTTGTTCTTCAATAAATCACTCAGGACAATCTGCTTCTCTTTAGTGGTGTGTTTTCCTAGGGTTCAGCCTTTGTTTGAAATTCTAGAACAACAGCGTTGCAGTAAATATGGTCAACCCTAAGTGTAATTATGCTGGTATGTCAACTTTGCCCCTCAGAGTCGGGTCTGCTCTGGTTAACCAGAGGCCCCCCTGACTCCGTAACAAGACCTCCTGCAGGACCCTGTGGAGGGCCAACCCTGAGTCCTGGATCTGAGGGGGTGAGCGAGCCCATAATTACTCATTGTTTAGGTTGGGGCACAGGAGGGTTTACATTAGAGACCTCAGCTGGTACACAGAGGGCGCCTATGGAAAAACTGGGGGGTTCTTCTCCTCCCGAATCCTGATCCCAGGGCTGCTTTGTCCAAGGGCTTTGGGTTTCACAGACGCCTTCCGTGACTCCACTTTCTGACCACTCCTGATTAGAAGCCTGGATTCCCCCAGTTCCAAGAGACACCCCAAACCTGAGGTTTGGATGTTGAGTCTTTCAGGAATCATAGAATGTAGGTCTTGGAAGGCTCTGGAGACAATGGGCTGAGCTGGTGTCTCACAAACCTTAATGTTCATACCAGTCACCTGGAGATCTTGCTCCAACGAAGATTTGAATACAGTGGTGCTGGGATGATGCTGAAAAATCTGTATTTCTAGAAAGTTCCCTGGTAATGACCTGCATTGGTCATTGGACTGCACTTGGAAGAGTAGGATTCTAAGCTGTTATTTTACGAAGAATGAAAGGGAGATTCAGAGACCTGAAAGAACTTCCTGGGGCAGAGTAGAGACCTGAACCTTGTTCTTGTCCATGGTGTTGCCATGGCACCACACTGGTGCCACTGGCAGGGATGGTGTGTGTCTTAGCAGAGAAAACCTTTCTGTAGATATGGGATCTGATGCCCTGGAGTCCATACCTGGAGTCCTGAACAGGTGATTTTCACAGATGCTATGGAGTAGACTTGGATTCTCACACCTCTCAGGAAGAGCCCATAGGCCTCAGTAACTGGGTGTCTAAATGGAAATGGATCATAGTAGGTTCCTTCCTAGGGCCTTCAAAGGAGCAGGGGAAGGGAAGGCATATTGGACATGTTGTCTATTAAGAGACATGTGGATTACCAAACTCTATCCCACTGGGGGCCTATGGGAAATTTCCAGTAGTCAAATGGTATTTGGGGGACAGTATATGTGTCTCCATGGTAGAGACACTGAATGTTTTTAGTAGAAATTATAAGCTCTTAGGTTCTTTCCCTATTCTCACCTCACTGAGACTGTGAGCAACCTTTCCATCGATAAGATAGGTGGAGTGTGTTGTCTGTTTGAACCCACAGGTTAGGCCATGATCTCTTCTGAAGTTTATTTTGACCCTAAAGTTAAAATTAAAATTGTAGATTCTGTTATCTGTATCTATCTATCTATCTATCTATCTATCTATCTATCTATCTATTCTATCTACCTACCTACCTACTTATCATCTTTGTTCCTACCTTTACCTTTGTCAAGGTTCCTTGGTATTATATGTAACACTGTGTAATGAAGAATTGATTTTACCTAAAGTGAGATCTGGTTTTTGTCCTCAGCTCCTGGGAGGTGCTCTCTAGGCCCTTGGAATGTCTTGTCTGGAAGACATGTCTTTGTTTTTCTGGAGGCTTTGACCACAGGGCAGTCTAATAGTGCTGATTATGATAGGTAGTTGGCCACACCATATCAGTTTTAGCTTCTAGAGGAACCACGGACAAAGGTATTGACCTGAACCTCCACTGAGGATTTGGGATGAAAAGTCAGCCATGTTGAGTGTTATGTAGTTGAACCCCAATAAAAACTCTAGATACTGAAGGCTTCAGTCAGCATCCCTGGCTAGCAATCCTCTGTGTTTATTGTTCATACATTGTGATTTAGGAAGAGGTGATCCACGATTTCATGGGGAGAGGAAAACCAGAAGCCTTGATTCAGACTCCCAGGGGACTCTGCCCTTTGTTTTTTTTTTTTTTATTCCCCTTGTTGATTTAAATTTGCATCCTCTTGCTATAATAAAGCTAGTCCTAAGTATCATACATCCCTGAGAACTGTGAATCATTCTGGTGAATTACCAAACTGAGTTATTTGTGAGAACCTCCCAAATTTGTAGCCAGTGCTATGATATGAGGAAGGTCTAGTGGGGTTCTTCCCCCAAACTTTGTGGTTGGCTGAGCTCTTGAAAATAGCAATGTGTCAATTTCACAAATATTCTGGAAAAAACAAACTAAGTAATAAATCTGTTCCTTTGACCAAAGCCTGCCTGGTTGTAGGGTGGATTAAGGAATTCGATATATTGGTTAAGAGCCCTGGCTTAGGAGAAGTTCAGAAGTATAAGTGGGGTCAGGTATTGCAACTTTCTGGTTGATTTCGTGATAATATTCAAGTCTCTGAGTCTTTGTTTCCCTATCTGCAAAATGTACTAAATGTATTAACCTCAAAGGCGTGTTGAGAGGATGACAAGAAATCATGTATGCAAAGCATAAGGTGAAATTCAGGAAGCACTCCATACATGAGCATTGTAATTAGAACTATTATTATTACTTATGGCTTTGCTGGTGGTGTGATTTCCCTATTTAGTTACTTGCATACTTATTAATATTGTCTTCTTCAAATAAGTATTTGAGTGGTTTATATAGATGGAAATATGATAGGCTGATAAAATAAACTACCAAGAAGTAAAAAAAAATGTATTGGGTGGTTGGTAGTAATGGCAGAAGAAGAGAAGGGGTGCCCTGTGGAGTCTACAAGGGCTGGTCTGGCAGAGGGAAGGGCTGTAAGATTGGGCCTAGCCATCTAAGAGTAGGAGAGCTGTAACTTGAGACACGATGACATGTCTTTAAAACAGGGAGCCCAGAGATGAGAGCAATAACTGCCCTGGCCTGGATGAAGGGAGAGAGCCAGGACCTGCCACCTTGGACTCATTCACTCATCTCTGTGTCTTCGTGTATTCCTAGTTGGTAAGCAGAGTGCTCATGAATAGAGCCTGTGCCACGCTATGAAGAGGTAGGGGAGAGAGGAGAGGTGGCATTAGTTTCTGGAATTCTTCCTACTCATTTCTTCTACCTACTCTTTCTCTTCATTTGTCAACTCTTGCTAAGTCTCTCCAGAGGCGATAACCTCTCCATTATTTCCTATTTTCTGCTGGTGTGTTATTTGAGAACTAGGAAGTTGGTTGATAAGGTTCTGGACCTTGTCTTTCCAAGATTTCTGTTTTGATGATGAGGAGGAATCTTCTTATGTATTAAAAGAACGAAGTGCTAGGGATAAAGACAAATCCACTGATAAACAGGGAGTGAAACTTAAATGACATGAAACAACAAAAGCCCGATCCCAAACCCTCTGCTCACATCCTAGAGGAGAACTGCTTGAAATGCCAGAAGCTCTCATTGTGCACTCCAGAGTGCATAGCTAGGGGCAGACCCCTGAATCAGATGCGTGCGTCTGAATCACGACTCTGATACTGACTAGAAGTTTCCTTAACCTCACCAACATTTTAGATTTCTTACCAGTAAGTTGGGGTAACAATAATACCTATCTCCTAGGTTCTTGGAAGGAACATGTGACTTAGTAACATAAAGAGCCATTAGATTTCAGTGTCATTGGTGTTTTAATACCAAAAAAAAAAAAAAAAAAGAATAAGACTTGTATTAGGGCATTTCAGTCTTTTGATCACATAATGCTTGGATTGTACAAGTTGACACTAGGCATCTTGGGATCCCTCAGAATTTAAACCAGGGGGGCTGAGAATCAGGGCAGAACAGATACAAAACTTGGAAAACAATAACTTTTTGTGATTCACCAAATCTGATTTACAGTTGAATGTGCCTGGCACAGATCCTGTTTGGTTAAATAACTGGAAACCAACATTCTCATGCATTTGGCAATAATACATTTGAGTACTGGGGATGAATCGTCCCTGGTTTGATGGTCTAGGTTGAGATTTCCCAGGCTTCTCTTTGAACTTGACCTTTAACTGCTGAATCATGAACCTGAACAGAGTTGAAAAGACGCTCATGGAGAAAGCTGTGATCAAACATCAAGATCTGAGCTATGGGACCTTGACTTAATCACAACTTTTGTGAGCCTCAGTTTTTCTATCTCTTAAATGAACTGCTTTCTTCATAGATTGGCTAGGAGGACTACATGAGATGATGCATTTGCAATGTTTTGGAAGTGATTAGGATAATGTGAGTGTTTATTATTGTTTTGATTCTTGAAATGAGTTGACTCATGTCATCGCTCCTAGAATGAGTCCCAGACAGGTTCATTGCCTTGCCCAAGATGAATAGAGGAAAGATGCATGTGCCTTAGGGCTACTACTGGGCTGAAATTAGCAAACATCTCCCACCCTTGTCCAGCATGTGGGTTCGATTGCTTTCTGATCAGGAACAGACGCTTGTGTTCAGCCCATGGATTTTGTCTGCTTAGTTCAACTCTAAGGATCTGGCCTACGTTTTGGGTTTGGTTCCATTATGTGTGCAACATCTGATTATTTTTTGTGACTCAGGTCATTGTAAGCCTACTTCTTTGACAAATGCTTAGCCTTCATTCTGTCTGTCTCAAGGGAAGTTTGAAAATAAAGACAACTAAAGGATTAAAAGTAGAAGTACTCCTTGTACAGCATTTTCATTCTGGAAGCAAGAGAGCATCATGATTAAGCACATAGACCTCCTGGGTCAGGTGCCGTGTGCCTGACTTATAGCTCTGCCTCTCTCCACCAGGCCACTTAAACTCTCAAGGCCTCAGTTTTCCTATCTGTAAATTGGGGATAACAATAGTATCAGGGGTTGCTGTCAGGATTAAATAACTTAATAATATAAAGAATTCACAAAGTGCTAGGTCCAGGTGGGAGCTCTGTGAGTGGTGTGTTAGCTCTCAAAGAGTTGGACATGCCATTATGTCCCCTTTGAATGCGGATTCCTGTAGGTGCAAAGGTGTTTGGAACCCTTTGGATTCTATTTTTCTGTTAAGTCCACTAGCAAGGGGACAATTGCTAAGTATCATCAATCTTTGTAAAAATGTGGGGGAAAAGGTTATTTAAAGATAAATTCCTAGGTAACAGCCTTTCCTTAACCATCTATTTCTAGAGACTAAAAGGCGGTTTGCTAACTACATGAACTTACAGGGAAAAAGGCCATTAAAATGTGAGTGAGCACATAGAATATTCTGTTCTTGAGCCATGACGGCTGGGGTCTCTGCCATGTTTTGAGCACAGCTGGACAAGGTTATGCTCAATGCAGGTTGAGCAGTGCATTCCACTTTTTGTTATAAAGTCTGTCTTCCTAGGTGCTGAGGGCGATGCCTGTCTCTTCTCTGACTGTTCTTCAGAGTTCAGTGCAGGCAGCAGCTTCCTATTTTCTAGAACAGGAGTCTGAGACCTAGAAGTACAATATATTGATTGTCTTCAGATAAGTACCAACAGCGGTTGCCACTTTTTTTAGATAGTAGGGACAGTTTTGGAAACTTCCTTGGTGGATAGAGATCCACTGAAGGAACTTCAGAAGGGTTCCTGGGAAAGCACTTTGGCTCTGGCTTTAGGAAGGTTTGGTTGTTGTTCATTAAGGTTGTTTGAAAGAAAATTCAAACCAGTGGAAACCCACTGGACACAGCATTACCCAAAGGTACACCAATGTCGATGGCATGGCATTCAATTCAGGTGCTGGAGTCCCTGCTATGTGCTGGAGTTGAGCATCCTAGTTGTCCCAGAAGGATAGAGAACAGAATGGGATGAGCAGGGGACCAGGAGCTCTGGGTCCAATGTGTCTCCTGGCTGTGGGGACAGGGCCCTGGGCACATGCCCTGGGAGCTTTGTGCCTGTCACAACAAGGCTTCCAAGAAAGCTCTGCATTGCTCTAACCTCCTCCTGGAATTGTTTTTATTACTCTTCATAAAGAAAATAAAGTTTGTTTTTATTGTATTTTTTTCCCTTTCCAAACACACAGGTGAAATTGCCCACTGCAGTTTAAGGCTCTGAGCCAAGAAAAAGGAGAAATGTCATCCTACTCATTTCTTATTGGCAACAATAGTTGAGGTTGGGTGGGTGGGTGTTGTCCAGGTACGATGTAGCATGGTATTCTTGGAAACTGGGCACATTAGGGTCTGAGTCTTAACTTTTCAGAGTCCAGGACAGTGTGAACATTGACTTCATCGTTTCACTTAGCAAGCCTCCTCTCCCATTGCTCCTCATCCTTTCTAGGAGAGTTGCTATTTCTGAAAGGATGTTTTGAAACAGCTGAGGACCCTGTAGTATATGCCCTGATGGCTGCACACATCCCCCCTTCGGAGACCCGATGCTCATTGACCAGCTGCGGAGAGACTGTTGGCCGCCGATGGCTCACAGCTGTACTTTCTCTGGACCCAGCCTGAAGAAGGAAGCAGCCTTACTCAATCTTACTCCCTCGCCCGGGGACAAACTGCTTCCAATTAGCTGATGTGGGTATAGGAAAGCATACTCCATGGCCTTCGCTTGCGACAGTTCAGAAGAGAGTCCCAGCTCCAGAGCTCCCTGCAGGATGGGCTGCAGTCTTTGCAAACACACCACTGCTTCAACTCCCAACTTGCCTTTCCTGCTGTCCCCTCCTCTCACTGCATCCCAAGAGTGCTCCCTGTTCCTTTTACTCATGGGGACACTGAAGTGGTAGCCACCTCAGAGGCTGGAGGGGTGGGTTGGGTGTTTGCTGAGACCTGGGGCAAATCCTTACCACTAAGGGCTGTTTTGAGGCTCAACTGGGTTGATGAATGTGGCTGTATAAAGCAGAATGTATGTAAATTTAAGATAATCATTGAGGAAATACATGGTTTATTTGCTTTTAATAAGCTTTTCAAATAAACATCTTTCTTGGAGGTCAAATGCTTATATAATGCAGTAGTGCCAAGATGGATAGACAGGGATAAAAAGAGGCTACTTGTCTCTGGGCACTGTTTTCCAAATGTGTTTTTAGGAGTTGTGAGCACAAGAGATGTTGCTTTGAAAAAAAAGCTGTATATCATATGTATGGTGTGTATGTTTTTTATGTGATCTACTTATTTGGGAAACAGTGCATACACATTTGGGCAAGGGATATACTATAAAAGTGAAGTCTTAACTAGAAGACAATAAAGCATAAATTATATAATTTGTAAAAATACTGACAAATGCACAACATGCGAAAATATAGAAAGCTAATGTAATATTTTTACTCATGAATTTCTTGATAATATTTCTATAAGTGCTTCCTTCTGTATGTGTTCACTTCTTCATTATGACAATAATTTGTAATATTTTTCTACAGAGAGAATCAAAAGATGATTTTAGTCTTTCCATGGTTGATGGAAATTTGTCTTGCAGTATGAATAATTAAGAAAATGTCAGCTTGTGTTGTTATTATTGGTAATGTCATGTAAATTTTTAGGATTGTTGACAAATTTGGGACAGCTTCTATCAAGTTTCCTTTAAGGTGAGCTGTTAAGTTTTCAGGATGGTTCAAATTTTCTGATGCAGTAATTTCATCTTCCTGCACTTTAAATTGATGATGCTCATTAACCAGGTCTTGAAAGGGCCCCATCTAGTGAGGGGTCTTGACACTGAAGGTTTACTCCCTCCAAGGTAAATTTGCCCTGCAGAAGACCTTCCTCTCCATCTCCCAAGTATTTATTTAGAAAATGTCAAACCAGAGGACAAGTCAAAAGACTGTACAATGAGCATGTGCACCATTCCCTAACATTCACCAATGAACGTTTGGTACATTTATTTCACTCTCTCCTTCTCCCTATACACACACACACACACACACACACACACACACACACACACACAGAAACACACACACATACATGTTTAGGCTATATTTTCTAGGAACAGGGACATTTTCCTACATAACCACAATAGTGGTTATCACCGCCCCCCCCATAAATTGAACATAGACATAATCATATTATCCAGTATTCACAATTCCCAACTGTCATCAAAAGGTTTTCCATAATTTTTCTTTTCCCTTCCTGGTTCTTTCTCTTTCTTTCCTTTCCTCTTCTTTCATTTCCTGGTTCCCCATGTCTTTTTGTCATGGCCCTAATAGTGTTTGATTACTTTCTGGTTCACAATGTTGTGAGGTTTGGGCCTCAGACCTACAATCAGTCATTCTCTAGATTAGGGATTTCCTTCTTCCAAAGACAAAGCCCTTATTAACATCTGGTAGATGTTGGGATGCACACTCTATAAAAGAACACCACCTTGCTGAATCTGGATCCTTGTCCTTTCTTGGTGAATCAAGTCCTTGGGTTTGGTATTTAAGTTCTGGGGAGCTACTGATGCAGGCAAAGCCTGGGGACTTTGTCAGAGATGCAGTGGGTCCATGGGAAAAGGTTTACTCTGCATATCCTCTAGTTTTCTCTTGTCTACTCCTCTGGAAGCTGGGGGAATGGAGTGAGGAGAAAGTAGACCAGAGAGACAAGCTATAGGAAAAGGAGGAAGAAAATGCTGGAAGCTTTTCATAGCCAAATACCCCCTCTTCTGCATAATGGCCAAGCCATTGTTTTGGGTCCTACCAGGGTCACCTGTCAATGCATTAGGTTAATGTGTTTAGATAGCTGGGAAGACATTCACATCTGTGTCTCTCTCTGGCCTATAATGGGAACCCATAAAGAACAACTTGCAGCTTTGCCAAGGCCTTCAGCCATGAGTTTGGACATTGTCCAGAAAGAGCAAAAAGTTTCTCCTACCACCCCTGGGAGGATAGCCTTGGAGACTGGATAGCCTTGGAGACTGGATAGCACATTCTGAGTGAAGGAGAGTCAGCAGGGCCTGGGTCCTGAGGGGGCAACTAAGTATGACAACCAGGGTTGCTTCCCTGGAGTCACTACAGAGTCATTAATAAGTTTCTTTGGAGAACTGTCCTTTGAAAGAGCTCCTGGAGTGGAGCTGATTAAGAAACCAAGGCTGTGTGAACTGGCTGAGGAAGTGAGGAACACTGGGATGCCCACCCAGGTGTGTGTTAGCTAGAAGCCCCAGAGAGGCCCTTGGTGGGCACTGATGAGGTGGAACTGGTCACTACTGAGAACTTCCAGGAGTGGCTTAGGACATGGGAAGCCACTCCCAGATGATGTCACAGGTAGGAAGCCTATGCTGACACCAAGGACCTTGACAGGAAGCCCTTCCATAAGAGCACAATTTCCCATCTTTCTCTTGCCTGGGCAAATGGCCGAGGGAGGGAGTTGGAAAATCAGTTAACCTTTCTCCAATGTGATCTGCTTACCTATAAACCAGGAGATCAGATGGCTGGTTTTCATGCCCTTTATTTCTTTCTTAAATCAGCAAAATGAAGCCTTCTGTGGAAGCCCAGCTAGGCAGAGGTATAGCTGCTACCCTTGAAGAGGAAGTTGGGGCCCCAAAGCCTTCCCAGAAGCCCCACCCCTCACCTTCCTCCACCCCTCTTTGGCCCCTGAAGAAAGTCTGATTTTCTATAAACAGATTCTATCTGAGATAAAAACAAAGGTCTGGAAAGTTGCCCTCATTCTAAATTTGCAAATATAGGCATAAAATAGATTATTTGAACTCCTGCATGGTCCAAGTCTGGATGTGCTGTTAAGGAGGCATAGGAAGCCCTTCAGTGCCATGTGTTCAGAGAGTTGGGGAAGATGGCCAGGGAAGTACCTGGAATCACTAGGACTGTTGGCTCTGATCAGGACTAAGTAGATCAGAGAAACCTTTGTCCTGTGACTGCAGGCCTCAACTATGGGAAGTCAAGGGGCCACTGGGTCAAAATCTGAATGCATCCCCCATGCCTCCTAAAAGCTTCATCATTTCTGCTACCCACAGGGTCTGTGTTAATGCTGCACAGGATGTCTGAAGCTTTCCTAGAAACTATGAGCAATTCTGGTACTTTTGAGAAATTCTGTCCTGTCCAATTCTTATTTTAGAAGAGGATCCATTCATTCTATTTTTGCACCAGATCCATAAGGAGTATAAGAATGCTAGATAGGACCTTATATTTCTGGAAGGCTTTAACTTTCAAAGAATATCCCATCCTCTCATTTCATCCTCCCAACAAATCAGAAAAACAGGCAGGGTAGGTGTTAGACTCATTTTTCTGAAACTTAAGAGATGGCGAGAGACTTGCTCCCACATGACTGGCACCTGTGATCCTGGGATGAGATTTTTCTGATGCTGCTAAACCAGCTCCAGCTGGCCAGTATGGTCTAGCTATGGATCAAATGCAGGTGCTTAGAAAAGGGTTTGTTGCTGTGGCTTCTGTTGCGGAAAGTTAGCCACAGGCATTGTTGAGGGTGGAATTACAACTCCTTTCCAGTTCCACTAACGGCTGCTCCAGGCTCTGAACTGCCTAGCATAGCTTGGGATCCATTGGGGAGAGGAGTACCCACCACTCTTCTACCTAGGCTTTAGTTGTAATTGCTTTTCCTTCAGCTGCAGCAGTAGGATGTGGCAAGAGTCTACAGACCTGAATATGGCTCCTAACTCTACTGCCAATGGATCATGTGTTCTGGGAAACTTTGTGGCATCTCAAAGGTTATTGGATTACATCAGTGTTTCTCAAAGCGCTATGATGGGTCCATCTGTGGTACAGTCACGTGTGTGTGTGTGTTCCAAGCTTCCCTCCAGCCACTGTATTGAAATCTCTGGGCTGGGTCCCTGTCTCTTCTGGTGATTTAGAGGCATACTCAGGGTTGACCACCACTAGGCTGGAGACTCCTCAAGTGTCCCTCCAACTCTATGCCTCCTTTCAGAATAACCCCCAAGCTTGACTCACTTTCTGTAAGGAGTCTAGTCTGATTTAACTGTAGATTTAAAGTTTCAGTTAGACTTGTCAAAACCTGCCTGAACTTCATACAGGTTCAAATGCAGCTTGAGAAGGCATCTCCTGAGCTTGTTTCCAGGAATGATGTCTGTTCTGAAACTCTGCTCATGCCAAGCAAAAGTTAGGAGGATGGTCTTGCTTTCTGATTAAAGGCAGAAGAAATCACTCGACCAGGGAGATACCTCTTTCTTTTCTTGCTCTTTTGGCCTAGTGCTCCCTGATTCTAGTGCTGTCTGGATCTTTCACTCAGGGGAAGAGTTCAGTCTTCTTTCCATTTTCCTGAGAAGAACATGGCTGAGCAAACTTATACTACAGACTGCATAAATGAGACCAGAAGCACTGAGATGAGGAAGAGGCCAGCAAGAGAGTCATCACATTTAAAAATGTAATAATAAGTTGTTCTGTGTATTCCCATGGTTTGTTAAAAGATTTCACCCCTTATAACGTCCTGTCTTCCAAATGGAATATGATATTGTCTTGTTCTCAGGTTGCTTGTAAAGTAGTTGTAATAGCTTAAAGTGTGAGTCTTAAGAATAGACTTTCTGACCAGTGTTAGATAGTTTATGCTTATGAGCTTGAGTTTGGATATTTTAATACACCAGGGTAGATAAAGTCATCAAATGTGTCATGGAAAGAAGCCAGTTCCTAAGAGGAGGTCGTTGTCTTAAAAAATTATTAGAATTTATAGCTTCTGTGGAACATAAGTTCTACTCACCCAAGACTACAGAAGACGTTTTGTGATACAGAATGAGTGACCTGACACATTTAAGATGGAGTGCAGTGTAGTCAAGTGAGTGGGACATCTTGCTGGATAAACTTTGATTACCCAAGCTCTCCTTGTTTGATTTAGAAATTTATTTGTTAACAAATGCCTGTAATTGTTTGCCAGCTGCCATAAAGTGAATTTTAGTTACATTCTTTTCTGATGGCAACTCAGAGACAATTGTTTGGAAATGGGTTCTGCTTAAGAAGTGAGCATGATCCATCTTAATAATAGGAGGTGCCCTTTGGAATAAGGAAATAAAACTGTCCCCAACTATTGTTTAAAATGTTTTTATTAACATGTACTAATGGTGCATTTTATGGGGTTCAGTGTGATATCTCCATAAGTGAAGACAGTGTGCACTGATTAAATTCAACCACCCTTTCTCCACCCGCCCACCCTTCCCAATCTCTAGAAATCACAGTTCTATTTTCAGGTTGACTTTTTTTAGCTTCTACATATGAGAAAGAACTTGTCTTTCCATGTCTGGACTTATTTCTCTTAACATATGTCTTTCAGTTCCATCCACTTCACTGTAGAGGACAGGACTTCATTCCTCTTTAAGGCCGAATAATACTCTATTGTGTATATAGACCACATTTTCTATGTCCATTCATCTGTTCACGGGCACCTGGGCTGTTTCCATATCTTAGCTATTGCATACCTCTCCTCAGTGTTCTGATTCTTTTATTCTCATGCTTCTTAATTCTTTAAAGATCACACCTAGTGGATCTAAGGCCAAAGCTGCAAGTTGTTTTAGTATCCTGGGATCTTATTCAACACAACTGAGGAGATTCGAGTTTACTTTAATTGAGAGGCTTGTTTTCCCACTCCTCCTTTTTCTGTGTGGTCATTCCCCTGCTTACCCATGAGCAACTCCACTGTGGGCTGACAACCCAAGAGTCAGCCAATGGGATAAACTGCTCCACGGGGAAGCAGCTGTCTGACCTTCCAGCTCTTAGTCTCTGCTATGCCAGCTCCTCTCATCCAGTGCTTCTGAAATAAACTGGTCAGGTGAAATTAAAGTATTTGAAAAGAGGCCTAACTCAGAGTCAATGTCAGTCTGCAGAAGGGGATCACCAGCGTGTGTAGTAGAGTGGGTTGCCGAGCCTCTACATTTGGGTTTACTACAGTTAGAATATTTTGCATACTACTGTTCTTTATTTCAAAATCATAGCTACTTATCATAGCTACTTTCACAAATAACAGTTCTTTTAAAAGTTGCTGGTTTTCCATTGGTTTTTTAAAATGATAAAAGACACATAGCATTATTAATTGTTTGAGACGTGAACACAGGGAAAATATCACACGTCATTTCTAACACAATTATTGTTTTGTTTATTCTCTTTCAGTCCTTTTTTTTTTTTTTTTAATAAGTATGCTTTTATCTAGTTGAAACCACGGTGCAATACGGTTTCCAGTCTTTCTCACTTGGCACGTGTCATTTGTATTTTTCCATGTTGCTGTCGCCTTTGCCCTCCTAATGGCAGCATGAGGGTCCATTGCTATGTGTCATAATTTACTTACCATTTACCTACTGTTATCATTTTGATTGCTTCCAATTTCCCACTGTTACAAATTATATTGTTTTGGGGCATCTTTGTGATTATTGTTTTCCCATATTTGCATTATTTGGTGCATTTTTAAAAAAGTGTCAATCAGGAGCATAACAGTGGGCATTACATTGAAGGTAATGAGAAAATGGGGTACTATTTAACAATTACACTGGTGGAAGGGGGGCATTATTGAACAATTTGTAGGAATTTTTTTTTTATAGGTCTTCACTATTTTTTAATTGAGAGGAGTGTGTAGCATGACTGGTAACAGCTCACTCACAGGTATTCAAACACCTTAAGTCCCCTGGATTCAATCATTCAGAGGTCATGGGAGTTGTTGGGGATCTTCTGTCTTCAGCAACATGATTAAGTACTTTGGGCTAGTCTTCATTGCTTTATTACAATTTCAATGCTATATGCAAATGCATAACAGGTATGTGCAAGAATGTCAAACCCGAAAATCAGCATATTCTTTGGTCAGCATCCTCCAGGAAGGATACCAGTGAAAATATACTTACCTGAACTTCACCTCAGGTTGTTGAGTTTGTGGCAGTCATAGCAATACCATTTTTGTCTTCTTCAATGTCGGTAAGATGGTGCTTAGTGAGAGTCTGAATGAAGACTGTTTTAACATTCCTGAGGCTCTGATGTGCTGGTCACCCATATGCCAAGTACAGGTTTATATAAATTGCGGTAACATTCTTTATTTAAGGGTTGTAGAGGTTTTATTTAATGAAACATGCTTATGACTAACTAGGACACCTTTCTGTCTTTTCCTACTTCTCTGTTTTTTCACTTGAACTCCCTTCCCTCAGAAGAGTGAATGTGAAAAGGGTGAGTTTGGGAGGTCAGGAACCAAGGTGCCCAGCAGTGGGTCTCTATGAACTAATAGCAGAGAAGAAAAATAAGCA
Organism: Sciurus carolinensis; assembly: GCF_902686445.1. Taxonomy (NCBI): domain Eukaryota; kingdom Metazoa; phylum Chordata; class Mammalia; order Rodentia; family Sciuridae; genus Sciurus; species Sciurus carolinensis. The sequence continues at coordinate 43,234,748 of NC_062225.1, forward strand.
TTGCATTTTTTAATATGGGGGAAAAAAATCAGGAAAAAGGCATGCATAAAGATTTCATCCTTTCATGAACAACATTGATTAATGAAATCTAGTATGAACGGGTGTCATTGCCCTTTAAATTTAGATTTTCATTACTTAGTGGATGGTAGGCTTCTGAAAGGGAATCCTTGGCTTCCACCATCCTTTATGGACACAAATGTTTCATGCCCTCATGGTGATCAAAGATGCAAATGGCTGTGTAACGAATCATGGACAGGTGAAACGTTGTGCTGGACAGATGTGTTGTCAGGAAAGGCTTTCACTGATAAAAGGAAGCCTGCCCTCAGGATGGGGGTGGGGGGAGAGGGAACTCAAGCAAGGGGGGAAGGAAGTATGCAAGGGAAGGTGACCCAACCACATGAAGCCAGCCCCTCATGTCCCCAGCTGGGAAACTCCACCAGCTTGCTAGCTCTTCCGGTTCTAGCGGAGCTGGCCAGACATCTGGCCTCTGTTCTAATTAAAAGTGGGCAACCCATTTGGTGGCTCCAGTGAAGAAAACAGCAGTGAAATCATGATGGCTACTGGGTCATAATAAGGCCCCATAATAACTCTTCAAGACTGAGGCTTTGCCAAATTATTTCCATCTCCTAAGGGCCTTTCAATTCAATTCCACTTAGATTTATTGAGTGCCAGCTATATACAAAGCCCAGACACTGACTCTCAGGAAGCCCCTATCTATTGGGGAATGCAGAGAAGTGAACAGCTGACTGGCATGGAAAAGAATGAATTAAAGGCCATGGTAGAGGTTCATACGGGGTTCTATAGCAAAGGGAGTCACTTGCTGAGTGATCTGGGAAGGCCTCCTTGGTGGAGTTGGCATTTGCTCCTAGCTGTGAATTTTGAAGTTGGGTTCTAAACAAACATTCCAGAGAATCAGCATGAGCGAGAAACAAATTCCTTGAATGGAACTGTCCCTCCTGGAATTCTCTCGTGTCTTTCTGGGACTGAGATAAGACGCTCATTTTAACACAGTCACGGATTATCCCACCTGCATAGGTGGCACTCAGCCCTGTCACCACAAAGACTAGGACTTACACAGATGGAACAGCTGGGAGCCTGGCTTTTCACCTGCCTTGAATTGTTGGAGAAGGATCAGTTTGGCCCATCAATAGCTGGCTTATGTTTCTGGTCCAATGGTGCATATGGTACCTGTTCCCGATCAGGAACAATTAGCCCCAATATCCCAAGTTCTCTCCTGCTAGGTAGTTAACCTGCACTTGGCTCTGTTGGTGCATTGGCTACAGACAAAGTGAGGGTGCCCATCTCCATGGAAATGAGCCAGTTGGAACTTCTCCTTAACACATTTTCTTTCCCTTCAGTGCCCCCTCTGATATTCCCCTGCTTGTCCCCTTCTCTACATCCTCTCCAAGGGCCAAATAATTGGCTGGCGAGAAGGGGCCGAAATTGAAAAAAAAAAAAATCCTGATTTTATCTTTGTTACTGAAGGCAAAAATGATCTGCTATGTATATTTTATAAGAGAATGTATTTTGTTTATAGCTCTATAGTCAGTCCCTCCCCTCCCGCCTCCTAATAAGCTCATGTCAGAACTCTGAAGCAAGTTGCTGTAATGGTAGCCTAAAGGACATATTTTGTAAAAAATGAAAAAATGAACATATTATTTATATATCATAGTGTAAAAAGCATTGATCAATGCAAGCAGTCTGGTGTTCTGCTTCTCTATTTTCCCTCCAACCTTTCTTTGCCTTCTCCTGTGTCCCCCTCCCTTCTTGCAGGTGCCTGTGGACACTCCCACCATTTAGAAAGAGAGTTCTAGTCTGTCCTGGTCAGTTTGTGCTGGGATTTGGTCTTTAATATGGAGCCTTCAACGGCTAAGCCTCCAAAATGACTCTCTGACAGCCAGCCATTAATTACCATCATCCGCATCTAATTCATTCATCCCTCTCCCTCTCATGTAGAGGGACAGCTAGGGCTGAGGGCACTCAGGGAAATGTAGGCACGATTCCATGTTCTTTATGCAGAGAGGCTGCCGGAGACTTGTTGGATGCAGGGGCTTTAATTGAATGGCTTGCCAATAAAGCTGTGGCATCAGTAAGTGAATTTGTTGTACTACTCGAACCACAGCTGCTGCAGACAGCCCGGAATTTTCCTGAAGGCAAGCCAGCCCGCGGCTTGCCTGGGTTCAGCCTTCTCGATGATCCGAGGTCCACGCAGAGACTCTGCCTTCACAGCTTAGTTCTGGCACCCACTTGGATGCCGACGAGTTGCTCAGCAGACTGGTTTCAGCAGGAGCCCAGCGAATCAGCGGGCTGTGACCTCCAGGGACCTTGTAGGAAAAGGGAACCCATAGGATGTTAGGTTGGTACTTATTGAAAGGCACAATTGGGTGGGTTTCTTTTTTTTCTTTCTTTCTTTCTCAGTTTCCAGACAGATGCTGCCCTCGGCTCCATAGAGCTAGTCATAAGAGAATATGGCTTCCCATTGTAAAAAAGAAATCGAGAATATGACAGTTAATATATTTGTAGAGCCTTGTTTAAGAGGTCGAGCAGTATTGAGAAAATACAGGCAGCATTAGAACTGGCATTTGTTACCGGAGATCGTTGGGCCAGAAATGCTCTACCTCTCCCCCACAGTTTATAAAACACGGCAAGATTGGCAGGCTGTGTGATTTATGATGGCTTTAAAGTAACATCAAGATTAAGGAAAGTTTTTCAAGGGACTGTTGGGGCCATTTTTATTTTCTGCATCCAAGCACATAAGTGTAGTGGGCTTGAGTGAGTGAGAGTAGGACTTGGAGCAGATTTTCAGGTTGTCGGTGTCTTTACACTTTCGATAAGTGGGGATCTCACATTGAGCTCCTCATTCAAGGGATTTTTCCCTCTGGCAATTTGGAATTGTCTGACCAGCACCCGAACCTTTTCAGGGAGCCTCCTTTCCAATTGTGTGAAGGGTTCATGGAACAGAATGTGTCTGGTCTGTTTTCATTATTCAGGGGTGGAGGATTTTTCCAGCCCTTGACACCTGTTCTCCGTGGTCCACCGATTTTGTGGATGTTTTGTTGTTCCCTTCACTGGGAAGCTGGAGAAAATAGACCTCTGTAAGTCAAATGTAGTTTTTGCTTGAATCCTGAAATTTGGTCTATCGGGAGACTCTTTAAATTAAGCGTATGCATTGGCTGTGTTTTTGACTTGAGTGATGGTGGAATTGATACATCACACTCATGGCTGGAAGTCTGTAAGGAAAGAGATGGTGAAAGACCAGGGGGAAAGAGTGTTGGGACTTGGTATCAGAAGGAGCATGTGTGCTGTGGCTGGGTGAGAGGGAGATGTGGTGTGGAGGGAGAGAGAGTCATGGGGGGGCAGTGCTTTGATGCTGGGACTGGGAGGGGAAATAGAGAAAAATGATGCTCCTCAGTCTAATTAGTAGATCTGCTAAACATATTTTCCCTAAGTACAATCCTGGCTTGCAGACTCTTCCCACAAATCAAATCGAGACAGAAGATGTGACCATGGAAATAGACTAATTACTTTTCACAAAGGTGGACTGATCCACAACTTCAGTGAAAGGTTCCATCTCCTGATGTTTTGGGCTTAGGTTATTTTTTCCTTATTTACACTTGGCTTACTTTTAAAAGTCATGGCCAGATTAAGTTAGGTGAGTTGAAAGCCAGGTCTCTTCCTTCTGTCCAATGAGAAGTTGGTCTGTCCAAGCCACAGGTGTTCTGAAATAGTGAGGAAAGACTCCACCCATCACCCGCCACAACTACCACCAAATAAAGACAAATCAAAGCCACTCCTCTAATTGGCATAAATGTGCCTTCTGAGTGAAGGATTTGGTGGCTTGCTGTCCTCCATCCTGCTCCCTATCTTTAGGCCTCTTCCTCGTGCTTCCTGTTCTCTCTTCTGGGCTTCGCATCCTCCCTATTATTGCCCCCTTCCTCCCCCTAGCCTGCTTCTCCTCTTTCTCTTATATCTCTAACTCTTTTCCTCCTGGTCTCATCTCATCATATCAAATGACATCCTTCTCATCATCATATAAACTTTAAATTTGTCTGGTCTTTACACACATGTGTCCTTAACCTGCTTCCCAAATGGTTATTCTTCCTTCCTTCACACTGGTGGGCCTCCTGCAAGTGTCACCCAGTGGAGGGGCTCTGTGACACTGCTTTCCATGCCCCATTGTCTCAGATGGAGGCATAGATCTGTGTTGAACTTCCTAAGGTAATAATTCAGGGAAACCCAGCTGAGACCTATGCGTAATATTATCCATTTTGGGTTTCTGCTTTTCATAACGAGCGCCTTTCTGTACTTTTTCTTAGATGAGTGGAATTAACGTCTCCATGTGAACTGGAAATGCTAAGTTGATGATAGTCCCTCGAGGATTTTGCGTCTTGCTCTGACACCTTCAGTGACTTCATCAGAATTTAGGGTGCATTAAGGGATCACGTAGTGGGGGCTTATACATAGGAAGGTCTCAAGGTGATCCAAGAGCCTGTTCCCAAGCCAAGTTCTGATGGTCCCTAGGGGAGAAAACTTTGCACATGCCAAGTGAGCACAGTTCAGTGTGAAAGCTGGTGACAGGCCAGCATTACTCTGCAATCGTTTTCTAGCAGTGCTCAGTGGTTGTGGAATAGGGTTTTGGAAAAAGTACAATTGTTATTTTTTTTTTCTTTTTTTCACTTTCTTTTTTCTTTTGGTCTCCCAACTTTAGTAACTATTGTTTTCACTTCTCTTTCCAAGATTCAGAATTCTACTTAGGTTTCCTTTTTGTTTTTCTTCTCAATCTGGGGTCTGTGAGGTGAAGTGATGGTATGTTGGGAGAACCCTGGACTGGAGGACAAATGTGACAATTTTCCCATTTTCCTTCAGGAGTTTTGAGGAAATGTTAACGAACGGAAAGATTTTCATCACATTATGAAGTGAATACAGACTTGGCATTAATTTAACACGTAGTCAAGAACTTCAACTGCTGCTTGGGTGTCTTTATTTCTGCCTCCATCTTAGGTCCTCAGATGTGTGCTTTGGCTCTTCCCTGCAAGACCCTTGACCTGGTTGCCCTATTGAGTCTCTTATCGGAGTTGAGACAGATTGTTTGTCTGACAGAGATTCTTCACTTCTTGGATCTATTGACATATAATGTCAAACCTGGTTATCCCTAAAGGCCCTAGAAATTAATTACTTGTGATGCAGGGAGGGCAAAAAAACTTGGGTCAGACTGAATTCTTCTGGGTTATGAAAGTGTTTGGATGACTATAGTCAATCCATAGTCATTTGGGACTTGTCACTTGGGGTGTGCGTTGGAAAGCTATTTAACTAGGATCCCAAGCTCCAAATCCTAGAATAGCTCAGGGTAGGTATGTAGAGCAGGCGCTCTTGGCAAAGGTATTCCATTGATTTCCACGAGGCTTTGGTCTTGTGCTTCTCTTCCTCTTGAAGTGGCTGCACAAACCTGGGTCACCACGGCTCCCAAGTCCTGGCCATAAAGTAGCCCAGTTATCCCTTAGTTCCCCAAACTCTGATCTTGCAAGATAAGAACAAGCCCAGGTTCTTTTTTTTTTTTTTTTTTTTTTTTTTTTTTTTGCAGTACGGGGGATCGAACTCAGGGCCTTGTATTTGCGAGGCAAGCACTCTACCAGCTGAACTATCTCCCCAGCCCAAGCCCAGGTCTTTAAGGCAGAGCAAACAAAGGGGAAATTTCTCTTTGGGGACAGAGTGGAATTGGTCCTAAGATGCCCACCCTTGGCCAACTTTGTAGGTACTGGTCCCAGGTTCTCCTTGTCCCTCAGTAACTGGGGTGCTAAGTGAGATGTATGAATAGATGGAACCCTGACAGCACCTGCTGTGGGCATCCACACTTCGCATTCCTCTCCCTTCACAGGGAGAAACCTGGGGATGGGAGAGGGGGAAGAAGTAGGTTAAAGGCAGGATGGGGGTAGAGAGGGAAGCTAAATGTCAAGAGATGTCAGGTGTCTCCTGATGGCTGGAGTGTGGGACTAATATTTGCACCCCTACCAAAAGAAGGTCATTGCTGAGAGCAGTGATGTCACATGCAGTGCCTCTGGATTGTTTTCTTTCTTTATCTTCTTTTTTTTAATTGCAGCTCTTTTTCAGTTTCTTAGGTGTTGTAAAATTGTTCCATGTGGTAGGAGATGAACTTTTGTCTCAAGTTGGCATAGGATTGCCTGTGCGCTTTCCTGACCTGGGAACCTGGAACCGATGTTTGCACTGTCCACCAGGGAAGGTTTGCTCAGCAAATCAACAGTGTGAACAAGACCGCAGGAGGGATGTTTATCTACCCGAGGACAAACTATTTCTAGCACTTTAGGCATTGCCACTACATACAATTTTTAATGTGTTAATAGCAAGTGAATCATTATCTAGTCAGTAAATTACTTGAAAGAAATAAATAGCCTTTCCTATCTCCTGGTTGAGACATCTCACTAACCCAGATTTGCCAGGTGCTCTGAATTACAGAGGTGCAACCTGAAACATTCTCTGGGACTTTTTGGCACTGAGCATGTGCACCAGCGGTCTGTCTTTTCTTTAGAAGAAAAATAAATGATGACATTCTGTTTTGGGTCTTGAAATCACATAGCTGAGAACATAAAGGTGACAACTGTGATATGGTTTTTTTAATGAGGGCAGAGATGTCAAGAGAAACCAGCCTTCTAGGAACAAAACAATGCCCTGTCAGGTGCAGTGGACTTAGGACCTTCTCCTTACTTGGAATAAAGTCCTTAAAAATAACCAAATTTTCCATTCAATAGAAAAATGTTCATACCTTCCTCCCCATCAATATGAATTGTTGTCATTGAGCACCGGGCCCCTAGCAAGCCCTATTGATTTTAGAAATTAAAATGGGAATGTTCGAGAACGTTTTCAAAGAATTATATGGGATTTTAGCCATCTGAATGGCTTTCTTTTTAGGGTCAGTGAGAGTATTCTTGCTAAAATGTAGCCATTGCTTTGGAAATAGTTTCCTTAATGTCTTTCCTGTCGCCCCTGCTGGGTTTCTGCAGGAAATGTAAACCAACATACAATATGTGTGTTTATTTTCATGTCCCATTTTATGGGAAATTGGATGGGATATTCCACCGAGGCTTCAGCTATGATCTGTTGACAATACAGGGGGAGCGGGGCAGACTATTGCTGGAAGAATTTGCAGGGGGAAGAAGGGGTTCCGTAACCTTTGAGAGCCGTGGGGAAGAGGGAGGGTCTGCCCTGCACGAGTTCCATTTCTCAGGGGCAAGGAGGGAGGTGGTCCATAATGAAAACCTGTTGGTCCATTAAACGACATCCTCACCAGCCAGCTCCAGTTTCCAGCACAGTAGGTTGGTTGTGCCTCACCTTATCTTGTGGAATGTCACGTCTGATACTGTGTGGTCTTCCTGCCTCTGCGGCCACAGGAAACTCTGGATAACAAACCACCCAATCCAAAGCCCATAAGGGGCCATTAGCTGGGTGGGGGACAGAGTTACCCTGAGGATCCCTGCAGGACCAAAGGGGCTATAGACGGTCAGACTTGTCATATCCTGGCCATGTGCAGGTGGTAGGTAGTTAAATGGAATGTTTTCCTGGGATCCTACTGGAAAAACACTTTAAAAGTGTCTGGGTAGCATGGGGCCTGAGCAGGGTGTGTGTCACTGTATTTCCTGGAGACTGAAATCTCAGTCTTCGGCCCATCTGTAAGACAGCAGTAGGTGTCAGTGGGAGTGTAAGTTTGTTCCTGCAGGAGAAAGGAGTTAGTATGTTTGCATTTTAAGCTCATAAACAGCTGCAGCCCAGGCCATCCATCGCAAGCACGGCGGAGGGGCTGAAAGCTGCCGTTTGCCAGTGTGCTGTGAATCTCCAAGTTGTGGGCTGAAATACTGTATAAACTTCCAATTTGATTAGGACTTTGCTTTGTGTTCTAACAAGGGAAATTGAGAAGTGTCAAATTAATTTTGTAGTCCTGGTCACTTTTTAATTCCAGTTGGCCATCCCAGTCTAGATTTGTGCAAATACTGATTCCAGGAAATAGTTGAAGTACTAAACTTGGTAAATAAATGTGTTTATTTTACAAATGGATTCAAGATGAAACACCCAGCACTTCTCCAGGGCATTTCTGTCCCTGCCTGTTCATTTTAGCAGCTTGACCAAACTAATTCCCTTCCTTCGTGTAATATTTAAATGGACTTCTGGCGTCTGAGGCACTGCCTGCTGCTCCAATTCCCTAAGAAAGTCATTTAAATAGATTTTGACTATCTTGCATCTACTATGAAAGCCAAATCAACTAAAAATCCTGGTCACTTCTCTCTAATTTTAGATGAGCCATGTGGAATTATTGGCTTTTGAGAAAACTCATCTTATCAGATCTGGAAGTTTTGGATTAATTTTTAACAATCTTTTTTCTTTCTTTCTAGCAAGAAAAAAAAAAAAAACAACCAAAAACGAACAAAAAGACAATAAGAAAAGGTTGCCACGAGAAGTTAGCAAGCTGTCAATAGAGATGTCACTACTAAGTGAAACAGTGTGTTAGATTACCACCTCCCCTCTGACCTCCCACCCTGCCCTCCTCCCCGCTCTTCCCATGCCCACTGTGCGAAAGGAAGAGAAGCTTGACAGATGTCCTGCCATCCAGGAATTTGCAGTCTGGTGGAGGACACAAGCTTTTTCCATTCAGAGGGTAGCCTGTGTGATTGGGATTTCTGCTGAACACAGGATGAGGGCTGCAGGGGTGAGTGGGGAAAGAGGTCAGTGTGCATTGGTTAGGGAGCCGATGTGGGAGTGTAAGTTGACTTGAGATGGGTATGTGAAGAACAAGAGGGCAAATATAGTGGAAGAGCGTCCCCCCCAAAGTCAGAAGTGGAAAGCAGAGAGTGGGGTTGGAAGGCAGGGAATTGGCCAAGTCCTGAATGCACCCCTAGAAAGAGGGTGTCATATTAGGAGGGGAGTGGGGCTAGGCTGGGAAAGAACTGGAGTGTGGAGTGGTGTTCGCTTGTAGCTTGTGGGATGGGGATGTGCTGGAAGTGGTGCTTACCGAGGCCCAAGGCTGTGAAGACCCTGTTCTCCATGTGACGGGCCTTGGGTTGTGTATGAGTTATGATGTAGGTTATCAGAACAGAGTGGCCAGAGGCATGAGGCCAAAGCATCCCTCTGAGGTGGAGGTGGAGAGTGGGAGAGAGGTGCAGAAGACTCAGACTTTGCGTGGTGATGGGAAGTGGTAGGAAAGCCACCATATTAGAACCATTTTCCACCAGGGAAGATGACCAGGGAAGCAGCTCTAGATCTTACCGTGGCAGTGGAGATGTATGAATAAAAATACATCAGTCTCCAAATTTACTTCCTGTTCTTTCTTCCTGTTCAAAATAGTAATCGATGCTTTTTTTTTTTTTTTAAACAGATGTTCTCAATGTTTCAGCATATTGAAGGGTGGCAGAGTATGTGTGGGGCGGCAGCTGGTGATAACACCTCTTACTTTTTATTTTCTAGTGTGGCTGGAATTAGAATCAGGATTTAGAAATGGGGAAGCCGTGGCTTGTGGTCCTGCCTCCTGACATCTTATACTGCATCTCAGGTAGCAGTTGTCCTTTGGAGTCAAAGTTGCACTTTTATATTACATGTTTTACCTGCTTACAGGGGAAAGAAAAGGAAAATTCCTTTTCCTCCTAATTCTCTCTCCAGAGGAAAGCACTCTAATAGCTTGGTCTATATCTGTCAGTCTTTTATCCTTGTAGATAATACATTGATAACAACTAAAAATTTTTTTCCCCCCAGTGCTGGGGCTCAAACTCAGGGCCTTGCACATGCTAGGCAAGTGTTTTGCCACTGAGCTACACTCTATCTCAATACCACATTTTATTGGGGTTCTCTGTATGCAGACATTATTCTAAGTATTAACATATACAGCATGAACTCTAAGTTCATCATCCACCTGTGAGGCAGGCATGATTGTTTCCCCCATTCGACAGATGAAGAAACTGAGATACTGAGAAGTTAGGTAATTTTCTTGAGATGGCACAGGTAGTAGGAGGTAGGGCCAGAGTGGAAACCCAAGCTGTGAAAGTCCTGATTCTCTGCTCTTAGTTATGACTTCTTGTCCCCATGAATGTGTTTAATTTAATACCACACACACACACACACACACACACACATACACACAATTATATATCTAGGCCTTACTTCAAAAAACAAATTGTATTACACATGTTGTTTCACAGTTTGCTTTTTCGTAAGCATGAACAATGTGGACATTTTTCCATACTGGTCTATATAAGTTCATTTTATTGTTTTAAAATCTGCATAGACTCATAATGACATACCATCACTTTTTAAAAAAGGCTTCTCCAATTACCGGCCATTTGGCCCTGTCTAGATTTTTGCTTTTATAAACAATATTGCAGTGAACATCCCTAACAATAATGGCAGCAGGTAACAGCTGTCATTAATCCTGACAGTAGCTTATTACAGGGCAGGGTCCCATTCCAAAACTTTTCATGTATGAATTCATTTAAACATGCTTCCTTGTGTAATTGAACTAGTATTTCTATACGCTAGATATCTGGAAGTGGGGTTGCTAGATTAGAGACTAAGTGTATTTAAAAGTTTGATTGCAACTGTCAACTTTTCCTCTAATACGGGACAAGAATTATTGGGTGTCACTTCTCAATGCTACCCTCTGTTAGGCATTTTTTGGAATGCACAGACACATAGACGGGGCCCCTCCTGGAGGCTTACAAGGGTTAGAGCGACAATGTTGGTACAAGTCACCAGGTGGTAGAGACAGTCTTTCCAGCGGGTAAGACCGATGGTACAGGCTGGGAGTTACAGATGTGCTAAGAGAAGGGAGGTCTGTAAGGCTGGAAGGTCTCAGGGGAGGCTTCAGAGAGGAGGGGAAGGATGGAAGGATGTAGAAGGAATGGGATGGGGGAGCCATCCTGGGAAAGCACCAGGAAGAATAAGATTTGGGGGAGTGGCCATAGTTGACGGAGGAGACAGTGAATTGATGGGGTCGTGGTGCTGGCAGAAGCAAAGGGTGTGTGTTGGGCAATGGCCAGCCAAGTTGTTGCCAACAGAAGAGTAGATTAAGAGTAGGAAGGGAAGTTCACCCGTCCTCTGTCTAAATTACTTAATGTGACAAATAAAGCTAATCAATTGCTAAGATGTCCTATCCTTTGCCTTGATGCACAAATCTTCATGATGACCTGCAACAAGTGTGAATTTCACCCAGCTCCATGGATGATGGCACTGGAAGGTAGTGGGTTATTTTGCAGATCAGAGCAATAGAGAACAAAACAAAACAAACAGGACTTTTGCTAATCGGGTCTCTTCTCCCTAGTCACTTTCATTTGTTTTCGTCTTTTGTCAATGCTGAGGCAGGCTAGGGCTGGCATGGCTGTCTTCAAGGGCAAGGATTCAGTCCAGAGAAGGTGAGTGGGTGCCCTGTTTACACACAGTTCAGAATCTCTGGTCCAGCTTGGGGCTGAGGCATTGAAATGGGAGTCCCTCTCCTCCTCTCCCTCCTCACCCTACTCCAACCAACAAAGAAAGATACGCAGGTGCTTGCCTGTGACTTTCTGTTCTGTGCAGTGGAAATGGCCTCCTGTGTTTTTGTTTCACAGGCACAAACTAAAGTCTGATTTCAATGTTACAATAGGGAAGCGAGGGTTACGGTAAGAAACCCAGAGTTGGATGCAAATGACTGAACCATTTTTAATTTGTTCTGTGTAATCAGGGAGGGGAAATTCTTTATTTAAATATAAACTGATCATTCTGAACCGGGTATGGAAGTAACTAAGTAAGAACTGTTTGGTAATGCCCTGCTGCATTTATAAAATTTGTGCCTCCCCAACAAGGATATTCAAAAGTTAAGTTTCTCATGGTGATTGTTAATACATCCGCCTCACATTGCACAAGCCGTACAATTCTGCGTCATAAATAATGGATTTACAAGCTTAACTGCTACTCAGAATACTACACATGTGAAATGTGCTGAGTTAATGTCACTGTGAGGCCCTTAGCTATGGCAAGGAGGTTTGCTGGGTCCTCAGGCTGGGGCTGCGCTGGGGGCAGGTGGAAAAAGCCACCGGCCTGGACCTGCAACCTTGCCTAATGAGCATTAAAGACTTTTTGAACTTCAAGATCTTGAGCACCAAAGCCACAAATCACAGGGAAAATGAAATCAAGCATTAAGGTTCCCTCCAGATTGTTATTGAACGGAATGTTCTGGAAGCGTAGGGTCTTTTTCGAAGTGCTGACAGGGCCTCTGTGAGGTTGGGTGGTACAGTGGTGGTTGTTTTCACTGCTGCTGTTTCTCTCTTTCCGAACCAGTTTGCTCCCTTTCGGGATCCCTCTCCACGCCAGTATGGTAGGGAGAACTGGGCTAACCTAGCTCTTCCAAGAACTGGAGGGCAATTCTCAGGGGAGCAGTGTGGGTGGCAGGTTATGTATGTGGATGGGGACAGGATCTCACTCAAGTCCAAAAAGACCCTGGGTTATGTTACATATGTCCTAATAGATCCACAGAGGAGAAGTTGAGCGGAAGTGGGCTTCAGATGGAGCAAAGGAGGGAAAATTTGAGGCGGTCCCTTGCATGTGCCTGTACGGGCATGTGTGTGTGTGTATTGCTGTAATGAGAGAGGGAGGATGGAGGGTGGGACTTACAGGTTCTGGTGTACTGCACTTTCCTGGTCCATGAAGCTGGTCCATAAGGCTGCCAAAGTGTGGCTCAAGCTGATCCAGTTTCTCGAGCCCCACTGACAGCTCTGCCACCTTACACTCCTCTCCCTTGGAACTGCCTGGGGTGCTGGTGTGGGGCACATGGGCTGTCTGACAGGAGGAACAAGCATTTCAAGGACTGTGTGGTTTCACTTTCCTTCAGTCAGAGGAAACAGGAATCAGTGGACTGGCAAGTTATTATGCCCCTTTTTGCTGGGCCAGGGGCTGTGGAGGACACTTAAGAAGCAGAACATTGGCCTCCTCTTGAAGACTCTCACCTTTGCTCACATGACCACAGGTGCATGCATATTCTAAAAAGTAGCCCAGGATACCACTGGTGCCTGGTTCTTGGATGTCATTTGAAGGAAATGCCACCAACTGTTTAAAAGATGGAGACCTTAGCAGGAGTGTTTGTAGTCAGGTAAGGCTCCTTGAGCGAGACAGCCCTGAGCTGCTTTTTAAAGGAGGAGAGAGGATTTCTGCCACAGAGAGAAGCGGGGATTGCTCACAGAAGTCACTTCCAAGCCCTGATGATCTCTATCCCTATGGGAAGTGGGGCTACTAGCAATATTGGAAATCCAGGTTGGATTTAGCACTCCAGTGTGAATGCTGGTCAGCTGAAGACAAAGCTGTCACCTTGTTCTCCTTTCTGCCTGTCCTGCTCACAGCTGTCCCCAGAAGTTTATAACCAACATTATGTGTTGGGAGTTATGCAGGAAGCCCGCCTTCACCACTGAAGCAGAGAACTTAGTCACCTGCCAGAACAGGAAACTTCATGAAATGTCTGCCTGGCTGTGTCCCCTGTGTCCCCTGTGCCCCCTGAGACTCCTCCCCACCCTGCTCCCCAGAGGGGAGCACAACTAGGTACCTGCCTTGCTGTGGATGTGCGGATGAGGCTTCCTAAAGGAGGGAGCCAGCCCTGGCTGGTATTGCTGGGGCAGATTGAGTGGTTTGCCCCTGTGGACTGTTCCCCTTCCAGCAGGGGGGTGCCAGGGAGTGTCACTTCCTCTCTCTGGACTCAGTTTCTGAATCTTCAGACTTAGGGTGGAGCAGATGGCTGGAGGTCCCTTCCAGGTCAGACCTCTCCTGTCCCTAAAGGCAGATGAAGACAGGTTGCAAGGCAGTGGGGCAGAAAGGAATCGAGAGGAATTCCCCAGTAGAGGCCATCAGGAAGCACTCAGTTCCCCATTCTGATGCCACCTGCTCAGAGGGTGTGGGCGAGAACAGCACTGGCCTCGAAGGCTGCAATGGATGGGTAGACTGGCCCTCCAGGTGTCCTTAGGCTTCTTGGGGTCTCTGTATGGAGAAGTGGGGAGGCCCTGAGTTAGGCCTCTCTTGACTTACCAGGAAAAGCTGAGTCTTGCTTTGGGCAGACAGCTGCCTCTGGGGCCTGTGGGATTCTTGTCCCAACATGCTCTTGCATGACTGCAGTAAGGACTGTGCGATTGTGGTCAGGATCTGCAGACCAGCAGACACAGATACAGGAAGTGTCCAGGGGCCCCCCTTGTGGACTCCTGGGTGGGAACCAAACACACACTGATACCCATGCATGAAGTTCATCAGCTGAGGCTGGAAGAACCTGGCTGTGCTAATGTCAGCAGGTCCTTGAAAATCACTCAGTCCATCTCCTCACTTTACAGATGAGAGGAACAAGGCCTGAGGGACAGAAGTCTTTTTCAGTGTTGCATGACTACTTGGGGACACAGTTGCCATTAACTCCAAGTGTCCTGACTTCTCTTCCACCAAACTGAAAGACTGAGGCAGCAGGTGGCTTGGTACAACAGAGGGAAAGACCCTGAAGCCTCGGGGACAAAGGTCATTCTCTAAAGTCCTGTGAGGAAGTGAGAGCACAGGGCCACCCTTCACATATTGGGCTGTAGGTGGGGCACATGCTCTCTGCCCCAGGAAGGGCCAGAGAAAGTTGTGGAAGGACAGCCAACTGGAAGCACGTCTTGGAGCATTTTTACGAACTTAGCCCTGAGCAAGGCATAGTGGGGCATAGAGGAGCTTTGAGGTACGCCCTCATGCTGCTGTTTCACTGCAGCTGGCCAGGTGAATTTAAATCACAAATCAATGACCAAAACAAACCTACTGTCTGTGTACTGAAATGCAAGAACATATATTTGCTTAAAGAAAATTTGGAAGGATACAAAAAAACTAATAAAAGTTTTAACTGAGCAGTCATGTGGCACAAAGCAGGTGAGAGTTTGTCCTTTGTACCTTTTAATGACAAAATTATTTTGAGCCACATGAATGCATTATCTTTGCAAAACATTACATATAAGCAACAACTAAAAACCCAGACAACTTAATGCTAAAGTGAGTAACCAGTAGCCAAAGGAACTCAGGAAATGCAGGGTTCAGGGAACATTTCCTAGTCTTTCAGGGTTCCTGAAAAGTTGGAAATGGAAGGAACTTTAGGTGTCACTTTGTCAACTTCCCACTCAATGCTGGCATGTCTTGTACTACCACCAAGACATGGACCTTCCAGCGTCATGACATGCACAGGCAGTGTCAATCTAGGGGTCACATTGCACTGAGAGATCAGTCCCTGTCCTCAACAGCCTGAGTTATCCAAGTGCACCCTTGACTGAAATGCCAAGGAGATTCTAGTAGTCCTAGGGAAAAAGAAGGTGCTAAGGGGCTTGGAAGGAAGATCAACTTAGAGAGGATGGCAGCATTAAGATGGATTTTGAAATAATCTCAAAGGATGGGTCTAATTTGACCATCAGAGGACAGGAATACCAGGTGGAGAGAATGTGAATGAAAACCTAGATACTGGCATGTTCTGGGCATTGTCAGGATTGGAGGGTGACCAGGTGGAAGAGTGGGATGAAAATCTGGGTGAAACTGTCTTGTGGATTGTATTGAATGTCACAATAAAGTATTTCTGTTTTTAATTCAACAGAAAACGGAGAACAATAAACACTCATGGACATGTGCTTGAGTTATCGTCTGGAGATTGCTAATGAATGGCCACTCTCTCCATCACCCAAGGACTCACGAGGGAAGACTTCCTGGAATCAGTAGGAATTGAGTTGGGCCTTCAAGAATTGGAACTCAGAAGGCATTCTGGGTGGTGATAGTGAGTCTGTCCCAGATTAATTGTGGTATATCAATTTATTCTTTACTGGTTAATGATTTTTGCAACCTACCTTTATTGAATTAAACTTATTCTATATTATTTGTTATGTGATTAGTTTTTATGTTTAGTCTGTGATTCATCTTTCTTGAATTAATTGTTGTGAGTGTAGAAAAGTAAGCATTGAAGTTCTTTTTAAAAAATTATTATTCATATAGATTTCTAGCCTGTCTAGCACCGTTTGTTAGAAAGACATTCTTTTTCAACAAAAGTTGAAATCAATTGACCATATATGCATGGGTTGATTTATGGCTTCTATGCCTGGTTCTATTGCTCTATTTGTCTATTTTTTCATCAATATCACACTTTAACTTCATGATAAGGTTTGAAGTCATGTAGTATGAGTCTCCAATTTTTTTAAAATTTATTTTTCTTGTAAACAAATGGGATTTGTTTTTCTTTTTGAAATAGTGTTTGATATTCTATGTCCATATAATTTTTGACTCCTCTTGTGAATTTTTCAAAAAGGCCTTTTTGGAATTTTGATTGGAATGGCATTGAATTTGTAGATCTATTTAGAAAGAATATGCATTTAACCATATTTCGTCTTCTAATTCATGAACATGGTATATATCTATCACTACACTTGTTTCCCTCTGCATTTTTTTTTTCCCCCAATGTTAGGGATCAAACTCAGGGCTTTGAGTATGCTAGGCAAGGACAATACCATTGAGATACACCCCTGGTCCCTCTCTGTACATTTTTTAAAAGGTTCTGGATGTTTTTTAGTAGTTTTATTTCTAAGTATTTAAACTTGTTTTTGATGATATTGTAAATGGGATTTAAGGAATTACTTTCTGATTGTTCACTGGAATTACATATTAAATTCCTTTTTGTATATTGGCCCTTAGCTAAATTTATCCATATGATTTCTACATATGTAATCGCATGTCATAAATAACAATGATTTTGGCTTATTTTAAAATATTGATGTGTTAATTTTATTTTTCATTATTGTACTGGCCAGAACTTCTAATTATAACACTGAATAGTAGTGGTGAGAGTGGATATCCTTTCCTTGCACTTTATCTCAAGAGGAATGACTTAAGGTTTTGTTATAAAGTATGATATCAGTAGTAGATTTCTTATAGATTTTCCCTTATTAGATTGAAGAACTTCTCCTTTCTTCCTAGTTTACTGAGTTTTTTCATCATGAATGAATGTTGAATTTGTTAAATATTTTTTTAATATTGAGTGAGATATTATGTAACATTTCCTTTACTTACATTAAGGTGATTTTTCAGACATTAAACCAATCTTGCTTTCCTGATATACACTTTATTTGGTGTCTCTCTATCTATCATCTATTTATCTATCTAATTTATCACTAAATTGTTTGCTATTATTTGGGTAGGGATTTTTGCATCTGTGTTTATATGGATGTTTGCTTGGACTTTTTTTCTTTTGTAATGTCATTGTCAGATTTGGATACCAGTGTCTGTTACAACAAATAGAGAAAGGTCCCTCCTCTAACTTTGAAAGTGTTGTGTGTAAGATTGGTATCATTTCTTCCTTAATGTTTACCTAATTTATTGGTGAAATAATCTGGGCCTGGAGATTTCTCTGTTGGAAAGTACTTTATTTTAAGTTTAGTTTCTTGATAGACATAGGACAGTTTAGACTTTCTATTTCTTATTTAAGTTCTGGTAAGTTTCACTTCTCAAGGAATTTTTCCATTTGATACAAGTTGTTGATATTTTGACATCCATTTATTTATAATATACTCATTATTCTTTTAATATATTTAGGATTTGCATTGACTGATGTTTCCTCTTTCATTTCTAATTTTGGTAAATCTTATTTTTCCTCTTTGAAAAAGTAGTGCTAAAGATTTATCAGTTTTATTGATTTTTTTCAAATTTTCAAACTTTTAACTTTTGATTTTTGTTTCTTGTTTGGCTTAATTCTGTTATTAAATTTTATTATTTTCTTTCTTTACACAATGTTGATTTGAGTTTGTAATTTTTTTCTTGCTTCTTATATTGGAAGTTTATGTCTTAGATTTAGTAATTTCTTTTCCAATATAGGCATTTAAAGCTCTAAACATCCCTCTCAGTTCAGCTTTATCTGTGTTCTACAAATTTCATTATGTTTTGTGCTTTTTTAATTCTTTAGCTAGAGATATTTTCTAATTTTCCTTGTGATTTCTTCTTCAATTTACGGGTTATTTACAAGGGATGATTTAAATTTTAAAGTATTTCAGATTTTCTAGGTATTATTTTATACTTGATAATAATTAATTCTGTTGTGATCAGAATATATTAGTTTGAATCTTCTTTATATTTCTTAAAATTTGTTTTATGTTTCAGCATGAAATCTCTCTTGGTGAATGTGTTTAAGATTCAACTGATATTAATGATGATTTGAAGGTTTGGGTGTAATAAATGCCAATTATGTAAAATGATTAAAGTGGTGTTCAAATCCTTTTATAAACATACTGATTTTTTTTGTCTATTTGTTATATCGATTGTGGGGAGGTGGAGTTAAAATTTCAAGTAGGAATGTAAATTTCTTTTTTATCTTAGTTTTTTTCAGTTTCTTCCTTGTGAGCTCTGAAATCCTGTAGGATTATACAGACTTTTAGGATTGTTAGTTCTTCTTGAGGAATTGACCCTTTTGTAATTGTGAAATGCTCACCTTATTTTTGGTGATATTTTTGTCTTGAAGTCTAGTTTGTCTGTTTGTATACAGCTTATGTTTACAGTTTGCATAGAATACTTTTTATAAACTTTCAAACTTTCTGTCTTTATAATCAACTACATATTTTTAAATAGCACATAGGTGAGTTTGCTTTTTTATTCCAATCCAAAAATTTCTGCCTTACAATGTAATCTACTTACATTTAATGTAATTATTTCTATGGTTAGGTTTAAATTTACCATTTACTATTTGTTATATTTATTCTTTTTACCCTGCTTTCTCTTTTTTTCCTGTACTCTTTGGGATGAATCAAGTATTTCTTGGTATTCTATTCTGACTTCTCTATTGACTTTGTAGCAACACTTTTTGTGTTATTTTTATAGTGTTTGCTCTTTGGAAATGAAATTGCATTTTAAGTGATCACAGTCTACCCTCAAATACTATTTTGTGAACAATGTAAGAAACTTATCTCAATGTAATTCCATTTACCTGACACTGGCCCTTTATGCAGTAGTTCTCATACATTTTACTTCTATTTATGCTATAATCCCCAAATATATTATTTTAACAGCATTTTCTTCAGAAGTTAAGAATGCGTGTGTGTGTGTGTGTGTGTGTGTGTGTGTGTGTGCACGAGCGCGCGTTTGTGTGTAGGAGGGAGACAGGGAGATGTTAGGTATGGTTTTCCTTGTATTCATCTACTTGGGTTCACTGAACTTCTTGGGTCTATGGGTAGATTTTAAAAGGTATTTGGCTATTATTCTTAAAAAGAAAAAGAAAAAATAAATTGCTCTATTGACTATCTTCTTTCTCAGATTCATTTTGCTACTGGTTTCTTAATGATGATCATATTAACGATGATTTGAAGGTTTGGGTGTAATAAATGCCAGTTATGTCAAATGATTAAAAGTGGTATTCAATCCTTTTATAAACATACTGAATTTTTTTGTCTATTTGTTATATCGATTGTGGGGAGGTGGTGTTACAATTTTCAAGTAGGAATGTAAATTCTCTCTTTTTATCTTTAGTTTTCTTCCTTGTGCTTTTCTTTCTGGCAGAATTTTGGATATGGGTAGTGATGAGATTCCAGAAAATCTTTGTGCTCTAGAGCCTGACAGCCTGTCTGCTCCTCTCTCTGCACTGGGGGTATTTTTTTTTGCTCTGCAGTTTTGCCTCCAGATTTCTGTCTAGAGTTCTCTCTCTATTCAGAGGCCCTGCCTGCATCTTTCAGAGGATGCAAGATGGAAGGCTGCTTCTCTGCACCTGGCAGAGACTGAGTGTGTCTTGGAGGGATTTCTCTCCACCTTCTGCTCTACCCTCAGCTTCAACCTTGCACTTGGGAAAGGCCCTGGGCACCCCAGGGTGATCTGTCTCAGCCCCTTCCCTTGCCCTCATCCTCAGTATAGTAACCTTGAACACTAAATGAGAACAATGGGAAATGGTGGCAGGGCTCTGCCTGGGACTCCTTAGGGTCCTAATCTATCAGGCAAAGACACTTGTTGCATAATCCTGTTAAGGGTTGGTTTCTCCTTAACCCTCCCCACAACGGCAGTTTGGTGTTTCTCTGCTCTTTCTCCAGTGATGAAAGCATCATGTCTCTTCTTGCCAGGAAGGGACCATCACTTTCTGAAATTGAGCTCACTTTGTTTCCTTGTATTCTCAGCAAAACTATTGTGATTTTATGGCTTCACTGTCTTCTTCTCATGGCAACAGTGAGAGCAATCTTCCCTTGAGATCCTCTGCATTCTGACTAGAAGTGGAGCTCTGTTCTTATTTGTATTTGTTTTGTCTCTCCAGCTCCTAGATGTCTGTCTATGCAGCTAGGATAGGGACAGACCTGAGTGAGACCAACTCAAAATCACAGTTCCCTGCCCATGTTAAAGGCTTTCTGTTGGATAAGGATCATGGTTTCTGACTCCTTCTTTCAGAAGGAGTGTCCCCCAGTTGGCTCTTCAGAACCCCCTGACTATGTTTCCATTGGTCCCTCCCCATCAGTGTCTCAGAAATGCCTAAATCTCACTGCTCAATGCCTGGCATCTTCTCTTTTCCTTAATAATACACTGCATCTCTTATTACAGTGAGGGTACCTTAGAGAAGGGTGATGGCTTAAGAACATTTTTAGGTTGGAGGCCTCAATGCAGATACAGGAGAGGATGCAGGGTAGCAGTGAGGGTAGGAGATGCCTATCTACTAATATTTACTTGGTATCTACTTTGAGCCACCCCATTTCCCAGTTAATTCTTGTGTTAACCTTCTGAGATAAATATTCTCATTTAGCACACCAGGAAGTTGAGACTCAGTGAGGAATTTGAACTCACATTTGACATCACTCCAAAACCTGGGCTTTATTATTTTTTTCCAACCCACAGGAAGGCATGGTAGATGACAGAAGTGGTAGATCACAGGTTCCATTCTGGCCTGGAGTTGAACCTACAGTTGGCACAACCACTGGATGCTCTAGTTTCTGAGACCATCAGGAGCCATCTCATAATCAAACCATGTATTCGCACGTCACCTTGAGCAGTTCACTTAACTTTCTTCTGGGCAGGAGTAATTTCCTGAAAATGGAGTTTCTCTAATCCTTTGGAAACACTCCTGTGGCAAATTGGGAGCTGGGCTTCTGCAGGCCTTTCTCTCAATAACTGGGTTTACAGAAAGGCCCCCATGTGCATCCCAGCCCCTGCCTATCCCAGTCTGCACAAACCTTCTCTCCACACCAAGGGCATCTCACACTCGGCCTCTTTTTCCCTGGTACAGTGGTGCACGCGGAAAAAGCCAAAGTGTAATTAGTTAATAGCAGATCTCCTCTGTTAATGGAAAGGGCATTTCAAACTTACTTATGCAAACTGATACTGTGGGATTTGTCAGAAACCATCAATAGGGTACAACAGAGAGGACTCACAGGTCACTTGTCAAACGGGGACCAAGCTTGTCTCATTTAGCTTTGAGACCCAGAGTGGCTCTCCAGATCCCTGCCTAGCTGGGATGTAAGAGTACAGGGGAAAGAAACAGGGGACCCCTCTTCTTATACTCTTCCCTGTATTACAGCTATGTATCAGACAATACCCAGATTATCTCACCTTCCCCTCATTGCCTGATAGATATTATTACTGTCCCCATTTTGTAGTTGAGGAAACTGAGACTTAGAGAGGTCAGCAACTAGTCGGTGGTGAACTTGGGATTTGAACCCAAGACTGCTTTAACCTTCAGGTCAGGGCAGCTAAGCATTTTGCCTGGTGCCTTTCCACTCAGCAGTTGGAGTACATATGACCTGAGTTACTGGGGGAAGATGACACTTGAATTTTCTGAAGGTTGGTAATCAATCACCACACCTCTTTCCTCCTCTTCCTGGCCTCATTGCATTTCCCAGAATTCCTTGTAGTTGGGTGTGGTCATGTGACAGAGTGCTGGCCAATGAACTGTGAGCAGAAGTGCTTCTCCCCCAAGTGTGATTTTCAGGCTTTTTTCCTCCCAGGCTGGCTGGAGTGCAGTGATTCCCAGGGTAATTCTGAGAGTCAGGTGTTGAGGAAGGCTGGCCTAAAGTGAGAAGGAGTCTGGATTCCTGGCTTACCATTTGGAGGAGGATAGTTTTACCAAGATCATCCACATCCTACCATTTAACAATCTAACCTACTTGGATACGCAACTAGTGTTACCTTAAGCAATGTAAGTATGACCCACCAGGAAGGGGTTGGAAGATGGCTGAGGAACTGTGGCCTAATGCTCTCTGTGATTAACTGCCTAGGGTACTTTGTTATTGCACAGGTTCAGGTGTGGGCACAGGCTTCATCAGGGATTTTGGGAGATCTAGAATAATTTAATTTTTCTGAACATCACATTTTTTTCTGGAAGTTCGAATGATATTGACATCATTCTCTATGAAATTCATCAGCAAATTTTATTCAACACTTATTCAATACTAGTAATTCTTGTAGGTGCTGGGAAAGAAAGTGAAACAATGACAAAATCCCTGCCTTTTAGAACTTAATTCTGGTGTGGTCATGTCTTGGAGGTATGGGCAACAAATGAGTAAATAAGTATGTCTAAAAGTGATCAGAGACCTGGAGAACTAATGAAGTAGAGTGAGGGGAACAAATTCACTAGAAGTATGTGAAGGGCAGGGGGTAGGTGGCCAGGGAGGGGTCTCTTATTAAGGACATTTGAGCAGAGACTTGAAGGTTGTAAGGAAGCAGCCCTGCCGCTGTCTGGTAAAGGTGCCCAGGCAGAGGGACTGAAGAGTTCAAAAGAGCGCTTGGCCTGTGGGAGGAGCAGTGAGGCAGCTGGTGTGGCTGGAGTGGGGAGGCGACAGAGAGTGGGGTCATGTAGCAAATAGCCTCCAGCACCACCTGCATGGTCGCAGGCTTTCCATGCACGTTAGAGTCCTTCCTTTCTTCCTTCCTCCTTGAAATCCTCATTGCTAAGAATGAATGAATGAATGAATGAATGAATGAATGAATAAATGAATGAATAAATAAATAAATAAAAACTGAAGCAAATCAAACATAAATTTCCTCTATTGACTGTCAGGTGCCTGGAATTCCTTCAGGAGGCACTGCCTTTTATCTGAGGTTCTGGTTTGGATATACAGATGCTTCTGGCAAAAGATACTGGAATAAGAACGTTTAGTTACTATATTTTAAAGGGGTGGATGACAAGTTTAACCGAGGTTAGGAGGAGAGAGAGAGAGAGAGAGAGAGAGAGAAAGAGAGGAGAGAGGAGAGAGAGTGAGTGCACTGAGAGATCTGCATGCCTGGAAAGGGATGAAGGAAAGATGGAGCCAGGGCCCAGAAGGAGGTTAAAGGGCGAATGCGGAAGCTGCCCTGTGTCGAGCTTTAATCTCTCTGCAGACACTGCTGTTCTAAGAAAGTCTCCTCATCATTCACAAGGTTGCCTTGTGTTGAAAGAATGAGTTCCCTAAACCCAGGGAGGGTTGACCCCTGTCCTCCACCGTGCCACTAAAGACCAGCAGAGGAGGGAACATTTGCAAGTGCCAGAGGTATACATGCCTCTAGGTTCCAGTTCCCTCAGTGTTCTTAGTTTCAGGCAATAAACAACTGTCTCTTCCAAGAAGAAAGTGGATTTATTAAATAATATACAGTCATCTTCGAAATCATTGGGAAGAGTGAGAAGGAGAAAGCAAATTCAAGGTTAAGTTTCCAGGAAATATGCCCCAACCACACTGTAGAACTGACTTGAAGATGAAACCACATTTGCAGTTCTTGAGAAGTAACTGGCGGGAACTTTTCATCTCTACCCCAAGCACAGCAGCCCCTGACCCAGCCCTATGCTCCTGCTGTGACCTGTGTCAGTGAAATGGGTTCTCTTGGTAAAGCCTGTTCCTTACCTTGCTCACATCTTCATTTCTGAAACAAAATCTTAAGTGGGTGTATATAAAGATAGAGCAAGGTCAAAGACCTGTGTTCTAGCTTCAAAAGAGGCTGGTAGTGTGAGTCATGACTACACTGGGTAAGCAGGACTGATACAACTGGAATTTCCCCCAGTGGAGAAAGGGTAGGCAAAGACACCACCCATGTTTCCTATGGAAGTGTCTACAGAAATCTCTATGGAAATTAAAAGTTTAGAACAAAAGACCCAGATTACCTTAGGGGGCCTTTGAAAGAAAGATGCCCAGGATGGTGGCCTGACATGAGACAGTCATCAGCAATGGCAACATCAACTGGGGCAGAGGGTGTGCTGGGCACAGGAACTGGGAGGAGTCCATGGCAACTGCTGTCTATTGGTCTTTGAGACAGTAGCCCAACCTGCAAAGAGAACAAGGCCTTCGTGGGAAATAATGGGGAATGCAAGAAAAAAAAATCATCTGGGTTTAGGTGGGGACTTCATTACTGAGTTAATCTGATGCTTGCCTAAACCCATAGCTTAGAAAGGTACAGAATTCTTTCTGGGAAGTGCTTTCAACAGAAGCCTGCATGTGTTGAGAGGAACCAAGGGAAGATTTCCATTGATCCTGAGCTGGATACCAAGCAGATGTGTTTCTTGCTTTCTACTCTCTTAGAAAGCTTCTTGGGTTAATAAACTTCAGATCTTAAGGAGATAATGTCCATTTCCACTTTCTGATCTGACCTGGTATCCTCTGAAAATTATGAATAAATATGTAGTACATTGGAACCCCTAGCTTAAGCCACTATGCACAAGTCAGAACTGCAAGATACATTGCTAAGGAACCCCACAACACAGACGTGGATGACTTTGGTGTTTCCCAAATCACTTTGACACAAAAGGCAAGGTTTCTCGGGCAATTTGGGACATGGTCAGAAAGGAAACCCTCAACGCCTGCTTCAGAATGAACTTCTGTCCTCAGGTGGCCCCTGCTGACTCCCTGCCCCTCCACTGTTCTTCTCACCACCAAAGCTCATCTTTTGCAGGTCTACTATCTGGCTTGCTGTCACCCAAGGCAGGCTTCCGTTGTCCTCCTCCATGCAGACTTCTTGTGCCACGCATCCTGCTGGCAGCCCCAGTCCATTCTGTGGGGCAGAATGCGGAACAGAGGTGCTTTGAGAGCCCTGGAGAACATTTAGGGTCTGACTTTCAAACTGCATGAGCCTTGCAAAGATCGATTTCTTAAAGACATCTCTTCAACTTCTCTAGTCCTTGAAACTATCTTGTTTTAATTTCCCTGTTAAGTTTCTGTTCTCCAGCAACATATAACCCCCTTTTTCTACTTCGCTAACCTCAGTGGTAGCTCTCACCATGTTAAACAACGGTCTGATTTGGCATGGAAAAAAGCAGTCAATTGTTACCTTTAAATCTTAATGTTTTAGGCCCTGGGAACATTTGAAGTACCTATTTAATGAGAAGACTTCTGGTGAAGCATAGGTAAGATCTTCAAGGCTCTAATTGCTCCCTGGAGAAAGCTGTCAGGCTGCAGTAACCTCGTTCAGGTTGTGTACGCAGAGCAGGAAGAGCAAAACAAGGCAGAAGTAAGGGGCAGAGGCCGCAGGGGCCGATGTCACTGAGACTTGGACTTGCCAGTATTTCCGGAGTCTGTGTGTTGCACGATCTGCAGCCTGAACCTGCTGGCTGACGCTGTGCCCCGAAATGGTCAAACAAATGACTTGCTTTTTCTTGGGCTTAGTTGCCTTCTAATTTGGAATCCAAATTACAGTTCTTTCTTTTCCTCTTTCATTTAAATACAAAACCAAACCAAACCCCAAACTCTTATTTTCCCTTCTAACTCCTACTTGATCTTTTTATTTGTGTATCATTCATGTTTAATTGCTACACACATGGTTATCAAGTGCCTTCTGGTTTCAGGCACTGTCCTGATCACTGGGGATGTGCCCCATGATTCATCGTGGATCTAGTGGCCATGAGATGAATTTTGCACAAGGAGCAAGAGAACCAAGGCACTCCATGTGTGCTGATTGGGGTGCCCCTGAGGTGGAATCTCAGGAGGATGCTGGTGCTGGGGGCCAAGTCAACAGCTGCCCCCAAGTTAGGGCTGTGCATAGTAGGATGGGGAAGTTCTGTCACATAATAATAATGATGCTCAAGGCACGTGAACAAGAGGGACTTTGGAAAGGGGCTCAAAATGACTTTGCATTTAATTGAGACAAAGCCTTTTGTGTGGCCTTTCTCCCTCTAGTCTGTCAGAGGTGGTGTGTTCACTCTGACAGGGCCCCCTGCAGACCCAGAGCTGCCGCAGGTAGAAATGCTGCCTGGTGACCAATGACCATGCCGCTTGTGGCCATTACACAGGGCCTAAGTGGGTTTGGGAGCTGTACCTGCGGAATTAAGTAAGAAAAATGAAGGCAGGAGCCAGGCACGCTGTAGCCCAGACAATTCAGTCTTCTCTTGATGTGACTGAGACCTAAATTGGGAAGTATTTGGCTGATGGCGGGGCAGATAAACGTTACGGATTTGATGTAATCCCAGACCTCAGACTTGAAACTCAGCTTGACCCTTCCCTTTGAGCACTTTTGAGCAATACTACTGGACATGTAGTAACAAGAAAGGAACAGAGGAAAGATATCCGTTCAGCCATATGTCAAGTTGGGAGAGAAAATGACAGCGAGAGCAAGGCGAGAGATGTGCGTTGACTCTGGGGTTGAGACAACGAAAGAAAATTGTATAAAGTTGGAACTGGTGTATCCTTCAGGAGACAAATGAACTGATATGAGGGGATGATGTCCCATGACAGGGTTTGGGGAGGGTTTGGGAATATCAACTGACTGTTTATAAATTCAATATAACCGAATGGTCTGGAATTAAACTTAAAATAATTAGGAATTGCACTCAGGTATCCTTGTAAGCAGGATCCTTGTGGAGCAGCTATCACTATTCCTGCCTTTCACGGGGAAAATGGAGGCACAGGAAGTTTATATGACTTGGTCAGGGTTTTACAACTGGTGGCTAATTTTTGCATGAAGGATATAGCCTTTATATCCCATCCTTCCACACCGATGATAACTTGAACTTGTCAAGTATGTTTGCAGTTATTATATTGTTGGACCAGTCCAATAACCAACCCTGTAAGGGGTGGGATGGGTGAGAAAACAGAGGACCAGAGAATGGTTGGGAATGGACTGGAACTCTCATTTCTTGAGCACTAACTTTGTGCTTTGGGCTTTTTTAGGTGGTGTCTCAAAAATATAATCTTTTAAAGGTTGGTGCCACTTTTCCCTGTTTTAGATATGGGAAGGCTGACTGGTGGGAAAGACAAGAAATATGCCCAAAGTCACCAGACTAGTAAATGGTAAACTTGAGTTTCAGGTTCAGGTGTCCCACACCCAAATCTGGGCTGATCTATAGCAGCAGAGGACTCCTGTCCCCTCCTGCCTGCTTATAGTATTTGGAGAAGTTAGCATGAAACCCTCATATTCTCTACTCCTAACCAAGCTGTTTGTGTAATAACAATGCCACAGCATGGAGATGGAGAAGCTGAGTTTGGATTTGGCCTCTTCTACTTACCAGTGGAAGATCTGGCCCTATCTCTGTGAAATAAATATGAAAAGCATCTTCCTCAATCAGTGCTGAAGACTGGTGAGGGTTAATGAGGGCACCTGCCTGAGGCAGCTCTCAAGGGTGGTGAGTGCTTTAGCAGCTGGGGGCGGGGGGAGGGTGCAGAGCTGGTACCTGGTGTGTGACATTCACGTTCCTATATCCAGCTCCTACTCATTTCTACAGGTAGCGCACATTCTCAGAGCATTCTTATGCCCTCTCCCTTCTCTCTCTTCATGATTTCTCCTCTCACGAGTTCTTGTCATGGGTGTGGAATCACTTTTGTTTTTTGTTTTAATCTGATATCAAAGAGCGCAGAATGAACCGTCAGCTTACCATGCTACTGAGTGAGAGTATCATTGGCTTCTGTATCTATCAGGGTTCCTCAAAGAAACAGGATGAGGCACTGGCACATCAGAACTCGGGAGGGCGGGCAAGCAGGTAGGCTGACAACTTTCAGGTGGAAACTAATGTTGCAGCTCGTGGCAGATTTCTTCTTCAGGGAGACCTCAGGTTAACTCACAAGGCCTTCCTGCTGATGGGATGAAGCCTAGCCAGATCACCGAGGACGATCTCCTTAAAGTTAACTCTGGGGTTGAAAAATTCAGCTGTCAGGCTGCAGAAACCTCATTTAGATTGTGTATGCAGAGCAGAAAGAGCAAAACAAGGTAGAAGTAAGGGGCAGAGGCTGCAGGGGCCGATGTCACTGAGACTTTTGGACTTGCAAGTATTTCTGGAAGTCCAAGATCAAGATGCCAGGAAGGCTGGTTTCATTTGAGGCCTTTCTTCTCGGCTTGCGAGTGGCAGTCTCCTCACTGTCCTTACGTGGCTTTCCTTCTGTGGGAGCACATCCCTGATGTTTCTCTCCTTATAAGGATGCCAGTCATTGCCCTCCCCAACTCTCTACCTTTAGATTGATCTGATTGATTCTAAAAGTGGACCCGTATACTTAGGGAATACTTGATTTAGGGTGGTTGAGGGGCCAGGAGGCACAGGGTAAATGGAGACGTGATTGGGACAGTTTCTTGAGCCTTGCTATGGTCTAATCACTTTGTCTCCATGAAATCCCTTCATAGCCCCCAGAATTCTCTAGCTCAAAGAGGAAAGAAGCAAGAAAGCATTTAGGGAGATATCAGGTCAACAGAATGAAGTTTCCCACCTATCCCAACCACAGAAAGGGTCTCCCAGCTTTCCATCTCCAGCTTTGCATTTTTTGTCTCTAAATGAAGCAGACGACATTCAGACTTTGGCTATTTAGTGATTTAAAGCTGATTTCTAGCACCAAGCATGCTTTGATATCTGTTTCAAATGATCATCAGGAAAAAAAAGGAAAATAAAAATCTCACAGGATCTGGGCAGCAGAGGGAGGTGGAGGGAAGGACACTAGTCATACTGGACTTGGGACACACCCTACAGACTCCATTTTAACCATGATTCCATGAATTTTTTTTGTTTGTGGGGGCACAATTCAGGTCATTCAACCTGGTCCACACACCAGAATGCCTGTAGCTTCTCCCACCACAAGTTGGTGTGACAACCAAAAACGTCTCCGGATATTGCCAAATGTCCCCTGGGAGCAAAATGGACCAGGTTGAGAATCACAGCACTCACAGCATAGGTTTTGAACAGAGACTGCATGATATAATCACTTGGGGAAATTAAAACAAAGCCCCAAAACATGCACAGGGTTTCTGATTTAATTTGCTTTGGGGTGTGGCCTAAGCCAGAATATTTTATAAAAGTGTTTCCAAAGAATTCTAACTTGCAGCCAGGGATGAGAGACCTCCAGGACTGGCAGAATGAACAAGAGAGACGTTTAATAACGAATTCCATGATTTGAATTAAAAAACACAGTTTAGGTTGTATTGTGCACACTGTTTTGTAACATTTTGTTTAAGCATGGGGCTGGGAATTTAGGTCAGTGGTAGAGTACCTTGCTAGCATGTGCAAGACCATGGGTTCCATCCCTAATATCAAAAATACCACCAAACAAACAAACAAACAAATAACAAAACAAAACAAGAACAGCTGGAACATTCTCCTGTGCCGTTAGATAATCTACAATAAAAACTTCCAAGGGTATACAGATGAATATACTGTAAGTTATGCACTCAAGGCCCTACTGTATACTCTAGAGAGTTCCAATGCTATCGAAGTAATACAGCAAAGAATATTCTTGAATGCATACCTTTGAAAGCAGTGTCAATTATTTTCTTAGGGTAAAATTTGAGAGGTAGAAAACCTGAGCCAAAGTTGGGGGGGCGGATATTTGTGTGTTTTTCGATACTTTTTACTGAATTGCTCTCCAGAAGTGTTATATGGATGGATGTATGGTTCTGCCAACAGAGTTTATAAAAAGATTATTACCCTGTGTCCTCACCAGCCTTGGGTATTTCAGTTTTTGAAATAACAAAATGTTGTATCTTGTTCTACTTTAAATTTCTTTGGTTATTATTAACACTGAACTTATTCTTTCCCAAATGCTATGTTATTTGCATTTTTCCTTTTATGAATTGCTTGTTTGTGGTATCTGTTCCTTTTATCAATAATATTTTAACTTTTTATAGATTTGCAATAACTGGTTGAGGCTATTATTTACCTTTTACATGTTGCAAATAGTTTTTGTCCAGTAATAATTTGCCTTTGATATTTATGTCATTTTATTTCTAGAAGTAAATTTTATGTAGTTCAGTCTGTTAAGATGTCTGCCTTATTCTCCTTTCTCCTTCCTTCCTCTCTAATTATATTCATAGACAAAATTTTCATATCCATGATCAAATCAATATGCATCTACACTTTTTGTTCTTTTATTATTATTTTTGAACATTTGATTTTAAAAATCCATTTGGAATGGCACGCTATATGAGATAAGAATCGAATTTACATCTTATTCCAAATTCTTACTCAGTTTACCTAGAGCCATCTCACAATTTTATCTTTTCTTGTGGATTGAAATATTACTTTTCTAGACTTCATTCTGACCTGCTTGGGCTTGTTTTGATGTTTTCTGTTCTGTTCTTTGTTTTATTTACTAGAGTTATAATTTGTCTTGGCAGCTGAAATTCAAATTTGCCTCATTCTTGATTTTTCAGAAAAAAACGTGAAATCCAGATCCTTTTTTTTCCAGATTCCCAAAATTTTCATTATGATTTTGAGTAAACATCCCTTAACCTGAAAAGAATATACAGCTTTCCAACATTAAATCTTGCCCTTCAGACACACGATATAACACATGTCTTCTAGTCTGAATTTTCTTTGTGAACCTTGGTAAAGTGTTATTTTCTCAATAAAGATCTGCACATTTCTTGTTGAACCTGTTCCAAGACCCTTTTGTTTTTGTTGTTAGTAGAAATGGAACACTTTACCCATTATATTTACTAAGTGGTTATTGTTGCTATTTAAAAAGTTGTTGTTTCAGATGTATTCTTTATTTGTCTAGTTTACTAGGTAATTATTTTCAATGGATGATTATCTTAACTTTTCTGTGTGACTATAGGTTATGCAAATAATGTTAATTTGATCTCCTTTTCAATAATTGCATTTTTTATTTCTTCTTGTCTTACTGCATTGGCTAAATGTCTCAAAAAAGAAAAAAATTCCCCTACAGTGGGAATAATGATCATGCTTACCCTGTCCTTGATGTGTTCTGATGTCTTTACCTAAACTAACATGTGATTGACCAAAGTTTGGTACGAATATTTATTATGCTGTCTTTGTCATTGTTAGACTTTTGTACTGGAGTTATGCTAATTTTGCAAAATAAACAAGGAGGCTTTCAAAAAAATTATATAGTCTGGGATATTTTATATAGTAATATATTATCAATTTCTTGAAATTTTCAAGTAATTGCTTGTAAAATTTTCTTTTTATAAAATCTCTGAACCTAATGCCTTGACAGTCTTTCCCAATTTCTTCCTTGACATTTATTTGTTTACTTCTTCTGGATATAATTTTGGTAATCTAGACAAACCCAGTGGCATGTGTGTGTAGTCCCAGCTACTCAGGAGGCTGAGACAGGAGAGTATATTGAGCTCATTGAGTTCGAGATTAGCTTGAGCAACACAGTGAGACCCTATCTCAAAAAAATTATTTTTCTAAAGTACATGCATCCATTGCTGGTGGGACTGCAAATTGGTGCAACCACTCTGGAAAGCAGTATGGAGATTCCTCAGAAAACTTGGAATGGGCCCACCATTTGACTCAGCTATCCCACTCCTTGGTTCATACCCAAATCAGCCTACCACAGTGACACAGCCACATCAATGTTTATAGCAACTCAATTTACAATAGCCAAGCTATGAAACCAACCTAGGTATGCTTTAACAGATGAATGGATAAAGAAAATGTGGTATATATACACAATGGAATATTACTCAGCCTTAAAGAAGAGTGACAGAAATTATGGCAATTGCAGGTAAATGGATGGAGCTGGAGAATCATGCTAAGCTAAATGAGTCAATCCCCAAAAACCAAAGGATGAATGTTCTCCCTGATATGTGGATGCTGATCCTAATGGGGGTGGGGGACTAAGGGAAGAATGGAAAAACTCTGGATTGGGCAGATGGGAGTGAGGGAAGGGGAGGGAGTGTGGGGATGGGAAGGATGGTGGAATGAGACAGATAATATTACCCTATGAACGTGTATGATTGCATAATCAGTGTGACTCTGCATCATGTACAGCCGGGGAATGAGAAGTTGTATTCCATTTGTGTACAATGTGTCAAAATCCATTCTGCTGTCAGGTGCAACTAATTAGAACAAATAAAAAAAATAAAATTTTCTGGTTTTGGTAATGTACATTTTCTTTGAAAATCATCTATTTTACAGAAATTACTGTAGATTCACACAAGAGATTCTTAGTATGCAAATCTTAGTATGTTCTTTTTCTATGTAAAATTCCTCAGATCTTTCTTACTACCCTGAGGACACACTCAAATCCTTAACACTGGAAGCAAATCTTTCAGAATTAAGCCTCTCTCCATTTTTCTAGCCTTGACTTTTGCCACCAGCCCCTTTCCCCACCAGCAGTAGTAAAAATATTTTCATGTCTGTGGATTATATATATTTTTACCCCTCATTTTGAATATTTTCATTTTTTAAATTTATTCATGAGATTCACTTTTTCTTTTTTAATACTTTGCTTTACTTTTGCTAATTATTTCATTTCTTCCAAATCCTTTGATTTAAAATTTCAGTTTATTTTTATCCTTTTAAAAATTACTGATGAAAACATTAAAGCCTGTATGTTTTCCCTCCTATTCTGGATTTGAGAGTATTTCATAAATTCATGTATAAAATTTTCTATATAGCCTAGGATTGTACTTTTTCCCTCTTTAATGAGAAGTAAATTATGAGTGAAAATTTAAATTTTCAAGGAGTTGGGGATATTTTGGGAGGGTTTGATAATTTTTGTTAGTAATTTCTAGATCTGTTCTAGGCTAAGTTGAAGTTGTGATTTAAATGATTTTCACTTTTTGGAATTAATTGTCACTTTTTTTATTATCAGGGTCTCTTTAAAATGCAAATCTTAGCATGCTCTTTTTCTATGTAAAATTCCTCAGATCTCCCTCATTACCCTCAGGACACTGTCTTCGAGCCTTATCATTGAAAGCGAGTCTTTCGGAATTTAGCCTCTCTCCATTTTGTAGCCTTATCCTTGGTCATTAGCCCCTTGACCATAGTACTAGTCACTTGCTACCATCCTCCACTTTGGATACACCCAGAGTTGAAAGCCTTTGGGCATGCTTGGTGCATCCCTCTCGTTCAACATTTGTCCATTGCAGTGTGTGTCTACATATCTACCATTCTGTTAGTGAAATCCATGGGGTCCTGGTCACTTTTCATTTTCAGTGTCAACATCAATGCCTAGTATATACCTGGCATCAGTACGTATTGACTGAATTGACATGGAATGACAGATGAAAGCATGATATGAGCCCCACTGGCTAAGGGGGCAAAACTGTAGTTCCTGTTTTTAGATAAACCAGTGGACACTACTGACCCACAGCAAAAGATCAGGCACAAAGGAGTATTTTTAAAACAAAGTATGTGTTCTGTATTGATAATGAATGATTGTCATTTATTGATGGGATTAAAGTTGATTCTATTTGGGGGTACTATTACATGGAAGTGGACCTGTCCTAAAGTTACAAGGAATTGGGGTACAGCAGGACCCCAGCTGCAGTTAGCAAGCAATCAGACCCTGATGTGCTCTGGCATGTTGTCACACAGGCTCTCAGACCCTTAGCTTCCATATTTGTCAGAAGAGGACATTGGGCTTCTAATGGCTGAAACAGGCATCTTTGGTAAGTGGCAAGAAAAAAATAACTCACAACACCAAAAGAAGGCACATTTTTATATTTTAGGATTAATTTTTTAAGCTATTTAGATTCCTGAAATGGAATGCAGAATTTTTTGTACTGCACATTTTTTTTTTTCTGCAGAAAGGGTTTAATTTGGTTTTCAAAATGTCTATATTCCAGAAAAGCTTAAGAAGCATCTTCTTAAAGGGATTCCAAACCTGAGGGTCACAAGTCCTGTTGGAATATGGGAGAAGTTTTAAGTCCTTTTCCTGTCAATCTTCCCCATGGTATCATCCTCTCAACTGTCAATCAATCTAACACTTCTAGATCAACTTCCATTGAATGCATTCTGCTTTTCCAATGAGGAGGAGCAGAAAAGGGAATGATACTGTCCCTGGCTTTAGAAGCTTATTAAGTCATTGGGGAGAGAAAAAAAAAAATAAGTGTGAGGAGTTAGCAAATAAGACTTCTGGTGCAAGTCAAATACATTGCTTGTAGGCTGAAGCCTCCTCTTTTTATCCTGAATATTGATAAATGATGAGAAAAAAAATTAACAAGTACCTATAGACATGCTTAAAACAAGAGAGGAAATTTCCATCAGTCAGAAATGGAGAGTTTCAGTAAGACGATTGAATACATTGTCCATACTGGGATTTGGAGGCTTTAACTGGTTGGTTGGTGGGGAAAGGGAATAAAATTGGACTAACTTATGGACTTAGGCTGGAATTCCATTACCCTGAAAGCTTGGGTCTTGAGTTACACAGTCTGTATAAAGTTAAGGCCTGGAAACACAGTCTCCTCATTAAAGGTGGGAGGGAATAGCAGAAATACCTTGCTTTTATGTCCAGGGTTTTGGCTAAGGGTCTGAGTAGTGCCAGCCAGACAGTGACAGGATTTTGGTTTGATGCTGTATCTCAGAGCCAGAGCACAAGCACAAACACAAATAGAAAAAAAAAAAATATATATATATTTATATAAATATATATATTTATATAAATATATATATTTATATATTTATATAAATATATATATAAATAAATATATATATAAATAATATATATAATATATATAAATAATATATATATATAAATATATATATATATATATCTCCACAAAAGATCACTATATTATGAAGGGTGTAGAAAGTTCAACTCTATGAAAGACAAATAGCAAACTCAGCAAATGGATGAACCAAGATCCAAGAAAAAGAGATAATAGAGCAGTCTGAAAAAAAAAAAGACTTTAAATTCAATCTAAATATTTTCAATGATGTAGGGGGGCATATGAATGAAATAAGAATATAAGACAATGAAATAAGAACAGGTGGTTATGAAAAGATTAGAAACTTTGGAAATGAAGGAATAATTAATGGAATTTAAAAAGAACTTAGGCTGTGGGTATATAATTAATAAACTGTGTAAAAATGAGTAGCTTAAAATGATAAAACACTTATTATCTCGAAATTTCTTTGAGCCAGGAATTGAGGAATGACTTAACTGGCTGATTTTAGCTTAGGGTCTCTCATGAGGTTAGAGTTAACACATCAGCCAGATCTGCAGTCTTGGTCTGAAAGCTCGAGTAGGGCTGGAGAGTCAGCTTCTAAGATGGCTCACTCACATGGTTATTGGCAAAAGACCTCAGTTCCTCCCCATGGGGGCCTCTCCATAGTACTGCTTGGCGTGCTCTTGGCATGGTGACTGGTTTTTCACCATAGCAGGTGATCCTAGAGATAGTTAAGGAGTGAGGAAGCCACAATGCTTTTATGACCAAGTCTGAATTTACACACTGTCACTTCTACCACATTCTATTCATTAGATGGTAATCATTGAAGCAAGTCCTAACTCATAAAGAGAAAAATTAGACTTCATTTCTTGGAGGAAGAATTATCAAAGGCTTTGCATGTATACTTTGAAACTTGGACCCCATAGTACATTGTACACAGCAAAAAATGAGTTAGGAAACTAGAGGATTGAACTAAGGAAATGTCCCAAAATGCATCACAAAGAGCTAATGGGATGAAAACCATGAAAAGAAAGTTCAGAGATCTGGGGGACACATCAAAAAAACCCAACAACGTTTTAACAGGAGTCCCAGAGGAGGAAATAGAGGAGAGGATGAGGAAGTAATATTTGAGGGTGTCATGGCTGAGAATTCCCTAAGATCAAAGATAGTATTTCCCTGATTGAAAAATTTCATCAGGGTTGAGCAGTCTAAATAAAAGTTAGTCATCTGTACAAAGTAGTCAACATTGACAAGAGTGGTAGTAAAAAGAGCTTCAGGAAATTGAAGGACCAGAGACTGCTAGGGATGGAGTGGTCAGAAAAGTCCCTGCGTGGGAGTGGGAAGGCAGGGTCTTATGAACCAGGGGGATTTTCATGTTTGGAGGGTTCAGGGGAAAGGGCCCAACTGCATTAGGCAACCAAGACAACCATCACCTCTACTGATGTTCTGCTGACCTTGGGGCAGCTCCCTCCCCACCTATAGTTGCTACCAGCAAAATCCCAATAAAGTGAGGAAGGCAACCCTGGAACTCTGAAACCCAGGGAATAATGGCAAGGCTTGAAGACACCAGGCTTGGCCCCATGTGGATAAGCCCCTTCTGCCCCAGGCTCCTTTCTCCAGCTCATGGGTCTCAAATGTCAAAATGCTGCCACCCAGTGAAGACGTTTTCTTTTTGCACCAAGGCCGGACTTGCACACGCCTGTTTGTTTCCACCCCCCAAAACTGTAATTAGTAGTCAGGCTTGGTTTTCCCTGCAGACTCAGGGACAGGACTAAGTGTTAATTTGAACATTTGCAACTAACAAATATCTTCTCTTCAGCTCCCCGTGCAACTCGGCAGTTTTGAGAGATGCTGGATCCCTTGGGGAAGGTATGGGATGGGGCAGGAGGTGGGTGGGAGTGGCAGGGAGGCAGGAGTTGGCATTATCCAGCCCTGGATGTACTGCCATCATCACTAGGCTAAGGCCTGGGTGAGTGGCAGCTTAGGGACAAGTGACAGTGTTGATGGGACGTGGCAGGAGGCAGATATCCATCTGCACATAATCCCAGAAGTACAGGAGTAAAATATTTAGCTGGGGGAAAAAAAAAAAAAGGTCCCTTTAAGAAGGAAAACATTAAAGGGGGGTGGAGGGATTCTTTTCAATCAGGCACTGTGATCACCCCATGAGAAATTTTTCTTAGGGTCAACCTTTGCCCTTTGCATCCTGGTCTCCTGCCGCAGGCTGAGGCTGCCTGGATATATGTCTCTATACTGAGGTCATGATTGTGTAGGGTTCAACAAAGTGGAGTCTAAGGGAAGAAGTCTGTGGGGAGAAAAGGGAAAAAAATAAATGGCCAGGAGCACATTTCCATCTGCTGCATGGACTTTCCCAGTGGGTCATGGTCCATTCCTGTTCTTTCTCTTCCTCCTGTTGTTGAAGTTGTATTTTTCTGTATTTCCCTCCCAGCTTGCTGGCAGAATTTAAAAACGGTGCAAAGAGAGGACATCATCCTCTTTTCCTCTTTTCAAGGGGAAAAAAAGTGTGCAAAAAATCCATCAGGATAGTGAGTTATTCACTTTGGTTTCATTTCCAACCCCTGGGAACACCAGGGAGGAGAGGGTATGATTTGTCCCCTTATCCCTTCGTCTCACTGTCCCATTCATCTCTCTCAATCATTCCATCTCATTCTCCATCTCCCCACCTGTCTCTTTTTATACTGGTGTATTTGGGTCTTTCTCTTCAACTAGAATCTCTGCACAACCAATTGCACCTGATACAGCGGCGAGGCATTTGGCAGCCGGAGCCAGCCACCATCTAATCGTCTACTCAGCAGTCGCTTACCAGTTGTATTTTCAACCTTGTTTTAGCACCCCTAGGCCTTGTGCATGCTGAGTAACTTTGCTTCTCTTGGCTCTCTGGATAAGCTTTTATTTTAGAGACCCTGGGCAGACCACAAACCGGGCTCAGGCTGCAGACCGAGACCTGACCTCTTTTTATATACTTATGTCGAAGGGGCATCTGTAGAATAGCCCAATTTTCAGGCCAATTGTTTTGGGATGGTTGTGTGTGTGTGAGTGTGTATGTGTGTGGTGTGAGGTGCCGTGTGTGTGTGCATGTGTGTGCCTACACATAGCGTTGTAGCAGGACTTATTTGGGGGATACTATTTCATTCGGATGGAGAAATATGAAAGCTTTGAAAAAAAAAACAACCCTTTTTCTGTTTTCTTGTTTGTGAGAGAAGGAAACTGATGATATTTCCATCAACTAGCAAAGACCTTCCTAGAGAGGGCAGAGCCAAAGCCCTCAGAAGGCAGATGTAGGCAGGGGATTCCACAGAGTGTGGTCTTTCAGGTAAAGGAATAGGGCTCAGGAAAGGGCGGGTGACCGTGTGAGGGCTGGAAGAGCATGATGGCGTGAGGCTGGTGGACTCTTCTCTCTTGGAACTGCTGTGGGGTGATTTGCAAATTGCTGAGTCTTTTTCAGCGAAGGGGGTGGCTGCTGGTGACATGCATGGGCTCTGGGTGGACAGTGATCTTTGGAAGAAGGATGAGATAGGCTGCCTGGAGATCAGAGATGGTGTCCCTGCTGGTCTGAACACTGGAGAACCCTGCAGTGTAACATCTTGACCTGGCCCTGGGACACAGACTTACTGGCAGCTGAGTAGGGAAACATGTTTGCCAACTTCTTGCCTTATATACAATAGGAACCCAGAACCTTGGCATTTAACACCGTGGATATCTGTACAATTACCTCTTCATTACTGTGTTAATCCTCAGCAAAAGTGCAAAGTAGGTGAATGGTGCCTCGGTGCCTTCAGCTTCTGGACTCTCCCCTCCTTCTGCGGCTTGGCCCCTGCCTCTGCTCACCCCTCAGCTCCTCTCCTCCCTCTCAACCTGATGCCCTCTGCCCCATTAGGATTCTCTGAAGAACACAGCTCTCAGTCACTCACGACTTGGTTATCTTCCCCAAGAATGTGGACGACTCTTTATGCTCTGACTTTGTTCTTCAGGGAGGGATGGATTGTGGATTCCACGGGGACCAACATTTTCATTAGTTTTGATTGTTATCACATCCCCAGGAACTAGAACAGTGCCTGACGGATGATAGGTGAGCAATAGATTCCACTGAATGAATGAATCAACGGAGTGAATTCAAGCTAGTTTTTCCTTGTGGTGGGAGTGGCTGGAGATGGGAAGGCACTGAGATCACCCATGGTCTCCAAGGTTTCACATATGGGCTGCTACCTCCTCTGCTCCTGTAGGAGGCCATCCCTTAAATAACTTTTAAAGATGCAGTTTTCTTTCGTCAGACTCTCTGGGACACTAAAATCCCCTGCTTCAGTTCCTGGCAAACTTTCCATACTTTCAGGGCAAAGATGGTTTCCTTTCCCACTCTCCCAGGCCCTCGGCTTCATTACCGTGACCTCTTGTAGCATGGTGGTCAGTGCCTCACGTTCATTCACCCCAGGGGGATAACAAAGCTGCATATGCAATGTCCACCTCTGTCCTCATGGCGTCAGGAACAGAACAGCGTCTTCCCTTTCACAGACCTCCAGCGCTAGCATCTCCTTTCCACGGCTCACTGCTTAATAGTAAAATCAATCTGCTTCTGGGCAGGAGCGTGGGGCCTGGTGACTTGGCCTTAAACGAAGTCTATGCCTGCAAAGGACAATTGCCCACAGCTGTCCCTCTCTGAGGACTGCCCCTTGTTAAGGTGTGAGATGGAAAGTTGACAATGGAATTAAATATTTTGGGCTGTGTGGAGAGCTATTTTTAATATGTGCAAGGGATGTGGTATTCCTTGTTTAGACCATCTTCAATTTGCCAGGGAGCTCTGTGGATGGAAAATGTGAGCCAAGGGCCTGAGGTGGAAAGGAAATATACATGATCTGGACCCATGCAGCTGTTCCAAGCTGTTGGGGGTTTGAGTTCATGGCTCTTTTATTCCTAGGCATTCTCTCTTCTACCTTTCAGCAGGCGGGTAAACGCCCATCAGCACCCTGGTCTGCAGGACCATCCCAGCCAGCTGTACCATCCACAGTGTATTGTATACATAATGCAACACCATTAACTGTAATGCTGTCACATGGTAGAAAGAGCACTTGGGAAGTGCTGGGAGAAAGGTAGGAATCTGCTGACCGGAGGGTTCTCTTTCGTAAAATCATAAACTCAAACCTGCATTCTCTGAGAGCAAGAAAAACCACCCACCCACCTTTTGATTACACTTTTACACAAATTAATGTCATTTTCCTTTCCACCAGTATTGACTGCAGGGTTCAATTTGGTCCAGCTGGCGCTGGGTAACAGGAAGCATGCTAAGAGCAGCCGAGATAACAGCATCCCTCTTGAGGAAGAAGGTTCTCTGAGGAGGGTGAGAGGAAGGAGAGAGGAGATAAAAAAGAAGAAGGAGAAGGAGAAGAAGAAGGAGGAAAAAAAAACCCCAACAACTTGCAAACACATCCACATCTCTGTGTGCTGCTGCGGCTGCTGCTTGGATGCGTCTAAGATGGCACCTTGGTGCCCTGCCACATTCGGTCTCCTTGGTACCGAAGCGGCGCTCAGCTTCTTGTCACTGAGTGGATGATGATTATCTGCACCAGGGTCTCAAGGGTGCTCAAGCTTTGCTGGCGATTGGAGCTGAGATGCTTCAGCTGAAGGATTTTAAAAGCTATACAAGGCCAAAGAACCATTACCAGTCACTTGCTGTGTGATGCCTGTTGAAGAGGGGGTGGTGGGGGAAGGAGGGGCCCTGGGGGAGCCACAGGGGGAGGGCATGATATCTTTATCCCCTCCCCTGTCCTCTCGCTCGCCCCCTCTCCTCCCACCTCTCCACCTCCCCACGCCTTTTTAGCCACTGTACCCTTGCTGAGGCGTGACAAGGTTATGTCAGCGTGGTCTGAGAATCTATTGATCACGGCCATCAAAGATCTTTGCGGGAGTTTAGGGATTTGGTGCTTTGCATAACACCCCACTCTTCTCAGTTAACTCCTCCTGTCCCGGCCTGGGCTCCCATCACCTTGCAGCTGAGCTGTTGGCAAAACTTGCTAATTTCTGTGACAGCTGCTTTCCGAACTATACTCATAAGGCTGTCAAATCCATTGTAATTACTATTATAACAGAGCTCAGGTGCCTGACCCAGGCAGCTAAGGAGGGGAGGGATTGGAGAAAACATAGCAAGGGGGAAAACGCATGTCTAGACGCTAGCCCCCAACACATATGCACACACTCTTACACATGTGTGCCTGTGCACAGACACAGACACATGCTTGCCTTGTCTTCTCCTTGAAGAACCACAGAAGAAAGGCTCAATAAACAAAAAGATCTTGTTGCTTTCCTTCCCAGGTGATTTTTCTTTTAACCAGTGGAAGAGGGGAAAGAAAGTCTAGAAACCACCGAGTCACATACTTGCATTCTGACAAGTAAAATCACTGACTGTGCACTTACTGTGTGTAGACTGTGGAACCAACTATCCTGGGTGCTGGACTGCATATATAACACGGACAGGAATCCTGGCCCTCGTGGAGCTTCCGAACACACTGGCAGAACTGCCTGTTCACAGCCCAGAGTCACTGAGACCTCCCTCTGACCCAGTGATGACTGAATCGTATTTCCCCCTGGTGTAATTTGCACAAACACAATATATATTCACACATAATCATTATAGGTTTTAATAATGCAAGGGCAAGAAAATAAGTGGAACATTGTTATTTGGGGTCTGTGAAAATAGGAAAAGCTAAAATGTCCTAAGCCCATGAGCCTTGAAGAAAACTGACATTGGTTATTCAGCCTGAAGGTGCCCTGTGCCATGGGAAGTCTCTGTGTTAGCAAGACTCCATTCACCCAGAAGGGCAATCACGGGGCTGCTGTGCATGGAACAGTCCAGTATTTCTTGCAGTTATTGAGAAGTGAGAGTTCCCTGCCAGGTGCCTGGCAGGCAGTGTCTGTGGGTACCTGCACACAGGTTTTGTGGAATGGTGCAGGGAGGGTGGGTTAGAGCAAAGGCATGGGTGTATGTGGAGTAGTCTGGGCAGGAGGCTCAAGGGCAGGAAGCAGAGGAAGACGACAGGGCTTCAAGGCACCACTATTCTTTGCAAAAGGCACCAAGAGCCCCTTCAGGATGCAGGTATCGTCAAGACTGTGGTCAGGGTGTGGACGTTCTGGGGAATACCATGTGACCCTCAGCATCCTGTTTAGGGTCGGGGCAGAGTGCCCAGTTTCCCAAGGACCAGGGAACACTCTAGGCAGAGGATACTTGCTGGCGTCTGGTCTCAGCTGGCAACAGAGGAGCCTCTGGTTGTTGTTTTGCCCTTATCGCAGGTCCTCAGTGAGGTATGTCCCTTTAGGAGCCCTCTAGGGGCTGGCAGGAATCACTGGCTGGAGAGAGGGGAGGGGTGGAAGCTGGGAGGGAGAGAGAGAGGTAAAAGCCCAAAAACTCCGCAGAGGGAGATCTCCAACGTGCAGTTCCCAACCCCCTCGGAATTCTTCTCTTCATCCTTTGCTGTCCTAAAAGCCTCATTTTCGGAGCCTCTCGGTTGAGACTCTGATGTTTTTGCCTTAGCATGCTGCTTTTGAAGGCTGCTTGGGGCTCTGGGTTGGAATCCCAAGTTCGTAGAGTCACAGTGGGACTGCAGATGCCTGTCCTAACGGCTTTGAGGGGCAGTAGCGTTGTGTGTGGAAGGGAAGAGTCATTGCCTCTGAAGACAGTATCGGATTTAGATTCTATACTGGGAACCAGTAGCACTTGGCAACCTCTGCATCTAGCCTGAGCCTCCAATCCCAACCGCCTATCTGGATGGGAGCCAGCAGAGGGCCCTGTGCAGCACACCCTGATCCTGGACACCCAGCTTGCTGTGCAGAGGAAGGGGAGACAGGCTCCTTTTTGTCCTCTTTCCCTTCCTACCTCTCTTTCTTTTCTCAGGCTTTAACTCTGTCTTCAGAGTTTGGGGGATGGATTTGGGGTGGTTGTCCTCAAAAGGCACCTTCTCTTGGATAAGCACGCTCCACTCCCACCATGCTTTTGAATTGCACGATGACTGTATTCATCAGGTCGACCCTTTGAAGGTAATAGATTGGGAAGGAAGAGTGTGGGTCCACAGTGAAATCCTGAACAGCCAAGCTCACATCAGGAGCATGAGCAAGAGAAGTTGACATCTACCTCCAAAAAAAGATTTATTTTTAAGCAATGGGAAGCTGTGTGTGGCTTTGAGTGTGTATGTGTGCTTCATCCATGTTCTGTGTCACTGAATAACTCAGGATGAACACTGTACACACCTTGAACTTGTGAAGCCCTGTGTATTTTTTTTTTTTTTTGGGGGGGGGAGGATTTCCTTCCTTCTTTTCTTTCTTTCTTTCTTTCTCTTTCCTTCTTTCATTTTTCTCTTTCTTTTTCTTTCCTTTTTTTGTAATTGGTTCTTTTTAGTTATGGCATGACAGTGAATTCATGTTGATAGAAGTGTACAAACACAGAATATATCATATTCCAGTTAGGATTCCATCCTTGTGGATGTACAGGAGGGTGGGATTTACTATGGTGTATTCATATATATATATAAAGGAAAATTGTTTGGGATTCAGTGTATTTTTATAATAAGCAAAAACATGGAAGCAGAGTCTCCAAACCCCAGCCCCACCTCCAGAAGTGCCCTCCCCCTGCCCCCTCCCCCTCCCCCTCCCCCTCCCCTTCTTCCTCCTCCTCCTCCCCCTCCTCCTCCTCCTCCTCCCCCTCCTCCTCCTCCTCCTCCTCCTCTTCCTCCTCCTCCTCCTCCTTCTCTGCAGACAGTTTCACTTCTGCCATGGTTTTCGTTTCTCCTTTAGGTGCTTATGTTTTCTGATTACCTTTGTAGTGAGGAGCCGGCTGCTTCCCCACCTCTTCTCACTTCTGCTGTTTTGTGATCTTGCTGTTTTAATGAGAGCCAGTCAATAACTATGGAGAGGCGCTGACGACATTACAAAGGAACTCGCCCTTAACAAGTCAACTGTAGACGAGGTGCCAACAGGATGGACAAGAGGATTAAAGTATTTATGCCAAAATATTAGAAGCACACGCAGAATTAGCTCTCCTCGTGTTAGATATTTCACTTTTGGCAAGTCCGTATTTAAAAATCTTTTATCCTTGTTTTGCTTAAAGTATTACAATAAGCCTCGGATTTTTCACAGTTACACTTGTATATTTTCACAGCTGTTTTAATCAGAAAAAATTAATGTGCTTTTGATAGCTCAGAAATCTATCACTGGCAAAAGCTTTGCAAAATGTGCTATGGAGTAGGGTGGAATCCTCAACATTATATATTTTGTCGGCTATTTGAAATTCATAGAATTTTTCCTAAATATTTTCTTTTTCAATTCTTGCCTAAATTAATCTAACAACTCGGACTGACTTTGCTGATAATTTCTTTTATTATGAATGCAGGGATTGCTATTGTTAACATTCTTGGGAAATCCAATGTGAACTGTCTGTTACTAGCAGGAAAATACAAATACTATTTTTGCTTGTATTGGAAGTATTTACTCAAATAAAATATAACGCACAATGGGCAGGCAAGACTGCCACTCTCATTGATGGCTTTATGGCTATGGGCTTAGCCAGGGTGCTTCCCCGAATTTTCACCAGCAGACTATAGAAGAACTTGACTTTTGCTTCTTGAGGTCTAAGACCGATGCAGTCCACAGACACGCTCTGCATCTCAGGCATGCC
Organism: Sciurus carolinensis; assembly: GCF_902686445.1. Classification (NCBI taxonomy): domain Eukaryota; kingdom Metazoa; phylum Chordata; class Mammalia; order Rodentia; family Sciuridae; genus Sciurus; species Sciurus carolinensis. The sequence goes on from NC_062225.1 coordinate 43,279,161, forward strand.
GAGTTCACGTGGTTTTGGATCCAAATGCTAGGCACACATCATGGATGAGCAAGGGTAAAGTTTCGTGCAGCACATCACCACCAACACCAACAATAATTACTAAACAACTCGCAACCAGGGAAGGAAAAGACTGGGGAGGAACAAAAGAGAGGAACAAAAGTCTCCATTTGCCCCTGTTTGCCTGGCAAAGAAGAGGCTGATTTCAAGGAGAGGGGGACTCAGTGGATTAATGTGAACTTTAGTACTGAAGCAGTGTGTGTTTATTGCTGGTGACCACAAGACATAAATCTTGCAAGCACAATGTACAATACGATGCGGACCCCAGTTCTTCCCCCCTTCTCGGGTCTCAATTTGTGTGTAAGTGTGTGTTAAGTGCCGTTGAAAAATAGTGACCTTTAATAAAGGATTGTATCCTGCGACTATTTTCCCAGACACACAGTGACCTTTCAAACCAGACTGAGGTGAGGGGGTGTGGAGTTTGGACTTTGAACCGGCCAGACCCTGCTGTGCTCCTCTGTGAGCCTGGCCACTTTTTATTGTGTCACCAGGGAGCGTTCTGTATGCAAAGCAGGCCGGGCTGGCAGCCTGAACCTTTGCAAATCAATTTGTCTGTGAAGGCGAGTCCACTGGAGTGAAAGATGGTCTAACAGGGCTCACTGCCCCCTCTCTTTGTGACATCATCGCCTGTGGAACTCTTGTCAGTCATGTCGCCCAAAGGACTGTTGGGGGTGGGTGGAGTGCTGGGGTGGGGGATGAGGGGATGGGAGGGGTTAATCCTCGTGACCAACTGTGGCCTGAGAGACAAGGGGACAAAGCTGGGGGTGGGCAATTGGCCTTTCTGGGAGGGTGCAGGAGGAGGGTGTCAGTTTGACCCCATAGATAGGTATTGTTGCCTGGCTATGGTAGCCAACCCCACTGTTCTCTCTTTCTTTGGGTCCTGCAGTGATACAGGAGGGAACCACTGTCTCCTATGGGCAGGGAGAGAGTGAGAGTTCTCAGGAAATGTCAAAGGCCAAGTGTCAAAGGAGCAAGAGAATTAGTCCCCAGCCAACAGAGTTGGCATCTCTAAACTCTAAACTTGGACTATTTCCATCAAAAATCCTGAACTACAATCCCATCTTATATTGAACCATTTCTTAAGGGCTAATATTACTATTGATTTCCTTAAGTCTTTCCAACACCCAAGACCCCACATTAATCAGTAGCTAAAAATGCCAGGAAAGACAGAAAATTTCAATTACTTTGTTTCCTAATTCAAATTTCTTCAAGCAGTCCTTCTAAAGATGGAAATCATGCATTTCCCATAAAATGGTGGTTGGATCATTTCTATGTAAGTAATGAATCATCTTTATGCTCCACATAAGGCCTCGGAGAGCAGAGTTGACCTGGTGTGGCAATGCCGATTGATTCACCTCTTAGAGAGAAGTCTGGTGGGAAGATTCCAAATTCCTGACTCATGGGCAGGTTTAAGACATGAACCCTCCACAGAACCTTTTGAATTTGCAGGGGTCACCAGGGTGGGCTCTACAGTTAGATAAACTTGAGTCCTAATCTTTGCTCTGTATCACTGGTCCAATAATGGGAACTTCAGCGAGTTACCAAAGCCTTGGTTTCCTCATCTATGAGAAGGAAAATCTATTTAATGGGGTTTTAGTGAGAATGGAAATTTAAGTCATGTACACTGTTTAGCAGAGTGTTGGTAACTAGCCCTCAGTAAGTATAAGCCCTGGTACTAATATCAGATGTGATGATAATTGAGGTGAAATACTAAAGAGGTTGTAATTGTATACAGATGGATGAAGTATAATTTGAATTTTGAATCACTTTGTCATCCATGAGGCAGTTGTTTCATTTGGAAGATCTTTGGAGGTTTGGGCAGAATTGGAGTTTTATTTTGCGAATTAGTAGATTGGATTTAAGACTATTGATTTGCATCATATGTGTAATGTTTTATATATTTCTCTATATATGTATTTGCATACACACATATATATAGATATATATGTCTTACATATATGTATATATGACATATTTATATATATAAAATATACAAATATATATCATATAAATATGTATATAAAATATATACTATATCTGTGCTATACACACATCATTTTTTCTGACTACCAATCTATTTTCAGTTATAACCCCCAAGCACAGGACACTAAAATTTATTTGTGTATCATGTCCTTTTTCCATGGGATCACAGGATGATTTGCAGAGAGTCAGTGTTGAGTTGACAGGGAGAAAATGTTTTTGGGAGCAGAATTTGAAAGGGGAAGTGACTGTGAGGTGAGACTAACCATCCATTTGCAAAAAGCACAGAGGTGATTGGCACAGGCTTGAGGCTGGAAGAAGAATTCTAAAAACAATTTAATGTTTAAGTTGAGTTAATCATGGAAATGGTGAATTGGGTTAGTTGAATATATCTTATTTGAGGGAAACTGTTTTACTGATCCTTTTATTTGGAAACTAACAGTGAGGGAACAGTAATGGGGATTTGGAAAGTGATACAAATACAGGAATTTCAGAGAGATCTGAAGCAGCATAGAATATTGTAGGTGAAGAAAAGGAAGTAGTAGAGGCAGTGAGCTAAGAGTTAGGCCAAATATCAGATATCCGAACCAAAGTTAGGATCCTAGAATCTGTTAAGGATAATAAGTACAGCAACAACAACAAACCCAATGAACAAACAAACAAAAACAAATGGACAATACAGAAACCACAACAAAAAACGATCCTTTTTGCTATGTGTTTAGCAGTGAAAATGAAGTCTTCGAAAGAGAAAGCTTAAAAAAAAAAAAGGAAAAAGAAAAGTGTTATATTGGATATTCCTTATGACACACTGAAGACTTTGGGATCCAAAGCAGATCTAATGTTGACTCTGAGGAATTAATGATACATTGCCCTTAATGAAGAAAAAGTGAAAGAAGCAGGACATGCAAGTCCAGTGTGACCTTGTTTGTGTACTGTGTGGGATTTAGTTATCCAAGGTGTCAACTCACATTTCCTGGACCATAAAACTGCATGGTTGCTAAGGTTGATCCAGCATCAACAGCATCTCATGTGGGCATCCCCTGGCCCCTTGGCTTCCCTCATTTATGAAGTGCTCCATTGTACTCCCTAAGTGGGAGGTGAGTCAAGGTCATTTCAGCCAGAATTTGGATAAGGCTAGGTTTAGAAACAGGACAAGGGAGAGAAACTTCTTGGGAGCAGATGAGGAAACTCCACTCTTAGGAAGGCTGGCTCTATTGATAACCCATTGGAAGTGCTTAGGCATGACAGAGACTGAGTTGGAAAAAGTCATGGGGGAAATTGAAAAGAGCATGGCCCCTTTGTCCTTGTTCTATTCTGCTGTTTGTTTTAGACCTTGGAAAACCCTCTTTGAATTCTCTTCTCCCTCTGCTTGTGAATACACAAAATTGCAGGATCTCAGAAGGCCTCTTCTACAGTAAGAGAGTGTTGATTCCTATTATGAGCTGGAATCATGAAGAAAAAAAATGGGAATCCATAAAGGGATAAAAGCAAGGTAAGCCATTAGCCAGAGAAAGTCTGGATGCAAGTGATCTGGGAGGTGGCCAGCATGTTGGTAGGAGTACAGCCTTTCACCAGAGCAAGGAAACTCAGACACTATCCCCTTCTCTATGCAAAGGAGGGAAAATGGTGACATTTTCTGCTCTTGTCCTGGTCATACTGTGTGTTTTAAAAGGGGTCATGTTCGGGAACCTGGTCCAGTGTGGACTGAGGAATGAACATCTTCATCAGTCTCAGCGTGATATGAATGAGGAAAGTGAGAGGTGAGAAAGGGCAGGGGATCTAATCCTAATATTCTCAACTTGGTAACTTTAATGACCCATCAGATGAGAAGCCAGCTCCTGATTGGCATAGCACAGTGGAAGCTCCCAGGTGTTTCCACAGGGTTGTAGATGCCAGATGTTCCTAAAGCAGGGACCTGGAGTGTTCCTCAAGATCACCTTGGGCATGTACCTAGCACAACATGTGAGGATGAGGATGATGCTCAACAAGGATGGACTGTCTCATCGTGTACCTACACTTAATGGCACCCTATCTCATTGATGACCAAGTGAAGCCTCTAGGACAGGCTCTGCATTTCCACATTGAAGTTCCTCAGGATCTGGAAGGCAGTAGCTAGAAACTCAGCCAGTGGGATGACTTTACCATCGAGGTGTTTATGTGGTAGGGCAAGGAAAAAATGAGGTCCCAGGAAAGATCCCTCTGGCATTGGGAAGGGGGATGCTTGGGAAAACACAAGGGTGGTTAATCTGATTTTTTGTGAGCCCTAATTAACTTTATCCCAGTGTCTTGTATGCTTAGAGATTATCTGATTTCCACAAGGGCCATAGAAAGCTGCTTAGGGCTCCGTTCTGATCCTACAGCCTTGAGTACAAAAGTCCAGGAACTGCCCGTTACCAGTTAGACCTGGAGTGAGAACTCGTAACTTCACATATGCAACACTCGATCATTTTCTTTCTTTTAAAAATACATTTTAATTGGGTATGATAGACATACAAGGAAGATGTATGTGTTGAATGTAGGCTTGCCAGTGGGTTTGAAGAGAAGTACACGCCTATGAAGCCATTACCATCAACACTGCTATAATTTTAATCACTACCTCTGCAAGCCCCCACACCCTTTTGTGATAAGAACATTTAACATAAAATCTACCTCTAACATTTTTAAGTGTGCAATATAGTATTGTTAACTCTGTGCAATATGTTGTGTAGATCTGTAGGACTTACTCCTCCTGCATGATTGAAACTATGTACCTACTGGACTCTGCCTCCTCCCCACTCCCCAGTAGGATGGTAAACACCATTCAACTCTGTGCTTCTATGAGTTTGACTATTTCAGACTCCTCATATAAGTAAGCCATCTTCAAAGTACATTTATGAAGTTGTTCTTCAGGTAGGATTGCAAGACAAAGTACGGGACACCAGACTACATTTGTATTTCAAATAAACAACAAATAATTTTTATATATACAGTATGTCCCAAATATTGCATGGAGCATACTTAGACTAAAGCAAAATTTATGGTTTATTTGAGATTCAAATGTAGTTGGGCATCCTATTATTTTTAATATTTTCTAAATCTGTCAATTCTCTTTCTAGCCTGAAGATTACCATAGTAGTCAAAGTGCAAACATTGCTACCATAGAGTTTTGTACTCCAAGTTTTGTGTTTGGTAAGATTTTGTTTTTTTGCAATTCATCCAGCATTTTCTTGTGTGCCTCTTGAGCATTGTTGGCCAGGCAGAGCCGCAATGGCTTAACCTTATGCAATCAGTAGTGCATAGGCTCAGCACATGGTGCCTCACAAGACACTTGTACCTAACATCATTCTCTTACTTGAGCTATGTACAGGTCTGGAAGGAGGCAGCCTGACATGACTACCTGTGTAACAGATGAGGAAATTGAGACTCAGAAAGCTTGGAAAGCATTGGTTACTGGTCTAGGGCTTTCTACACTAGGTTGGTAGTACTGGGTGTTGTTTTGTGGCCATTTTGACATGAAAAAGCAGGTTCTGCTGAGGAACCACCCCATTCTCCTGCCTTTCTAGAGTAGGGAGAAAAAGCCTTCCCCTCAGACTTCTAACCAGAAGCTGGGGAGGCTCTTTGGCTACTAGCATCTGTGGCCAGCATGTTTTCACCATGAGCTCTTTGATGCTGTAGATTGTTACCCAGGTTACACTGGGCTGAGGAGCATTCCTGCCACTATCTTTCCTCTATGCCCATCTGTGGACCTGCAGAGTTCCTATAATCCAATGTGCAATTCTTGCCAGTCACTTGCCATGTCTGCAGGATGGCCTTTCCTGGGAATTGTGCATGCTTGAAGGACATTCTGGAAGCAGGTAATTGAAAGCTAATTTAAGCAACAGAGGGATCCAGAAGTTCCATAACCCAACCTGGGGTTGCATCATCAGCACTCTCTCAGGTTCCATCTTCCCTTTGCTTCATTTGCTGCAACCCCAGATTGTTTCTCTTTGCAAAGAGGAACAGTCAACTTCTGAATTCCATGCTTAGAACCTCCAAGCCAGTAAGACAGGAGGCTCTCCTCTGCAGTTCCAGTTAGAAAACCTGGGGAGGACTCTTATTGGACCCTCCTACTCACATGCTCATCTCTGGACTCATCACTGAGATCACGACTGTGGGATGCTCATCCTTGTCGTTATCCCTGGACCCATCATTGTAGCCAAGGGGTGAGATCCTCGGCCCTCTTTAGAACAATTGGCTGTGTTGGAGGAGAGCACTTTCCAAATAGAATGGGGAAATTCTGTTACCAGAGGGCGGGTGACACTCTTGCTTTCTTGCCAATGGAGCATTCAGGACAAGGAAAGGCTGGGCTGGGTAGGACTGGCTGGTATGATCTTCCATGGTCCCCCGCCCCATGGAGGTAGGAATATGACCTCTAATTAGGTCTCTGCCTGACTGACTACATATCCTTTTGTTTTGGTGTGGACACTAAGATGGGATTGGCAGTACTGTCCAAAGGAAAATCAGGGATGTGCTTGTGACTTAGGGGTTAACATCCTTTTAGCAATTTGGGGGTAATTGTCTCTGCAGACATGCTATGAAGCATTTGCTCAACATCTAGCAAAGTACTAAGCAGTTTAAAAGTTTCAAAAACAATGAAGACAAGGTCTCAGTCTTGGAGGAGTTTATAATCTTCTAGAGTGACAAGATGTCCATGATTGAAACACTCAGAGAAATGCTCCTTTGAGTGCTCCATGGTAGATCAGGATTGGAGCTCTGTGGCATATCAGGGCAGAGAGAGGGGGCCTTGGGCTGGAAAGTAAGGGAAAGCTGCCTGGAGGGATTTGATCTGGGCTTGGAGAACAAAGTGTAGGGTGAATGCAGGAGGCTGAACTCACAAATAATAATGGTTTTAAAAATTTTATTACACCTTTGAATAGATAAATGCAAATCAGTTTTGTGAAGGATGTAGCCAGGGCAGATGCTGCCTCAGGGTGAGAACTCAGGTTTCTTTTCCCAGGAATAGGAAATATATTTGGTTCTTGGCTGAAACTTGGGTTTTGGCAAAGGACAATTGGTTTTCTATGGAATCTCTGCTTTGCTAATACTCCCCGAGGTCTCAGCTATGGATCTTGTAAATGGCCACAGAAAAGTGAAAACCAATTACACTTCTTATCCTGAGCACACTAGGACCTGTTTATGAATGAATAAATGGGAAATGTTAAAAGAGAATTTGACAAAAGACCACAGCTAGCAAGTCATATGGAATTTTTCATGAAGAATTGAGAAGGCACAGGAGAAAGCAGGTGTCCTGGAATAACAATGTCTTAAGAGTTCAGCAGGTCTGGGTGTGAATTTTACCTCTGAGTTTCCTGAGGGCCATGACCTTGGGCACTGAGTCTCTGTTTCTTGGTCTGTAAAAGGGGAACAAGGATAGAAGTTACATCACATTTTTTTTTTTTTTAATTTGAGGATAAGATGGACTTTCTAATGTAAAATATATAGCACATGCTTGGCAAATAGCAAAGATTCAATAAATAGTTGTAAATATTATTGTAAGGAAGTATAAACTTGATGTAGGCAGGAGGCTGGAACCATCGTGGTGCAGTGTCTATTGTGTGTCTGACACTGGGCTATGTGGGCACTCTACTCACACAATTAAGGAGCCCCTTTCAAAGACATATGAGGGAGATATTGTGATCTTCATTTTAGAGATAAAGAAACGGAGGCTCCAGGAGGCTTAGGGACCTCAGTGAGACTGATTTGAACCTAGGTGTGTCTTATTCCAGAATCCTGTGGGGGCAGATAAAAGGCAGCTGTTGGGGAATTGCCAGGTGATTTCCAGGCTAGGGCTGTGCATTGTAGACCTCCATTCACTGTCTTAGAAAGGTACCCAGAGGTGGGAGCCGGAGGGGCAGTGGTGAAATCCATTGCCAAGTTTCCTATAGACCAGAGAGACAGGTAAGCAGTCTCTTCTTGAGCCAAGGTCCCCAAAATGCTGTAGTCAGTAGTATTTGTTCAGGAATCACTCTTTCTCTGTTTCTTTGTCTCTCTGTCTGTCTCTCTCTCTCTGTCTCTCTGTCTCTCTCTCTCTCTCTCTCTCTCTCTCACACACACACACACACACACACACACACACACACACATGCACATGCAGTTCCTGAGAACTGCTAAGCCAGCAGGAACTTTCCCCTTTCTTGGGTCAGTGCCCCCCCTCTTAGGGAGTCCTGGAGCACCTGGAAACCTCTTGCTTCTGTGACCCCTCTCCAGCCCCATGGAAAAGGATGTTGGCTCAAGCTTCCTGAGCGGGGGAAGCAGGCGGCCTCCGCATCAGTTCCTATCTAATGCGTGATGGACACGGCATAAAGCAAAGCAGAGTGTGGGCAGGTGTGGGGAGAAAAAGAGAAAGAAAAGTTTTGAGCATGCAAAGTTGAACTGAGACCCAAAGTATCTTCATAGCATGGGAAAGGGACTTGTGAGATCTAAGGCTGTGGTAAGAGGGAGATGGTTTCATCACGGCTCTGCCAAGCAGAGAGACAGTCAGAGCCAAAAGAGCAGACACCCCAAACATGCCCATTTCTTTGATTTCAAAGTGTGAAACACTCAAGCAGATCCCTCACAGCTGGCTCTGTCCCCAACTCCCTACCTTGCTGTCTGCTTCTGCACTGATTTTATTTGCTGGTGTAATGCAAGACTTCTAGCACATACCCCTTTTGCTCTCCTGCAATTTTAATTTTATTTCCAGTGCATATTTTAATTCTTCACAACTAAATGTTTTTCTCTGGTGGAGTACCCTGGCTTTCACTTAAAGTCCCATCTCATTTCTTTATTTGGTTGTAACCACTGGGACTCAATTTAGAGGCTTTAAAAAAATATTAGTACTATTATTGCATTTTAAGAAAAAGAAATCAGATCGCCAGCAATATTTCTAGTACTTAAAATTCAAAGCAGTTTGTGATTGTTCTTTGCTCTTGGAGATGGAGCTGATTTCAGTTTTTAGACCGTTGTCTTCACACCCATCTTAGTGACTAATACTGTAAGATGGATTTCCTTTTTTTTTTTTCCTCCCTTGAAGTGGGTTTCAAATCCCCAAAGAATTTCTGGGAGGGGAAAAATCCTTAATTGAAAGCAAGAGAAAACAAAACAAAAAAGCATAAGAGAGCTGACAAAAATATCATGTTTAATGAAACCAAGTTCCATCCCTGCAGATGGCTGTGGAGGCGCAGAAAGACCTAAAGATAGAAAAAGCGGGTTTCCTTTACGTGCTTTGTAAAGTGTGACTTTTCTTTTGAACACTGTATGTGTGACTGACCAGTGCCTCCGAGTCTTGAGTCCTGAGCCAATAGGTAGAAGGAGACCAGTCTATCCTTCTGGACAGTTCTGGTCCTCTTTGCGTAATCCAGTCTCAGTCACAGACTAGCTACATATCCCTGGGGCACGGATTTAACTTCCCTAGGCCTCAGTTTCCTCCTTTGTAAACTGGTGGGAATGTCACTTACCTTCATGGGTTTTTACCTGCGATCAGGTGAGGGAAGTTCTTGGCACAATATCTGGCCCTTGCATGGTGCTGGTTATTCCTGTGACCTGATTCCTGCCCCCAGTCTCTAAGTGCAACCCGATCATAATCTCCTATCAGCTGGGTGGGGCTTTGTAAGACTCAGGGGCTTCCTGGGTGCAGGATACCAGGGGGGCCCTTCTAATACTTGTTGGCTCCATGAATAACAAGAATAACAGAAATGCTAAGGTAGATTTCTTAAAATAAATGAAGACAGTACCAGTCTCTATGAATTTCCCCCTTAAACCCCTTAAACAAATAAATTAAGTCAAACACATTAAGAAAAAAAAATTTTTTTTCACAAGTCCACAATTTTGAAATTGACTTTATTTCATTAGGAATTAAGGACTTCCAGGTTTTCCTGTTTTGGTAATCAATTTTCTTTTCCTATCTTTTCTTCCCTCTGTGTTTGGAATTACTCTCCCTGAGGACTGAGAGGACTTGGGCATGTTTTGGGGACTGAAAATGGATTTGATTCTTTCTCAATAAGGAAGGATGCTGTGTCTTTTAAGAATTGTGTATGAATGTCTTGTCTATGAAATTCTAAGGTAGCAGTGGCAAAGTGTATTCTAGAATCTTCTTTGTTAGAAAACAAGGGGACCTGCATATTTCTAACCCCCCCACATTTCTATCTTCATTTTCACACACACTACTTCCTGTCTAACCAAGAGCAAATTTAAACACGTGACTAGGGACTCTGACTTCCCCCAGCACCCCGTCCTGCCTTTCTTCCTGACCTCACTTCCTCTCTCTTCTTCCCCACCCTTTTGCTTTTCCATCATGGCAGTTCATCTTCCTGTACATTATCTGCCCATCTGCATCCCTTTTAAGACGGGGTGTGGGCACCTTACCTCACTGAATTGGATTTGTTGAACCCAGGGTGTATTGGCCACCTCTTCCTCTTCTTCTCCTCTTCATTCTTGTTCCCTTTTATTTCTTTGTATGTACCTTGCAGCTACATTTCTGGTTAGAATTCCGTATTAAAAAAATTCAGAAAACTTTTTATTCTTATGTCCTTTCCTTGATAAAAACTTCATATTTACAACCCAATTGGTCTGACAGAGAAATAGCAGCTGTTTTTCAAAGTGTAAAAGGTTTCACTATAGGAACAATAGCTGGTACACTAACAGTGAGCTCATTTATTACAACGATTGACATTTCACTTTTACGAAACATGTCTATCACACAATTTGAGGCAAACCCATGCTCCTTTATGGGCATTTCATCTCACCTTTTTTTTCCCCCTCCAACTCTTCATTGCCCATCCTGGCCATCACCAGTTAGTAAAAACTTAGCAGCAAATGCATATGGTCAGTGAAGTCAGAAACTTTTTTCTTGCTTTGTCAAGGTGAGATGGGGCCAGGGTAGGTGTGAAGGGGTAATACCACTTTCCAATCACTTGGAAAATACACCCTTCTCTTTGACTTTGCTTTTGTGCAGGCGCCTTAAGCTTGTTAAGTCACACCTGGCCCCCAAATAATTGCATCCTCCACATTAAAATTTATTGCCCCCTGCACAGAGATGAGATGAAAGCTGGAGAATTTGGAGACAGACCACAGGGTTTACCAAGCAGTGGAATTCATCAGGGGTTAGTATTGTGGGGACACAGAACATCAACACGTAGGAGAAGACTCACTAGGGGCTGCTTGGCACCCATACTTCCTTGAGGGGTAAAACTCGCATACTGAAATAGCAAGAATGATCCGTACTTGGGAGATTGGTTAATGTTGTCTGATCCTTGTTTGGTGATCTTTGTTGGTCTACATTTTAAAATCAGTTTTTTTTCCCCCCATATTGCCTTGAAACATCTTTTTGCTTTCATCTCTGCCAAGTCCATAGGGCCAACAAGGGTTAAATCCAGTTAGCTATGTCCCTGCTTAAAAGACAACTGCCCACCTCTCTGTGTCTCTGTCTCTGTCTCTCTCACACACACCCCAGCTTAAAGTGGTTTAATTTCCATTATGAAAGGTGAAGTCCTGCTAGGCAAGTACCCTGGGGAACAAAGTTAACAGCGTACAACTGGAATACAGAGTCTTAAAAAGATTAACTTCTTTTTTTCTAAGGGCAATAAGGAGGTCCACAGGCTGTTTTTGCCCCTTTTCCAACTCTCTCCATGTGCTGCTTCTAGAACGTCCTGGTGCTAAGGCCTGGCCTCACAAAAGGGAACAACCGTTCTTGTCCAGACACATTGCAGACTTCTGGCAAAGCAGGGCGAGCTCACGAAAATTTACACTTTTCCTGGCACCTGGCCGAGAGTATGAGCAGGACTTGGCTTGGGTTTGCTTTCAGTTAGAAAAGCCCTTTGGGGACGGTGGAGAGGAAGGTGGGGGTGGGTAGCAGTAAGATCCTCGTGAAGGGTCAGAACTGCTGAAATAAATATCAGCTCGGCTGGGAAGAGCGATTCCTGTAATTATATCTGCCCAATGACTTATAATCAGCATTCTTAGTGGAGCCTGTAACTTTTGGGTTGTCTCCTCTTGTGTCGATATGGGTGGCACTGATGGTGGGGGCAGAGGGCAGAATAACACCTTGATTTTAAAAAGCAGGGGTGCTAGTGGGGGTTGTTGATGTTATATGAACACCACTCTTACAGCAGTTACCTTTGAAATACTGCCAGTGGGGCATTTGCTGGAATTTCTGGTGGTGGTACCAGGTTCTTAAGGGATCTTGAGGCCTGGGACTGCATTTTAATAGGGGAATCCTGTGCATGGAGACATTTAAAATACCAAACAAAGCTGGGTATGTGAGTGAAGCTCAGACTTGTTCTTTGGGTCCTGCCCTCTGAGTGAGGATCTACTTTGGATCTCAACCTGCTATAGCCCATTCTCCATCTTGCTCCTTTGAAAACTTGAGCGAAACCAGTCGTCTGCCAGTGAGTCCACAGGCTGTGTGTCATTTCCTTCCCTCTCCAAGCCTCACTCTTTCCACAAAGGAGACTTTTCAAATTAACGTTTTCAGTTCATTAAAGACCTTTTTGCAAACATTTCATTCTGGGGCAAGCAGCATTTCAGCTGGAAGTGGAAGGCATGTTGGCGTAGAATGGTGTGAGAAGGAAAAAAAAGAAAAATCCAGCTCAAATCCCTTCTCCCTGAGCGGACAGTGTGCCATCAGCCTCGAGTGGGTCTTCCTTAGAGGATGGAGGGACTTCTTTGGAGAGGAAAGAACAAGTTAATGGATGAAAATTATGTGCTCTCATTTGTTTTGTAAAGCTAGCAAGGGATAGAGGAGCGGGATTTTCGTTCCCTTTCTCTACATAAAGAAATAAGTGAATAAATAAATAAATAAGAGCATTCTCTGAGAATGAGCGATTCACAACTGTGCCCTTTTGTCTTGCTTTTGCAGACATTCACTGTAGCTTCTCCAGGCCTCTGTGCTCAGGAGTAGTGCATGAAAATTCTTCTGCCTCCGTGAGAGACTATGGACTTCTCTTCCCTGCCAGTTTAGAATGAGGCACCTGGAGAACCTCATGTACAGTGTTGGCTTTCCCCAAAGGAGAACAGTGGAGCCAAATAGTAGGCTTGAGTGTTTGGGGGCTGGCTGGACAAAATTTCTCAAGTCCTTAGTCCATGTGGTACTGAAGGTAGGCACAAAGGGCTTGCATTTCTACTGTGGCCATTATTCCTGCCCTGGAGGAAAGAACCAAGAATCTCAGAGCAGGAAGGAACCTAAACATTACCTCGTCTGTTTTAAAAATTGTGTAAGGGATCTCAGGAGTAGCTCCATTTTCATTGGTTTTGGTGGAGTTTGGCAGAAGATTTCCACTAGGCCTCAAGTTCCACCAGGGTTGGGTCATGTTTGTGTTATTCATGTTTCTTGCACAAAGTCAGCTTGGGTAAATATTTCTTAAGGGAATAAAGAATGAATAATGTAGCTTAAAAGGCATTTGAGAACCATGGATCTTGTCTTTCACCTTTTCCTACCATCTGTTTTCTATGAAGACCAGAGAAGCTGAGTGAGTTTCCCAGGGTCCCTGAGTTGGTCACTGGGTCTAACCAATACCCAGGCCTAACCAACAGCCAGACTAGGTCCTCATGCATCAATAGGACCCAACTAAACCCACAAATGCCTGATTCTCAGGGCCAGCTTTCAGGTAGCAAGAGCCATCCCCACTCACCCTCCAACCAGTGAAGAGTGGGGTCTTTGAGGTCAGGAGCTCCACACGAGCCATAGTTGTGTCTCCTTGGCTCATTACTGTGTGCCGTGTGCCTACCACAGGGCTGCTCTGTTAAGGTCATATTTGAACACAAGCACAAATTCAACTCAAGCTCTCCCATCTTGAATAATTTAGGAAAGAAGATAATGCTCAGTACTAAGTTTGTCCTCAAGAACTCTAGGCCATGAAGGTCTTCGGGGTTTCATTGAAGTATTGGCATTGACAGAGGCCCACTCCTATGTCACCAGCATCTATAGCAGCAGCAGCCAGGTCTGTGGGATTGCACAAGGGAATAAGCAGTTCTTGCCTTGTTGGAATAGAGTTTGAACATGGCTGCCAGTTGTTCCTACCCTATAATCTTCTCATTCTTGCCCTTTTCAAATGATACACTCCTACTGCCCGAATCCACCGGGTGGTACGAAAAGCACTGGACACCAGAAGGAGCAGATTTGGGGGCTAGAGCTGGCTGCAGAATTTCCTGATTTTGTAATCATGTGCATGTCCCTTGTCCTATGAGACCTTCAGTTTCTGAATCCATCAAAAGGGAAAACAGAGCATGTGGATTTGCTGTGCACACCAGCTGTGTGACCTTGGTCAAGTTTCTTAATCTTTAGCTCTAAGCCTCAGTGTCCTTAACTATAAAATGAATTATTACCAGAATGTACCTTCCAGGGTTCATGTAAGGAACTAAGACATCCAAAATGCTTGGCTACATAAGGGTTTGATATGTTGCTGTCATACTTATTATCATTGTATGGTAATTATAAAAACTACATGGAATGATTCATTCTAGAAGAATTCTGTATAATATAAGAGATGGCTATTGAATTTTTAATTATTTCCTTTGTGTACCCAATCACCTACTTGTATTTACACTTAACTCTATTTTACAAAAATCTTGAAGGTAAACGGTTCTTAATGAAAGCCATAACGTTAGCTCTTCCCAGTGTTCTCCCCACCCCTCTCACTTTTCCTGCACCGAACTCATCTTTTCTTCCTGTGTTTCCTGTCTCAGCAAATGGTGTCGCCATGTCTATAATTGTCCAAGTCAATGGAAGGAAGAGGTAACTACCTCAGCTTCATAATTAATCAATTACCAAGTGCTATCAATTCCCCCAGGTAGGGGGACCCTTTCTAAGGCTGGATAGACTTCTCCCTCTGCACTACTGTTGCTTGGTTTCAAACCCTAGTTCTATGTTGGACACAGGAAGCTGTTTCTCAAAGATCTACTCTCCCAGTCTTGCTGTCTACATTCATCCTAATGTGTTCTTCCCTTCTCTTACCTATGACATTTACTCTACGTGCTTCTCTTCTCCTCTCCTGGGCATTGCTTTCAGGCTTACCTGAGAGGGTCCCTGTGGGAAGCTCTCTTTGACTACCCTCATTGCAGTCTTGGTGATGAGTTCCTTCTAGGGGTATCTTAGCTCCATTTTCCCAGGCATTTATCAGACCATATTGAGATGTTTAGAGACTCTAGATTCTGAAGTAGGGTCTCTTCATCTGCATATGCATTCTAAAATAAAAACAATATTAACCTCCATGTGTCATAGTAATAATAACTAACACTTTGGTACTTTACATATATTAAAATTCATTTCCTTCTCACAATAATGGTACAATATATTATCCTCATTTTATAGATGAGGAAGTCAAGCTCCCAGATGGTAAAGTAACTTGCCCAAGGTCACAGAGCTAGTAAATGGCAGAGTTGGGCTTCAAATATTGGAAGAATTGCTCTAGAATCTATGTTCTCAATCATATAGTAGACAGAAGTTCAACAAAATTTGAATTTCCCCCATTTTGTGTTTCTGAGAGAAGTATCCCAAATAAAATTATTTCAAAACACTTTCTCTTTCTTTCATTGTGGCCACTGCTTTGCAAAGATCCTGAGTATGTGCTTCTTGCCAACTGGTCAACCCATGCTGCTTACTGCCCAATGTAAAAACTGCCTTTGACATGTCTGTCTTCTCCACTGGGCTCCACCCCTGAGGAAAGGTCCCATGTCTGTATTCATGTGATTTGCTGGGAGAGGCTGGCCAAGCTTGCAGAGCCAGTGTGGGCCTTCATGGCACGACTAGGCTGCTATTTCCTGACCCTCAACTCATGCTGGTTTTCTGTTTGTTCTCTTCCTGTCCAGGTTCAGCTTACCTTGCCAGTGACCAACCCAGAGGATGAGCTGGCAAGGTTGGCTTCATGGCTAGAACCTTTCCTCAGTCATCCTCTGCTTCTGCAACTGATTGCCTAGGAGTTTCCCGCCTTTCTCCACAATTTTCTGAACACTCTCAAAAACTGCCTTTGGGTGCTATTAGTAGGGGCTATGCACTGTAAATACATTGCATTACACTAAGTACAAATAATAAAGAAATAAAGTTTCTCCTTTGCTCTCCTTGTTCCCAGGACTTTTCATTCTAAAACAAACACAATAGGATTAAAAGCACACCAAGAGAGCTGCCTTCCCAACAGGGTAGATGTTGAGCAGAGGTTTCAGGGACATCCCTCCTGAAGGTTCCTGGGCCCTGCAGCCATTTCCAACCCTGATGCTGAAAATAGAAGTGAGTCCATGAGCTCTTCAGTTTTGGGGGATGCTCTACTCTCCTCAAGACTAGTTATTTTTCTGCTTGCTGTTGAGATGGATGTATTGTAAGCACTTATGCACTCAGTACTCTCAGGGGGAACCTTGCATTTGCCTTGTCAATACTTTGCTTACTTGTTCCTTTTTGGGTGCTATTTCTCACTTTTGGGATTCCCTTTCTCATTGGTTCCTGATTCTGTCTCCCCAAAGGAAGCAATGATGCCTTACCTAGATCTTTCTTTTTTCTTACTCTTTGTAGTTTTAACTAAATCGAGCTCAAATTTTGAAAATATGGTTTCCAATTTGCATTATGCATTTTCTTTCTGCAAATAAGGGTGGAGATTTCCATGTGCTAACCAGGATACCAGGCTTATTGTGGGAGAGTCATCATGACAGGGAAACAGTAGGTTTGAGTACCACTGAGGAAGGATGCAGAAAAGGAGTCAATGCCACTGGGAGCAAATGACCTTTTCAGTGTGTCATCTGTAGCAGGTGTTCAGAATTCTCCACACATGTGTAGATTAAGTTTTCTCTTGATTACTTTAGGTGTAATCTCATGGGAATCAAAGACAAAATTATCTTTAACTTTTCAGTCACTATTAGATTCTTTGACAATTAAACAAGTAAGTTCAGATTTCTCACTTTTGTAGTCAATTACAAGGAGGCCCAAGATATGTTTAGGCCTGGAAGAACGTATTTGATTTTTGGACTATGAGATTTTTAGATTGATTCCATTCTGAAAAGAGTTTTGTGTGATGTAATAAACAATGAAATCTTCCTTTAGTATAAATCTATCCAAAATATTGCCTGGGATGTATTTATTCAAAACAATGATTCATTCATTTCCATGAAATTCAAATTTAACTGGGTATCTTTTATTTTTATTTACTAAATCTAGCACCCTTAGAAGACAGGGACTTGAGGGAGGGGTTTTGAAAAGATCCACATTGTCCATGACTGGGGGCGTTGGTGTTTTAGGTGTGCATTTGTGGGAGAGAAGGGAGGGTTTAGGGAAGAGTTTCTTGGGTGATCAGATGAGTGCATGTTACAGAAAAAGTCATGAGGGAAATTAATGATGAGGATTTACCCATAAAATAATTCTAGTCATTTCGGAGGAGGTCAACCCTAGGCTTGACGTTCCCCTAGGCGGAGGCTTTCTAGCAGTTCTTGGCACCAGGGCCTTGCTGAGAGGCCAGCAGAAAGGAATTCTGGAGTGTGCCAGGAAATCTGAATTTCCTTTATTATGGCCAGTCACCGTGACCTTGGGCAACTCACTTAGGTCTGCTTTGTCTCAATTCCACATCTGTCAAATGGGATTAACAATAATTATTTTATTTACTTCATGGGTTTATTTTGAACCATGAGTTAAAACAATGCTCAGTCTCTTTGAAACAGTGTAAATTTGCTACATCACTAAAGAAAATGGACTCTAGGTCTTGCCAAAATACACCAGAGCAGTACTGCAGAGTTCCAGAAATCTGGGCCTTGGGTTCCACCTTGGACACTCCTCATAGGAGATAAACTCACCTCCCATCCAGTCCTCTCTCCTCCTTTCAGCAACAAAAGTCCCTTTGGATAAAGTCTCAGATGGTTTGTCTTTCTCGGAATGCTCTTTTGAGGTGGCTACTATTCTCAACCTCTCAGTGGGGTTCTAAAGTGTGAGAATTTGGGGTATTTCTGTACAAGCTGGTTCAACTTAGCAGAGAAATACCTGGGTTAAAAACTGAGAGGAGAAAATGATTGAACAGATTGACTCCAGTATCTCCACTCAGAATGTGTCACCCACATAATAAGACATGTATTTCACATTGCACTTGAGTTTATGGTGTACCTTTTCACACAGATTATCTCATTCATGTATATATTATCTTCTTCTGGGAAAAAACAGACTTTTGGTTTCTCTGTATACATCTGTGGAGGAACATAAGCTTCAGAGTGGGAGATGGGGTCCCCAGACCTACCTCACATCCTCTCTTCTACAAGGGTCTTCCTTGACCTTCTGGGAAACTCCATCTCCTCAATTTTCACTCAGTTCTATTAAAAGTGCTTACTTAGCATTTTTATCATTGTTACTTATGTACTTTGTTTTACCATTATTCACAGAACTTGTACACTGCATGAAGGGCAGGGATTTTTGTATCCTTTGTTCATTCTTTCATGTTTAGTGTCAAGAATATTGCATACAATAGGTGCTCAAAAAATAATTACTACTGAATAAGTGCATAAGTGAATTGTTCTTCACAACTTGGTCATATCTTCTCAAATAGATTCTAACAACTGTAAGGGTCATTTCTCCCGTCCCCCCTTTAATTATAGGCACAGTGCTGAAGAACTTGAATATCAGCTGTGCCATTATTTTGTGTAGTTGTCCCACCCAGGCACATGGATATGTGTTTTGCATTGGAAGACATAGCCATTGTAGGGTAGAAGGCACTTTTACTTATGGAATTTCCTTACATTGTTGCAATCTTTAAAACGCAAGTACATTTCACTATAGGTTAAACATTGCTAATCAAAAACTGAAATTCAACATGCTCCAAAAGCTGAAACTCTGAGTGGAAAATTTCATGTCTGGTCTCCTGTGACAGATCATAGTCAAAATGTTGGCATACAACAAAATACTGCATAAAACTACATTCAGGTTATGTGTAGAAGGTGCATATGAAACAAGTGATTTTCACCTTTAGACCTGAGCTAGCCCAAGATAGCTCATTATGTACAAGCAAATATTCCAAAATTTGAAAACATCTGAGACCTGAAACACTTCTTCTACTTCTGGTCCCAAACATTTTGGATAAGGGATACTCTACCTGCGTGTGTGTGTGTGTGTGAGTATGTGTGTGTTGTGTGCACGTGCATACGTACATGCACACACCTATTTTTGCTGTAAAATATAAAGTAATTTTTATAATTTGTTAATTATTACTTCAATTATCATTTTGCTTTCACGGCTTCTGTTTTGCAATCTGGAGCCAAAAAAAAATTGTTTTTCATCACAAACATTTCATTGGTCCTTGACAAGTGCACAGCCCCCAGGCACGGTGCCTACAGATCCCCTTGCATAAAATGGCTTTGCCTGTGGGTACTTCCATGACCAGAGTGACCTAAAAGGAACAAGAGGATGCATTAAAATCGAGTTCGCATCCCAGTGAAACTGTTCCCACTCCCCTTTCATCGCGTGCGGGGGCCTTCTCTTTTGCCCTGCCCCATCTGCCAGACTCCAGGCGTGTGCTGAGAGGGTGAGCTCTGAGTTTTATGGGATCTCTAGTTGTCTCCCAAGTGCAAGCGTCTAATTAGGCTTGACACTACCGAGGCGTTTCCCTGACATTTATGTCACTGTCTCTCAATCTTTAGCAGCATTCGGTCTTGTGGGAAGCACAACAAACAATGTCAGAAACAACATAAAATTCCCCATTAGAGGGGGCCCTCGGAAACCGTGCCGCTGTTTATTGGGCGCACTAAAAGCGGAGGCCGAAGGGTGGGGCTGGGTGTGTGGATTCCGGGCTTGGAGGAAGAAATAAAATGGCTCATTTAAATTCTTAAGAACTGCATAGGAGGCAGAGGACACAATGAGTATCTTAGAGAAGAAAGGCCATCAGTTGAACAAACTAATCACATGGTAATCAAAGGGGAGTAATTCGCTGCCTACTGAGAAGTACTTTAGAAGAAGTTCCAGGCAGGGAGAGTAAAGACTCTACCGAATGACAGCTTTCATAAATTATAGATTTTTAAAAATTGCACAAAGGAACGTGTAATAACGTGCGCAATGGATTTAAAGATGAAAAGTGCCCAAAGCATCCCAGTAAAACCGGGAACAGGATTGATATGGGAGAGGCTTGTGGTCCTCTGGGGGAAGCCAGCTCCTCACGCAAGCCCGCCTCAGCACCAAGCTCCGCTCCAGCACAAGCCCCGCCTCCTGCAAAGCCCCGCCCCCGTCCGGCGCACCTGGAGCTTATGTTGGGATTCCCTTTATCTGATTGCTCTCTGCACTCGGTTGCCTGACTCAACAAAGACCTTAATGAGGGGGCAGCTGCCAGAACTATCTTCCCCTTATACACAGCACACTCCAGTTCTGCAGACTGGAAATTCTAAGCTGCGGCCAAAGTGCAGGAAGACTGGGAGAAGCTACAGGGCACTGGGGACAGGCTCTCTGTCTCAGTCAGCGGGACTACTAGGTGCTTTGGGGTTGATGTGAGCACTCTCCATTCAAAGTTCTCCCTTATTCCCTAGGCCTGTCGTACAGTGTGCCTGCTCTGCTGTCACCATTCTGGTAATGTGGAATGGTGGCTTTCAGGAAAGGAAGCTCAGGCCAAGGAGGGCTGTGAGGGGATTCTGAACTTGGCCCCAGGCCAGCTGTCAGTCAAAAGTCAGGCAGCGAGGTCTGCCTTCTGGAGTCCTTTCCCTACAGTCAGCAGCCTTTTCCCTCCCATCAGTGCTCAGGTAGCTGTCTTGAGGCTTCTTCTTGTTCTCAGAGGGTGACGAGGTGAAAACTAGCAAAACCTATAGATTTGACTCTGCACAGAATTGACTATTTTCATAACATGATTTGGGAAGTTTGGAAAGTCATGAGAAATTAGCAGTATTGAGATTGGGTTCTCTTTCCAGTTGTGTGACAGTTTCTCAAACTCTCTAATCTAAGTTAAAATGGAGATAAGACAGCACTTGCTTCTGAGTTGTGATGAGGTGCTCACATAGGGTCCTGGATGTAAAGAACTCAGCACACAGCCTAGCTTGAAGTGCTGCCTAATCATGTCAGCCATGGCTATGATACCAAGGCCACCCTGAGCATGGCCTCTGAGGGCCAAGAGAGCATGGGGGGCTTAGCTGCCTGCTGTCTTCCTGACCTCCTGAATGGAGGAGGAGCTCAGTCCTGAGTGAGTCCTTAACAGAGCCTCCGAAGGATGGTGAAAGCCCCTCTCTTTGTCACCAGACTTACCCTGGCATGGGCTCTGCCCACTGGGGAATTAACCACCCTGTGACCTGGGAGGATTTGACCACTGCGGCACTATGGACCGCAGCCTTGGGGGCCACTGCTCCCAACTCTTTAGGAATGGAGCATACCTGCCCTGTCTCCCACTGGCAGCCTGTAGCTGCCACAAGAAATGGTTTTCTTGTGGATGGGCCACTCATGCAAGCCAGGCCTCAGACACCTTGAAAGGAAAGCAGTGTCACTGCCAGTGGTGGGTCAGGGCTAGCTGCCAGGATGGGTATCGTGGGTCTGTGGGCTGTGACCAGGAGTCAGCTGTGAGGTCAACCCTTCTGTTTCCTCAGCTCAGGGGAGCACCTGGGGATTTCCATGGGATTCATTTTTCTGCCTCTGGGTCCCACTCACCTGTCTCTGCAGCAATGGCTCTTCACTTGCTGTCCATTGGGATGACCAGGATGCTTCTAGATGACCCACGACCATATTGCCCAGGCTCTACTACTCTAATTGAAGTCAGGATCTTCCTCCCCCCCCGTCCTTCACTCCTTTCTTCCTTCCTTCCATCTTCCTTTCTGCTCCCTCTATTCCATCTCCTTCCTTCCCTCCCTCCTCCCTCCCTCCCTTCCTTCCTTCCTTCCTTCCTTCCTTCCTTCCTTCCTTCCTTCCTTTCTTCCTTCTTTCCTTCCTTCCTTCCTTCCTTCCTTCCTTCCTTCCTTCCTTCCTTCCTTCCTTCCTATGTTCTGTGAAGGGGCTTTTTCACTTTTAACCTATTCTCAAAGGATGTGTGACTCCCAAAATGTGAAGAATCTTCATTTTATCTTTTTCTGGTCCAGCGGGCAGACTTTAGGGCTACAAGTTTGGATGAATTCCCAGCATGAATCTGCCCCAGCTTTATCTAGCTTTGTGGATTCCAGGCTAGATTCTGTGAAGTGTAATGCTAGGCTCACCACGCGGGGACCAGCTGAGAGGGCTGAAGCCCCTGCTTGGACCAGAGTCCTGTTACAGTACTGGCTTTCCACATCTGCTGTTCCTTGGGAAAATGACAGGGCAGGGAGGGATCTCTATTCTCCTTCTCTTCCTTCCCTCTAGTGGGGAAAGAATGGTAGAGAGAGATCTACTGGCCCCACACCTCATGGTGGCGCTGTATGGAGACTGTCAACTTGGAGAAGAGGAGGGTTTATATAGCCCTGAGCCCTGAAGGATCTGGGAGACTGTGAAGGACAGGGAAAGAGACCAGCCTCACCCTTCTGTGCTGTAGCCAGGAACCAGGCTAATCCAGACCTCACCAGTTCTCATATACCCTGGGGAACAGGGAGATGAAGGAGGGGATCATAGGGAAGGGCTTTGTAGGCTCATTCCCGACAGCGTCTGTAAGGAATGAAAGGTGACCCTATGGAAAATTGGACATTTTGCACCACTGTCTCAAGCCATGTCTACCCCGATGGACTCCTAGCACCGTTGTTCCCTTCCTAGGGATGGGCTCCACCTGAAAGCCCTTCCAGACGTCCGGGGCATGGCTGAGGGGTTACAAATGGTTCTGAGGCCTTAAAAGAAAAGTTGGAAAACCGCTGGTGTAGCCTAACAATGGGGCTTTGTGCTCTGCCTGACCCTGCCTACCAGAGGGCCTTTTGTTTCCAACAATTCCTGGCCCTGGACATCAGGAGGCCATGGGCCCTGCTTTTCCCTTAAAGTCAGAAATACTTGCAGCTGGCATGTCATTTCATCCTATCTTCTTAATTCTGGGGACTAGCTTCTGAGGCCACGGCTGAACAGAGCAGCCTCCTCTCCTCCTCCTATTTGTAAGGCAGGGTGGGAGACAATGCTCCACAGGGCCTGGAGGGCTGGTTGTCTGGGCGAGCGTGACACCAGCTGTCAGCCTGGATGAGGTCAGACAGAGGCCACCCTGGTCCCAGGTGGGCAGGGGTCACTCAGGTGACCAGACTGCACCGGAGACCCAAAGAGTATGCAGGAGCATGAACTGTTGGCCTCCCCTGCGGGAAAAGAGCTACGAGTACTGATGGGAATCCACTGTAAACTCTGGCCAGGAGGCCAGGTTCCAGGTGCCTCCGTCCCTTCAGGAAGTCAGGGCTCTCCATTAAGCTCATACATCTGCAACCCGAACACAGGGCTGTCCAGGCTGGGCTGCCAGAGTGGCCCGTCACTGTTAATAGTTTTACCATCTGAGGGAATGCTTCAGGCAGAGAAGGGGCACTGGATCAATCTTCTCTCTGGTTGTGGAGACAGTGAAGTGTAATGATCAAACATGAACATTCTGGAACCAGACGGCCTCTGTTCAAATTCTGCCCTGCCATGCAGGAGTGGGCAAAGAACTCAGCTTATTCATCCATCAAATAGGGCTAATGAGAGGAAGTACTTACTAGGTAGGGTGGTGTAAGTTTGAGATTCTAAGTACAATATACGTAGAACAACACCTGGTAGACAGCACCTGATAAATGTTAATTTTTATTGGTAGTAACAAATGCATAGCCTATAAGCAGATCTCCAAGGGAAAGGGACTTTTCCCCTCACAGCAGTTCAAGGACTCTATGAATGGTACTTATGTCATCCACCACCATTGCCACCCCTGGTCACTCAAACCTGCCAGTGACTTTTCTTCCACTATCTTGGCCTTTGGGTTCTGGTACTTACCTTCCTATCTAAATATTTCCTTTAGGTCATTGTCTCTGCTATATCTGTTACTGTTTGTTCTCCCAGCAACTTACTGACATGGTAAATCTTATTCAATATTTTTTGGTTGATAAACTTCACATTCTTTAAAAAAACAAATGCAAACTCTTGTAAAAATATCCCTCATGAAAAATCTCTAGTGTGAGATGAGATTTTTCTCTTCTTGTCCATTTTGTGCTTTTTAATAAACTACATATGTTTTTGAAAGCACTCTACCAGACAAAAACCATATGTAAAGCTACAGTAAACAAAACAGTATGGTACTGGTTTAGAAAAAAGAAATATCAATGAAATAAAATATGAAGTCAAGAAATACAGCCAGTTAAATATGGAATTTATTACATTATAAAGGTAGCATTGCAGATCCATGAATAATATTTTATTCAATAAACAGTGCTCAGACAACTGGCAAGTCATTTGGAAAAATAAATAATTCTGGATCCCCAAACATAAAAAGAAAAATAAAAAGTAAAGCATAAAGTAAAATTGCAAATAATAAAATTTTTAATAATATTAAAATTATTAAGTCATGACATGAAACCAAAGAGACAATAAGAGAAAATTGATTTGTTCAATAACATAAAATCTGAAACTTTTGTATGATTGAATATCATGAATACAGAAAATACACCATGGCTAACTGATTCTATATAGCAAATTTAGCAGAAACAAAATGAAGGAAGAAAAAATGACAAACTTGAAAAAAATCTTTGTAACATATTGTTTTCTTAATATTAAAAGTCAATCAATAAATCAGCAAAATGACAAATACACCAATAAAAAAAGAGGCAAGCTCACGGACAGATATTTCAAAGAAAAAATTTTAAGTCAACAATAAGTATATAAGAAATTATCTTGTAGTTTTAAAAAAGTAGATTAACCATGGGTCATTTTAATTTATCTAACTGCCAAAGTTTGAAGGGTCTCATGACATATAACATTACCCGAGTGTTAGGTAAAATACTCTTGGTGTTAGCGGACATGTAAATTGCTACTTTTTTTTTTTTTTTAAAGTCAGTTTGATAATATCCAAATTCAAAATGGATCTTTCTATTGACCTAAAAATGCCATTTCTAATAATTTATCTTATACTTGCATATATGTGTGTGCACATGTCTCCACACATATATAAATTAAGGTTATTTCAAAACTGCTTATAATACTAAATATTGGAAACAATCTATATGTCCATTAGGTGGAGAATAATTAAATAAATAATGGTAAATTGATAGAATGGAATTCTGTATAGCTGCTAAAAAGAATGAAATAGCTCTCTATATTTTATAGACATCTCTTCAAAATATGTTGAGAAACAAGTATTAAGACAACATATATACTATCTCTTTTGCATAAAACATTTATATGCAATATATTTCTTGCAAGTATATAGCACAATTTTGGAAGGATGTATAAAGTTAACAGAGTTCACTTGTGAGAGTGAGACTGGGTACGGATGAGCAAAGGGGGGTACTTTTGGTTTATGCTCTTGTGACCTCTTTATGCTCATGTGACAAGCGTGTATTATTTTTAAAAATTAAAAAGTCCTAAGTTCAAAAGATACATTGATGTCAATGCAACAGTAGCAATATCATAATGATGGATTTCAGAAAATATTTTAACAACACCACCATGTCCAGGTGCACAGGTTGTTCGTTCTACAACCCAGAGGGCACTATTCATAGAATTATGTACCTAGCCATGTAAGTACTTGAAAACCATCCTTGAAATCTATCACCATATTTTCCTTGTCAGATCAACATACATAAAGTCCTTGATCTCGGCATGACCATGTTAATGCTGGCCTAAACAAAATTAAAAAGGAAAAAAAAAAAAAACACTTTAAAATCAGTCTGAAGAACTAGTGGACAGATAAAGATGGCCTCATTCTGCACCTGACTCCAGCTCATCCACAGATGTAAGATGAAGGTTGAAATGTAACAGGTAGGTGTCTGTCACAGTGGGTGGGATGGAGTGAAGAGGTAAAATGAAGGGGGTCTGGGGATGGACCTCAGTGGCAGAGCGTTTGCCTAGCATGTGTGAGGTCCTGGGTTCGATTCCCAGTGCCAAGAAGAGGAAGAAGAAGGAGAAGAAGATAAAGAGGAGAAGAAGGAAGAGGAAGAGGAGGAGAAAGAAGAATAAGAAAAAGAAGAAGAGGAAGAGAAAGAGAAAAAAGAAAGAAAAGAAAATGCAGAAAATAAAGAGTTAGGTGAGGAGGCCTCACATGAACCAACTATGATGTGTGGCTGGGCATAAAGGTAACTCAGCCCTGTGCACCTGTGGGAGCATGGGATTGCCATGGAAGCTCCCTTGCCAGCTGACACCACCCATCTTTTTTTTCTTTTGCAGGATCTCACCATTGCCCGACAGCTGGCTAAAGAGCAATGCCATCAGGATGCCCACAGCAGGCCTCTTTCTCCTTTTGTCCCTGTTTCAAGTAACTTCCCCCTGCCTGCCCTCACTCTGTTCCGCCGCGGCATCACGGTTTCAGATCTGGAGGCCTGGTGCAGAGCTCCCCCTGCCCCCTGATTCTCTTCCACACCCTCTCTAGTCTGCTGCCCAGGAGGCTACCTGGTACCCACTAGACCTTCAGGGTGCATCTCTGAGTCCAGAGAGAAAGAAGTTCTTTCTCTTTGTCGGAATGCCATGGTTGTCAAACTTACCTCCCGTTAATTGGGGCCTGCATCTTGGCTTGATTAATGGAGATGCATATGCATATTTAAAAGCAAAGTTGTCCACAATTACCTTTTGGCAGTTTTAGTCATTTAGAGCCAAGCAACTCTAATCTCAATCCTTGAAAATAGTTGCTCATGCAGACTGGAATTTGCAGCTGGTTAGTGTCTCTAGATGACATCTACAATGCAGGTGGTGACTGGTACGGAATGACTCTGGCCCTTGGGCAGAGTAAGCAAATTCAGCTTCCTCTGGCCCTGCCAGGGCAATGGGAATAGTCTCCAAGGTCAGCAGGCTCAGGTTGTGGAGTGCTTACCTTCATGACTTCCTTTCATCAGTCTTCAAAGATAAGGGCAGGAATCAGGAACCGGAATAAGCAAAACCTGGAGTTCTGGACCAAATCTACAATGGAGAAATATTAAAATATTTTCATGCCTTGCTGGTGGTTACTCTCTGTAACTCATAGGGATAAAGCCTAACAATAATTAAAAAAATCCCAACTGAGCTTCCAAACATCCTACCCTCCTCAGAAACTTGGCAGCTATCATTTTGGGGTGGTTCCCATGTAGCCCTGTCAGGAGATGGAGGCCTGGAATAGTTCACTTGTGTAGCTTCCCCACCCAGGTAGGATTTCAGAATGGAGATGTCTGTGATAGTCTCCCCTCTTGCTATGTGCACTTGATTTCTTTCCTCTTCTTACCTTTTCCCTGGCAGAAGATTTAGTTGCTCTACCAACATGGCAATAAAAGACAGTCATCCGGAGAGCAACCTTTTACACTGAAGTGGTAAGAGTGGGTGGAAAAGTGAGAAAGATACAGGGTGGGCTGAATGGGAAGAGTAGAGAGAGGGCTACCATTCTCCAGAGCCTTCTGCAGAAAGTCTTATGGCTCTAGAAGCTTCTACAGGTGGTCCCAGTCCTAGGTCCCCTTTCCTACTATTGTGAGACAACAGGGGCAAGACTAGGAATACCTGGCTTGAGCGCTCATTCCCTTCTGCTTCTGTGGGTAACTTACTCCACCCATCCTACTATAATGGAGGCCTTAAGGGTTTATTTGGCTTGAAACTGACTCGCTTTTTATAAGAGGTGACAATGAGGTATGTAAGAAATGCTTTTTAGGTTCTGAGAAGGTAGCTCAGTACTAAAGCACTTCCCTAGCATGCATGAAGCCCTAGGTTCAATCCCCAGCATTGCAAATATAATAATGATAATGATAATGATAATATAATGTTTTTTTACAGGTTGAAGTTAATATGAAAAAGATGCCTAGTCCTAGAGCCAATATGGAATTTAGAGCTACTTTTCAAGAAAAGTGATTATTTGACATTACAACAGTTGGACAAGGTGATTGGCCCTCTCTGGTGAGATGCAGGCAATCATTTCTAGCAGATTCTGATGCTGCTGCTAAAAGAAGGTGTGATAAGGATTCTGTAGGAGAAACTGGGGGAAAGAAACAAGAGTGAACCTCCATATGAAATGTGCCTGGAAACCATTCAGAGGAAAGGATCTTATAAAGCTGGAAATTGGATCACAAATGTTACACAATGGCTTAGATCATGGCCTTCAAAGTAAGCCATGCCAAACATAATCCCAGCTACTTAAGAGGCTGAGGCAGGAGGTTTGTAAGTTGGAGGTCAGACTGGGCAACCTAATGAGATGACCTCAAAATAAAAAGGACTGGGGGTGTAGTTTAGAGGTAGGGTGCTACCCATGCCCAGCATGTGTGAGGACCTGGGTTCCATCCCCAGCACCACAGAAAAGTCTAGGAATGTTGCAGTGTTATTGGCCCATGTTCACATTTTCTGTACTACAGATGTGGTGGTTAGAAGGCAGATAAAATTAGTGTTTATTTTTTGTACAGGGCTGATAAAATACTTTAAAGAGTCAACAAATAAGTTTTCAGGTAGGACTTATTTGCAAGGCTATATTACCATAACCTCTTTTAAGGGAGGTTATACTGGGCCTGGGGGTTGGGAGTGCATTACTGTATCTGATAAAGGCTAGAAGAACAGTTAAGTCCAAGTGCAATCGCCTCTTCACTGTATCCTGCGTCTTTGGCCTTGAAGGGCAGAGTCTCAGAATTAGTCCAGCGTGATGCTCATCAGTCGTAAAGATTTAATTACAATCCTTATTTGACCAGGATTGTAATGGGAGACCCAGTTAGTATTTACCAGGATTCTCCCCTTGCCCCTCTCTTTCTCCCCTTCCTGCCCACTTTCCTTTAGCAACACCCCCCCCCATTAAAAGGATGACCAGTTTTGAATTATGGTAATAGCTGCACTCTTGGTTTAGGACTAACCTCCCTGAAATTTTCAGGACCACTAATTTGTGGTTACTCCAGTGCTAGAATGAACTTGGCGCTCTGGCCTTTAGACTGGCAATGCAGTAAAAGTTTAAAGCGAAGACTGCCTCAGAGCCAAAAGAAGAGAGGAGATTGAAACCTAAAGGTTATCCTGAAATGCACTTTACTGTTATCTATGAGAACAAATGAGTTAAAAAAATTTCAAATACCAGAATACCCTACAGGGAGGAGATATAACTATTAAAGGGCTGTTATAGCTGCAATAAATGTAGGAACAATAAAAATAAATTGATGAAGTAAATGTCAGCGCTGTTCCCCTGAGCTGCCCCCACACCTTTGTCCAAAAGTAGAACATCTCCAATTACAGAGGGTGGAAACAGCCTTCAATGACAACATGACAAGGACAGAACTCAGAACACTGGCACAGAGAACACAATTATGCACAGCCTTGAAAAATTGTATCATAGCACAATGCATGGGAAAAATCAATTAATGATGCAGGGCTTCCACTGCTGTCTAATAATCCTAGAAAGGAAAGAAGGGGAAGAAAAAAAAAGAAAAACCCTCGGAACACCCAGTGCATCAAAAAGGTGACCCTTAAGTGGAAGTCTACATAATACCAGAGGTCAGTCCTCAGAGTTTATAGCATCTGAAATACTCTTTTTTTCCTTCTCAATTTTTTTCCCCTTAAAAAAATCTAACAGTCTAAAGGAGGCATTTAAGTAAAAGTCACTTCTTCTCTGGTTAAATAGCCTTGCAAAAGAGAGTTCTTTGGTGGAAAGGGCAGGGATGAGCAGAGCGTGGGGCTGTTGTCGCAGGCCCACCAGCTGAAAGGGAAAAGGCAAAAGTTACGAATAAACACGGTGGAAGGTAGAAGGTGATTTATCTTGTGCAATTTACAACAGGTGCTAAACATTACGAAAACCAGAGCTATTAAGCAATCAAATTAAGCTATAATTATAACCGAAGAAAACTGTACAGGAATTCTAATTAATTCAAATCTGAACATGTCCAAGAGGAATGCTCCAGCAACCCCACTTCTGAATAAAACAAAACAAAAATAACCCTTGGATAATGCCTTCAGATTGCACAGGAAATTAAGAAATACTTCTCGGCCTGAATATTCCAGGCATTCCTTATTAAATGGTGACAGAAATTCCCTGCAAAGCCCGGGCACTTGGCTTTTCAGGTGCGCCCTGGAGAAAGTGTGTGGTGGGGTCCTTCACTCGGCAGGATTTGGAGAAGATGTGGGCCAAGGGATTCCACTGTTCCTGTAAGTACTTCAAAGGGTCTGAGGTTACCTCATTTCTTTTTGCCTTTGAAGATTTCTTAGGGTGTGTGAGCCTTTTAAAGAGCTGTCCACACATCCCTCTTACTTCTGTTTTTGTTTTTTAATGTGTCTTCTGGATCCATTCCATTTTCTTGTCAGTCACTCCTTTTCTAATCCTTAGTCTCCACCTCTCCCCACTGCCTTGAGCTTTTGGCTTTTCTTCCACCTGGAATCCTGGGATGACAGAATGCCAGGGCAGGATTTTCTGTCGGATGTGCCAAAAGCACCCATGTTGTGTCCGATTAAGCCCCAGATGCCATGGGAAGAAGGGGATGTTAAGATTTCCAACCCAAAGATTGAACCATTAGATTAGGGAGTGCATTTCCCTAATTCATGGTCCTTTAATTTTAACAGTTCAAGAACTGGAGCAATAAAATCAACAGCAGTGGGAGCTAACGTTTGTCACCGGCTTATTATGTACTAGGTATTGTGTTAAATTCTTTACCTGGATTATCTCAATTCTTTCGGCCACTCTATGAAGTAGGCACTCTTAGAATACTCATTTTATGGGAGAAGAGTCAGGACCTGCTTTTGGCTGTTAAATCTATTATAAAACAAAGAACCTTTTCTTTTTATTCATGTCTTACATTTCTAAATAATTCAATGTAAATTCTCTTTGCTTTTCACTCTCTGGTTAAAGTGGTGGGGAGTGGGGGGGTGGGAGGAGCATGACTTTCTCAGGCTGAGTTTGCCTTCTGACAAAAGGGGCAGCATGACTTCTGTCATGAGCACGCCTTTGCCCATCATTTTAAATTTCACTTCTGAACACATCCTTGGCTTTGCCTTGCCTTGACTTTCATCCACATTATGATATGGCTCATGGGGGCAAAGAATGTGAAGAAACTCTGAATTTGTGTGTACTGTTGATGTGACAGCACTTCTCACCATTGCTTAGTTTGTGCTCTCATAGGAGTCTTTGTGTTGACCATTCACAGAGTTGATAAAAGGCATGTGGCTTAATTTTTCTGCTGTGATCTAGGTCCCTAGAACCTTCCCCTAGCTCAAATCCCTTCTCCCTGCCATTAATGGGGTAGGGGAGGATTTATGGCATATTAGTTTGGCAAGATAAGTCCGTAAATGTGTATTGGAAGAAATTTTCATTATAGCACTCTGAAGAAATTCTAATTTCCATTGCTAGATGAGGAAACCAAGAATTAGAGAGTTAGAAATTTCAACAAGGTCCCACTGATAATGTGGTGGGCCTCAGAATGGAGCTAACTTGCCGCAGGGTCTTCCATGGGCCACCCCACCTGTGCATGTACATGGGTACTCTCACCCACACCCAGTTTTCCTTTGCTGCCCTTAAAGTCCCCTCTGGGAAATTTGGAACCTTTCTTTCCCTCTTGCTTTCCTGGGCATCTGCCAGACCTGGTGTTGAGGTGTATGCAGAAACTGCCCACCACTCACTGCAGGGAGGCTTATACCAACACAAATGTTTTTTATGCGTAAAGGGTATCAGATGGTGATATCTTCAGTCTGGAGTACAGGGAAGCTCAGGGACCCTTGAACTTAGCATAAGCCTTGGCACATAGCAGCCCGCCCATAGAAAGTGTCTGACACTATTATAGTTGGGAGATATGAAGATATTTACTGTCATGAAAATGTGGACTGACTGGGCAAAAGCTAAAATATATAATATGTACCTTCAAAAAGGTAATAGTAATCCTTCATAGTGACTGCAGCCAAGGTCATTACACATAGGTCATTCAATTCTCAGTCACTCAGTGAGGCTGAAATAATTACCATTCACAACCTAAGGTGGAGGAAGTTGTACCTAAGGGAAGTCCAGGGACTTGTCTAAGCTTTCATAGCTTGTAAATGGAAGAACTAGCGTTCTAATTCAGGCAGGGCCCCAGAAATCCTAAGCATCAAACTAGCAAACTAGGCCCATCAAGGTGGGATTCTACAGGTAGGGTGTGAAGAGCCAAGTGGGATAGGGGGCTGTGACCCTGGAGTAGAGCAGGGTGGATCAGAAGGGCTGTCTGGACAAGGGGGAGGTGGATCTCTTGAGCTGGACTATCACAAGGAGGTGGAATTGGGAAAGCAGTGAATGATGGGGTAGGAGAGAGTCATCTGTAGGCCTCACGAATTCTGTGAGCAGAGATGAGAATACCACACATGCTTCGGCAACCCCAGTCAGGGGGCTTGGGATTGATGGACTTGATTCCTTGCCTATCCCTTCACTTTTGGGATTTTGTTTGGGTCTAGCTTGCATATGGCCCCAGGATGGGGTAGGACCAGCCCTTCTTAATCCTCCCTACTCACTCCAGTATGACCTTGACCCTCTTGGAGCTCTCTTGTGCTTCTGCTCCTGTGGGGGTGGCAGGTGCCCTTAGGATCCCCAGGGAACTTGGCCATTCACCTCACAGCCTGAGGTATAATCAGCGCTTTCTGAATGTCGAAAGGCATAGCTGAGGCCTGCAGTGGCCTGTTTCCCTGACAAGCCCTGCTCAGTGGTCTGGCCTATGAGGCCACAGGAAATTTTCCTGGGCATATTCCCAGCCCACTCCCTACCACTCTGAAGTCCTGTCCACCCCCATGAAGAGCTTCTCAAGTTGGGGAGTCTTTGGCATTCCTTATAAAGGCTGGCTATTGGCTTTTGAAATCCTCTTCAGTTTAGCATAAGTAATGGGCTCCCCTCCCACATTTGGGCTGAAGGCTAATTTTGACCTTAATTGAGAGCTTCTTTTGAACTAGTCTAGAGGGTAAACCAAGGGCAACTCCAGGGGTGTGAGGGTGGACAGGAGTTCTTCTGAGGACCAGAACATGGTGGTGATGACGTTCTGTGACTCTGAGCTCTGATGGCCTGGATTTAAATCCCAGTTTTCTCATCTCCATCAGTGTGGCCCTGGGCAGGTTGTTCAACACTCCTTTCTTCATCTTCCTCACTTGTGAAATGCAGATAATCATTCTACCACTTTCATAAGACTGTTGTGAGGAATGAATGGAAAAATAAATGGCAAATTCTCAGAATGGTGTCTGGCACACAATAGAGCCTAAATAAATGTTAGCCATTGTTCGGTATCATTAGAATTCTAGGAATCCTGTCCTACCAGCTTATTTCACTGAGGAGTCTGAAGCCCACACAGGTTGTTTACCTGCCTAAGATCACCTATCTGTTATCAGAACCAGGGTCTTGCTCTAACCACACTGAACGCCCATGCGAGTGCTCCTTCCACCTAGCCAGGGTACTGGGGGCAGGTCTATTTCTCAAAGCATGACACAAATCCCCTGTGTTAAAATGGTGGTGGGTAAACTTATTAAAAATACAGATTCCTGGGCCCCAATCTGTATTCACTAAAAGAACATCTCTGGGTTTTCCTGAAAACCTGTGTTTTTGCCAAGAGCATGCTCCTCCCTTGCCCACTGTCCACCTCTGTTTGGTTCCTTTGAGCTCTAAATCTTGAGAGAGGCCTGCTTAGCATTTGGGCAATTTGGCTAAAATAACGCAGAGGATCTCCAAGCTTTTTAATCAGCCTGAGTTTGTCCTGCCTCCATTGTTCCTTGCATGCTGGCCTGACACTCTGTAAGAGGAGCTTATAGACTTTGTGGTCAGCATCTGGGGTGGGGGCTGCTGAGAAGTAGGGAAGTTCAGCAGAGGATTGAATGGTTGAGGAAGGCCAAGATGGTTGGTGACACTGACATTCGTGGAGGGCAGAGGTCGGATTGTCTTTAGGACAGGGAGACCCTTGCAGGGCAGTGAGCTGTAAAGAAACAGAAGAAAGAAGAAAGAGCCAACTGTGAGGAACACAGCCCCTGAGAGTGGGTGACACTGGGGGCAGTTGCAGACGTCTGGAGTCAGGAGATGAGGCAATTGACCAGCCACCAACAGACCCACTCCCTTCTTTCGATGCTGTCAGTCTGCCCTTTTAATAATGAAACAAACCCATACACACCCTCCCTCCAAAGCTCCTGTTGATTTGCTCTGTATACTTTTATTTTTGGGGTAGCTATGGAGGGCAGTTTGACCCTTGATAGTCCTTGTCTTTACAGTTCTTCAAAGTTAGTCAAGGCCAGCATGGACATGGTGTGGCTACAGGGAATGTGAGAGCAGCAGGCAGGCTGGCAGGACAGGAGGAAAATGTCCAGGCCTGGCGGGCCTGGGAAGCAGTGCCCCCTCCATTGCTGGACTGGGTACTGCCCGCACCCCTCCTTCTCACACCCCTCACTCCCATATTTGCTTCCTGGACATCCCTGATCTTCTCAGAAGGAATGGGTGTGGGCTGACCTTGAAGGCAGATGTGGAAGAAGAGTATGCCCTGGCACCTGTCACTGGAGGTTACGTAGATTTATCTGTACTGCTTTATATCCTTTCTGGAATCTGGCAGGGTATAAATTGGAAATAAATAAAAATAGATTTATCAGCACTTTCCAAGTTTATATCAGGTTCAGGGGTGACGATGGAAGTACCTCTTCAAGCCCTTTAGGTCAGGGGTCAGGGTGCACGTGATGATAATGACCAACGGCAGTTGCCATCCTCTGAGTCTGTCCCACTGAGCAGAGGCTCCAGTCAGACATCTCTATGAAGGAAAAGAGAGACCCAGGACAATGGCCATTATTGCCAAGTGCTGGCTTGGGTCATTCTCTGTGATGTGCCCTTTACATGGATTAACTCTTCATGGTAGGTGCTGATATCGCCATCTTCCAGATGAGAAAGCAGAGGCCTAGCAAGAGTAACTTATGTACCAAGGACAAGGAGTGAGTAGTAGTTTTGGGATTTGGACCTCAGTAACCTGGTTCCTGAGGTCACACTCAAACCCAGGCCACAGAGGCACTTGCCTCCTTTGCTTAGAGAAGGGCAGGGCCCTGAGTGTTTATTATGAGTTGCTAGAGAGCAGAGGATGTGCTGGGCTGTTCCAATCATTTGGGGGCTCCTGGAGGCAGCGTTACTTGTTCTGGGTACCTGGAGGGCAGGGCCCAGGCTCCTTGACTTGCTTTGCCAAGGCCTCAGCTCCTCTGACTTGTATGCATGGTGTCTTTGGCTGCAGACGGTCAAGTGCAGCCATTGTTGGCAGACATCCTCTGTCCAGCTTTGATAGAGAACCATTTTTTTGTTACTCAGCTCGTGAGAGTAGAGAAAGTGGCGTCTTCTTTCTGATCAGGGGAAGGGTTTTGACTACCTTTTCTTCAAAGGGTGGTGAATTTGAAATAAACTTTGGTTGGGCAGTTCATTGATGGCCAGTGGTTCACATGCAGGTCAAGGTTCTCCATGTTGCTACCCTTTACTCCAGGAGATCCCAAATGCATGCAGTTTTTTCCTATGTGGTTCCCTGCCTGTCCAGTGTGGGCAGGCTCAGCCCTGGTCCTGCAGGCCTGTCCAAGGCCCGTCTAGATGGAGCGTGAGAGGTGGGCATGGGAGAGCTTATGGATGTGATGTTTACATTTGGTTGTTAACTTGGTTGGCTTAAGGGATGCCTAGAAAATTTGTAGAGTACCCTTCTGGGTAAGTCTGTGAGGGAGTTTCCAGAAAAGATTGACCTGTGGCTCAGTGAACTAAGTGGGGAAGACCTGCCCTGGATGTGGGTGGCACCATCCAATGTGGGGAGGGCGGTGGAGATGAAATAAAAAAGTGAAAGAAATGGAAGCTCTTGTTTGCAAATGCTCCCTGGAGGATAAAGTTTTTGCTCTTGCTGCTGTTGACAGTGGGCATCAGACTCCTCCTTCTTCAGCCTTTGAAGATAGAACTGAACTAGAAGCTCTCTTAGCTTGGGACTGGGGCTGTGTCACTGGTCTCTCTCTTGCTCTGAGGCTTCTGGCTTCTTAGACTGAGCAGCTACCAATTTCCCTGACTCTCCAGCCTGCAGATGGCCACTGTGGGACTATTCAGCCTCTGACATGTGAGTTCATCTAATAAATCCCCTCTTGTTATTGTACATATTCTATTGGTTCTCCTCTGGAGATTCCTTCTGAAGTAGGGTTGCCTCTTCGCCTCCCTCCCTGCTTTTTGATGAACATGTCACCCATGGTCCAGTTCTACTCTCCCCACAGTCACATCCACAAACTCCTCACCTTCTGCCCTGCCACTCCCTCTGCATATTCTCTCCTCTCACAACTACTTTTGCTCTGTCCCCAAATTCCAGAAAGAACTAAGTCCCTTTGTTGTCTCTTGGCCTCAGAGATGAGAGACACTGTGTGACCAGGAGGCCTCATTGTACTGGTGAGTGAAAGATGTGCCCAGTCAGAGGTGTGGGCACAAGCCCTGTTTCATGCCAGCTCTTTGAGATGGATCTTCAGATGTGGACATGGAGTTCTCATTTCCTCAGCCTTGACCAGTGGAAACTGCAGTCCTGGCTGATCTCTACCATCTCTGCTACTCAGAAAATTAGAAATGAATGGACCTTCACTAGCTCTGCTTCAAACCTTTGGAATCCCCTCTGGGAGTCAGGAAAGTTCCTAACACTTGTGTCTTCATTTTCACTTTCATTGGGCATTATTATTCTCTTAGGAAGGCTGGGAATCCCTCCCACTTACTTTTGCAATAAGGAAGGACATAAACTAGGTTTCTTAATCTTGGTTCTGTTGACATTACTGCAGGATAGCTTGGTTGTGGGAGCTGTCCTATGCACTGTAGGACAGCATCTTTGTTTAGCAAAGCATCTTTGTTTAGCAGTATCTTTGGCTTCTACCTACCAGATACCAATAGAACCTGTGCTGACAATCAAAAACGCCTCCTGACATTGCCACATGTCCCCCTGCAGAAAAATTTGCCCCTGGTTGAGAACTACTGGTATGGCATCATGATTATTCATTTTATCTGATGCCTAGAAGGAAAGAGAACTAAGACCTAGGAGTTATCTCTATTTAACCCCATGGTCTCTCAAAGAATGTTCTCCCTTGAATTTCTCTTTTTACCTCCTGAGAACTCAGCTATATATTATTTTTTTTCCTGGCTCCCTGAAATGAATGTAGATTCCTTGTGAATGTAGATTTTACCACTCACATTCTCAAATAGTATTAAACTTAACCATAAGAACATGGCCTTGTGGGAAATCTCCTTTGGACGAATTTGCAAACTTATCAAGCATCAACAGTATATGATGCATGCATCTGGAACTGGGTAGGGAGGTGTACCAGGATGAATGAGATATTGCTGCTATTCTTGAAAGAGTCCTCTTTCTAAGGATGAAGAAAGACATGTGCATGAGTAACACAGAGGGGGACCATGATGGGGATGAGGCTGGGTGAGGTTTAAAAAGTATATGTCCAGGTATCAACTTGAGACTGTCTCATACACTGTCACACTCAGCCCCTGTCCCCCACCCTGCATTGATATCTAGGAAGGCAGGTCAGATGAAATAACTATGTTTATTTTTAGCTTTCTATTTTGGAATAATTTTAGACTTACAAAAAATTGTAAAAGTAGTATGGGTTTCCCCAACCCCCTTCCTCAGCTTCCTCTAATGTTGATATTTTATATAACCACAGGACACTTTGAGAAACTAGGAAATTAATATGGACCCAGTGTTATTAACTAATCTATAGATTTTATTTGAATTTTACCAGTTACTCACTAATGCTCCTTTTCTGGTTTAGGGTCCAATCTGGGGTTCCCTGTTGCATGTCATTGTCATGTCTCCTTAGTCTCACAGAATTGGTGACAGTTCCTCTATTTGTTTTTCTGGACTTTGACACTTTTAAGGAGTATAGGCTAATTATTTTGTAGGATGTCCCCTGATTTGGGCTTGTCTGATGTTTTCTCATTATTAGATTATTGTTCGGCATTTTTGGCAAGGATCCCACCGGAGCCAAAGTTCTCAGGGTATCCTTCAGGCGGGGTATTATGTCAATATATCTTATTACTGGTGATGCTCTCCTTTATCACTTGGTTAAGACAGTGGCTGCCAAGTTAGTCCACTATAGAGTTACTATTTTTCTCTTTGTAATTAATAAGCACCTTGTGGGGAGATACTTTGAGTGTCCTGTTTCCTATCATACTTTTTCCCCTCAGTTGAGCATCTATCAGTGGTTCTTGTCTCTTACAATTGCTATGATGTATTCACTTCATCCTTTGCTATGTCTATCATTTCTTTCCCTTTTATTCATTAGAATTCTAATTTAAGAATTAGATGTTCCAGCTGGGCATGGTGGCCTATAATTCCAGTGACTTGGGAGGCTGACTGCAAATTCATAGCCAGCCTCGGCAACTTAGTGAGGGCCTAAGCAACTTGTTGAGACCCTGTCTCAAAGTAAAAAATAAAAAGGGCTGGGGATGTGGCTAAGCACCCCAGGGTTCAATTCCCAGTGCCAAAAAGAAGAAGAAGAAGGAGAAGAAGAAGAGAAGGAGAAGGAGGAAGAACAGAAAGAAGTTCCTTCTCCTCGACTATTTATTTATTTATTTATTTATTCATTCATTTACATCAAAATGGACTCGTGTATTTATTGTATTAAGTCCTTAAATCCCCTGTACTTGTAGATCTAGCCCTGCCTCATTTCTTGTCTGGATCACTACAACAGCCTCCTAACTTATCTTTTTGGCCTCCAGCCTCTTCTCCTTCAAGGCAGACTTTACATGGCCACTCGAGGTTATGTGATGCCAGTCTGACTGTGTCACAACCCTTCAGTTGCCCTCCTTTGCTACTGAACTGTTTTGAATGGTAATATCATCAATGGCAACTCATATTTGTTGAGTACTTACTAAGCAAGTGCTTTACATTTATGGTCTCACTGGTCTCACCGAATCCTCATAATACATGACAAATTAGGTAGACTCACCCTTAACAGGAGCAGCAGCAGCCAATGGTGCAGATCAAACAACTGAGGCACAAAAGCATTGAACAATTCCCCAGGGTTGATGAGCGGTAAAACATAGAGCTCATAGTCTTAGCCACGAGACTGTACTATTTACTAAGTAGGCCCTTAATGGTGTCATCTTGGCTACTTCTTCAGTCATATTTTTCAAGGGTCCTAGCATTCATTATGCTTTCTATAAACAGTACTTGTAGCAGAAGCAGGATTTCTTACCCAATGTCCAGATGACATTTTGGCTGCAGTGGTGATGGGGACATCAATAGCAGTGGAAGGAATAGTTTCCAGTAAAAGTTGTAAAAGTAGTAGTCTACTCTTCTATGATTGTACATAAATCTAGTGTTCAGTATGGACCACCAGGCTGCAACTTGAATTTCTCCTCTACCTACTCACTCTTTTCTCTCTCTCTCTCCTTTACCATTCAGGGTAAGTAAACCTCCTCTGAAAATCCTTCCTGAGCAGACAGTCTGCTGCTCTTTCTCATGCTGTCCCTGCACTGGGACCATAGCATGTGGTTCTTTAGGTTTAGGCATGTGAGAATTGGCGGTGGCAGATCAGGTATTTTAACCCGTTATACGCCTTCACCACTGGGAAAAGTGCTCAACTTGACTGATAACTAGGTATAGAACATGGACAGTAATGACTCTAATGTAAATTTATAAGACCCCCAAATCTATTACCTAAAACCCTTTGGGATTTGTGTTTCAGAACACAGAATAATTCAGATTTCAGCAAGATATTATGGTACATATGCCATATAATTCATAATACCCTCAGTGGGGTCTGGAGAAGTGTTCCATGGTCAAATATACTAATATTTTTGTAATAATGTAAAGAATATTCTAAGTGGGGTAGATAAACATTTTAAATAGTTTCATGATACATTTTGTTAATAGGTTCCAGTTTTTTTTCACTTTCAGAGATTTTTCTATTTTGGAATTGCAGATTGAGGATTGTGCACTGATATTAAGGTATTAATAGGTGACACCAAGAGGCACCAATATTTTGTCCATTGACTTGATATGAAAGATACTTTTAGGGATGAGAATACTGAGGCCACTGGTAGTTGCTGGCAGGGTAGTTCTGTGGCCACTCACCTGGTTATGGATTCATAATTGAGGTGATAAGATGAAGAGGACAGTTGGGAACAATTACAGGTGTCCAGGAGAGATGTCCCCAGGGCCTGAGTTGGGGTCTTGGTGATGGAATTGAGGCCGAAAACTTGATGTGAGATGTTACGAAGAAATAAACCACAGAACTTGGAGGGGAGGTGTATTGCTCCCATGAATCAGATGTTCCCAGGTCTTGGGCCCCATGACTCAGGAGAACATCGATGTATTTAACAGAACCAGAGTAGAGAGGGAGCAGGCTGGGGAAAGGCACAATGTGCTGTAGCCACCCAAGTGGAAGTAGGTTTTGAGAATAAAAAAGAAAATGAGCCAGAAATTGCTTTGCAAATAATATGTGATATGCAAATAAATGGTATTGGTCATGGATATTTCCATTATTATCACTCTATTATTTTTCAAGTATCCTGATCACTAGCCTGCAATTCCCTGCTGCCCAAGGCCAGGACAATACTCAAACCATGATAACCCAGGTGTCTAGTCTGATCTATCCCCAAATCTGCAGAAAATCATTAGTGGTTTTGCATGGTCACTTGCCTGTAAATGTTCACTTATTTCTTTAAAAAGTATAGGCTTTGTCTCCAAGTGGCTGCTTGGGATCCAAGTTTTATCTGGAGATGTAGGTTTTCTGACTGAATAATGAACCTCAGCAAATAGAAGATTAACTGAATATGGTGTCAGGCTTGGGTAAGTTGTAAAGTTCATGTTTAGGTTTAGTAGAATTGGAGAGCTGGAAATAGTTGCAGAAGACAAGACTACTCTCTCCTCCTGCCAGAGTTAATTCAGTCATTGCCATTAATTAGCTCCTGGTCAGAATGGCTATTCTCACAGTGTAAGGTGGGTTTGCCTTCTCATTTTCTCAGCTCAGGCAGAGGGAAAGAAGCTGTTATAGTTTGACTCTGATGTGTCCCCCAAAAGTTCATGTGTGAGACAGTGCAAGAAGGTTCAGAGGAGAAGTGATTGGGTTGTAAGAATCTTAACCCAGTCAGTGATTTAATCCCCTGATAGAGATTAACTGAGTGGTAACTGCAGTACTAGGGTGTGACTTTGGGTATATATTTGTATCTGGCGAGTAGAGTCTTTCTGCTTTCTGATCAACATGTGAGCTGTTTCCCTTTGCCTCACTCTTCTGCCATGATGTCCTGCCTCACCTGGAGCCCTGAGGAATGGAGTCTGCCTTCCATGAACTAAGACCTCTGAAACCATGAGCCCTCAAATAAACTTTTCATTCTTTAAAATTGTTCTGGTCAGATCTTTTAGTGGTGAAAAAGCTGACTAAAACAGGCCCTAAGGAGACAGCTCCACTGATCTTCCTGTTCTCTTGGACAGGGGCGATGTCTGGTTACCAGGAAGCTTGGTAGATATACTCATTAGCCTTCACTCTGAAGGGCTGGTAGGACTGGTCCAGGGAGCCAGGTGGTGGTTGTGTGGAGGTCCAGAGAAGTGGCACAAATGTGTTTCCTGCTTCTTTAATTCAGGCCTGTCTCACTGTTTGCTGGTGCTACTGTGAGCTCCAGAAAGGATTTCGGGATTGGGATATAGGGAGAAGAGAAGGAGAGATGGACTGAGGATTACATAGAAAAGGAAGATAAAATTGGCAAATTGGATTCAGCTCCATTCAGTTCCTAGGGATTGCTTTGAACAGAGCCAAACAGTGCTCAGGGAACTTAAGCCTTGTTTCAAGATGGGATTACTGCCTGGAAACACTATTGCAGCCACCAGGTGTGGTCAGGTCTTCCCCGGGGGACTCTAGAGAACTTGGTTCTCACCAAGGTCCCACTCTGTCTTCACCTTGAAACTGCAGGGGGTTCTGGAGACCTGGGTGTGGGCAGTCAACTGTCCTCCCAATGAACTGAGCCAGATCCTAGCACCCCCTGAAACTGACCCTAGTACTAAAAGAGACTTGTGTAAATACGTGCTGATTCTCCACCAGAATGTTTGGCTATGTTCTAAACTGCATCTACAAATAGTAAACAAAGTTCCAATATTCATAATCATGTTCCACAGTGAACCCCATTTCCACCATGTGTCCACCAAACATCTCTGGAGCAGCTCAGTCTCTCAAAGACCATACAAGGGGTTGGAGACCTTTAGATCATAGGGTCATGTCACAATTTAATTCTGGAACCTGTTCTAGATCTGACTTGTATGAGAGTGTTTATAGAAGAAATATACATTACCCCATGGGGCTTTACATCTACCTGAACCACTGACTGATAATCCCATGGACTGGTTTAATGAGTGGTCCTTGCAGTTCAGTTGGTAGTGTATTTTCTGGAGTAAGAGATGGAATGAGTTGAGTAGAAAATCTTCAAGTTTTTCTATTTTGATCCTCTGATCCCACCCTATACCCCACTACCCTGAATCACCAACTGGTCCCAGAAACGATCCTGGAACCTGAGCCAGGATGGTAGAGAAAATCTCCTAGAATCCTCTCCCAGGCAAGCTCTTGAAGAAAACCTGTAGCAAGGAATTTCCTGCTCTCCCTTTCAAAGGGAAGGGTTTCATTTGCTCATTTATAAATGGGTGTTGTCTAGTAGTTAAATCTGCTAGGGGACTAGGGAGTGGGAGCATGTTCGAGGGTTTCTTGTTGATAAATATCATGTGGAAATGGAGTTCTGCTGGCATAAGCCAACTCCTGAAAAATTGGTCCCTTATTGTCCTCTCAATGAGACCAGCTACATGACTACTAGCCCGGGAGCTAAAATACTGGTGAGAAATTGAAGCCATAGATCTGTCTCTGAGTGCGGCCTCATCAGATGTGATCGTTGGGTGTTAACTTGAAGACTCTACAGTCTTCTGGTGTCGCCTGCTTCTGATAGACGGCAGCTCAGGGATCACGACAGGGCAGGAGGGCTGGCAACAGTGCTGCTACTGTCAGGTGCTGGTTTTATGTATGGCCCCTCTGGCATGCACTGGGTTGTCCTCAGGGGAGAAGAGAGATCCCTGAGGATTGGTGATTACACCATCAAGAATCCAGGAAAACAGGAATCATCAGAGATATTTCACACAGAGGGGACTGAATGCAGGAATTGGCTACAAAAGTATAGGAAGGGCTGGAGGAGCGTCAGGGAGAAGGTAGGTAATTGTGAAGGAGTGAAAGAAACAAGAGGCCAAAACCAGAGATTAGGAAGCTGCTAATCCCCTTGGACTAGAGTTTGCACCCTGGCCATTGACTGTGCTGCTAGAACTGCCCAGGAGTTGTAGCAACTTCCCCTGGGTGGGGGCAGGGTTGAAACTGGGAATTACTCCATCCTACTACCTCTCCCACAACTGCCAGCCGGTGTCAGAGCTGCCTGTGATGTCTGAGCAAAAAGCAGGACGCTTCTTTCTACTACCTCTGATCTCTCACCA
This sequence comes from Sciurus carolinensis, assembly GCF_902686445.1. NCBI lineage: Eukaryota > Metazoa > Chordata > Mammalia > Rodentia > Sciuridae > Sciurus > Sciurus carolinensis. Next base: position 43,322,571 of record NC_062225.1, read on the forward strand.
GTGCCTCCTATTGGTAGAATCTACCCAGAAGCTGCTGGAGAGTCTGTGAAGTGCAGTTTGCAGACTCCCATCCCCAGCAGTAAAAGGAGAGTGTAGATGGAAATAGAGAGGTTACACAGAGTGCTAGTGACAGAGGAGCAGAAATAGATACTAGGAGAGAAGTTCTTAACTTGGCTCGATGACGAGGGAACATTCAAGATTGAAATCCATTGTGCCCTGAAAATGTACTTCTGTTTTTCTATAGCTCTTTGGAGAAAAGAAGTTTCAGTTGGAAGGGATCAATATTCCACCCAGGACAGGAATATTCTATACAACACTTAGGAAAGAAGGTCCTGCAGCCTTTGTATGAACATTTCCAGTGACAGGAAGTTTGCTACTCAATGGGACAGCTGGTTCATCTCATTGTTGGGCAGCTCTATTCATTGGTGAGCACTTTATTGAGCTCATGCCTGTCTTCAAGAAACCTCTGCTCATCGGTCCTTGTTCTCTGGTGGTTCCCTTAAGCAGCCTCTTCTTGACTTTAGAAGGCACCGTGCCATTTTAGACATGATGGGCTTTGGCTTCGGTATTAGCCAGGAATAGGTTTGTTCATGAATGATAAGACTTTGACATCTCCACTCAAAAAGAAAAATGGTTCAGACAAAGTTTAGAACATGGAGGATTCAATACAAGTTAAGTATGGGTCTCCGCCCCATTGAGTTGCCAGGGACCCAGTCTCCTGCCACATTTCTGCTCTGCCATACTGAAAGTATAGCCCTCATCTTTCCAGTCCAAGATGGAACTCTAGTCATCACATCTATGTTCCAAGCCATAGGATGGGTATAGATGGAGGTGAGCAAGATGCTTCTTCCCTCTTTTAAGGAAGAAAGAGCTGGAAGTTGCCTTTGGAAATTTTTTATTTTCATTTGATTGGCTAGAACTTGATCACATGATGAAATTTGAGCTGCAAAGGAGTCTGGGAAATGTATTCTTCATCTGGACAGCTAAGTGCTCAGTCAACACTTCTGTGGACTGTGGAAAAGGAAGACAGCAGATACTGAGTTACAGCAAATACCTAGCAACAGAGTTAAGCTTTTGGCTTAGCACGGGCCAAGTGATGAGCTGGTTCACATTTAATGTGATGTGAATCATCTGGAGAGTTTTTGAATGTAGCTATTGTCTCAGGAAGTCTCACTGGAGCCTGAGACTCTGCATTTTCTTCAAGGTCCCAGTTGACACCAATACTACTGATTCAAGGACCACAGGGTCCAGACATGGGAAATTCACGTTGAATGGGATGGCAAAGTCTCGGCTTGAGTCCCACAGGTGGGGTTCAGTCCCAGCTTTTTTCTTGTGAACCTACCTTGTGTGGAGGCTGCAGCATTCAAAGAGCTTGGCTGCCAGGAGGCACTCCAGGGATGCATGCTCCCTTCTTCCCTTTGTGGAGGCTCTTGTCCTTCTCTCCGTGAGGGTGCTGACTGGGTCAGACACATGAGCTCAAATCCAGTGCATCATCCACAGATTCTGGAAAAATGAGCAGTGGGAGACCTCCGGAGAGTAGGTGAGATCTGCAGTAATTGTGGACAAAGAGTCCACCAGGCACTGAGAACAACAGTGAGGCAGCTTCGGGCTGGACATGGGGCAGTGCAGCAGACTACTTCCTCCCGTGCCAGGCAGGACAAGGGCCTGAAAGAAGCCAGGCCACCACCACGGGCCTGCCCAACTCCCCATCTGCTCAGGGAGAGAAAGGACACGGAGCAGAGGCAGGAATTCAGGCAATTAATCCTTTATTTAAAGAATAATAAACAGCCAGATTTTACATACTGAAAGAGGGAACAAGGTAAAAGGGGTTAAAAACTAAAAAGCAAGGACGGCAGACACCAATTAACACAATGCTAATTGACAATTTCCCCAAGCTTCCATGAAACATGCCAGGCCGATTTCCCCAATTGCTAATTAAATCAAACCGCACACACAATACTAATTTCCCTAACTTAGGGAACTCAGTAGACAAATAAAATGAGAAACTAACTTAAACATTTTGTCAAAGTATGGGAAGAAGGATGAATGAGATCTTAACATGAATAAACTTTGGCTCCAGCGAAATTTGTGAAACTTCTGGCATGTTTAATGAAGTCTCAGATATCCCAGCATCTCTGATCTATCATAGTTGCAGAAACGCACTTCCCTAAATCACAAAATAATACACAGCAGTCCTCTTACACCGACGTCCTCCCCCTCTGGTGAAGGGTACCCAGCACATCATGGAAGTGACATGTAAATTGCACCATTTTAAAATTATAAAATACCTACTTAATTACAATTAAAAACAAAGGAATAACTTTTCTTTAAAATAGTCCCTGAGGTTCTCTGAGCTGGAGTCTGGCTTTGGGAAAAAGAGAAGCCAGTCAGTTAATCACACAGTGGATTGGAGAGGTGGCTTGCCGGCCTGGGCTGGCTCTCACAGTCTCCCCCTCCCCCAGAGCCCTGAGCACAAACTCCCTGGGCTCTGATCTATCTCTGGGGCCCCAGAGCTTTGTCCTCCCACCAGCCCTCGCTGCAGCTTGCTTGCAAGTGTCCCCTTTCACCTCAGTGCTACATTCAGGGCCCACTAGAAGCATCCCTGTTGAATTATGCCATCACAGAATGAGGACAGGCCTTTCAGGTCACCATCTAATTCCCTCATTTTACTGTTGAGGAAACTCATGCCAAGAGATGAGGATGTGGCTAAGTTCTGACAGCTGGCCTGAGGCCCCAGGTTTTTTTTAATTATGCAAGATGCATGTGATTGTTTTAATAATCATAGCTAACGCTTGCACAGCGTTTACTGTATGTCAGCCGTGGGTCTAAGGGCTCTACAAATTGAACTCGATCGACCCTCACAACGACCCAGAGTGGTGTGTACCATTATGTCCCCATTTGACAGTCAAAAAAACTGAGGCACTGGAGTGTTAAAGACCTTAGCTGAGGTCACATCCCTAAGTGGTGGAACTAGATTTGCCTCTAAGAAGACTGGCTCCAGGTCCATGGTCTTAACCACTCTATTCAACTGATGCTTTCTACACTCATTTAAAAACACAGACAAAAACAAAAGTAGAAAATAAGAAATAAACATCATCCATAATAATGTTACTCAGATGCAACTATTATTAGAATTTTTAATTTATCTAATATAACTTGTTCTTGATACTTTTTTATAAAGCAAACATGTTCTTGAAGTCTTCTGTGATCCCCTGAACTTTGCCTTTTTTCTCTGAATGATGTGTTATGAACAGTATTCCATTGCTTTTACACAAACACATAACAACATGATCTTCAATGACTGAAATGCTCTCCATGAAGTAGATGTGACCCAATTTATTTAACCTATGCACTGCAGCTGACATTTGAGGTGTTTTCTTCTTTCTGTCTTATAGGATGTTGCAATGAACATCTTTATGGAAATGTCTTTGTGATTCTGTTGACGTTTCCATGGGGGTAATCCCTTCACTATTAAATATGTGGAACTGGAGGTTCTGGAAGATGTAAGGGGTGGGGAGAGGCTGGTGGGGACCCTCAATATGCGGTACGAGAAAGCTGGACTCCCAACCTCATCCCCTTAAATGAAATATTTCACCTCATGTCCATTCTCTCAGTCCCACTTTTTTGGGGGTGGGGGTCACTAAGGCCAGGACTGGAGTCTCCCCAGAAGAATGGAATGGAAGTCTTACTTTGAGTGGCTTAGTAAGCTTTCTCGGAGGGGGTTAGTGATTAACTTGAGACTTGTGTGTGTGTTGTAAAAATTACTGTTAATCTTATTTTAGGGTAATGTCTGCCCTGTGGGGTGTATGACCAGTACGGTAAGTTGGCAACATATGTTTACCTGGTTCTCCTTGTCCCACCCACCAACCAGAGGGACAAATAGATGCATCCACTCAATCTGGGGTGTGGGATGAAGCTGGTCATACACAGCTGCAGAGCCTGGTTCTAAAGCATTTCTTTTTTCCCCTGGCTGGCATCTGTAATGCATTTGTCAAGAGGGAGGCTGCTTATCTGTCCTTGTCCCTTCCTGGGACAAAAGCAGACCTGTCACCGTCTGATCAAGGGAACTCTGGAGCTGTGTGGAAGGACAGCTGAAAGTCCTTCTCGTTCATTGTGATTTATCATAATCACTGACCCCTCCCCCAGGATGAAATAGGAATGAAATAGTAATGTGATAGGTTAATGCCGATAATTAAAGAGAGTTTAAGACCAGTGTGAGACTGAACTGTGTGTGTGGGTGGTTGAAATGGTTGTTTGATGTGAAAGTCAATGATTGAATTATTCAGAGAGAGTGATTTCCAAATGATAATTTTACACTTTACATAACTGATTCTGATTTATTATAGTGGCACCCAGTCGAGCTGCTTTAGTTCTAAGGGGCTGTCAGATTTTCCATCCCAAACCCCTGGTTTGAAGCTCCCCCCTCCAAAAAAAAAAAAAAAAAAAAAAAAAAAATCCTAGTCATGTCTGAAATTTGACATTGTTGTTGTTATCTTCTTCGCATTGCTTATGCATGATTTTTCCCTTGTCCCTCCTAAGAGTTTATGACTTGTTTGGCTTTCTAATTTATAATCTGGTGGAGGGGTGTGTGTGTGTGTGTGTGTGTGTGTGTTACATGAGTGCGTGCTCACTGGCCTGCGTATGTGGGTAGACTGCCCCAGATAACCCAATCTCCCTTCCTTTCATTGTGGCTTTAGGGAAGCTTTGATCTTTTGTCATTAAGCAAGAGGTAGGGCCATGCTGGCAACAGGAGCCCACAGGCCATTGGAAAGTGCCGGGCTGTGGCACTTTTCGGGCTGTTTCAAAATTGAAAGGGGAGAGTGAAAAGCTTGGGAGAGCCCTAGTGCAGGATCACTCCAAGAGAAGCAATGTGAGACTTCACATTCGCACCAGGTGAGTCCATCCGAAAAATTGGTCCACCAGAGGCAGCTGCTGCTTCTCACCTACATTTTTTTTTTTTTTGGTTGGGAGTAATGCAAACCAAGACACAGACCTCCTGCTGCTCTTTTCTGGAACAACCTAGAATGCAGGTGCTCCATGACAGGCAAGCTCATTACAAGATAGCTTCTTGTTAACATGGAACCCCACTCTTCATCCCCTCCCCTTCCTGGCTTCTGAACACCTGGGATGCAGGAAGGATTGTTCTTGAGGGTGGAAGAGGTGGCCCAAGAACCATTCATTAATTGATAAACCCTAACTGATCTTTGGTGCATAATAATATGGATAATATATAACGTTTGTTGAACACTTACTTTGGGACAGATACTGTTTTAAAGACTTTTTGTTAACTCATTTAATTCTCCCCAGAGCCAGGAAGTATTGTTTTAGCTCCATTTCCAACTTCAGCAAACTAAGGTAACTGACCCCAGAGCCTTCAGGGCGGTGTCTACACCCAGTGCTCTGCCAAGTTCCAGGCTTACTGGACCTCAGGAAGGAGGGCTTTGCTTGCCAGGCTCTTCAGATGGTCGGTTGCAGGTCTATGATCTGTGACTCCAGGGAAGACAGGAAAAAAGATGTCCCATCAGAGAATATGGTGGAAAATTGTGGGCAAGTAGGGGAGTTTGGAGTCATGAGGAATTTGTGGTGAGTGGAAGGGAACAAAAGGACACATTTTTGGAAGAAGGGCAGGGGAGTAGAAGGAAGGGGAGGCATGAGAAAGAGGCTCTATAAGCTCAGGTCCTGCTGCCCCTCTGGCTCAGCTCTGGTCAGAGGCCCAAGATGACACATCCTGAAAGGACTTCAGGTTCCCTGACCTGTGGAACTTGTCAACTGGGTGCTGTCCCTCTGGCTTTATTTTAGTTTTTAATTTTTAATTTGTTCTTTTTCGATCCACATGACAGTAGAGTGTATTTTGACATATGATACACACATGGAGTATAACTTACTGTAATTAGGTTCCATTCTTGTGGTTGTACATGCTGTGGAGTTTCACCGGTGGTGTGTTCATATATGCACAGAGGAAAGTTATGTCTGATTTATTCTACTGTCTTTCCTATTCCTATCCCTCTCCCTTCCCTTAATTCCCTTTTGTTTAATCCACTGAATTCTATTCTTAGCCTCCCCCATCGCTTGTTGTGTGTTATCATCAACATATCAGAGAGGACGTTCAACCTTTGGTGTTTTGGGATTGACTTATTTCCCTTAGCATGGTAGTCTCTAGGGCTGTCCCTTTTACCAGCAAAAAGTCATAAAGTCATTCTTTTATGGCTGAGTAATCGTCATTGTGTATACATATCGTATTTGTGTTAATAGTGTCATCCCTTGGGGGTGCTGTAGAACTTGCAGAGACTATTACATTGGTGCACCTTAAACAGGGGCTTAGTTGTTGCTGGAGGGACCCAATTGCCCCAATTAATGATTTCAAGCAGAAGTTAGATGGCTTAATTGTTAGTAATCAAAATATTAACTTTTGTAGAAAAATAAATACCAATTAATTATGCAGTAGAAAACACAATGCTAACAAATTATTAAAATGAACCAGAGATTTCTAGGAACTTTCTTCATTTTCCTGGGCTTTGAAGGTGGGACTTCATACCCCCTGACTTTGTGGATCCATTCTTCTCTGCCATTTGGGACACTTCGGGAGGAAAAGCAGAAGCCTGGCTGCTCATGACCTCGGGCAGAACGGGGAGGCGGCCTGACTTCTTCACAGGCCTCTCTCTATCTGACTTAGGGGACTCCCTGTGTTCTGGACATCCACTGTGCACACAATTACAATAATCTGGGTGCAGGATGCTTTTCAGAGGAAGAGGGGACACTCAGAGGACTTTGAGAAGAAAGAATGGAATAAAAACATAGATCTCTGCTGGATGCAGTGGTGCATACCTGTAATCCCAGCCGCTTGGGAGGCTAAAGCAGGAGGATCACAAGTTCAAGGCCAGCCCTCAGTAACTTAGTGAGACCCTATCTCAAAATAAAGAATAAAAAGGGTTGGGGTTTGTGGTTCAGTGGTTAAGTGCCCCTGAGTTCAGTCTCCATTATCTGCCTATCCTCATGCCTCAAAACAAAAACAAAAACAAAAACAAAAACAAAAAAAAACAAAGAAATTTCAAAACCATCAGCCTTCATAAGACAAAAACCATATGATTAAAAACAACCTAAACAAGATTGAAAGACAAATAGCCAACTGGGAGAAGATATCTGCATGACATAGAAAGAATTAATATGCTACATATAAGAGAGGACTTAGCAGAACTATATTACCCAAAATCCATAGAAAAAAAGGCAAAAATACCAGTAGGTACTTTACAGAATATATACCATGGCTAACATTTGAAAAAGATACTCAACCTCTGTGGCTATTAAAAACATGTGAATGCCATTTATGTATGATCTATCAAAATGTATAAATGCATTCTACTGTCATGTACAACTAATTAGAACAAATTAAAAAAGAGCAAAAAAAAAAAAAAAAAACGAATTCAACACCAAAAACAAAACAAAACAAACAAAATGAAAGTAACAATAAAGATACTTTTTTTTTTTTTTTTTTTTTTTGCCTAACAGACTGACAAAAAATGAAAACAACTTGATCTGGTAAGAACGCAGGGCAGTGGGCAGATTCATACAGTGAAGGGGATGTAACTTTAGGTGAGTACTTTCATGGCTTTTTTAGAGTTTAAAATGCCCTCAGTCAGCACCTCAGAATAAAATAGTAGCAGGAATGCCGTATCTGCACAGGACATATATATGTATAAGGACATCTTCATAGTTGTTGTGAGACTTGTTTAAAGGCTAATGGCAATAGAGGAAACGGGGAGATGTTAGATTTCCCCCATGCAGTGGGATCTTACACGGCTGTCACCTCATTAGGCAAATCTTTACGTGCTTACACGAGAAAAAGCACAGGACAGGCTGACAGGCAGAGCGTGAATAACCATTTTTTTATTAAGAAGATGTGTATTACATAGAGTTGTGTTGTCCTAAATAGAGGTAAAGATTAGGGCAGAAAATGTACTCAACTCCAAAGAAGGCCAGTGAGTGAGAATTCAGGGAACTGGTGTTTTGTGGTATATGACTCTTACTTTCTGCACGCTTTGATGGTATCCATTCTGTATTCCAGGTGAGCTGTCCAGGTGCTTGTATCTCTCCCCTTATGATACTCATAGAATCCAAGTGTTCTTGAGGTGACCTTGAGGTTTCATCCAGACTCCTCATTTGCAATTGACTGTGTGGAGCTCTGGGTGACCACCAAGTCTCTATTTCCTTAGGAAAGACCTGGCTTGTGTGTTCTCCAGCCTCCTGACTGATTAGCTCTCCCATCCAGTCTCAGGTGTGTCCTGGTCTGGACTATAAATTACACGGCTGCCTTGCTCAGAGAGTCAAGTGTCAGCTCAGGTCACAAACCTGGTGGGAAGTGGAGGTGGAGATTAAACCCAAGCTCCCAATTTCACTGGCTTTGGTGAAATGTGGTGCTTTTCTTTAGTGAATTTCTAGTAAAAAAGCATTTCCCACAAAGGCAGGTGGTTCTCTGGAGAAGAAGACTAGACATAGGGTCAGACTGGATTTAGTTCTTGGTTCTCGCTCCCTGGCTGTTAGCCTTTGGCAAGTCACTTAATTTCCTTGAGTCTCTGCTTCCTTGCATGAAAACGAGGTTAATAGTGCCTCCCTTGGAGGGTTGATGTGCACATTAAAGAACTTAGCCCATGAACTTCATTTATGAAAAGAACTGTCCATTGTATACTTCTGTTAGGTGGGTCTCCAAGTATATGGAATTCTCTGGACTAGAAATGAAATTTCTGATGTGTCCTGAAGAACACCAGGTACTTTGGACAAGCCCATTCCCAATTTAGAGATGTACTTTCTGAATATCCAGGGGAAAATTTTTTTTGTTTTAGGGATGTTGGAAGATGGAAAAGCTTTGAGTTAGTGGCTTATTAGAGATCAGAGTTGATAGGCAAGGGGGTTGTTTCTCTCTGTCCTATGTTGTAGAGCCGGAGGCTCTTCCAGTCAGGAAGGGGACTTGGAAATAACCTGGTGCCACTTTGAACAGAAATTGCTCTGGTGGCCTTGGGTAGTCAGAACATATCATCTGCATTGATCATGTAGGGACACAACCACAAAAGGCCCTCTGATCCTCCCCCTAGTTCCCAGCTTTCCCTCTCCATGGGCCCTGGAAAAAGTGCTACCCAGCTGGTTAGGAGCTTGGCAGGCAGGACTCCGTGTCCTGGGCAAGGACTGAAGCTCTAGGTAGACAGTTCCCTGATTTCTGGGAGGCAGCAGGGAACAAGGGGCTTTTGAACTTTCGCTTCTGTACAGGAAGAAGGGACAAACAACCACAACAGGGACCCTTTTACACACTCCAAAATGGTACTTGTTCAGTTTGGAAATTTTAAGCCAAAAACTCTTGCTCGCTAGCCCAGCAATGAGCTGAATTCAGAAAAGTGTGTGGGTAGGCTTGTTTTCCATCTTCTGTGCTTTCTTTCCTGTCCTTTGGGTGTCGTATTTCCTTTTGAGTCTTCTAAAGAAGGTACATTATTCAGGACAACAAAGGCATATTTGAAAGGGTTGTGTTGAACATGAGCGGACATTGTTAGACAAAAAGCTTTAGATGGTTCTGCTCTTGCATTTAGCACATTTAGTGAACATTTACTTTGTGACAGAAACTGCTAGTGCCCTATAAGGATGATCTTCATTATTCAAATTGTGAAACTTGAGCTTACAAAAATCTACTTGCCCAAAGTTTTCTAGTTAGAAATTCTAGAATATGAAGTCATGTCTCTCTATATCAACAGTCATAGCCATGCTCTTACTTCTATATCACATTGTCTCCACTGTGCACCAGTAACCTACTGTGTGCCAGGAACTGTCTTAGGAAAGAAGGGTTCAGTTGGCTTTGACCATGGATTTCCACTGCATTGTTGAAATACTTTTGTCCAGTTCTGATTGACAACTCCCTCTTGCTTCACCTCCTCTCTTCTAGACAAAGTTCCAAATACTTGTTGGTTGCCTTATCTCCCAGCCAATGTGGTCAACGTTTAATTACATTAGCATTTGTTTTCACTAAAAAAGTAATCACATTACTGCCTTTCATGTCACATTAGTGAAAATGGATAGCAATATGATACATATTAATAGAATATGATGGGAAATTGCTAATACAATTAGACTTTCACATTTTATTAGTTTTGGAGTGACACCATACACCAGCTCACTTTAGTAGCAAGGAGGAACAAGGTAAAAAGTGGTGGATGCATTTCTATCTTGCATGGACAGAGCAGGCTCCCAGAGGGCCCTGGGGCATCCATAGGGTCCTATGCTTAATTTCTGAGTCCCACTTCCTGCCCTTCCTGTAACATGAGCCCTTTTTGGATTTGGCCTGGGAGAGGAGTTCCTCCTTCACAGCCAAGCTGTGGGCCTGAATTGTGGTCATTAAAGGATCATGTGACATGATCCTGCCTGGGTGGCCCCAGATCAGACAGAATTAATATTTCATTATTCCTTCTGTGTCAAGTGCTGGTAGAGAGAGGAACACAGGCAGGAAAATGTCCCCAGGGCCTTTCCCAACACTCGCCGCCAGCTCTCTGAGAGGCCAGTGCCTTTGGCTGGGTGCCCCAGGAGTGACATTTGGTTACTTTGTCTTCCCAGAGGTCTGTAACCTCCTGTCCTTCTCTTCCTGCCCTCCTCCTTTCTTTCCACTTACCCAAGTGATGCTGGAAAACCTCTTGTCTATCTCTGGTGAACATCTGTAGGTGTGTTGGTTGAAGAACTTCTATAGTTCATAGCCCATCCTAGGTAATTGTTCCTGCCATATTGGGTCTTACAACTGTGACTTTGTCTCCATGTACTACTTAAAACACTCTGTACAAATCCATTTTCTTCAGGCCCATTTCTAATTTTCTTTCCTCCATGGAGCCTTCCTTCCATGTCTACCCCAAGTTGATGCTACCCCTGAATTTAACCCATACTGCCTACCTGCTTCTATATTCTCTGACTTTCCCAATAAGTTCAGTGCCTGTTCAAAAGAAAAATTGATTCCAAGTTATGAGACTAAAGCAGACAAGATCAAGCAAAGTGAACATTGAACTTGAAAGGAAATGAGGGCATGAGCTGGCATATCTGTTGGAGGCCACAGACTTGCTAGTGCACAGAGCAGGCTGTAGTCTGCTAAGTAAGGACCAGGACTCAGAGGGGCAGGTTTCCTGCTTCTTTTCCCTTTGCAACTCATCTCTCGGCATTTGATTTTATCTCTCTTGGGCACAGGATCCAGAACGTGGGATCCTGAATTCAGTTGGGAAGAAAAATTGTGGCAAGGAAGGAAGATATCCATCGCTTTGACAAGGACTCAGGTTGTGGGGAGGGGAGTAGGGAAAAAGAGATGAGTGGGACAGGGATAACCTGGCTTTTAAATAATAGGCCATATATTTTGGAGAAGGCTCTACATTGTGGATAATAAAAAGAGAATGTATCATTTTGGAATTGTCAGCCAACCTCAATCAACATGGCAGCAGGGATTTCATCTGCTAGCTCTTTTCTGACCCTCTGCAGGGAAGGAGACAGACAGAGAGAGAGAGAGAGGAGAGAGAGGAGAGAGAGAGAGGAGAGGAGGAGAGAGAGAGAGAGAGAAAGACTTGCCTTCTAGGAGCTCATGAGTTGCATGACCTAAGGGCAAGAGTACTGACCTGGGGATTAGGAAACCTGAGTCTCTATTTTGGACTCCTCAACTGCAGAACAAGGGAAGGGCGATGTTTAGATGAGGTATAATTCCTCCCATCTACGATTCTGTACCTCTCTGATCTAGATAGGATAGAGAGGGAGACCTGGGAAGTACACTCAGAGCAGGAGAAAAGGCACAAGCAAAAGTGGGTGGCAGGAATTCCAGTGGGATGTGGGGTTGTGAATAAGAGGATTTTTCTAGGGAGGTTGAATTGCAAGACTGGGACCAGATAGGGGGCCGCTTGGGACAGTAGCCTACAAATTGTGGAGGTGACTCTCCAGATGGAAGGAAACCAGTGAAGGCAAATCGTCTCTCACCTGGAGCTTGCCTCACTGTGGTGGCTCACGAGGGACTCCCAGGAAGGTGGTCAACTCTGTCCAGTCCATTCTCCAAGCCCTGGAGTGCTGGCAGAGGAGCCTGTAGCCACAGCTGGGGCTGCAGGAGAGATGGGCATGGAGGAGGCTGGCCAAGGGGTGGGACAAGCTGAATGGGGAGGTTGCTGGTCATTTTCAAAGCGACTGAGACTGTGTCAGGGACCTCTTTTAAAATTCCTATCCAGTCTGTCTTGGAGGTGCTGTCTGGGTGTCTTGGTGGTCTTTCTCCTGTCCTCCCCTCGCTTCTTAGGAACATAAGCATGCACATGCACTCATGCAAAGTGCTTGAGGGCGATTGTGGACGCTCACCTGGCTCACACAGTCCTGCGAGATCCCACACAAGGGGAAATTAAAATTGAGGCCACAGTCAATGTGGCACAGACATGTGTCCCATGCAAGGGAGTTCTGGCTGCAAAATGTCCCCCAAAATGGGGACAGTTCATTCATGTGTGTCATCAATATTGCCATCGCTATTGCCATCACAGAAGATGACCCTACATCAAAGCATGCCAGTGTCCAGTGTGTCTCCCTTTCCTGTGTTTCCTTCTTCCCGGTGTGTTCCCTAACCACACACATGAAATACGTGTTTGCAAGTTTCAAGGGTGACGTATTGAAATTGTCACAGTCCACTATGACAAACAGTACTGATTATGGAGCAGGAGTATATTTTGTAATTATAATGTTCTTCCAACTTCTCTGACACACAACACATTTAAACCAGGATGATCAAAAATGATGCTCACCGCGCGGTCCTTGTCTATCCTTGGACAGCACAAAAGCTCGCCTCAGTGGGTAACAGCTACCAGGCTGCCTGTGAGCAGCTGTGTCGAGATGGGATTCAGTTTCTTTGTGGGGGGAGAGTGGGGTGGAGAAAGACACCCTGGCTTTTAAATCAAAGACAATTCAGTTTAGAGAAAGATGTACCTCGTGGAAATAAATAAAAGGAGGCACACTGTATTGTCAGCTGGCTGTCTTAAATCAATAATGCAGGCAGTCCATCTTGTACGCCCATTCTGCTGTGAGGGGGAGGGGCACCTGCCGACAGGCTGGTCCTGGAATAAAAGCCCTTACCCAGGGATGTCGGGGTGCAGGTGAGTCTTGCTCTGCTCTTCAAGGCCTCTCTGGAGCCTGCCTGGCAGTGTGCCTGCCAGGGGTCCAAGGATGCTAATCTCCTTTACCTCCAGATCACATCAATCTGCGTCCATTATTTTGCCAAGCAGGGACACCTGGACGGGAAGCTCTATTTTCTCTCAATGGCCCCTGGCTTATAAAACAAAACCAGCAAAGAGCACGTAATCCCTTTGAGTATTCTTCTCGTGTGCCTACTGGGTTTTTTTTTTTTTTTTTTTTTGAGTGCCAGGTACTATGAGAAGACTCTGGATTTAAAAAAAAAAAAAAAAAAGGCAGCATTTTTTAATCATCTTCTTTGTTTACAAAGTGGTGACATTCAGTCTTGAATCAAAGAGAACAGTTTCCAGGTAGAAAAGTCTTGTGTTTGTTTTTTGTCAGTTACCAGCTACCAGCATGTCTCTCCTCCAAACTTTGTGCAAAATCAACTTACCTTGATTTAAGCAACAAAGGGAAGGACTTGGGGGTTGGAAGGGTGGGAAAGGGGGAAGCTTTTAAAAGATTATCCTTTTGGAGTTTTGATAGATTAACAGGGTGATCAAACTAGGCAGCATCTTAATAATAGGGCCATGTGAATTTTGGCTGGGCTAATGGAAGCTCTTTTGTCAATTTCCTGTAACCTGCACTTGACAGGACTCAGGAAATGGCAGGACTGGCCACCTTTGATACCTAGAAGGGGTTTAATGAGATTTAAAGGTGTAGTACCGTGACTGGAGTTTCCCACTGTAGGTATAAGTTACACAAAGTCCGTCTACGCGCCAGTCCCAGGCTGGCTTTGTTGCCCGTGGAGGAATTCAAAATGTGTTTTCTCTGTAGAAGTAACAGCTGAGAGCCAGGCAGTTGAGTTTCTCAACAGAAATTGTTTTTCTAGAAAGATTTTTTTTTTTTTTGTTTCATTCAGGACTGTGTCTCTGAAATATTATCTATCATAAAAAACATGACATGAATTTACCATGGCAGTCAGTTGCAATTTTTAAATACACTCGTTAGGTTAGTGAGTAACGTCTTCCCTTCCCAAAGAGACAGGGATGAAGATCGAGAACATCAGTCTGTGATGTCTAGGGGGTGGCGAGGAGAGACGTGGGTGAGGCCATGCCAGGACACGTGAGCCCAGATGGGGCCCACGCGTTTCTGATGGAATACTTGAGCTGGAAATATTTAATGTGAAAGATCCTGCTTCAAGGAGCAGGCTGTCAACTGGAGAGGGACTGGGAGTCATGACGAGCCCATGTGTGCCTGTTTGGTCAGTTTGGGCAGGGTGCATGCATTGCAAAGATGGTCTGGCTAACCTTTTATGACAGTGATTTTTCAGGAGACCTTGAGGGAAGCAACAAGGTTTGTCACTGGAGCTATCCTGGTGAGGCTGTGCTAGAATGGGACAGAGCCCAGTTACGGTGAGTGAGAACTGCTCTTGGTATCCTGTTGGGACTTGTCTGACCCTGCAGCTATGAGACCTTGTTACCTAAAGACAGGAAGCCCCTCTGATGGCCCCAAGGCTAGAGGTCCACACCCCACTGCTTATAAAGAATAGCTTCCAACCCCAGAAGACTGCCAGCCAAGATTTGTATGCCCTCTGGCCTTTTATTAAGAATTAGACATGAACTTGGCTGTACCCTGCTTTCTGATCTATGCCAAGTCAAAACTGAAGTTGGTGGTCTTCTCTAGAGTTTCAGTTCTCTGCACCAATATAGAAAAGGGCTCTGAACTCCTATGGTGGCGTGTCCATGGCACCCTGCTTGTATGTCTAAGAATCAGATTAAAAATGTTGCTTCTAGCTTCCAAGTTGGACATTGAAAAGTTCATGTTCTCCAAATACTCAAGTCCTGAGCTTCTGAGAAGGCAAGCTGATAAGCACAAAGATTTATACTTACAGGGCAAATCTCCCAGGAATATTTAAAACTGATTTTCAAGGTATGTGGTATCCATATTTTACTTTAGAATTGTCCACAGATGCACTTAAGGAATCAACGAGAATAGATGGGATGGGTAGATTTTGTTCAAGTAGGAGGGGTAGGTTTTATATGAGTTCAGGTTTTTCTATTTTGCCTCATCTGCCTTCTAAGAATAGATTGTTTCTCCTCCTTACCCTCAACCCCACTTCATCCTCATAAATATCAGACCCCTCTTCACCATCATTGCCTGGCTTCAGCTCAGCTTCTTCTCGGGTTTTCTTTCCATGGTATTCAGGGCTCTGTGGGGAGAAATAAAATGTAAACTGATCTATTTTACAGATAGGCTGAGAGATTTGTGAGTTTTTAAAACTGATATCTGTTTAAAATATCCACAAATAGAAGCTATCAAAATGCTCACACAGGTGTCCCCCAAATGTGTGAAGGGCCAGGTAACGTTGGAGGCTGTGGGCCATTGGCTGCTACCTGTCCCAGCATGATGAAGACCAGTGTGCAAACTTGGAGTCACACTGACCTGGGCTCAAAAGCCAGAGCCACCACTTAGTAGCTGTGTGACTTTGAAAAATCACTTGGATCTTTCTGAATGGTATCCTTCCATATGGAATGGAGGTAATGGAACTATGATGTACTTCATAAGATTGTTGTGAGATGCTCAACTTTTTGGGCCAATGAAGCAGAGTAAGAAATCACAGTTTACCTCACAACCCAACACATACACCCACGCTTATAAAACAAACTTTTCATGATGAAACAATTTTTACCTATACGCTAAAAATGTCCCTGATGTTTTCTTTTTAGTTTTTTTTTCACGGGATGCAGTGATCACAACCCCACTAAAATCGATTTCATGACCAAATAATGAATTGCAGCACAAAGTCTGACAAATGCTGTAGGCACTTAGTAAATGTCCACTTCCTTACTATTTTGAAGGCTCAGAATCCTTACTATTTGGAATACGATAAGCTATATTCCAGAACTGAAGTCTGCCTAGCTGTGGCGTAACACCAGGAAAGTGTGGAAAGTGTACTTCCTGCTTTCATCATCGTCCCATCTGGGCTGCCAGCTTCTCAAGACAGCTTTCCTCAGTGTGGGATCCAGGTAAATTCCAGCTCATCACTGTGTCATTTCCACAAGTGGCCTTCACAGTTGCAACCAAAGGAAAAAAGAGGGTACCTCATGGAAGCCTAAAGGATTAGATCTGAAATCCTTAAGGTAGGTCACTGCCACCGAAGTTCTATTGGTTGGAACTCAGTCACATGACCTTGCCCCATCTGCAGGGCAGGCTGGATGGGCAGTTTTTCTTTGTGCTTGGGAGAAGGAAACTATAAGATCAGAGTGAATGACATAGACCATACAGGTCTTTAATACACTGATTCAGCAATCCAGTAATGGAGATGAAGGATTGTTCCGATTTGGGGTTACTGCTATTGAGTCACAAAAGGACAGACTGAATTAATGATGCCAGGGGACCCTGCACTTTTTAAAAAAGTTTTTTCCAGGATCGAGAAGTTTCACAGATGCTCTTCTGGGTACAGACCGTTTTCAACAACTATTGTGACTTTACCTGTTGCTTCATCTTGGGACTCCAGCGTGACATCCTTACAGACAATGGAGTGGTGTTGAAAGTTCTGTTTCAAGTGGGCAAGCCATACTGTGCATTTACTAACTGATATGAGAATGAACATTTATTAAACACTTATTGTATGCCAGGCTTTGAGCTCAGCAATTCACAAGCTTTATCTTAATTATGATCACCACACTGTTATTACACAGAATCTTAGACATCTTAATTCCCTTGGAGACAATTTATCCTGCTACCTTCACTTCACAAGTGAAAAATAGTTCAGAGAGGTTGTTTTTCCTAGGCATGAACAGTTATTTAGGGACTGTGCTAGAATCAAAAGTCAACATCTCTCAATTTCTATGACAAGGACACAAGGCCAGTGGGGGTAGAGTAGAGGAAAACAGCATTGAATATTCAGTGTCCTTAGCAAAACATTAACTGAGTCTTCAATTTTAGAATCTTGAACTTCACCTAGGTATATACTGAAAATACTAATGTGTGCTGGGATAGAATACCCGAAACTTTAAGACTACTATTAAATTTATAGTTTTGGCTTCACAGGTCATTTTGGGTCAAAATAACAAAAGCTTTCTTGGACCATTTAGGTATAGGTTAGGTAATGACACTATTCTTACCAATTTCAGGTAGAAACCCAAGTCTAGACTGTAGGAAAGATCCTCTTCTGTGATTTTTATTTCACAGAAATCTGCATGTTGTCTTTTGATTCCTAAGCAGTCCTTGGATACTAACAATACTGAAGAGAAAAACTGGAATTTGCAGAAAGAGTAAATGTACATTTGCTAATGATAGAGGGGGATGATTTAAGTCACAACTTAAAGGATGTGAGTTCTGAAGGAAGAACTTTAGAGTGACCGAATTGCTAGGTTCTCCTAGAAGTGACTAAAGAAGTTTCCAGCACATCTCTCTTTGGAGGTCTTAAAAGGTGCTTCTCCAGAATTGACCCAAGTTAGAGGTGTTGACCCATGACCTTCTGAAGTTTCCTTTCTGAGCCAAGAGATTCTATGACTTCAAGAAACCAGTCTCTCCTAGTTCAATGCCAAATCCTTCTTTAAAAGTTACAGGAAGTAATAATCTGCATGATGTGTGTAACCACACGTATGCAATTTTCACACGTGTGGCTCAAAGTTATCTTTGGAATGCCTCTCTGAGGAGGCCGAAGGGCCTGGATGTTGGGAATGAGGTGTTCCTAGCCCACTTTGGTTGGAATGTGTAGTCTAATTGTCTATGTGTGCATTTGCAACTAACTCTCTCTCAGAATTCTCTTTCAATCTTACATTTTAGGATCAAGAAAAGTCAAAACTGAGATTAGTCAGGTAGGCGCTTCCAGTGTTGCAACCCCTCCTCCCATCCGGCAGCGGGCCTCTGCCGTGTAGATGCTCCTATAGCTCACGTGTGTCCTAAAAAGGTGTCTAGGTGAGAAGAGCAGCATCTCCCAGCTCCGCTATTAACCAGTGTTTGAGGGGGTGTGTCGATTGTGGGGTGCCTGGGTTCGGGGTCTGCCCAGAGGTGTGGGCTTGGCTGAGGCAGGGGCATTTTTGTGCTGTGTGTGTACTGATGATTTTATGAACTGAAAACCAGGTCTTTTCTCCCTCAACTCAGACTCCTGATATTCTTGCATAATGTGTTTGACATTTCTGAGGTCACGCAGTCTGAGAAGAATGAGCCCTGAATAGGGAATCAGGAAGGCTAGTTTTGTCCTGATTCGGCTGCTGACCAGTTCCTTTTCCCTGGGCAGCTTGCCTAACCTCTCTGTGCCTCATTACCTTCTTTCCCCACCTGCAGAGGAAGGTCCCTTTCCTCTACCTGCTGTAACTCAGGGCTGTCAGGTGCATCCGGGCAATTTGCTTGGAGCTGTTGATGAGGAAGGAATGGGATACATTTATGCTGGTGTTTTTGTCTTTGTTATATTTACAGCTACTTTATTTTTTAATGTCACAGAATAAACTGCTGTGAACCCAGTAAAAGAGGATAAACTCTACATTAAAATGAGATGAAATCTTCCAGAGCTATGCCGTGGTTGGCAAGTGTCACCTCCAAATGCAATGTCTTAACCTTTGAGGGCCAGCTATGTGGGTCCCGATTCCCAGAGGCGTGGTCAGCCTTCTTTCACTTTTTCACTGGACAAGGCAGGCCTCATTTGGTTTTTTTCCTATAAAGATTTAGAAGCTCCTCTCTGCTGCCACTGCCCGTCGCTTTCCGGTTTATTTTGTATGCCCTGGGGAAGGAGCACCTCCTGAGGCCCATCACCTGCGAGTGGTGCTTCAGAAAGTTCCAAGCACTGAGAAGGGTATGTAATGAACCTGTTTTGCATCTTTAATTATAGCATTTTCCACCACGCATGCTGTAATCACATGCTTTCTCTAGAGCCAAAGCAATGTGCAATTCCAGGTCCGTTCATTAATGAACTGGCAAATCAATCACAGGTCTTGTCAGAAAAAGCACTGCAGTGGGGGTCCCTTTATGTAGACGACAGGATCAGATCCATGGTGGATCCCTCCCTCCCAAGGCGCTCAAAGGCCTTCTCAGCAAATGTCTTGTTCAAATTTGCAGGTTTTCTGATGCAGTATCTGTCTGTCTGTGTCTGTTGCCTTTTCTTCCCACTTTGCACTCTGATTTTCTGTAGTGGCTGGTCCTTAGGAAAAATGAATTGCTTCTGAAATTTGGCAAGTGGAGATGTAAAGAGAGAGTGAGGGGCAGCCCTGGGGGGTCAGGGACAGAGATTTATAGGACCCCAAGAAGTGCCCAGAAGGCTTCTTGATCTAAAAATATCTTGCTTATTCAGGTTTCAGAGTCTGAAATTCCCCCATTAGGGGTAGGCTTTAGGTTAAGCATTGCCCCTGGGAGGGAGTGGAGGGCGAATTCTCATTTAAAAAGCAAATACTTGCCAGATACAAACCAGGTCCCATTCAATTGTAAAGGAGAGTTTGTATTACATTGCTTTCTCCCTGACTTGAGGGGTCTGAGGTTGGAAAAGTGAGGGTCTCTGGGTGTCAGTGTGGAGGCTGTAGCTCTCTGGCCTCCAGGAAAGGGAGGGCAGACTGCAGGGAGGAGGCCTGGGAGGCCTGGGGATCAGCCTGGCCTCCTGCCCTGTTATGCTGGAACTCAGCCTTGCTGAGCAGGGACAGGGGTCAAGTTGTTGAGGAGGATGGAAGAGGTGATAAAAGCAGACCAACGGTGTTCAGAGTTCACTCAGATGTCACAATTCTGAAATGATTGGCTAAGGTCTCATTAGGGCCTTGGCTGTTCTTTAGGAAAGGTCTTGAATTTCTAAGAGAAGACCTCAAGTTTTTCCAATGTATTAATGAATCATTATTATTAATGTGGTATTAATATAAAAGCACATTGTTAATTATTGTTTATTGTCCTTCCCTCACTGGAATGTTAATTCTCTAAGGACAACTTCTTTGCTTTGTTGTTGATACATTCAAGAGCCTACCACAGTGCCTGGCACACAGCTGATGCTCAGTAAATATTTATTGGATAAATGAACACACTTATTCTTTCCCTCAGTGTGTCAGAACTCACTCTTTTCCATGTCAGCCCCTACGTACGACTTAATCCTGCCCTAGAAATTCTGACATTTTTGCTTCACACTATTATTCTTTTAGGGTCCCCTCGCAGAATCTGTACAATTGCAAATGCTCGATTTCCACCCCTCTCTTTTGAAATGAGAAGCCTTTAACCACTGCTCCAGCAGTGTCCACTGGCTTCCACAGGATGCCAGTGGCAGTTTATTGCAAAGGGCGGAGTCTAGGATTGAGCGTAAACAAACACAGCCCTGCGTTTAAAACAGGCCATTGAGCAGCTCATAAAATAGATCCCTTGTTTTTAAAGAGCAGTGGATGCTCTCGAGAAATCATAAGAAATAATAAGTCTGGAAGCTGGATAGAAAGCCCCGACGTTCCCTGACTATGCGTGTCCTTCAAACTTTATTTGTGTTTGGCACACCAGGGATGGAGCCGGCTGCCAGCTGCAGCCAGGGTCCACAGGCAGCAGAAAGTTGATCTGGGCTGCCAGAGGGAAATCGAAGTCTCTTTGGAGAAACTGCAACATACTTGCTGTGCTAGTTTTTAAGAGTCACAGATGGCCTTTGCAAAGGAAGACCTGTGTTTGTCCCAAGTGCAGCAAGAGTCATGGGGTCTGTAAAGACTCCGGAGCATGTGAGACCCAGGAACATGCATGTTTTAATGTGGCCCCGTATCCTCACCTACAAAGTGGATATTATCCATCTCAAAGAGTGGTCTAGTGCTTGGCATATGTCTGGCTTCCGGAAGGTGACAAACATACTAACCTGCAAGGGAGTTGTGGAGGATGGCGGAGTTCCTCTGCCAGCAGTTTGAAGGCACAAATAGCATTCCTTTCCCTTCTCACCTTCAGATCAGTATTCTTTATATATAAAAAGTTGACACATGCCCAGAAATTATATATTCATACATTTTCATTGTAAAAAACTAAATCAATTAAGAATATATCCCTACTTCTCCCCAAAGTAACCACTGTGGGAGTGTGCCTCTTATACTTCTATAGCTTTGCATCTGTCTATCTGTCTGACTAGCTGTCCATCCATTCACCCACTTATCTATGTATTTATCATCTATTTCTCTACTTACCTACTTATTATGGTTGATGGTTCATTTTATGCATCAGTACGACTGGCACACAGATATTTGGCGAATTCTGGATGTTTCTTCGAAAGCGTTTTTTTAAAAGATGAGATTCACATTTAAATGTGTGGACTTCGAATAATGAAGATTACCCTCCATAATATGTGTGGGGCTCATAAAATCAGTTGAAAAATCTTAATACGGCAAAGACTGATCTTCCTAGAAGAAAAAGGAATGCTGTTGCAGTCACAAAAGCAGCTCCTCCCTGGGTATCCAGCCTGCTGACCTATTCTGCAGATTTTAGACATACAAATCCTGTTGGTTTTGTATCTCTGGAGAACCCTAACACTCTCTATCTGTCCACCTATCTCAGGATATTCTACTGAGATATTAATTTGTGTTCATTCTTATTCTGTCATCTTCTCCCATTCCAGGAAGGTGACCAACTTTGTCTTATAAAACCAAAGCAAAGATTGTCTGCCTTCCTCCTCTCTTTTTGAAAATTCCAGCCGCTTAATGGGATGCATTATTATTACTTTGGGGTGAGAGCAGAGTCAGGTGGGAAAAGGAGGCAGAGTCTTGAGGTGCAGAGATGAGAGAAGCCCCTGGCAAGCATTTACAGTTGGACCTTTGTGCAGAACTTAGGCAGGGCCCAAAGAAGCACTTCAGTCATTAGGTCCTCTACTGATATTTCTTTACCCAATGATGATGTATTGATTTTTGAGTCTTTTGGATAATGTAATAGGGTAGACCAGAGTTTGAAGGCAGGTATGGTTTTGTCTGACCTTGGAACTGTGGCATAACACAGGGGTAGGGGCGGGGAGACAGGAGTCAAAATAATGACTGAGGTTGTGATAGCACCAGTTATGATTTCATTTATGTAAAAATGTGTATGTACCATGTGTATAGTTTTGAGTATTCAAAGTGTTATTTATATCAAGTGTTCAAGTATTTTAAAGTGGGATTTAAATTTTTCATTTGCTATATCTAGGATATTCCATAATGCAATCTCATTCTTTCAAATATTTTGTAAAATATTTCATGTTATTGATGTGCCATAATTCATTAAAGTCATTTCTGTTGATAAATATTTAGATTGTTTGCATTTTTTCACATCATAAATTGTAGTCCAGTGAACATCCTTGACAATTTGGCAACTATTCTCAACTGCCTGAACAATGGGACCTCCTCTCCTCCCAGATGTCGCAGGGTGAAAATCAGGACAGAGGACACAGTTAGGAAGTCATAATGGATGGAGGCTTTGTGTGAATGAGAAGCGAACTCTCCCTGACTGATCCCACACCTTCCTCGACACTTGCCTGGAATCCATGAATGTGGCAGATTAGGCTTCCCTCCAGCTAGGTTCCTTTCAGCGTTTGTTTTTTAAAGACTAAAGACTTGACAGACCCACCATCCCAGACCCCTTTTTCTGCCATGTGTGTATCCTTCCCATGCATTCTTTGTACTTTTACCATTATATGTGTTTTCATAAATAGTGTAAACTCTTGTTTCACATGTTTAAAAATTCTGCAGATCTTTTCAGCAAGATATAAACAGGCAAGGCCAGAGACTTGGTGTTTCTTTGTAAATCTGTCAGCCTTAGGGAGTAGTTAGTGTGTTAATTGCCCTTGACCAGATTCAAGAAGGTGGCAAAGGGGAAGCCACTTGGCCTTCCTTCCTCTCCTCTTGCCTGGTCCCCTCTTCTCAGGTACCTGGAACAAGGGCCTGGCATTTATTTCTGAAGGCCTCTGAAAGACTCTAGGCTAAGACCTGAGTTTGTAAAACCCAAAGGTTTCTTTTACTCTCCATGAAGTCTTTGTATTTTGGGGAAACATGTGAGAGTGAGCATTTAAAGATGGTGTTACAGTTTGGATTGAGCATGTCTCCCCAAGACTCATTGTTGAAGGCTTGGTCCCTGGAGTAGCCATGTTCAGAGGTGGATCATGGGGGCTGTGACCTCATCAGTGAATTAATCCACTGATAGATTCAGAGCTGATGGACTATTGGGAGGTGGTGGAAACTGTAGAAGTTGCAGGAGTGGGTCCTTGGAGTCGTGCCCTTGTCCCTGGACCCTCCCCATCCCTCCATCTCTCTGTGCTTCCTGGCTGCCGTGAAGTGAGCAGCCTCCTCCACCACATGATCCCACCACTATGGTGTTCAGGCCCAAGGCAATGGAACCAGCCAACCATGTACTGAAACCTCTAAAACTGTGAATCAAAATAAATCTTTCCTCCTTTAAGTTGTTTTTCTCAGGTATCTTGCCATAGCAATGGAAAACTGACTAACATAGCTGGTGAATGAACGAACATATCTCTAGTGAAAGATTTCTGTGAGTGGACTCACTGGGCCCCTCCCTGGAGTTTCTGGAAGTGTGGCTATGTGATGGTTTGCAACTCTATTTACCTTTTTGGCCAAGGTCAGTGACCAGATTAGGTGACAAAGATGCTATCAGAAATGAGACTAACTGATAAGACTATTTAGAAAATCTTATACTTGATTTTCTCTCATGATGAAAAGAAAATTGCACCGTCTTCCTTTTTGGACAACCCTGTCTCCAGCAAATGTGGAAAATTAGAAAAAAAGACGATGAAATAACCCTGCCCCTGACTCTAAAAGGTGACAGGGCTGTCATTGTCTGACCTCAGATGGAGGCACTGATGACCTCCAGGGCACAGGGGATGAGCTGCAGGGCCTCCCCCTCCCTCCCTCCTTCTTCCCTCCTGCCTTCTTTCCATGTGTCTGGGGTATGTGAAACTTCCTGTTTCAGATACTTGCACTTTAGGATTTGATTTGATTTGATTTTTAGCTGAAGAATATTGTGTTGGCACCAGTTATTTTATGGAAGTAAAAAGAAGCAACAAGAGGCACAAAAGTTCCCTTTTGATGCAGGAACAATTACCATAAAATTCTGCACACCAAATGCTTCGCCTCAGAGGGAGGATTTCTGCCATCCGTCCTGTTATCCATACTGTGTTCTTTTCCTGCGTTTCTTTCGTTCCTTCCTCCTGCAACACTTCTGCATGTGGATCTGAATGCAATAAAGTTGCGTTCAGTTTTTACTCCCCCCCTCAATTATTCAACAACTTTCAAGTGGAAAAAATTTGGGCCTTTTAATTTCATTTTTGACTTTCTTCCCCCCCCCGCATGTGTACGCCTCCTTTCTGTTTGCTAAACAGTAATTGCGGATCTTCCTGGCCACCTTTAATACTCCCAGCTAATTATCCTGAAATAAATCTCTTTCAAGCCCGCATGCCAGCAGTTCTGGGATCCTAGCGGCTCTTTCAGCTCCTGGCCGCCTGTCACTCAAATGGGCCTCAGCTGCAACTCCGAATGATGAGCATTAACCTCCCGCTGGGAAGATTCGCCCAATCTCCCCACTTCCAACAGCAGCTCCCAGGGCCGCACCACGCTCCTACCTGTTAGCCTAAGCTGGGATTTTCTTTTGCTAACGCTGTGATTTTGAAAAGTGGAAGAGGATTCCTGGGAGAAAGACACTCAGTTAACCTTCCCCTAATTGCCATTCAAGATGGAAAAGGGAGAGGAAGATGGTGGCTGTCCCAGGAGGGTGGCTGGGCTGTGGAGTGGCCTGCGGCCTTGCCAGGAGGTGCATGGTTGGTTGGCAAGCCTGGGCAAGAGTCTTCCAGAACCAGGGGTCTATGTCTAGAGCTTCTTGCCTGAGGACAGTGGATGGCTGTTGTATGGGGACAGGCCTTAATTCCAACCTACTGTCTTCTCTGACGTCCTCCCTACTCCTCCATGTCCCTCAGTGGTGGCCTTTTGGCAGCTCCCTGGGTTCTGCTTCTTCCTTCGCTCAACTACTGCTTTTTCCCTTCCAGATTTTCTCTTATCCCATTCTGCAAGATTCATAGTGCCTTGCTGACCCATAGCCTGGTTATTTCTTCTCAGTTTTGTAGCTGGGCTCATTTGCCATCCTCACTCCCTTCCTTCAGATTCCATGTGCCTCCTTTCTGAGAGATGAGGAAATGGCTCCCTGGCAGGCCACACAGCACTGTGGGTAACAGTGCAGGTGACGGAGCAGTGCTACCCAGTACCTGGCACAGAAGAGCTGTCTAGTTACATAGTGAATAAATGGATAAGTAAGTACATAAAATGAATCTCATCCCCAAATACTACGCCACCTTCTTCCTAGATCGACTCCTCCGACAATATTTCTTGCCATGCTGGGCAGACTCAGTCATTATTCACCCATTGCCAGTTCCCCTCTTTGTGGGAAGAATTCCACTACCTGGCCACTGACAGCCAGCCACATGGCCCCATGGTCAGTGCAAATGTCAACGAATGTCGATGTGTGTCACTTGTAGGGGGAAGCTGTGAGAAAGTAGTATTCTCTCGCTCTTCTGTTTTATCTGTTGGCAAAGTTCCAAATAGTGGTTACTCCATCAGCTTGGGCCCTGACCTGAGAGCCCCCAGTTGATCTGTGATGTAAACAAGAAATAAATCATTGTAGTTTTGTGCCACTGAGATTTTGGGTTTTAAAGTCCTGTGGCATAATATAACCTATCTTGACTGATACCCCAATATGCAAATATATTCACCTATGTTCATGCATGCTTTCCTTTTTTGTCTTAAAATGCATAATTTTTAACTGCCACCAAATAAAGATATTTTTTACTTAGTCCCTTATTCTTTTTTTTTTATTAAATTTGTTCTAATTCTTTATACATGACAGTAGAATGCTTTTGACACAAATGGAGCACAACTTTTCCTTCCTCTGGCTGTACATGGTGCAGAATCACATGGATAGTGTAATCATACATGTGTATAGGATAGGGTCCTATCTCATTTCACTGTCCTTCCCTCTCCTCACTCTGCTATGCACAATCCAAAGTTCCTCCACTCTTCCATACCTGCCCCCCCATTATGGAT
This sequence comes from Sciurus carolinensis, assembly GCF_902686445.1. Classification (NCBI taxonomy): domain Eukaryota; kingdom Metazoa; phylum Chordata; class Mammalia; order Rodentia; family Sciuridae; genus Sciurus; species Sciurus carolinensis. The sequence continues at coordinate 43,348,715 of NC_062225.1, forward strand.
CAGCATGCACTTATCAGAGAAAACATTTGGCTTTTGGTATTTTGGGATTGACTTATTTCTCTTAGCATGATATTCTCCAGCTTCATTCATTTTCCTGCAAATGCCATGATTTCATTCTTCTCAAAGCTGAGTAATATTTCATTGTGTATATGTACCATATTTTCATCTGTTGAAAGGCATCTAGGTTGGTTCCATAACTTAGCTATTGTGAGTTGAGCTGCTGTGCACATTGATGAGGCTGTGTCACTGTAGTGTGCTGATTTCAAGTCCTTTGGGTATAGATCAAGGAATGAGACAGCTGGGTCAAATGGTGGGTCCATTCCAGGTTTTCTAAGGAATCTCCATGCTGCTTTCCAGAGTGGCTGCACCAATTTGCTCTTATTTTTTTCAATGTTATAAGCCAGATATAAAAAACTGAAATTCTGGCTAAACAGAAAAATAAATGTTTTTGCTTAGATTCATCATGGGATCCTTAGTAAATTCAGTGGAACATTAAAGAGCTCTTATGTATTGTGTTTCAAAATATCAGAGCAGAGCTGCCACATACAGGTACGAGGGTATACATTGAACAACTAAGGGATGAAGGCATGGGACATTCTCAAGGACCTTAATGTGACTGGTGGTATAGGTCCTTTTGGGACTCCTCAAAATAGGATCTGCTGTGAGAAATTTGCAACCAGGTATTGCATTATCAATGAGAAATCAGAGAGTTCATTCTAAAAGATGCCTTGGATGTTGCTGAGGTCCTCCAGGAAAGCATGATAAGAGCATCCCTTACCATGTTGTGTCTCTGGCACAACTCAAGCAAAATGTGAGTGGCTGATGCTTCCAGGCCTCTTGCCAGTCTCATCTTCCCTAGTGTACCTCAGCTCCAGATTTGGACTTGTGCTATATTGTGTTTTAGAGGACCAAGCTTTCTGATTCCCTCCTTTTATGGTCTGTGCCTTCTGGGATTATCCAATAGGGGGAGCTCAGTTGATTTCACCCAGTGTTCATCTCCTCTGGACCTCTTATCAATTCTTGCCCTGGATTGCTTTCATCTGTCAAGTCCCGGATCTTGATTAGTCTGGGGTCTACCTTAAGATGCAGTGTGTTTGTTTAAATTCCAAAGATCTCTTGTTAAGCAGGGAAATGGGTTGAGTTGATCTTGGGTTTTTTTCTTTCCCTAAGAGTGTTTTAGTTTCCAACTCCAGCATGAAGCATAGCATTAAAACTATCAACTGCCAGAGGACTACTTTGCTGCTGAATATTTCCTGCATCTGTAAATCATCCTCCTACTGCCTGCTGTGTCAGTTATGCAAGTGACCTTTGGATTTCCCAATTAAAAAAAAAAAGGTATAACAATGCAATCTATGTCATCCATGAAAATGCTCCACATTGAGATGGTGAAATCATCAGGGATGCCAAAGACTAAGTGAAAAAAAAAAAACCATCAATGAAAACAAGCATGTGATGGCTTGGGAGTGAAGACATGGAATTGAGATAGGAAAAGTTCCAGTCCTAGCTCTCCACTGACTGTGTGGTCTTGCATAGGTAGATTTACCTCTCTGGGCCTTAGTTTTTCTATCTTTGAAATATGAAAGGACCCTTTTCAGTTCTTGAATTTTACAATTCTAAAATGTGATGTTGTTGAACATTAAATCATATTAACTTCAAAAATATGCTTACAGGTGTGGTCATTTCTTAGGTACCCTAGGGAATTCTTGTTAATGGCTTGGATAATCCTTTTGTTGGGCATATTTTTGTCCCTTATAGTTCATCTTAGCAATCTTGTGAAATTAGCAAATGTAGTTATGTCCACTTTGTGATGGAGAATCATTGAGATTTCATACTTTGTAAAAAATTACATAGGCCCTTTAGTGGTAGAAGTGGGATGAGAACCCAGAAATTCTGTCTCCTATATTCTATGGTAGACAAAAGGGGCTTGTCTCTCCCATGCTATTACCAGCATGGAAATTATTGAGGCACATTCAGACAGAATAACTTAGTTCAATTGATATTAATTGAATGCATTTTATGTGTTCTATGGTGAGTAAACAATGTTCTCTAGCCTCAAAGAAGGTATGGTCTTGTGAGGGTCACCTTCATTAAACAGATGTAGGAACTAAAATGATGAAAGTATTTTTAGGACTTCCTCTCTCAACTAGGGTGGAGTAACAGGGACAAGGTTTACCTTCCCACCATAAACAACTGTAAGATTGGATAAAAAATATGAAATAATGGCTATGAAGCCATCAGATATAAAGGTAACAAAAGTCAGTGGCCACTAAATAGTGTGTATTGGAGGAAATGAAGTGAGTCCTATGATCACCCTAGCTTATTGCCTGGAGAGTTTCTAGACCACAGTATGGGGAGGAGAAAACCAGTGAATCTCATAAGTTTTCCTGAGTTTAGGAGACATGGCTGGAAGTTTGTGGAGGCAAGGTGACCCTAGGGCACGGGGTAGAGTAACAGAATAGGGAGCTCTTTACAGAGAAAGAACTTTGGAGATCTGTAGGGTGTTCCGCTCAGATTTTCAGAGGACTGGTACTGGTTAGCACTTATCTCTGAGGAAACTACTCAAGGCTTGAGAAAGAGTCACCTAAAAGGACTAGAGGAAGAATACCTGTGAAGATAATATAAGACCAGGAATAGTTGCTGTTTCATTCAGAGTGGAAAACTTCATAATTTACAAGGCATTGAATAGAATAGTCGGAGGAGTTTTGTCTTAGTCATGGGAAAAATGAACCCTAGATTACCTGTTGATCCCATCTAAGAAAGAGATCAAGCTGTTTCCAAGCAACTTAATTTTGTCACAAAAGGCAGCTGAAAATATTTATAAGATTATACAAATATCCAATGCACAGCAAGGTAAAATTCACAATATCTAGCAATCTAATAAAAAATCGTAAGACATGAAAACAATCAGGAAAATATTTCCAATGAAGAGAAAATGTATCAATAGAAATCAACAAAGAAATTTTATAGAAGACAGAATTTATGGACAAGGACACTAAAAATTATAGCTGATTTAAATTTATAAGTTCAAGAAAATAATTATAAGTTTGAGCACGTTCATAAACACATGGAAAATACAAAAGGTAGTATATCTGAGATGGAAAATGCAGTAAATGAGATTAACAGCAAATTAGATATAGGAGAAAGCATCATAGCAATAGAAACACAGGGAAGAAAACATAAAACATACAAAACATACAAAAAAATTATTGGGGCACCAATGGACTGAGACAATTATGGGATCTAATATATGTATAAGTGGAGTCCTTAAAGTGGAGGACAGAGACGCAGAAATGGAAGACATTTGAGGACGTAATGGCTAATTTTTTTTTCTATTAGAAATGAGAAACCTAGTGGAGAACCAGGAAAACTGGTTCTGTGACTTAGCCCAAGTTCAAAGGCCTAAAAACCAGGGGAGCTGTTGGTGTAAGGTTGTGGGCTGCAAGTATAAGTACTGGAGTCTGAAGGCTCAAGAACCAGTAGCTCAAACATCTGAAGGTAGTAGAAGATGGATGTTCCAGTTCAAGAAAAAATGAACTTGCACTTCCTCCCAATTTTTCTCTGTTCATATCCCTAAGGGATTAGAGGATTAGATTATGCACACTCACATTGGTGAGGGTTAATCCTCTCTACTCAATCTACTGATCCAAATACTAAACTCTTACAGAAATACCCTCAGAGACATACCCAGAAATAAAGTTTTACTAACTATGTGGGTATTCTATAGGCCAGTAAAGTTAAAACATGAAATTAACCATCATATATGTGAAGTGGCCAAATATTCAAAGATAAATTATGATAAGTTAAAGATGAATAAGATACATCCTAAAGAAGCTACCAAAACAGCAAAACAAAGAGTTACATATAACGAGTCAACAAAGCAAATAAAATGGAATAATAGAAATTCAATTAATTCAAAAGAAGGCGGAGAGAAATAGAAGGGAGCAGAGTATAGATAGAAGAAACAGAAAACTCACAGCAAAATGTTAAATTAGAATCCAACCAGCAATGTAAAAGTGTGCCTTTTTCCCCACATCCATGCCAACATCTATTATTGTTTGTGTTCTTGATAATAGCCATTCTAATTGGAGTAAGATGAAATCTTAGAGTTGTTTTAATTTGCATTTCTCTAATTACTAGAGATGTTTAACACTATTTCATATATTTATTAACAGCCTTGTATGTCTTCTCCTGTAAAGTGTCTGTCCATGTAAAGTGTTCCTTGGCCCATTTATTGATTGGGTTCTTTGTATTTACACTTTTACATTGCTGGTGGAGTTGCAAATTGGTGCAGCCCTTCTGGAAAGCAGTGTGGAGATTCCTCAGAAAACTTGGAATGGACCCACCTTTTGACCCAGTTATCCCACTTCTCGGTTTATACCCAAAGGACTTAAAATTAGCATACTACAGTAACACAGCCACCTCAATGTTTATAGCAGCTCAGTTCACAATAGCTAGATTGTGGAACCAACCTAGATGCCCTTCAACAGATGAATGGATAAAGAAACTGTGGTATATATAAACAATGCAATATTATTCAGCCATAAAGAGGAATGAAATTATGGCATTTGCAGGTAAATGGATGGAATTGGAGAATATCATGCTAAGTGAAATAAGACAATCCCAAAAAACCAAAGGTCAAATGTTTTTCCTGATGAGTGGAGAATGATATATAATGGGGGTAGAAGGTGAGGAGGGACAGAAGAATGGGGGAACTTTAGCTTATGTAGAAGGAAATGAGAGGGAGGGGGGTATAAAAATGGTGGAATGAGACAGACATCATTACACTATGTACATGTATGATTACACGAATGGTATGAATCTACATCATGTACAAACATAGAAACAAAATGATGTACCCCATTTGTGTACAATGAATCAAAATGCAGTCTGTAAAAAATTAAAAGATAAAGAACCCAACCATATCATTAATCACAGTAAATATAAATATTCCAAAAACCCCAATCAAAATGCAGAAATTATCAGATTTGATAAAAAAAAAAACAAGACCAGAAAATGCACTTGAAATAAAAAATACAAATAAGACAATGGTATAAGGACAGAAGAAATTACATGATGCTAATCCTAATCAGGAAGCAGGAGTGGCTACTTTAATATCTGATGAAGTAGATTTCTGAACAAAGAATATTGTTGAGAATAAAGAATGTCATTTCATGGGGTGAAAGTGTCAATTCCTCAATAGAATATTACAATCCTAAACATATAAGAAGCATAAACTGAGAGAGTTGCAAGAAGTAGATAAATACACAATTACAGTCAGAAACGTCAATACTCTTCTTCCAGTACTTGATAGAACAAGTGGACAGAAAATCGGTAAGGATATAGCCACTTGGACAATATTATAAACCAACTTGTTCTAATTGATGTTTATAGATCATATCACCCAACAACAACAGAATGTACATTTTTTTTGAAGTTTCCAGTGGAATATCTTTTTGCTAAAATATGGATCATATTCTGGACCATCCAATAAACCTCAATAGATTTAACAGGATTCAAATCAAAGTATGTTCTCTGACCATGAAGCAAATAAATTAGAATTTAACAATAGGCAGATATTTAGAACCCCCCAAATATTTTAAAACTAAATAATACAGTTAAAAAATCCCTGGGTGAAAGAGGTAATCAAAAGTGATTTTAAAATGTTTTTAAAATTTCAGGCCTGGGTATGTAACTCAGTGGTAGAACAGTTTCTTAACAAGTGAAAGACCTGGGTTCAATTTCCAGTACTGAAAAAAAAATTTTAAATATGGCAAAAATGAAAATATAATGTATCAAAACTTGAGGGAAGCAGCTAAAGTAGCATTTAAAGGGAGATTTATAGTACTAAATATCTAGGTTAGAAGTGAAAAAAGGTTATAAATCAATGACTTCAACTTCCTTTTTGAGAAGTTAAAGATACTAAAAGAAACCCAAAGTAAGGAGAAGAAAATAGTATTAAATGTCACAGTGGAAATTGCTTTAAAAGATAAGAAAAGTAATAGAGAAAAATTCATGAAACCAGAAACTGATTTTTGGAGAAGATCAATAAAATTGATAAACCTCTAGTGGGGCTGATCAGGAAAAAAAGAGAAGATACAAGTTCCAACATCAGGGATGAGAGAGTATTTATTACTCTTGAGTCTGTAGATATTTAAAAGATAGTAAAGGATAACTTTAGTAAATTTTATACCTTAGATTAAATGGACACATTTCTTTTTTTTTTTTTTGCTTCTTTAATAATTTTTTTTTTATTTTTACAGACTGCATTTTGATTCATTGTACACAAATGGGGTACAACTTTTTGTTTTTATGGTTGTGCATGATGTAGATTCATACCATTTGTGTAATCATACATGTACATAGGGTAATGATGTGGGTCTCATTTCACCATGTTTCATACCCCTGCCCCCTTCTCCCTCTCATTTCCCTCTATGTAATCTAAAGTTCCTCCATTCTTTTCTCACTCCCACCTGCCCCCTAACTCCCATTATATATCATCATCCACTTATCAGGGAAAACATTTCGCCTTTGGTTTTTTGGGACTGGCTTATTTCACTTAGCATTTTGGTGACAGTACCATGCTGCTTTTGTTACTATTGCTCTGTAGTTTAGTTTAAGGTCTGGTATTGTGATACCTCCTGCTCACTCTTTCTGCTCAGGATTGTTTTGGCTATTTGAGGTCTCTTATTCTTCCAGATGAAGTTTATGATTGCTTTCTCAATTTCTATGAGGCACATCATTGAGATTTTAATTGGAATTGCATTGAATCTGTATAGTGCCTTTGGTAGAATGGCCATTTTGACAATATTAATTCTGCCTATCCAAGAACAAGGGAAATCTTTCCATTTTCTAAGGTTTTCTTCAATTTCTTTCTTTAGTGTCACATTTCTTAAAAGATACAGAATATCAAAGTTCATTAAAAATAAATAAGTATACTTAATAACCCTATTTAAAATACTTTGAAGTAGTAGTTAAAAATGTTCCCACAAAGAAAACTCCAGGGACTGGGGCTGTCGCTCAGTGGTAGAGCACTTGCCTAGCATGTGTGAGGCACTGGGTTTGATCCTTGGCACCACATAAAATAAACAAATAAAATAAAGGCATTGTATTGATCTACAACTACAAAAAGAAAAAAAAAAAAAAAAAAAAGGAAACGCCAGGTTCAAGGGTTACATTGGGAAGTTCTACCAAACATTTAGGTAAGAAAAATTATATCAGTTCTACATAAACAGTTCCAGAGAATTGAAGAGAAAATATTTTTTCAAATCAATCTATGAGACAATGTTACACTGATACTAATATCAGACAAAAACATTATAAGAAAATAAAACTCTAGACCAACATTCCTCATATCACAGATGTTAAAAAAACATTTTTTAGTCAATCAAGCCCAATAAAATATAAAAAAAAGATAATACTTCATGAACAATCAGTGTTTATCTCAGGAATGCAATATTGATTTAATGTTTAACAAAAGTATAATCACCACCTTAAACTTAAAAAGTTTAAAAATGAAATGATGACCTCAATACATTTAAGATAAGACAAAGCAAACTCAAATCCTCTTGACAAAGTTCAACTCTATTCCTGTAATAAAAAACTGCTATGGTTTGAAATTGTCCTATAAAGACCCACATGTTAAAGACTTGGCTGTCAATCTGCAGCACTGCTGGAGGTGTTGGAATTTTTAAGATGTGGAGCCCAATGGGAGGAAGTTAGGTCATTGGGGGTATAACCTTGAAGGAGATACTGATACCCAGACCCTCCTCTCTCTCTTTGTCTTTGCTTCTTGAACCCCTTGAGGTTGAGCAGGTTTCTTCCACCACGCTCTCCTGCTGATACTATGCCATCACAGATCCAAAACAATAGGGACAAATGACCACAGACTTACACCATGAGCCAAAATAACATTTTAAGTTGATTAGCTCAGGTATTTTGTCACAGTAATGGACAATTGACTAACAAGTCATCCTTCAAACTAAGAATGAAAATAAACCCTAACAATAATAGATTTCTAGGAAAGACCTAAAGTTAACATCATATTTAGTGTACCAGAGTGTGCAAGTTCAAGACAAGACAAGGATGTCCGTTCTATTCAACATTTTACTGGAAGCTCTAGGCAGTACAATAAGGCAAGAAAAAGAAAAACACAAACTTAAGATAGGACAGGAAGAAGAAAAACTAAATGTAATGGGGTGAAGGGGGTAAGTAGTAAGGAGCACGGGGAAACTTGGTGATGGTGTTTGTGTTTACCACCTTCATTGTGGTGATAGTTTCATTTATGTCTTCCCATGTCAAAGTTACTAGATACACTTAATGAAGTTATTGTACATCAATTATACTTCAATAAAGTCATTTAGAAACAACAAAAATCTATTAAACCAACTTATATTTTTAACAAAATAGATTAAATTGTCTATCTGTATTCAAATATTCATAGTTCTGCAAATTTAAATCAAGGTTCATTAAAATAAGAGGGATGTTCAGGGTTCTGTGGAGGTCTAGAACACTAACAGCACACAGTCAGCAATGTTTTCTGTTCTTACATTGCATTGTGCTAATGAGTGCAGTGCTCTGAAGGTGGGGCTTGCAGAGCGTGGGGTTAGAAGGTGCTCAGACTTTGATCACTTCTTGGTCCTGGGTCCAGCGACTCAGCCAGGACATTAAGTCATCTGCTCTGCCCTTGAAAGCTGAGACTTAACAGTTGCTTAGCTGATCAAATCACTTCCTTACCTAAAGCTTTTTGGAGGCTTTCTATAGCGAGTAGGCTGAAGCTGAAACTCCTGACCCTGGCTCTGATGATCTCCACACACCCACTGACCTTGGACTTGGCTCTCTGAGGAGTCCCTTCTCAGGCTTGCCTCATGCTTTTCCCTCTTGCTAAAAGCTGTCTTTGGCTCCTACATGTTTGGTTCCTGCCATTCTTCACACCTCATGTTACTCCTCAGAGAAACCTTCCTGATCACCCTCTCTAAAGTTTGCTCTTTGTTCTGCTCAGTGAGTCTTTGTCCCAATGTCACATCACAGGTTGTAGGTGGTTCAACTTTTAATGTTCTCCCCACTCAAATGTAAGCTCTGTTAGGGTGAGTTCTATCTACCTTGTTCACTATTACTGGTTGAATAAATGAGTGATTCCTCCAAGATGGCCTAATTTTTACAAATACTACATCAATGGACTAATAGGGTTCTTACAGCTGCAAGTCTGGAACACCGTATGTTCGAAACAGTCACAAAAAGCCCTCTGTTTAGTGATGATGACTCCTCCATCCCCCCTCCAAAAACAAAAAGCAAAGCAAAAATCCAAATTCCAAAACCAGTTGAATGCACAACAAAACAGAGCAAAGCATTCATTGCAGGTAGAGGACAGCAGAGAAACATTTGCTACCAAATAATCTTCCCTCTCCTGTTTATCAGGAGTCAACTCCCATCTGGAGAAAATGGTACAAAAGTTGAGTTAGAGTTTAGTTGATTCCAGTCCTAGCTTTGGGCTTCTCTGAACAGGACCCAAAGCAGGACTGGGTTCTTGGCAATCTGGTTGGTCAGGGGCAGGGTTAGGTGGCCTGTGATTTGTTTTCCAAGGAAAAAGGGAGATGCAGAATTGTTCTTATTTTTATGGTGGGGAATGGGTCATTTTGGTATGCAAGTCCTAAGACGGGAGATGTAGATCATGGTCATGATGCTCCTGAGTTCATTATTTGAAATGAACAAATCCAGCAGGCTAATAGCATCTGTCACTCTCTGTGCCACCAAGTCTGGCCCCAGGTAGTAAAGAACTGAACTTCTTGATGGAGATGCATTGGTGGAACCAATTCATTCTTTTGCTCTCAACACATTTTAAATTTTACTTCAAGTTGCTTGTTCTCTGTCCTGCTGATTCTCCTCTTTTCTTTCTCTTCTATTTCATTTTTCCTAGACTTTTTCTTCACTTACATTTCCCCCTAAGTTTTTTTGTTCACCATCTCTTTCCATTTCCATGACTTGCTTCATCTATTTGTCATTTGTCTTCCCTTTCTTCCTTGTCTTGTCTTCATTTAAGATGATTCTTGGAAGCCAGGGATATTCTTTCTTATCACTTTGAACGTAGCCAATGGTGACCTTCATGCAAATTAATGCCTACATATAAATTTAGAATGTTATACTTTTCTGGTTAATCAAATAATTTTTTTTACCACTATGAAGTATCATTTATATCAATGATAGACTTTTGCCTACTTATCTGATATAAATTTAGTGTTGCTAATTTTATTTTGGTTAGTATTTACACAGTATGTCTTTTCAGACTTTTTGTATGATTATATTCAATGAGTGTCACTGGGAGGCTACTGATATTTTTGGGCTTTGGGTTTTTATTCAGGTGGATAATCTTTCTTTTTTAATTGTAATATTTTGTTCATTTGTCTTTTAATATATTTATGAATATATTTGGGTTTAAATCTACACTCTTACTATGGTTTTCTACTTGTCTCACCTATGGTTTTCAATTTTCTCTACTTTCTTGCTTTTATTTGGATTTATTATTTATTATGTAATTTTCTATCTTGATTAGTTTATTGGTTATATTTTTGATAATTATTAGAGTGGTTGCTCAAAAACTTCCATATACATCCTTGTATAACGAATATAAATAAATTAGAATTTTCATCATTTACTGGAAAAAGGGAGGGCCCTAAAATACCTTATATTTGCCCCTTTTCAATATACATGCTAATATGATCATAACATTTAATTTATGGATGTTTTAAATCTTACAAAGCAATATTATTATTTGAGATAGTAACTATTAGCTTACCCACTTTTTTACCAATTCTGTTGATCTTTATGTATTATTGCATCTTTAAGCTTCCTTCTGGGATCATTATCCTTCCATCTATACACATTTCCTTTGTTTTGAATCTACTGACAAATCTTAGAGATATTTTTTGTGTGTACAAAAATCTTGATTTCATTGATAATTATTTTCAGGATATTTTAGCTGGGTATAGGATTTTTAGAATGGCGATTATGTTTTCAGAACTTTTATGATTCTGTTACATTATTGTCAAGCTTGTATTATCTCTGATAGAAAGTGAGATATGAGTCTTATTTTTCTTTCTGTAACTTTTATATTTATAGTTTAAAGAAGACCCTCTTTCTGGCTAATCATTGGTTTTTCTGATGTATAAGTTAGATTTTATTTTGTATTTTTGTATTTATCTTACTCGAGACTTATAGTAAATGCTTCTCTGTTCTGTTTTTTCTCTTTTCTTTTTCTCCTATTTTGTTTTCCCTAGATTTTCCTAGATCTGTTTGTATTTTGGCAGTTTCAGAAAATGCTCTTAAATAATGTGCTTGCTCCATGCTCTCTCTCCTCTTCTTCCATGACAACAGTTATATTATTTAAACCCTTGTTTCCTATGCAATACACATTGATTTATCTTGTATGCTTCTATTCCATCCTTCTGTCTTTTATTGTTCCTTTCTGGTTTTCTTTTGACCTATTTCCTGGGCCATCAATTAATACTTTAGTTGTGTTTAGTTTTTCTTAAAATCATTCACTTATTTAAAGATTTTATTTATTGTATTTTTTTAGTTTTAAGTGTTTATTTCCTTCTTTTCAAAATATTTTCAAATAGATGGTTAGACTTTTCCATTTTGGCTTTAACTTCCTTAAATAGGTTAGGAAACATTATTTTAAAGTCTGCATCTATTTATTATCTGGGTCCTCTGTATGCGGGGTTATTTTTGATTGAGGATATTATTGTGTATGAACAAACCTTACAGCGTAAACTCATCTTCCTCTAGAAATGATTTAATTTATACCTTACTGGAAGTTAGGGTCCCTTAGAAATACAAGATCACCTTGTTCTTGTCAGAGATGGAGGGTTAAAACCTGGCTTTTAGTACCTGTGAGGACTGGTTTATTTTTGACTCAACCTTACTTCTAGGATAAGGTTGTATTCCTTCCACTTCCTAGCCCAAAGCTCAGGATTTTTTTCAGTTCCTCTATGTATCTCTACTCCTATCCTCTATTCCTCAGTTCTTTTTCCTTATCCACAATACAGTCTGTCAAAAGGTCTACTCATTTTACACCTCTCAGACATCTCTAGGGTAGTTGGCTGAGGCCCTAGAGTCTGGGGGAAATGGAGACTGAAATGTCTGGTTGACTTGAATATGTGTTCTTTTATCCCTGCAGTCTTGATCCTGTAATTCTTCCCTGTCTTGTAGCATCTCCAGTTCTAGATAATTTTTATACATGGCCCAGCTTTTCTGGTTGTTCTCTGTGTGCAGATCTATCTAAGTTACTTAGTGTGCCAGTACAAGCAGATATTCCTCTCATGTTACTGTGTAATCCTGGAAAAATTATTTCCCATTTCTGGACCTCAGTTTCACATCCATATGATAAAGGGATTAGACTAGAGACCTCCCAAACTCATCTTTCATCCAGTGTTAGCCTATTCTTGATCTGTAGTCCAGATGCACTGGACATGTGGGTTAGATTGCTAGTTCTCATAGGGAAGGCCCAGTTCTTTTTATGCCTGCAAACTGTTCCACCTGACTAAGGTAACTAGTAAGGCTTTGGAATGATGGTGATGAACACACTTATTACTTGTGGGAGACTAAAAACGTGTACTATAAGACTGGAATATAGCCATCTTGTAACAAATACCCTACTAACCATGCTGTTGTGAAATGTAGGCAGGAATGTTTCATTTTTCTCTCAACCCAGAAATAGGAAGGGTTCCCTAGAGCTATTTATCACAGTCAGAAGGGAGATAAATAAAGAACAGGAATGTTGTTAATTTACTCAGACTCCAAACTCAAAGTCCCTTTGATGGAGCAGGGGCACCAGGAGAGCCCTGAAGTAAGGATTCAGATGAGCCATCTGGAGGATCTGCCACTCATCTCACTGTCCATGAGTGCGTGCATGTGCACACATGTCACACACACACACACACACAGACACACACACACACTCCAAAAGTGTGGCTAATGATGATCACATTATGGATGGACACATCTGGTGGAAAGAGTTTCCAATAGGAATTTCAAACCACTATCACTTTCATTCAAAAGGACTAATTTATTTACATTTTGCCTCTGGTTCTTTGTTTTAGAGAGGGCTTAGAACTGCACATCACTGGTTTTTAATATACTTCTGTGGAGTGATGGAAATGGACACTTTTTGCAAAACCAGTAAGTACTCTATGAAGAAAAGGGGCTGTCACTAAGGGGAAGGAAGACCAATGACCCTTACAGGAAAGGCTGAAATGGAGACTATGGGAGAAGCAGGGCATGAGGGTAACTTTTCTAATTTAGTCTCCAGGCTGGCAATGTTTCTGTGTGACTCCACTCCCAGGCTCTCTCCAGGGGAGGTAATACCCTGCTGTGCTGTTGGGAAGGGACCAGCCTTTATGTCTGCTGGTCCTTTAGGGTCAGTCTTGTATTCCTCTTCTCCTGGAGTACACTGTATTCCACTTGTCCTGGAAGCTCTGAATTTGGCATCTGGCAATGTGTACATCTTGCCTAGCAAGAAAACCCAGGTCTTTGCTCCCAGGTGTCAGCAGGAGGATTCTAAGTCCCTCCAGAGTGATGGTGTAGGACAATAACCTGTCATGGGGGTCGACCAAGTATTGTGGTCAGGGATTGGTCAAAACTGCAAAGTGGTCACAAGGTAAAAGACAGAGCAAGTATTATTTTAATTTCCTGTAACTTCTATAACAAATTACTCACAACAGACTTTATTCTCTTATGGTTTTGGAGGCTAGAAGTCTGAAGTCAGTATCCTTGGGCACAGATCAAGATGTCCTCAGGGCCACGCTCCACTGGGAGGGCATCCCCTGCCTCTCCCAGCTGTGGCTGTGGGCATACCTTGGCTCCTGGCCACATCACTCCAATTTCCATCTTCTAGGTCAAACTGCCTTCTCCTCTTTTTTTTCTCTCTCTCTTCCAGCTCTTTCTTCTAGGGATGCTCACAATGGCATTTGAGGTCCATAGAGATAGTCCAAGATAATAGCCTTAGCTCAAGAGCCTTAACTTAATCATGCCAGCAAAGACCCTTTCTCCAAATAAGGTAACACTTATGGAGTACAGGGATCGGGGTGTGGATATCTTTGGAGGGCCATTTTAAAGCCTACCACAGGTGATAAAGCAAGAAATAGGCAGAACAGGAGAGGGGCCCACACTGGCACATCCATGACAATGGGAATTGGGGGACATGATCTAACAGAGGAGATGAAATTAGACAAAATGAGAAAGAAGACACCTGAGGGTTGAGTAACCAAGCAAACTTTATAACTGCCGCCCTGTGGTAGACACTGAATGAAACAACAATGTGCACTGAAACCTACCAAGAGCCAAGTTCTCTTCCTAGGGCTGGAAAGAAAGTTGCATGGAGATTGCATTCATTTAATGATTGTAAAAATAAATGAATTCCTGGGCATGATCTTTGTCTAGCAGGCAGGGTCTTTGTTTCTTATTACATTAGACATCAAGGCTATCAGGAAGGCTGACTGAGATCAGCAGCTGGAAGTCAGACAGCAGGCAGAGAGAGGAAGGCCCATGCCTCAGTCTGCACAGAGACAGGGACTGGCTTATTCACTTGGGTGGTTCTTAGCCCTGGCTGCACTTCGATCAGTGGGGACTTTAAATGAATGCCTGGCCTTACCCCAGAGACTCTGATTCTATTGGTTAGGGTGGGCCTGGACATCTGCATATTTCAAGCTCTCCAGATGATTCTAATGTGCAGCCAGAATTGAGAACCAGGCTTAAGCTTTGTCTGGCTAAGAGCATTATGATTGGAAGTCTGGCTACAGACTCTGTGAGTTACTTTAAGCTGTGAGATTGTCTCAAGTTATGCAACATCTTTGAATCTATGTCATAAAATGGGAACATAACCCTTACCTTGTACATCTCTGAAAGGATTAGAAAATATCTAGGGAGATCTGACCACGATGGCTAGCAAATGGTGAATGCCAAATGGGTACCTTTGCAAACCCTTACTGAGATAGGCATTATTGTGCCCATTTTGTAGAATCAGGAACTGAGGTTTAGACACATTGCTAAGTCACATTGTTAGTAAATGATCTGGTATAAGATTTAGTCCAGACCTCTTTTCATGACCTATTTCTAGCATGTTTTTTATTTTTAGTGGTATGGGTGATGGAACCCACACATGCTAGACAAGTGCTCTACCACTGAGCCATATCTGAGCCCAGGTATTTTTGATAATGGGGTGTTCAGGCCCAGTTATCTCATCCTCTTCCTTTTGGCCTTTGTGACTGTGAAGGAGTTGACCTTCTGCTGATCTGTTAAGATCATGGCTCCCCTTCAACACCTGGGGCATGTAGAATGGAAGAAGAACTCACCCCTTTTTCCTTCTTAACCCCATCTCTTCCCCTGAGATAAAGTAGGCAGAAGATTGCTAGAGGCTAAATACTCCCTGCCCCACCACCAAAGATATCCATATCCACCAAAGACCTGGAGATGTTACCACATATGGCAAAGTCTTTGCAGATGATTGTTAAGGATCTTGGGATGAGATTATCCTGGGTTATCCAGGTGGGCCCTAAATGCCATATCAAGAGTCCTTATATGAAAGAGATGAGGGAGAGATTTGACATACACAGAGGAAAAGGCAATGTGACCATGGAAACATAGACTGGAGTGACAAAGCTAAAAGCCAAGACAAGCTGACAGTCACCAAAAACTGGAAGATTCTTTGCTAGACCTTGATGACATCTAGATTTCAGTCCAGTGTGACTGGTTTTGAACTTTAGCCTCCAGAACCATGAGACAATATACTTTAGTTGTTTTAAGTCATCCAGTTTGTGGAAATTTGTTATAGCAGCAACAGGAAACTAATACTGGAGTTTCCACCTAGATAATACCCTCTATGAGATGATTCTTCATCACCATAAGCTTCATGGGGCTAAACTTGCTTCTCTTTCTGCAGGGCTGGGAGAAAACTAGAGGAGAGCACCTACCTATGGCTCTGGCCAGCAGGCAGTTTACTACATTGTCACACTGCTGTCCACCTGAGCTGTGGCAGGGTGCAGACAAGAGTCCTCTCATGGACTCTTTGCTGCTGGAGTGAGACAGCATGTCCTGCCTGGGGTGGGAAGGGAGGAACAGGTTGACAGCAGCTTGAGTCACCTTTCCCTGCTGACATTAAGGATCCTCAACCAAGTTTCCTTCCATCTTCCCAGCCCCATTGCTCAAGGGCAACAGCTTTCTGGAACAATTTTACTCTAGGCACTGGGAACAAAGGAGAAACCAAATGCCTCGCTTGGGAGCAACCCATATGGAGGAGGCCAGGCAAGGCCCAGTGACAGGATAATTGCTTAAATATCTGCTTAAGGATAAAGGCAGAGTCTACCTCCAGCTGGAGTTCAGGTTCCCACAGGTCATGAAAACAAAGAGGGGAATGGGAGAATTAAAGAGGAACAGAAATGGAAATGATTAGGAAAGATTGCCCCTACTTGGGGAGGGAGAAGGGGAAGTTGGGACCTAACCCTTCTGAGATTGTGCAGGTGGGTTTGGGCTCACAGTCTTCCTGCTCAGAAAAGCTGGAGGCCTTGCAGGCAGGTGAAATGCTGTGCTCTGGGGGACTCTCCGGGGCTGGAGAGCGGGCAGTGGGATGGGGCCAGGGGTCTGGGCTTCGGGGCAGGGTGAGCTGGCGCTGGTGTGAAGCGATCATTGAGGGTGAGACTCCAGACAGCAAGTGCAGGTCCCCTGTGTTACCAGAAGACTGCTTTTCTCCTCCGCCTCTGAGCCCTGTGCTCTGGCTGGCAGGGCCTCCTTATGCTTCCCGGCTCTGCCCACCATTACTCTCACGTTTCTCCTCTGCCCACTCTCACAGCCTTCTGGGTATTCTTTGCAATAGGGTGTTGGCCAGGGTGAGATGAAGCATCATGACCTTCCCTCCTCATCTTGAAGAACCCTAAGTTCTCCACACGATAACATTCCTGGTTTCAAGGGACATATTTAATGGGCATATTAGTCACAGTTCTCCAGAGAAATAGAACCAAGTGGGAAGAGAGATAGAGGCAGAGGCAAACAGGCAGGCAGACAGGGGAGAGGAGATTTTAAGGAACTGACTCACACAACTGTAGCGCCTAGAAAGTCCACACTTTGGTAGCTGCAGACTGGAAACTGAGGTAGGATTTCAGTGTGATGCCTTGAGGCAGAATTCTTTCTTCTTCAGGAAAACCCAGTTTGTGCTTTTAAGACCTTCAACTGATTTGATGAGGCCCACCCACATTGCTCTAAAGCTACTAATTTAAATATTAAGCTCATCTAAAAAATACTTTCAAAGCAACATCTAGACTAGTATTTGACCATACCTTAGCCAAGTTGACACATAGAATTTATCCTACATTAGTGTAGTTGTTTATTTTCATTGATTGAGTCATTTATTCACTTCCTTCCTCCAAAAGAGGAAGTGTATACCACCTTGGTAGATGCCTTAAGGGCAGGGCTTCATGGCATTTACTTTGAACCTGCCTTCCTTAGGCTACGAGCTCATTGAGTCACCCACAATGTGGATACTTTGCATGTAGTAGGCACCCAATGTTTGTTGGCTGCCTGCCCAGCTATTTGACGTAGGGATAAATTGCTTGGATTCGGGTGTTCCTTTGACTTTTAATTTCCTCCCTTTGTGAGTGTCGCACGCCTTCTTCCACTTCCTTTCCCCCCTTTTGCAGATGCACGCTCCTTTCCTTCTCTTCGTCTCCCTGTCCTTCTGGCTCCTCATTACCCACCCCTTTTATTTGGCTAATGCTCTGTGCCTAATCACATTAGCCAGTACTGGCAGTGTAGAGATGTTTGCAATCCAACCCAGGTCTGATTATGAGCTTCAGCAGCCTGAGGCTACTTTAAGAATGTGTTGATTGGTAGGGGGTGGGGATCCCCAAGAGGGGGCCAGTGTTGTTGGCCGGTGGAGCCGCCCACATGTGTATCTGGGCACCGTGGGGTCAGTTGGTTTTTGGTTCTCTCCTTGATCAGGCTCCTGGTGGGGTATTTATCCTGGCTGGGTGTCTAAGCCCTTCCTGATTGTATTAAACCTCACAAAAGTGAGGCCCCAAACAATCCGGCTAGTGTGGCTAGAGAGGTAACCACAGCAAAGTGTGGCCTGTACTTCTTGTCATTCTGTTTGAGCTCATTTCAACTTTCTCCCAACTCTGGAAGCATAAAGAAACTGCCACGTGTTTCTCTGCGTTGCAAGCATGACCTCATTTCCCTTGTCCAGGATATTAATTCAGAAATATTTATTAAGTGATTTCAGGATTGGGGGAGATTTTGAAAGCCTTCAGTTCAAATTCTATGAGTGGTGCACGGATTGAAAGGAAATTAGCTCCTTCTCTCTCCCCTTCCCGCCATTTTCTCAAAAGCACTTTGTGTTTTTCTTTAGAATATGCTGTTTTCTCGTCATCATTTCCTTAATTAACTGCATCGTTTACGTAATGTCCGTCTTCTCTACAGATTGGAATAATCTCCATCTGGCAGGAGCCCGGAGTGCCTTCTTCACTGCTGTGTCCTTGGCAGGTAGGCACAGTAAGTTCTTCACCATCTACTGATTACATTTTGGTGGGTAAAGATATGATGTTCTATTTGGAAGGGGTAATTATGTTTCTGGAAATTTTCATATAGCAGGGAAGAATATTCATGCCATTACATGACGGAACTGTATCCTTGGGGCCTAACCAAGAGTCCCTGCTGCTTGACTTTTTAAGATGGTTCCTTCTAGTCTTCCTTGAGAAGATCTAAGACAAAACCACCTGAGCGCCCCTCCCAAGGTGTGAGCTGAGTCAGGCTGTGTGAAGGTGTGTCTCCGTGTGAGTATATGCACCAGCACTTCCCTGAGCTCGGGGTCTCTGGGAATCGTACTTCCTGGGCTCGCAGCCTGGTTCTACCAGGGTCTAGATGTCCCACATGGATGTCATATGCACAATATTTGCCAGATTTTGGCCTTAGACTCGTTATCTCTAGCAGGGAATGATAATATTCCTCATCTCGTAAACTTGTTTGAGATTAAGTAAAGTACTGCCTAACTCAGTGTAAATGCAATAAATATTAGTCAGAATTATTATTTCCATCAATATGTAATAGTAATGTTGTCTTTCCATGTTTGGTTAATTAAGAGAGAGAAAGAAAGAGAGAGAAACAGAGAAAGACAGAGAGAGAGAAGGAGAGAGAGAGAGAGGGAGAGAGGGAGAGAGGGAGAGAGGGAGAGAGAGAGAGAGAGAGAGAGAGAGAGAGAGAGATTAATTTTGTATGAGGAGGGAAAACTACTGAAAAGCACGTGGCTGCATAGAAATGGAGAGGCCCTGATGTGAGTGGAATGAGCCTGGTAGCCTAGGACGCGGCACGTTGTGGGGAAGAGACGGAGGGGGCAGTGTGGAGAAGACGGGCTGTCCTACTGTCAATGGCATGTGTTATCAAGGCGTTAGGATGACAGAATTAAAACGTGGACGATGCGGTCAGTCGCTGACTAGGATCATCAAATGGAGTTGACTCATTTGGCATCTGTTCTCCCAACCGTTTGTCTGGCATCTGCACAACTGGTCATTTACATCCAAAAGTTCAGTCCAACCACCATCAGGGAGGGCTGGTGGTGACTTGCCTGTGTGAGGCCCAAACTCCAAATCCTCATCTGGCCTGGCCAGCTCTTGGGACTGGGCAGTTCTGATAGCAGCATTTGCCAATCCCACTGTGACAGTTATCGGGGTCAAAAATTGCATTGCTCTGAAATTATGAGCTGCCCTCAAAGCATTTCTGACTTAAGAATATACTTTATAGTGAGACAGAACTGATCAGAAAGTGTATTTTCTGGTCACTCGTAGCAAACACAAATGCCTCGCCTTGGAGCTGCAGTCTGTCCCCACTCGGATTCATTCCACGGAGTGGGACTGAAATATCCTATTGGAAGTCAAAACCAAGCTGGCTCGCTCCTTCCAAGTCTTCCCTCGATTTGGCCCATGGTGGAGTTTCTGGTCAACCTGGAATTGGTCTTTTTATTTTTAATTCCTTGAAAATGAAGGATTCTGTTCTAATTGACTGAGTGTATTGTATCATTATATTAAAAAGCAATATATTCCAGATATTACTATAAAGTCCTTTTCTGTCTCAAAGAAATTTCGTGTCAATTGGGTCATTTGATCTTTTCGGCAACCCTGTGAGGGAAGTCGGGAGGATAAGTAGATTATGAATTTCATTTTGCACATGGAGACTCAAGGAGAGGAAGTGATTACTTATCTAAAGTTAGACAATGGCAAACAGGCAACAGTAATAGCTAATACGTAGCAGTTACTTATGTACCAGGCGCTATTAAAATTATTCATTTGATCTTCACAATGACCCAGTGAAGAAGGCACTACTATCCCCACTACACGGGGGAAAAGGCCCAGACACAGAAAGATGACATACATTGCCCAGGAGTATGGCTGGTCAGTGGTGGAGCTGAGAGCACCCAGGGTCTCTCTCCAGAGTCCAGGAAGCGGCTGCCTTGAGATGCTGGAGCACTCAGCACAGCGTCCTCAGGCAACTCCTCTTCCACATGCTGCCTCCCTTCCTGGGATGTCCTGAGCTCAGATGGGCAAAGGATTTTCTGAGATATGATAAAAGCAGAAATTTAGAAGAAAACTTGTTCCTCTATTTTAAAGCTAGATCATTAGCTGGAGAAGAAAATAGGAACCACCTTCAAAATGAGAATAGAATGAAACATGGGTATGCAGGAGGAGGGGACACTGGCAGGGTTGTCCTGCTCCTTTGGTGGAGGCCATGGCTCCTGTTGGCTTTTTGCTCTGTGACAGGGTTTTTGTGTCGAGGTAGGAGGAGGTACAGCAAGACCCAAGTCTCTTTGGGGGACAGGTCAGTGCTACTTGCACTTTCTTCTGTGAGACCCTCAGAGAACTGTTGGCAGTCACTGGATTGGAGATCCAGTGGGGGATGGGTTTTGAGCCCAGGTGAGCCTGTTTTTCTGGTGACTGCCCCTCCTGGTTTGTGGGATGTAGAAATCAAGAGAAAACCTCTGACACCTAAAGAAAGATAGGTAAAAGCCTTGACTTTGTATAGCCAAGGGGTCAAGAAGGCAATTTGGGGATTCCTCTGAGAGAAGGAGAATGTGCTGAGGAGGTAGCTGCCTTTGGGTTCTGTGGCCCACAACATTTTTTGTTGTTGTTGATTAAAATAATTCAGTGTATACTAAGGAGGAAAATGACCATTTCCTCAGTAGCAGAATTCATCCCTTGGAGGAGGCTGCTTTTGAATGGGAATAGGGTGGGGAAGGAATTTTCAGGGCTCCGAAATGCCCAACAGTGTGTTTCTTGCCTGACTTTGCCTGCAGGTGGGATAACTGACTCAGAGAGCTCCAGGGGGGGCCTCACCTGGGCTTCTGGGATGGTGTTTAATTTGCTTCCTGCCCTGAATTATTATATCATCATATTATGTTGTCAAATCTTGGAGAGTGGGAGAGAATAAGGCAAGAGAGAGAGACCCAAATTCCCTAGGCACCTCTACTTAACATGATTTTCATGACCTTTGGCATAAGTATTAACCCGAGGAGGCCAACTTCGTCATGACAAGCACGTGTGCATAGGGTAGGCGGGTCAGATGGGTAACATTAGACATTTGTTATAATGGACATGGTGCCCAAGCAGACAATTGAATAATGAAGTGTTTGCCCAACACATTTATTTAACATCTTTAGACAAATAAATCGTGTTGCCAAAGAAAATTTTGCTGTTGAAAACTCAGATCATTGTGTGGCTATGGTGTGTCCTAAGTATTTTGTGGGTCTGTAACTATAAGGAAGAGGTTTGTGTTTGGGTGTTGGCCACCTGAGAGTAATAATTAACACTGCCCTTCATGCAGACTGTTATATTTGTTTGATTTTTGTTGATCTAAAAAAGTTATACAACTAATAGGGCAAAAACATAAATAATTTAGGAAAATGAGAAATCTCCAGCAATCCCACCATTCTGCTATCAGAACTTTATCCATGCTTGAGTTTTTCCATTTTGCCATAGACTGATGTCTGTTTCCCTTGTTAGAATCCTAGCTATGCAGACTTCCAAAGTAGGCACCAACATTACAGCCTGGAAGCAACTTCCAGGAGCAATCCTGGGTGGATCAGCAAGGTGGAGCGTCTCCGGCATCTGGCGTGATGTCCTTGCTCTGTAGGTGGGACAGCAGAAGTCCTGAGAGGTGGAAGGACAGGGATTAGGGGCTGTGGGCTGGGGCTTTCCCCTTATAGCCCTGCTCTGACCACTACACGATGTTTCTAGAATGTAGTCCTAGCCCACCACCCCACCCCACACTCTCCCGCTTAGCTTTTAAAACGTGTATGTATCCACGTGCATGTATTGTGTGGGTGTATGGATATGATTTTTGATTTACAAACGTGTATTCCTAATGTGTGGAGGATCTTAATTGCAGCAAACTCCAGTTTCAAAAACAATTATACAATTGTAAATAATAGAAAAAAATAACCCTGGGACTGTGGAATTTGACACTTCTCACATAACATTTTTCTTTCTAAGTCTCCTCAAAAAGCTTTTCCTAAGGTTTGACACTGCAGACTGCTAGGTTATTTATGACAGAATGTCACTGCCTCCCAATGTGGAGACCTCGGCGACACAGGAGGTGAAGCCCAGAGGAGGTGAAGACCAGGGTGAGGCCCTTCCTAGTGTGAGTTCATTACAGCGGACGGTTGTTTTTCTCATGAACAAAACTGAAGATGATATATTCTATTAAATGGGAAACTCTGAGTTTATTTATTTTTTTGGCCCTAAGTGGTAATAAAGATTGATTCCCCATGGGGAGGGGAATCTTTTTTTCCCCCCAGATCATTAACATTAGCCTTTAGCAGAGGTCTATGGAAATGCCTACCACCTTGAAAATGTTTTCATACATCTAGATTAACACCTTCTCTTTTTTCGATGTAGTTAGGCATACTTCAACGAATGAGTAACTGCAGAGAATGAAAGAGAAGGATAATCTCTAAGCAGATTCACTTGGAAGATAGATTCATTGATATTTTGGGGGGGTTAATTTTTCCCAAGATTGCAAATAGATTTTGGTAGTTAAAAATTTATGCCAAAAGTAAATTATTTTTTTTTTCTAATTTCAAATGAACCCCTTTAAAGTACACTGGTGCATGCCTTATTATCCCAGCAACTTGGAAGGCTGAGGCAGGAGGATCAGAAATTTGAGGCCAGTCTTTGAAACTCAATGAGACCCTGTCTCAAAATTTTGGAAAAGACTGGGGATGTAGCAATAGTACAGCACCCCTGGGTTTGATCACAAGTATCACTATTGAAAAAAAAAATGCTCTTTTGGATTTCCCAGTTCAGAAAGAATAATGTGTCTCTGGTACCCTGGCACACTCTTTCATAAAAGTAGATGCTTAATAAGTATTTCTGAAGTGAGTAGGTCTTCTTCATTTGATTTCTTTACTTTCTGGGCTGTTTCCCCCTCTTGATATTCTCCAGAAACAGACCTTCCATGCGATTTGTATCTGTCAGAGGGAAGGGGTTATACTGCAGTAACAACTACTCCCAACAACTCTGGCTTCATGTTCATGTTGCATATACATCATGGGCCAGCAGGGAGACTGCTCAGCACAGTCGCTGGAGGATTGAAGCAGATGGAGTCTCAGTTTCAACCTGTCCTTCTGAATCGTGACTTTGAGGGGAAAGGATATAACACATTGTGTTGGCTCTTGAATCTTTCATGCTGAACACACACTTATCATCTGCTGCCTTGACCAATGTAAGACACCCGTCCATACCCAAGTTCAGTTCTACCATGTCATTTGGAAGGAGGAAAACCAGAATAAACAGGAACGGCCCTGATTACTACAACATGGTTATAGGGTAATAATGGTAATTCTATTGGACTTGTTTTCTGAAGAATTTAAAGTGATTATAGTGTGTATAACAATTGCACAAGGGCTGTGCAGGAAGGTTTCTGGTCCTACTATTCCTAAAAGATGTAAAAGGGCATACATAGGGAGGACTAGTGGCCTTCTGGAGCTCATGGGATGTGTTAGCATAAATTCTGACACTCAGGACCCCAGGGTCCCAATGTTCACCTGCATAACTACTTCTGAGGCTCTCTTTAGTCTTTTCAGGAATAACCTTTTTATACAATTTATTTTTTATTTAAGCATCTTGAATATAAGTCTTCATGGGATGACTAGCTAGAGTTTGCAGCTTAAGTAGACTTTGGAATGATCTTTCTTAGAGTAATTCTAGCAGACTGGATTGTACTGGATAAAAATAAGAAAATAAAGTATGTATTCAAGTCAGGAAGATCTGTCTTTGAATTATAGTTTTCTTTCTTCCCATTTGTGGCTTCTCAGAAGTCACTTCATCTCTCTGAGATTCAGTGTTCAGGATGGTATTTCCTCCTTGCAGGATGTGGTGATGGGTGGAAGAGGAAAATGTCATGAAATATGTTGCAGTTTTGATCAACAACCAACACGCAGTTTTTCAGTTTTGTGTTTTGTGAGCACTAGAACAGGCCTAGAAATGTTGGGGTACTGCTACCAAGTGAGGCTGATACTGTTTCATGATAAACAACTTGATTTTGTTTTTTTTTGTTACAAGCCACTCCATTTATTTTGCTAAAATATCATTAAGCATTAAATTCCATTGTGCTCTGTTAAGTTCCACCATGCATTCCACCATAGGTCCATAATACATTTCAGACTTTATTTTTGTTGTTCTTCTTCTTAGACTGACTTCAGGGAAACTCAGTGGTTATGACTTGGGCAAATAAATACCAAGAAATTAGTCAGGTCAAACAGCAGCTTTCAGAAATGGCTTCATCCTGGTTCCAGAAGACCTTTGGATACTGTGTCAGGGAGCCTGTGTCAATCAGCTTGTCATTGCTGTGACCAACATACCTGACAAGAACAACTCAGAGAAAGAAAGACTTATTTTGGCTCATGGTTTCAGAGAGTTAAGTACCTGGTTGGCCAGCTTTATCACCTTGGATCTGAGGTGAGGCAGAACATCCTGGTGGAACAACATGGTGGAAGAGTGCTGCCCAGCTCTGGGCAGTTGGGAAGCGGAGGGGGGGGGGGGGGAGAGGGAGAGAGAGAGAGAGAGAGAGAGAGAGAGAGAGAAGGTAAATCTTTCCAGGGCACAGTCCCAAGGACCTACTTCTTTCTACTAGGTCCTATCTCCCAGTAGTTTATTCAATTATCAGTCCAATACATGGATTAATCCATTGATGAGGTCAGAACCCTTAGGATCCAACCATTGCCTCAAAGTTCCACCTCTGTACACATGAGACTTAGCAGGGCCTTCCAGATCAAAACCATCATACAGCCCATCACTCTGTTACTTGTGGGGAAACTCTTGTCACGGAGAGGAGTCTCAGCCCTGGGCTGACTGCCTTGTTCAAAAGTATAACTCTGCTCTAGGTGGGAGATGGTCTGGCCTTGCTCTCCTCACTTCACGGGACACCTGCCTTTGCCAGCTTCATCCGTGGTGGATCCCATCTTTCAAAGTCATTGCTGGATGCCTTGTAGTTCTGACTTCACTCAGTCTCTTCACCCCACTTTTGAGGTGAATGTCAGGTTGATTCCTTGTGGAAAAGAAATCAAAACATCATTTGGTTCGACAGTTGCCTTAGTAAACAGCTACTGACTAGGAGTCCACTACTTGTTTTGACTAATATAAGCCAACTAGAGAAAATCCAAACAGGTTTATGAGTGTGGATACCATCTCAGTTTTTCTAAGGCCCACAAATAAAATCTGATCTTTAAAAATGTGAACCTATTTATAAAGAGACGTATGTTCGGTTAAAAAATTTGAAATGTACTAATTTTGCAACTCAAATTCCAAATTAGTTAAAACCACATATCTTAGAATTTATTTTAAATAAATGCCTCTTTCCTGAACTTTAACTGTCTCTGTGTCCTTCCCTTCCTCTTCTTGCAGCGACAAAACGGGCTTCTGTATTAGCAAAATCAGATCAAAACTGGGAAGGTCAAGGATGCTTTCCTTTGAGCAGCTTGAATAAAAGATGACATATTTGCTCAATACCCCTCCCCTCTTTTTTGGTAATATATGAAAGAGAAAAAAAAAAAAAAAATTTCCAAACACAGAACTTTATGGCCGGAGACAATTTGGCTGCTGGAATAAACAGTCCGCTCCCTCCCTTCCCATTCCATCACGCGGCTCTGTCCTGGGAAGCCCGCCGCTGCCCGCAATAGTGCTCGGTTGGCAGCAGGGAAGCCTGCCAACGTCCTATCAGGCTTGTTTCTTAAGCAAAGTTGTATAAGTTAACAGGTTTTGTTGTTGGGGGTAATCTGGGCTGTTCTTACAGGAGGAAGGGACCAGGCCCCCAGAGTGTTTGCCGGCAACAGCCCTTGGCTTTACCCACTCCCTCTCCTCATTAATTTGTGTGAGCTCAGCTCGGATAACAAACGGTGGGGCAGGGGGATCCTATTCAGCCAGGCCTGGCCCCTGTATGGCCTGTGAGCTAATTGCTCTAATTGAGTGGGAGGGACTGCTTTCCTCTGGATTCCAGTCCCTTCCTGGCCTTGTTTGGAGAGGGATGAATGGAGGCCCACTTCAGCTCCTGCTGGCAACCCAACCGGCCAGCCCTGGGATCCACTAGGTGGGATCCACATCTTGGACAACTCTTTCAACGTAGGCTCTGGTCCTTCTTTGTGTGACAGTGAAGTATTCCTTCCTTGCTCACTCAGGGCTTTGCTTGCTTGCTTTCTCTTGCCTTTTGGGTTGAGAAATGCTGTGTTATAATTTATATCTGAGAGATGGCATTAGAAATGTGTTAGCGTGCTGCTCCAGATGGACAGATCATTTACAACTAGCACAATATATTATCAATGCACTCACTGCTCTTTAGGACCTGCTATATAATAGACATGTAACGAAGCATATGAAACATGGATTTCAATTCTGATCCCTGAAAGGGGAAACTGATTTGGGGGAAGAAAAGCCAACCCAGGTGAGAGGCAAAGGGTGGGGGTTTGGGGGAAGAGGGAAAGGGTCTGTCTCTTTAAGACCGACTAGGAGGAAAAGCAAAAGTCATCAACTCTGAAAGTAACAAATGAGAGCCCAGAGCTGTGGAGCTAATGTGCAAACTTGTTTCTGTCCTCTATGGCGCCATCATTTATTCAGGAGGTAGAAGCAGAAGACGGGGACTTGCATTTGCTTGATACTCAATTATACATTAGTGTACATCACTTGGCAATCTGTTCATATCAATTTAATTGGATTTTAATATTGCCTCTGATCTTGTTGTCCAATTAACAGTACTGGCTGGCAATAAAGCAGAACCACACACTATGTAACACCTTTGATCCCTGCCATATGGAGCTCTTCCATTGATTACCACATTTTCAAAAAATTTCACTCTCTCAATATGGGCTGTGATAAATGGGAGAAAAAGCACATCCCTGATGTGATAAAAATTTCACTTCAACTCGCAACTTCATTTATTTTGTTGACATTCGGCTCTGATTAAGAACAATAAAAAAATCATGCCCTGAATATCATATGCAAATACAACCCTGGGCATGAATCTAATCATGCCATGGGAGCATTACCATGACTAGCCTGGCATCGGCTCAATTTTTTTTAAAGTGACAGCATACACTTCTGGGCTGGCTGTGCAAAGTAGTCGCCACGGCTCTGTCATTTAATAAACATCTGATGTTTCGGTTCCCACCGAGGCATAGAGAAAGCATTTGAATTTCTGCCTGTTATTAGGAGGCCCCGGTGTTCAGGTGATGTCCGTCGTTGACCCTCCCTTGATCCCTATCCCCCTGCCCCATGCTCTGGGAGAGTCAGAAAGCTGGGAGCTAGGACAGGGTGAAGTTCCTGTGTGAACCCCAGGCTTCCTCCTCCTCTTGGGGCGGTCCCTCAGAATGGGTGGGGGTGGAGTTTGGGTTTGGAAGGGGCTGCAATGCCAAGGACGGGACCTGCCTGCTCTAGGAAGCTTATGAATGTGTGTGTGCTCCAGCTTCCTGTTTGCCTCTTGGAGTTATGCAAGCAATTATGGCTTAATGCCCTGGAGACACTCCCAAATGACAGGATTAACCCCCAAGGGAAACAGGCTTCTGTTGCGAAGGATTACATCAATGTTCTAAAAAGCCCTTCCACAACTCAGAGGAATCGCTGATCCTTTTCATGCCTCGACAAGAAGGTTGCCAGTGGCCAGAGCTGGGAAATGCTGGAGAGAGGCCCCTTTTGGGATCCCACGGGCTCTACTTGCACCCTTTCCAGCTCTCTGCAGCAGACTGCCCCCGCACCACCAGCCAGCTCTGCGACTGCTTCTGGGTTCCACCCAGGTAGTGCTAAAGAGTTGGACTCCCAGCTTCGGGAGCCGAGACTTCTGCCCCAGCACTCTCATGGCGACTTGGGAGACAGCGTTTGACAGGGTGGCCATGCCCAATGGCGGTGGGGTCCCTGTGGTGTGGCAGCCCGGGCTCACCTGGAATCCCGATAACTTTGGACTGTGGGAGGTTACACATGGCATAGATTATTTCTTGACCATTAGCAGTGTTTCTGCCTCATAACTGTTCTTCAGGCATATTAAATCAGCGAGAAGGAAGAGCATGCTAGGACATCTGGGGCTGCCAGATAATTCAGTTAATTTCTATTCCCTTGAACCTGGAGGTGTTAATTTGGAAGCACAACAGAAGAGTCTGAAGAATGCTAATACGTCATTTGAATGATTAATGCAATCAGGGGGATGGGGGGGACCTCTGTTTACTCTTTAATTTTGACATGGCACAGCAAGGAAGAGAGTGGCTAATTTTCTAAAGTTAAGGACAAGTTGGTTTCATTTCAGTCACGTGGCTCCGACTGGGGTTTGGGGAGCCGGGTGACTCAGAAGGGCTGTATTGGGCAATGGGGGCCAGTTTTGCTCCTATAATGGCCACAAGCCCGGAAAACAAATGAAATTGTTTGTGATCTGAGGAGGCCTGTCCTCCAGGGTGAGGAGGCTCTCCGAAGCTGCTGGGAATGGCAAACAGGAGAAAAAAGGAAGAAAGAAAGGCAAAGAAAGAGCTTGGAAAAACATCGCTGAAAATAGGTGATAGCCTTGTAACGTGCATGTATTTTTATCTGACATTTCCAACTTGAGTGGCTTTCGTTAAAAGAAGGAAAGTATTTCCAAATTTATTTAAATGGAACCTTATTAGGGAAAGCTGAGGACTGAGCAACTATTTAAAAATATATTTTGAGGAGAGACGCAGAGGAAGGCATTTAATTCTTAGCAGACTGTGGGCATTTTAAAGAAGTCTTGAGTCTATTTATTGCGCTGCCTCTGATTAGAGGCGGCTATGACTGTGATAACAGGAAATTTCAAAGGGCACTTTCCCCCCACCAGCCAGCCACTGTAGTATCTCTTTTTTAAAACAAAGAAGGTATTGTGAGAGTGAAAGGGATTTGGCCCCAAGCACTAAACAAATTCTAGAGAGCAGAAAAAACCCTGTAATTATGTTAATAGTAAATTAATGTTTTTGCAATTTACCCATATCACCTCAGAATAGGTGTTGTTCAAAAGTACCTACTGGAAATATTCGGCAGACATGCTGGAGAAGGGATGAAGTCAAAATGTTTAGTTCCCCATATAAAGCCTCCTGTTTAATCTACAAATGGAGCATTCCAGTGCCAGAAATACATGTTTTCCTGAGGTGCCACCCAGACAGAGCTTATAGAGGCTGGGAGGAGGGCCATGTTTCCTGAGTTGCACGAGCTTTGGGGTTTCCTCGTCTATAAAAGACAGGGCTGTGCTCTCGGGGGTCTCATGTCCACCCATCTCTGAATTCTTTGACTCTGTGATTAGCCCAGACTTTTGGGGTCTGTGGCACATTGACTTTCGTCTGGGATGACCCACGTGGTCTCAGGTCAGAGAAAGTCCTGAATGGAACAGACCTTAATCTTAATTCTCGTGGAAAGTTTTCTTAGGATATATGAAGTTCTTTGCCCCAACCCAGTGCACAGATTAAATAAACATTTACCAAGGAATCATATACACTCATCCTTCTGTATCTTCAGGTTCTGCATCCACAGATCCAACTGGCCTCTGAAGAAAATTCTTGGGTGGAAAAAAGCCAGTTGGGTTTGTAGTGAGCATGACCAGACTTTTTTTTTCTTGCCATTATTTCCCAAACAATGCAGTGTAACCACCATTTACATATCATTTACATTGTATTATGTATCCTACGGAATCTAGAGACGATTTAAAGTATACAGGATTATATGCAAATATTACACTATTTTATATAAGAGACCTGAGCATCCAGCGGGGGTGGAGTGGATACTGAGGAATAACTACGGCAAGAGCTGCACTAGGTCCTTTCTAGAATACAAGATTTTTCTCAATTTTCAAAATAATCCTGAGAGTAGGAGTTATTATCCATATTTTTTCAATGAAGAAATGGATGTTGAAGAAGTAACTTGTCTAGGCCTGAGCTGGGAGCAGCCATGTTTTCTGACCAGACTTCCATCTTTCTTAAGTGTGTCAGAGCGGTCTCAGGCACAGCTATAAAGTGGACAGTTTTCCTTGGTACTGCATGCTCCTTCCTCTGTTCATTTTGCCTCCTTCACTGATGTTTCTTCTTGTCTTCAAACACCCAGTAATTTTTGTTTCTTCATACTGTATGCTTTCCTCAAAACCTATTCTCCAAAGAAGTTCTTCTGTCAGTCATATATTCTTTGGTATGAATTTAAATCCAGTCAGAAACTGCTAGTTCTTTTTTATATGACTTTTCTTGATTAATTCTCAAAGGATCCCAGTATTTAAAATTTTATAGCTAATAATGGAATAAAATATTTGACCTGCCTTTTAAAGTGGCAGAGGCATTAATGAGCAGGAGCAATTAGGGCAGATTTGCCTTAATATTTCAAATAAAGTAAATGTTGGCTTTTTCTGCCATATACCAGTAGAAGCACTTGTATAAACCAGCATTTCTGAAAAACCTTATTATGAATAAAGGAAACTGTTATAAATAAATCACTGAAATAGGAGTGAGGAAACCTGGGTTTCAATCCCATGTCTCTAAAATGTGTGGTTTTTGGACATCGGGATTGGAAAATGAAGGGTTTGGATCATAGTGTTACTCTCCCCACCTCCACATCTATAATAGATATCATCCGTTCCTCTTGGGGCTGTATCTGATAAGCCTGGGTGCTGTTTTTGTATCTGTTCTGTTGACTCTCCAAGCAACCATTATTTATCATTTGTAGTTTGGTACTTGGTATGAAATCTATTGTCATCCAAGGGCTAGATGGTGTCCAACATTTCTTCTAGTTAAACATCTGTGAGACCTTAAGTCTAGGAGTGCTATTAGGTCCATGGTTCCTAAGTCTGTCTGTGCATAAGCATTGAAGTAACAAAAATATATCCCTTTAGTCAGTTTTTCTAGGAGTGAAGCTTGGGAATCTGTCTTATTATAAAACTCCTCTGGTAATTGTAATGTAGCCAAACT
Source organism: Sciurus carolinensis (assembly GCF_902686445.1). Classification (NCBI taxonomy): domain Eukaryota; kingdom Metazoa; phylum Chordata; class Mammalia; order Rodentia; family Sciuridae; genus Sciurus; species Sciurus carolinensis. The sequence continues at coordinate 43,380,168 of NC_062225.1, forward strand.
ATGGACTAGCATTTGGGCACTGTCACTTTACATTATGTGATTTGGAGTTTTGCTTGTTTTAATAATGAGAATTTATAAGCTGAAATTATTGCCATTTGTATAGTAGCTACATGAATTGATTTTTAACTGGCTACAAATTTGGGATGATTTTCTACTTGTAATTTTTTCTGTTTCTCCATCAAGCTCTTGGAGAGTACTATGGAATACTGCCCAACACTGAGTGCATAGAGCCCGGTTCTGACTGGGTTCAAATATTGCCACAGGATCTTATCAGCTAAGTGGCCTTGAGCAAGTCACTTAATATAGGTGAATAATTTAACTTTATCTTCTATAAAACCAAGGTCAGAATATCTACCTTGGCAGAGCTGTCGAGGCTCCAAGAATCTATTATTTTGACTTGATTTTATGTAGAACAGTTCATGAACACCTATCCTGGACCAGGCAGCATAAAATCAAATGATGAGGTAAGATGAACATATAGAATGATGGTTTTGAAAGTCATCTAAGCCCGTGGTTTATTTTTTTTCTCCATTATCCTCATTTTAATTAGGCACATATGTATATGTAGACAATGAAACAACAGTTTTACAAAAACAATATTCATCCTTACTGCATGAATGCACTTTAAAATTTTCCATTCCATTCCATTCCATAATACTATGACCTCTACCTTAAGTCATGGGCCATTAAACACATCATTCTCTTACTAGACTCCTCTCCATTTCCTCTACCAGTATCCCTCAACATGACCATTCAATCTCTGCATGTATACCTCCAGCAATATAGAACTCTTTGAAGGCAAGACAAATATCTCTCAGCTTGTTCTAACTATTATTAATTGAGGATCGACTATTAGTAAAGTGATAAATTACCTTTATATTGCACTTCTTATCAAAAACCTAGAAACCCATTTATTGGGAATGCTGATTTGGTTTCCCCAGTTCCCTTTTGCTAGTCCTTGGCTCTCCTGGAACCACTCTGGCACTGTTTTCTGTTATAGACCATGCATGAAGTCTTCATTCCTGTTACGCTGTCCTGTGACCCAGTGTTGATAAGTTGCCACTGAGAGGTTCCTGGCTGATAGTGACAGAAGTTGCCTTGTATTTTAGGAGTAGCCTTCAGAGACAAAAGTAAAGAAAGAAGTTTGATCAGGACAGAACTTTGAAACTGTTTAAAATGAGGAACTAGCTCAAAGAGGTCAGAAGTAGGGAACTAGGACTAAGAGCTGAGACTGAGTGTGTGGCTGTATGTTGTTGGAGTCTGATTGGACTTGAGAAGTGTCCTGTCACAGTTTCACTGAACATACCAAAGTGTAGGTGGTACTTTCATGAGGCATTTGTTTTCAACTGGAGTGTAGGTGAGGGGACAGTTCACCTATGCATTATAAAGCATGAGGCATGATTAAGAATTAAGTCCATTATACATGATGTATCAAAGTGCATTCTACTGTCATGTATACCTAATTAAAACAAATTTAAAAATTAACAACAACAAAAAAAATTAAGTCCTTGGGCTGGGTGTGGTGATACACATTTGTCATTTCCACGCCCAAAGGAAGTTGAGGCAGGAGGATCACAAGTTCAAAGTGGCCTTCAGCAACTGAGGTCCTAAGCAATTTAGTGAGACTGTCTCAAAATGAAAGATAAAAAAGGGGTTGGGGATGTGGGCCCAGTGGTTAAGCACCCCTGGGTTCAATCCCTGGTACCAAAAAAAAAAAAAAAAAAAAAAAGGATTAAGTTTGGATCCTTGAATGAGGACCACATTTAAAATAACCATAAAGTTTATGTTTGAGGCAATGACGACATACTTATGTCAGCTGTACAGGGAAAGTACCATGTCTGAAACTCAGAATTGTGTCAAGTGAACAGAAGAGTTGCATTTCTTCATACTGGTTAAATTGATGATTAATTGAATTAGTTATGTTTTCATTTTAAACTCTGATCCAAAAGAATGTCTCAGTTTTAAAATCAAATGTAAATTTGCTGATTCCATTTGGGTGCTCTTTTGAAACCATTAGAAGGTTCATGGTAGATACTTTGGTCCTAAAGGTGGGATGTAACAGTTCACAAGATTAACTTTTTAACTCTGCAGTGATGTTGCACTATCTGAGGATAAATGGAGATGGAAAAGGAAAACATACACACACACACACACACACACACACACACACACACACAGATACATTCATATAAAGTGCAAAAGGGAAATGGCAGAAAGTGAGAAAATGGATAGGAACAATGCCATGAGAGACAGGGAACCTAGAGATTAACTAGGCTACCCTCCAACAAATGTGTACACATTAGACCACTACATAATATATTTAAGTAGAAATAAGGTAATAATAAAAGGAGTTCTGATTTAAGAATTAACCAGTAGTGTGACCTTAAGCAAGTTAATTGACCTCTTTGAGCTAGTTTCCTCACTTAGAAAATAAAAGGGTTGGGCTAGAAGATTTCTTTCTAAGTTCTTTCTGCTGCTCAGAAATTCTATTATTCAAGGAATTTATACAAGTTACACATCAGTGAAACATCACAATGGTTTCTAAGCAATGCCTTCTAAATTCATGTATTTATCCATTCAACAAATACTGAAAACGGGCCTGCTAGCATTTTAGCTTCTCAAAAAAATGATGCTAATTCCTCAGCTGTGCTTAGTACCGCGTGGCTTCCATACTCTTCTGAGTTCAATCAAAACCCAGGGCACAGCAGGTGGAGGATAGATTCTGTCACGGGAAGGAGGCAGGGTAGTTTCAGGACTTAATGCCAAGCCTACCCCAGGCCACAGACCTCTCACTTCCTTCTTCAGAGAAACAGTATCCAGAAAGGACCTTTCTGCTCACTTCTGTGGGGCAGCTGGAGACTGGTGGGTCTGAGGGAGGAGCCTAGGAAGGCAGAGGCCGGTCAGGCGGCAGTGTGATATTGACACACGCTGCTCCTACCAATATAGGAAATGAGATTCTTATGTTGCAACCAACCCCCACTGGGTGTCAAGGGTCAGAGACAAAGAGAGAAGAACCTGGTGGTGGTGGTAAGAACACTTTTAAGGCATAAAATAATATGGATCTATATTAGAGGGAATGCTGATAAAATAAGTGAGAAAGTGTGTCATGGAATACACATTTTTTTTTTTTTTTTTTTACCAAAAAAGAAAAATGAAAAAAGAAAGATCACATTAAACCAGCTGAGTTGGAGTCCTTTCTTACTGATTGTGCCTTCATATTTTAGGATACTGTTCTGTAAAAGTCTATACATTTTGACAAATGCATAATGTCATGCATTCACTCTTCCTGTATTGTAATAATGTATCGTACAGAATAATGACCAAAAAATTTCACCATGCTTCATTTGTTTAGCCTTCTCCCCTTCTCCCGGGCTTCTAGCAATCACTGACCTTAGCTGTCTCTAAGGTTTACCTTTTTCAGAAGGTCATATTATTGGAATTATGTAGTATGCAGCCTTTTCAGACTGGCTTTGTACCCTTAACATAGGGACCCAGGGTTTATCAATGTATTTTTGTGGCTCAAAAGCTCATTATTTTTTGTATACTGTTTCATTGTAGAGGTGTACACAGTTTATTCATTCACCTATTAAGGATTTCTTGGTTGCTTCCATTTTTTGATCATTATGAATAAAGCTTTGATAACATTCGGGTTCAAGTTTTGGTGTGGGCTTAAGTGTTCTATCAGTTTTAAAAATATCTAGGAACACAATTGCTGGGCTATGTGGTAAGCTATGTTAGAAATTGTCCAACTGGCTTCCATCAGCAATGAATGAGTGCACTTACCACTTCATATAGTTGGCATTGGTGTTGGCTTTTTTTTTTTCCTCTTAATTTTAGCCATTCTAATATCATGTATTAGAATATATAATTGGAACACTATACAATTTCAACTACATGACCTGAAAAAGGCAAACCTGTACTCGTATTTTATTGTGGCTTTAATATGTAATTCTGTAATGACATGATGTTGAAAATTTTTTTGCATGCTTTTTTTTTTTGTCATGTCTTCTTTTGTGAGGCATCTATTTCATACTATTGGTGCCTTTGTAAGTGATATGTTTAAAAAAATTTCAAATACTAATTATTATTTGCTGGTATGCAGGAAAGCAATTGAGTTTTGCATATTTATCTTGTATTGCTTGTAAAGCAGCCTTCTATAATCATTTATTAGTTTCAGAAGGTTTTTTATTTGCTGTTGTTGTTAACGATTTATCGATATTTTCTGTTGGCAATCATACCCTCTGAGAGCAAAAAAATGATTTATTTTTCCTTTCTTAACCTTTATAACATTTACTTTCTTTCCTTTTATTGTTGTACTACCTAGGACTCCTGCACAATAGTGAATAGAATGGTAACAGGCTACATCCTTGTCTTGTTTCTGATCTGGTAGAAAAATATCTAGTTTGCCACCATTGCATAAGTTAGCTATTGGTTTGTGTGTGTGTGTGTTTGTATGTGGATGTTCTTTATCAAGTTGAGAAAATTTCTTTCTATTCTACTTTGCTACTAGTTTTAAATTATGAGTGGGCATTGGATTTCATTGGGTGCTTTCTCTGCATCTACTGATATGATACCATAAGTTTTCTTCTTTAGTTTGCTGATGGAGAGGATTATATTAATTGATTTTCACTTACTGGACCAGACGTGCAAATCTGGAATAATTTCCACTTGGTTGTGGAATATTGTTTTTAATATATTGATGGGTTGTATTTGTTAATTTTTAAAAAATTTATTGTAAACAAATTTTAAAAAAATTTTTTTAAATTTATTTTTATTGTTTCTCTGTACATGAAGTAGAGGCATACCACTTGTGTAATCATACATGTACATAGGGTAATGATGTTTGTCTCATTCTGTTATTTTTTCCTCCCCCCCACCTTTCCCACCTCTCTTTTCCCTCTTATACAGTCCCTCCTTCCTCCATTCATGCTCCCCTCCCACCCCGCATTATGTATCATCATCTACTTATCAGAGAGATCATTCATCCTGTGGTTTTTTGAGATTGGCTTATCTCACCTAGCATGATATTCTCCAATTTCATCCATTGCCTGCAAATGCCATAATTTTATTATTATTTTTGGTTGAGTAATATTCCATTGTACATAATTCCACAGTTTCTTTATCCATTCATCAATTGAAGGCCATCTAGGTTGGTTCCACAATCTGGCTATTGTGAATTGAACAGCTATGAACATTAATGTGGCTGCATCACTGTAGTATATTGATTTTTAAGTCCTTTGGGTATAGGCCAAGGAGTGGGATAGCTGGGTCAAATGATGGTTCCATTCCAGGTGTTCTAAGGAGTCTCCACATTGCTTTCCAGAGTGGCTGCCCTAATTTGCAACCCCACCAGCAATGTATGAGTGTACCTTTTCCCCCACATCCTCACCAATACCTATTGTTGCTTGTATTCTTGATAATCGCCATTCTAATTGGGGTGAGATGGAATCTTAGGGTAGTTTTGATTTGTATTTCTCTTATTACTAGAGGTGTTGAACATTTTTTCATATATCTGTTGATTGCTTGCAGATCTTCTTCTGTGGAGTGTGTTCATTTCCTTAGCCCATTTGTCAATTGGGTTATTTGTATTCTTGGTGTAGAGTTTTTTGAGTTCTTTATAGATTCTGGAAATTATTGCTCTATCTGAAGTGTGAGTGGCAAAGATTTTCTCCCACTCTGTAGCCTCTCCACATTGCTGATAGTTTCCTTTGCTGAGAAAAAGCTTTTTAGTTTGAATCTAACTAATTATTGATTCCTGCTTTTATTTCTTGTGCTTTGGGAGCCATATTAAGGAAGTCTGATCCTAAGTGACATGACGATTTGGACCTACTTTTTCTTCTATAAGATGCAGGGTCTCTGGTCTGATTCCAAGGTTCCTTGATCCATTTTGAGTTGAGTTTTGTGCAGGCTGAGAGATAGGGGTTTAGTTTCATTCTGCTCCATATGGATTTCCAGTTTTCCTAGCACCATTTGTTTATCAGGCTATTTATTCTCCATTGTATGTTTTTAGCACCTTTGTCTAGTATGAGAAAATTGTATTTATTTGGGTTAGTGTCCATGTCCTCTATTCTGTACCATTGATCTACCTGTCTATTTTGGTACCAATGCCATGCTGTTTTTGTTACTATTGCTTTGTAGTATAGTTGAAGTCTGGTATTGCGATACTCCCTGCTTCACTCTTCTTGCTAAGGACTGCTTTAATTATTCTGGTTTTCTTACTCTTCCAGATGAATTTTACAATTGCTTACTCTATTTCTGTGAGGTATGTCATTGGGATTTTAATTGGAATTGCATTGAATCTGTATAGCATTTTTGGTAGTATGGCCATTTTGACAATATTAATTCTGCCTATCCAAGAACATGGGAGATCTTTCCATCTTCTAAGATTTTCTTTAATTTCTTTCTTTAGTGTTCTGTAGTTCTCATTGTAGTGGTCTTTCACCTCTTTTGTTAGATTGATTCCCAAGTATTTTATTTTTTTTGAGGCTATCGTGAATGGGGTAGTTTTCCTGACTTCTTTTCCTGAAGATTCATCACTTACGAATAAAAATGCATTAGATTTATGAGCATTGATCTTATATCCTGCTACTTTACTGAATTCATTTATGAGTTCTAAAAGTCCTTAACATTGTAAAGGCCATCTATGCTAAGCCCATGGCCAATATCATTCTAAATGGCGAGAAACTGAAAGCATTCCCCCTAAAAACTGGAACAAGGCAGGGATGCCCTCTTTCACCACTTCTATTCAACATTGTTCTTGAAACTCTAGCCAGAGCAGACAGACCAAAGAAATTAAAGGGATACGAATAGGAAAAGAAGAACTCAAACTATCCCTATTTGCTGATGACATGATTATGTATTTAGAGGAACTGAGAAATTCCACCAGAAAACTTTCGTTAATGTTTTAAGAATTTTCGTATGTAGGTTCATGAGAGATACTGATCTATAGTCTTTGCTTGTAATAAATTTATTTGGTTTTGGTATTAGAATAATACTGGTTTTCTAGAATATGCTAGGAAGTTTTCCCTCTAATGCAATTTTGTGAAGAGATTGTGGAGAATTGATATAATTTCTTCTTTAACTCTTTGGTAGAATTTACCAGTGAAATCATCTAGGTCTTGTGCTTGCTTGCTTTCTTTTTGAAAGATTTTTTAACAATTTCTTCAATAAATATAGGCCTATTCAGATTATCTCTTTCTTTATGTTTTTTTTTTAACTTGTTCTTTGAAGAATTGGTCAATTTTATCGAAGTTATAGGATTTATTGGCATAGAGTTGTTTATAGCTTTCCTTTACTATCCTCTTTATGTCTGGGCAATCAGTAATGGTGATTATTTTTTTCTGATACTGGCAATTTGTGTCTTTTCTCCTTCATTTTCTTAGTTATCTTGGCTAGAGCTTTATTGATTTTATCAATCTTTTCAAAGAATTAGCTTTAGGTTTTACTGATTTTCTCTCTTATTTTCCCATTTTTAATTTCATTGATATTTTTGTTCCAATTTGCTTCTGTTCATTTTGTTCCTAAACTGCCTTTGTTTATCTAATTTCCTAAGATGGAAGCCTATATTACTGACTTTAAATCTTTCATATTCTCTAATGTATTCATTCAATGACATGAATTTGCCTCTAGGCACTGTTTTAGATGCATCCCACAAATTCTGCTGAGTAGTATTTTCAGATTTTTTAATTCAAAATATGTTTTATCTGACGACTGCCTTCTTGACTCATGTGTTATTTAGAAGTGAGTTTTTTAAACTCTTAATATTTGTGAATTTTCTAACTACCTTTCTTCTTTAATTTATAGTAGTTTTATTCTGATATAATAATACATTTTGTATGATTTCTATTATTTAAAATTTGTGAATGTGTGTTTTATGGCCAGAATATAGCCTATTTTTATGAATGCTCCATGTGAACTTGAGAAAGATGTGTATTTGTGTTCCCACAGGATTTACATGCTGAAATTCTAATCCCCAGGTGCTGATATTAGGAGGCAGGGTCTTTGAGAGATAATTAAATAATAATATCAGTACACTTATGAAGGCTCCAGTTCAATCTTTTGCTTCTGCTGCCATTTGAGGATCCAGAAAAGGATGGCCATCTGTGAGTCAAGAACCAGGCCCTCACTGAAAAACAAATCTGATGGCACTTTAATCTTGGACTTCTAAGCCTATAAACTGTTGGCTATGAGTCACCCAATTTATGGTATTGTGTTTTAGCAGTTTAAATAAGCTAAGATATGCTGTTTGGGGTTCAAGTATTCTATAAATGTCATCTAGATCCAATTGATTATAGTGCGGTTTAGTTTAACTATATCTTTACTTATTTTCTGGTTGCTTGATCTATCTGTTTTTGAAAGAGGGATATTAACTTCTCTAATTATAGTAGTAGATTTGTTTAATTCTTCTTGCACTGTGATTCATTTTTGCCTCATGTATTTTAATGCTCTGTTGTTAGGCACATAGATGTTAAGGGTTGTTTTGTCTTCTTGGAGAAATAACTTTTTTATTACTATGAAATATCCCCTTTATCCCTAATAATTTTCCTTGTTCTGAGGTTTACTTTTTTGAAATTAATATACTGTTTCAGATTTACTTTTTTTTTTTATTATTGCAAACAAATGGGATACATGTTGTTTCTCTGTCTGTACATGGCGTAAAGGCATACCATTTGTGTAATCATAAATTTACATAGGGTAATGTTGTTTGATTCATTCTGCCATTTTTTCCCTTCCCCCCCACCCCTCCCACCCCTCCCCACCCTCTATACAGTCCTTCCTTCCTCCATTCCTGCCCCCCTCCCTAAACCCAACTCCAACCCCAACACTAACCCCTCCCACCCCCCATTATGTGTCATCATCCACTTGTTAGCGATATCATTCTTCCTTTGGTTTTTTGAGATTGGCTTATCTCACTTAGCATGATATGCTCCAGTTTCATCCATTTGCCTGCAAATGCCATAATTTTATCATTCTTTATGGCTGAGTAATATTCCATTGTATATATATACCACAGTTTCTTTATCCATTCATCAATTGAAGGACATCTAGGTTGGTTCCACAATCTGGCTATTGTGAACTGAGCAGCTATGAACATTGATGTGGCTGTATCTCTGTAATATGCTGATTTTAAGTCCTTTGGGTATAGGCCAAGGAGTGGGATAGCTGGGTCAAATGGTGGTTCCATTCCAAGTTTTCTGAGAAGTCTCCATACTGCTTTCCAGAGTGGTTGCACTAATTTGCATCCCCACCAGCAATGTATGAGTGTACCTTTCTCCCCACATCCTCGCCAACACCTGTTGTTGCTTGTATTCTTGATAATCGCCATTCTAATTGGGGTGAGATGGAATCTTAGGGTGGTTTTGATTTGCATTTCTCTTATTACTAGAGATGTTGAACATTTTTCCATATGTTTGTTGATTGCTTGTAGATCTTCTTCTGTGAAGTGTCTATTCATTTCCTTAGCCCATTTGTCGATTGGATTATTTGCATTCTTGGTGTAGAGTTTTTTGAGTTCTTTATAGATTCTGGAGATTAGTGCTCTATCTGAAGTATGATTGGCAAAGATTTTCTCCCACTCTGTAGGCTCTTTCTTCACATTGCTGATAGTTTCCTTTGCTGAGAGAAAACTTTTTAGTTTGAATCTATCCCAGTTATTAATTCTTGCTTTTATTTCTTGTGCTATGGGAGTCCTGTTGAGGAAGTCTGGTCCTAAGCCGACATGTTGAAGCTCTGGACCTACTTTTTCTTCTATAAGATGCAAGGTCTCTGGTCTGATTCCGAGATCCTTAATCCATTTTGAGTTTAGTTTCATGCATGGTGAGAGATATGGGTTTAGTTTCATTTGTTGCATATGGATTTCCAATTCTCCCAGCACCATTTGTTGAAGAGGCTATCTTTTCTCCATTGCATATTTTTGGCCCCTTTGTCTAGTATGAGAAAATTGTATTTATTTGGGTTAGTGTCCGTGTCCTCTATTCTGTACCATTGATCCACCTTTCTATTTTGGTACCAATACCATGCCGTTTTTGTTACTACTGCTTTGTAGTAGAGTTGAAGATCTGGTATTGTGATACCCCCTGCTTCGCTCTTTCTGCCAAGGATTGCTTTAGCTATTCTGGGTTTTTTATTTTTCCAGATGAATTTCATAATTTCTTGCTCTATTTCTGCAATGTACATCATTGGGATTTTAATTGGAATTGCATTGAATCTGTATAGCACTTTTGGTAGTATGGCCATTTTGACAATATTAATTCTGCCTATCCAAGAACATGGGAGATCTTTCCATCTTCTAAGGTTTTCTTTAATTTCTTTCTTTAGTGTTCTGTAGTTCTCATTGTAGAGGTCTTTCACCTCTTTTGTGAGATTGATTCCCAAATATTTTATTTTTTTCGAAGCTATTGTGAATGGGGTAGTTTTCCTAATTTCTCTTTCTGAAGATTCATCGCTTGTGTATAAAAATGCCTTAGATTTATGTGCATTGATCTTATATCCCGCTACTTTACTGAATTCACTTATGAGATCTAAAAGTTTTCTGGTGGAATTTCCTGGTTCCTCTAAGTATACAATCATATCATCAGCAAATAGTGATAGTTTGAGTTCTTCTTTTCCTATTCGTATCCCTTTAATTTCTTTGGTTTGTCTAATTGCTCTGGCTAGAGTTTCAAGGACGATATTGAATAGAAGTGGTGAAAGAGGGCAACCCTGCCTTGTTCCAGTTTTTAGAGGGAATGCTTTCAGTTTTTCACCATTTAGAATGATATTAGCCATGGGTTAGTGTAGATGGCCTTTACAATGTTAAGGAACGTTCCCACTATCCCTATTTTTTCTAGTGTTTTGAGCATGAAGGGGTGCTGTATTTTATCAAATGCTTTTTCTGCATCTATCGAAATAATCATGTGATTCTTGACTTTAAGTCTATTGATGTGGTGAATGACATTTATTGATTTCCTGATGTTGAACCAACCTTGCATCCCTGGGATGAAACCCACTTGATCATGGTGCAGTATCTTTTTAATATGTTTTTGTATGCGATTTGCTAAAATTTTGCTTAGAATTTTTGCGTCGATGTTCATTAAGGATATTGGTCTGAAGTTTTCTTTCCTTGATGTGTCTCTGTCTAGTTTAGGAATCAGGGTAATATTGGCTTCATAGAATGAGTTTGGGAGGGTTCCCTCCTCTTCTATTTTCTGGAATACTTTGAGAAGTATTGGAATGAACTCTTCTTTAAAGGTTTTGTAGAACTCGGCTGAGAACCCATCTGGTCCTGGACTTTTCTTTGTTGATAGGCTTTTGATGACTTCTTCTATTTCATTACTTGAAATTGGTCTATTTAAATTGTGTATGTCTTCCTCGTTCAGTTTAGGCAATTCATATGTCTCTAGAAACCTGTTGATGTCTTCGAAATTCTCTATTTTGTTGGAGTATAGGTTTTCAAAATAGCTTCTAATTATGTTTTGTATTTGAGTCGTGTCTGTTGTGATATTTCCTTGTTCATTCCGAATTTTAGTGATTTGGGTGTTCTCTTGTCTTCTCTTTGTGAGTGTGGCTAAAGGTTTATCAATTTTGTTTATTTGTTCGAAGAACCAACTATTTATTTTGTCAATTTTTTGTATTGTTTCTTTTGTTTCAATTTCGTTGATTTCAGCTCTGAGTTTAACTATTTCCTGTCTTCTACTACTTTTGGTGTTGGTCTGTTCTTCTTTTTCTAGGGCTTTGAGCTGTAGTGTTAGGTCATTTATTTTTTGAGTTTTACTTCTTTTAGTAAATGCGCTCCATGAAATAAATCTTCCTCTAAGTACTGCTTTCATAGTGTCCCAGAGATTTTGATATGATGTTTCTTTGTTCTCATTTACCTCTAAGAATTTTTTAATTTCCTTCCTAATATCTTCTGTTATCCATTCATCATATAATAGCATATTGTTTAATCTCCAGGTGTTGGAGTAGTTTCTGTTTTTTACTCTTTCATTTATTTCTAACTTCAATCCATTATGGTCTGATAGAATACAAGGTAGTGTCTCTATCTTCTTGTATTTGCTGACATTAGCTTTGTGGCATAATATATGGTCTATTTTAGAGAAGGATCCATGTGCTGCTGAGAAGAAACTGTATTCGCTCTTGGTTGGATGGTATATTCTATAAATGTCTGTTAAGTCTGAATTGTTGATTGTGTTATTGAGATCTATGGTTTCTTTGTTCAATTTTTGTTTGGAAGATCTGTCCAGTGGTGAGAGAGGCGTGTTAAAATCACCTAGTATTATTGTGTTATGGTCTATTTGGTTTCTAAAATTGAGAAGGATTTGTTTAACATACGTGGATGAGCCACTGTTTGGGGCAGATGTTTATGATTGTTATATCTTGCTGATTTATGCTTCCCTTAAGCAGTATGAAATGTCCTTCTTTATCCCTTCTGACTAACATTGGCTTGAAGTCCACATTATCTGAAATGAGGATGGATACTCCAGCTTTTTTGCTGAGTCCATGTGCATGGTATGTTTTTCCCCATCCTTTCACCTTTAGTCTATGGGTATCTCTTTCTATGAGGTGAGTCTCTTGCAGGTAACATATTGTTGGAGCTTTCTTTTTAATCCAATCTGCCAGTCTATGTCTTTTGATTGATGAATTCAGGCCATTAACATTCAGGGTTATTATTGAGATATGATTTGTATTCCCGGTCATTTGGTTCATATTTAAAATTTTTGACACATCTTGGTTCCTCCTTTATTTGACAATTCCTTTAGGATAATTCCTCCCTTTGCTGATTTGCTTCTTTGTTTTTTATCTCTTCCTCATGAAATATTTTGCTGAGAATGTTCTGTAATGCTGGCTTTCTTTTTGTAAATTCTTTTAACTTTTGTTTATCATGGAATGATTTTATTTCATCATCAAATTTGAAGGTAAGTTTTGCTGGGTATAAGATTCTTGGTTGGCATCCATTTTCTTTCAGAGCTTGAAAAATGTTGTTCCAGGCCCTTCTAGCTTTTAGGGTCTGGATTGAAAAATCTGCTGATATCCGTATTGGCTTCCCCCTGAATGTAATTTGGTTCTTTTCTCTCACAGCCTTTAAAATTCTGTCTTTATTTTGTATGTTAGGTATTTTCATTATAATGTGCCTTGGTGTGGGTCTGTTGTAATTTTGTGTATTTGGAGTCCTATAAGCCTCTTGGACTTGATTTTCCATTTCATTCTTCAGATTTGGGAAATTTTCTGATATTATTTCTTCAAATAGATTGTTCATTCCTTTGGTTTGTTTCTCTAAGCCTTCCTCAATCCCAATAATTCTCAAATTTGGCCTTTTCATGATATCCCATAGTTCTTGGAGATTCTGTTCATGATTTCTTACCATCTTCTGTGTTTGTTCAACTTTGTTTTCGAGGTTAAATATTTTGTCTTCAATATCTGAAGTTCTGTCTTCCAGGTGTTCTATCCTATTGGTTATGCTTTCTATGGAGTTCTTAATTTGGTTTATTGTTTCCTTCATTTCAAGGATTTCTGTTTGGTTTTTTTTCAATCTCTCTAACTCTTTATTGAAATGATCTTTTGCTTCCTGAATTTGTCGATTGGTGCTATCATTCAATGCCTGCATTTGCTCTTTCATCTCATCGTTTGCTTCCCTAATCATTTTAATTATGTACATTCTGAACTCCCTTTCTGTCATTTCTTCTGCCATGCTGTCATTGGATTTTATTGATGTAACATCTAGATTTGTTTGGGGCATTTTCTTCCCTTGTTTTCTTATATTGTTCAGGAATCAGTAGGTCATTAAGATATTGCAGATTTCCTCTATCGACTTATAATGTCCCTGAAGATTGCTAGTATATCCCCTCTTATCCTTCAGTAGCCTGAAGTCTTGGAGGAAGTTGATAATGCGGAGCTCCACGGAGAAGCTGCCTCTCTAGGGATGGTGACCCTCAGGTGGTGTATATTCCCTGCTAGTGGGCAGAGGTGCCTCCACTTGTTGACCAATGGTCATCCAATGGGGAACTAGACTGTGGGCTGAGGCAAGGCCTGTTTGTGCCTGTGTCTCTGGTATAACCGTCCCTGTGGGGAAAACCTCCCCCAGCAGGAAGACTCACTCAGTGGGGACGTCTCAGTGGTCAGTTGCCCTCCTAGAGGTTCCCCTCAATCTACAACTACCGCCTGGGCTGGGCTGTCTTCCTCTGCAATGTTCCCAGGGGCCCAGACCTATGTCCTGGGCCTGGGAGCCTAACCCTCCGCAGGCGAGTCTCCTTAGGCTGCCTCTCCCAGAGAATCTTACCTCAGCCCTGGAAACTTCGCTCCGCCCCTAAGCGTGTCTCTGTGCGGCTCTTCCAGCAAGAAGCCACCCAGCTCATGGGACCCTGCTCTGCACCCAATCGCCGGGCCACTCAGCCCCTCCTCTGAGCCGCCACCTGGAGCCCCGCACAATAGCTCCGAGACCCAGAGACCCGCCACACACCTCCTCCTCCGGACAGCTGCCCGGCCTCCGACGCAGTCACTAGGAGTCCAAGCAACTCACTTCGCGTCTCCTCCTCCCGCCAACCGCCTGTAGCCCTAGGCAGTCACTCCAAGCCCAAGTGACCTGCCCTGTTCCTCCCCCTCCTCCTCGGGGTAGCCCCCCGGGTGTTCAGGAGCGGTGGCTCCGAGACCACGTGACCCACCGCGCTCCTCCTCCAGGCAGGCCACTGGTGTTCAGGAGCAGTCGCTTTTAGTCCAATCAACTCACCACTCGCCTCCTCCTCTGGCAACTGCCTGTAGCTCTGATGCAGTCACTCTTAGGTCAAGCGACCCACCGCTCTCCTCCTCCAGGCAGGCCACCGGTGTTCTGGAGCGGTCTTTCTGAGTTCAAACAGCTCGCCACACAGCTCCTCCTCCGGCAACTGCCTGCAGCTCTGATGCAGTCACTCCTATACCAAGCGACCTGCCGTGCTCCTCCTCTTCCTCTGGGCAACCTTCCGGTGTTCAGGAGCGCTCGCTCTGCGTTCAAACAGCTCGCCACGCAGCTCCCCCTCTGGCAACTGCCTGTGGCTCTGATGCAGTCACTCCTAGACCAAGCGACCCGCCGCGCTCCTCCTCTTCCTCCGGGCAACCTTCCGGTGTTCAGGAGCGCTCGCTCTGCGTTCAAACAGCTCGCCACGCAGCTCCTCCTCCGGCAACTGCCTGCGGCTCTGATGCAGTCCCTCCTAGGTCTAGCGACCCGCCGCACTCCTCCTCTTCCCCCGGGCAACCTCCCGGTGTTCAGGAGCGCTCGTTCTGAGTCCAAACAGCTCACCACGCAGCTCCTCCTCAGGTAGCCACCCAGAGCCCCAGTGGTCGCTCCGAGTCCAAGCGCCGTGCTGAGCCGCCTCCTCTACAATGATCCCAGTTGTCCGTGTTTACCGCTCCAGTGGGGGGGGGGGCGTCTCACAGAGCAACTCTACTTCACAAAGTTCCCTGCGTTCCGGGGCTACCGCCCCATCCGGGTCGCCTCCCCGATGGGAGAGACTCACCCGGCGACTTTGCGTTGGTCCCAAGTCTCTCACTATCTCCTCTTT
Source organism: Sciurus carolinensis (assembly GCF_902686445.1). Lineage (NCBI taxonomy): Eukaryota > Metazoa > Chordata > Mammalia > Rodentia > Sciuridae > Sciurus > Sciurus carolinensis. The sequence goes on from NC_062225.1 coordinate 43,395,677, forward strand.
TGAATCCTGCGTCCTGGAGCAACGTGAAATGCAGTCGCCCTCTAGTCCGCCATCTTGAAAACCCCTCAGATTTACTTTTATTACTTTTATTACATTATCATGATATTTATTTCTCTAACCCTTTACATTTAACGCAAGTTTTCATGTTAAAAGTGGGCTTCTTACAGACAACATAAGTTTTTGTGTTTTAAAAGATATCTACTCTGACAATTTCTATTATTTGATTGGTGTGTTTAGACTAATATTCTCATTCAATTGATTATTGAAAAGTTGGGTTAATATCTATGATATAGCTTTCATTTGCTGCACTTGTTGTTTGTTCCTGTTATTCTTTATTCCCATGTTTTGGTTGAGCATTTTGTATGATTAATTTTATTTCCCCTTTTAGTATATTTCTTTAATTTTTTCTTCTGTTTGTAATGCACATTTATAACTAATCTAGGTCCACAACAGATAACACTGTGTTAACCAGCTTTTCTGTAATGTAATAAAATACCTGAGCTAACCATCTTGTAAGAAGGAAAGGTTAATCTTGGTTCATAACTTTGGAAGTTTCAGTGCATAATCAGTTGGCCTAGTTTCCTTTGGGCCCCTGGTAAGGTAGCATAACATGGTGGGGAATGCATAGTGGAGGAAACTTCTCACCTCACAGTAGTTGGAAAGAAAAGAGAAAGGAGGGTGTAGTTCCCAAAATCCCCTTCAAGGGAATGCTCCCAATGACATAACTTCCTTCTACTGGTTCTCACCTCCTAAAAGTTCCTTCACCTCCCAATAGCACCATGTACTGGGCACCAAGTCTTCAATAAATGGAATTTTAGGTGAGCATTTCACATCCAAACAATAGCAAACACTATATTACTTTGTGTGAAGTGGAGGCATCTTAAAATAAAATATTCCCAGTCCATCTTCCCTCCTGTTCCTCATAATTTTACTGTGATTCATTTCAGTAATGTATGTACAACAATCACTCAATACCTTATTACTGTTACTAAGCAGTGATCTTTTAGATCAATTAAGAATAAGAAAATAAGATTTTACCCTAATGCCCTCTCCTGCACTCTTCTTCATACAAATTCAAATTTCTGACCTCTATCATTTTCCTTCTGTGGAACTTCATTTAGCATTTTGCATTGGACGAGTCTGCAATATGTTTATTTGAGAGTAGTTCTTTACTTTTGAAGGAAAACTTCGTTGGACTTGTAATTCTAGGGTGCTGTTTTTCTTTCTCTCAACAATTTAAGTATTTTGCTCCACTTGGCTTGCTTGGCTTCTGATGAGAAGGTCATTGCATTTCTTACCCTTATTCCTATTTGGGGTAAGATGTTTCTGTTTGTTCATTTGATTTTGTTTTTCCCTTTAGTCTGAGTTTCTTTAGTTTGAATAGGATATACTTAGGTGTAGATTGCTGGTATTTGCTGAGCTTCCTGGATCTATAGTTAGTACTGAATTTTTGTTTCTGGTACTTGGGATTGAACCCAGGGGTGCTTTACCATTGAGCATTTACTACAGCTCCAGTCCTTTATTTTATTCTTAAATTATTTTTTAACTGTTTGTTCTATTTAGTTATGCATAACATCAAAATACATTTTGATTCATTGTATACAAATAGAGTACAGCTTTTCATTTCTTTGGTTGTACACAATGTAGAGTCACACCATTTGTGTAATCGTATATGTACATAGGGTAATGATATTTGCTTAATTCCACCATCTTTTCTTTCCTCTGCCCCCTACCTTTGCCTCATTTCCTTCTACACAATTCATTGTTTCTCCATTCTTCCCTTACCCTCCCACCCCACCATTATGTATCAGCATCCACTTATCAGAGAAAACATTTGGCTTTTGGTTTTCTGGGATTGGCTTATTTCATTTAGCATGATATTCTCCAACTCCATCCATTTACCTGCAAATGCCATAATATTATTATTCTTTAAGACTGAATAATATTCCATTGTGTATATATACCACAGTTTCTTTATCTGTTCACCTATTGAAGGGCATCTAGGTTGGTTCCACAATCTAGCTATTGTGAATTGAGCTGCTATACACATTGATGTGGCTGTCTTACTGTAGTATGCTAATTTTAAGTCCTTTGGGTATAAACTGAAGAGTGGGATTACTGGGTTGAAAGGTGGGTCCATTCCAAGTTTTCTGAGGAATCTCCACACTGCTTTCCAGAGGGGCTGCACCAATTTTCAACTCGACCAGCAATGCAAAAGTGTGCCTTTTTCCCCACACCCTTGTCAACATCTATTATTGTGTTCTTGATAATAGCCATTCTAATTGGAGTAAGATGAAATCTTAGTTGTTTTAATTTGCATTTCTTTAATTACTAGAGATGTTGAACACTATTTCATATATTTATTAATTGCCTGTATGTCTTCTTCTGTAAAGTGTCTGTCCAGTTTCTTGGCTCATTTACTGATTGGTTTATTTGTATTTTTGGTTAAGTTTTTTGTGTTCTTTATAAATTCTAGATATTAGGGCTGCAACTGAGGTGCATGTGGTAAAGATTTTCTCACAATCTATAGGCTCTCTTCAGATTATTTATTGTTTCTTTTGCTGAGAAGATTTTAGTTTGAATCCAACCCATTTATTGATTCTTCATTTTATTTCTTGCACTTTAGGAGTCTTGTAAAGGAAGTCTGGTTCTATGGCCACATGATGAAGATGTGGGCCCACTTTTTCTTCTATTAGGCACAGGTTCTCTCTTCTAGTGCCTAAGTCTTTGATCCACTTTGAGTTGGGCTTTGTGCAAGTCGAGAGATAGAAGTTTAATTTCATTTTGCTGCATATGGATTTCCAATTTTCCCAGCACCATTTGTTAAAGAGGCTGTCTTTTCTCCGTTGTATGTTTTTGGCACCTTTGTCTAATATGAGATAACTGTATTTATGTGGGTTTGTCTCTGTGTCTTCTATTCTGTACCATTGGTCTACCTATTTTGGTGCCAATACCATGCCATTTTTGTTACTATGGCTCTGTTGTATAGTTTAAGGTCTGGTATTGTGAAACCTCCTGCTTCACTTTTCCTGCTAAGGATTGCTTTAGCTATTCTGGGTTTCCTGTTTTTCCAAATGAATTTCATGATTGCTTTCTCAATTTCTATGAAGTATGTAACTGGGATTTTACTTGGAGTTAGCACTTTTGGTAGTATGGTCATTTGACAATATTAATTCTGCCTATCCAATAACATGGGAGATCTTTCTAAGGTTTTCTTTAAATTATTTCTGTAGTGTTCTGTAGTTGTCATTGTACAGGTCCTTTACCTCTTTTTTTAGATTGATTCCTAAGTATTTTATTTTATTTTTTGAGGCTGTTGTGAGTGGAGTAGTTTTCCTAATTCCTCTTTCAGAGGATTCCTCACTTATGAATAGAAATACATTAGATTTATGCATGTTGATTTTATATCCTGCTACTTTGCTGAATTCATTTATTAGTTCTAGAAGTTTTTTGGTGGAATTTTTTTAGATCCTCTAAATACAGAATTATGTTGTTGGCAAATAATGATAGTTTGAGTTCTTCTTTTCCTACATATATCCCTTTAATTTCTTTGATCTGTTTGATTACTCTGGCTAGAGTTTCAAGGATTATGTTGAATAGAAGTGGTGAAAGAGGGCATCCCTGTCTTGTTCCAGTTTTTAGAGGGAATGCTTTCAATTTTTCTCCATTATGAATGTTGGTCTTGGACTTAGCATAGATAGCCTTTACAATATTGAGGTATGTTGCTACTATCCCTATCTTTCTAGCATTTTGGGCATGAAGGAATGCTGCATTTTATCAAATGCTTTTCCTGCATGTATTTGAAATGGTCATATGGTTTTTATCTTTAAGTCAATTGATGTGATGAATTACATTTATTGATTTTTGGATGTTGAACCAACCTTGCTTTCCTGGGATGAATCCCACTTGATCATTAATATATTTTTGTATGCAATTTGTCAGAATTTTGTTAAGAACTTTTGCTTCTGTGTTCATCAGGGATATTGGTCTGAAGTTTTCTTTCCTTGAATTGTCTTTGTCTAGTTTTGGTACCAGGGTGATACTGCCTTCATAGGATGAGTTTGGAAGGGTTCCCTCCTATTATGGTTTGGATGTGAGGTGTCCCCCTAAAGTTCACATGTGAGACAATGCAGGAAGTTTCAGAGGAGATTGGGTTGTAAGAGTCTTAAACCCAAGCAGTGAATTAATCCCTCATGGGATTAATTGAAGTGGTGGGGGTGTGGCTGGAGAAGGTGGGAATTGGGGCATAACTATGGGGGTATATATTTTGTATCTGGAGAGTGGAATCTTTCTTTCTCTGCTTCCTGATGATGCAAGCTGCTTCCCCCTGCCATACTTTTCTGCCATGATGTTCTGCCTCACCTTGAGCCCCAAGGAATGGAACTGGCCTTCCATGGACTAAGATCTCTGAAACCATGAGTCCTCAAATAAACCTTTCCTCCTCTATAATTGTGCTGGTCAGATCATTTAGTCACAGCAGCAAAAAGGCTGACTAAAGCACCTTCTTTTCTATTTCGTGGAATACACTGTGAGGAGTACTGGTATTAGTTCTTTGAAAGTCTTATAGAACTCAGTTGAGAATCCATCTGGTCCTGGGTTTTTCTTGGTTGGTAGGCTTTTGATGGCATATTTTATTTCATTGCTTGAAATTTATCTATTTAAATTGTGTATGTCCTGATTCAGTTTGGTTGAATCATATGTCTGTAGAAATTTGTTGATGTCTTTAAGATTTTCTATTTTGTTGGAGTATAGATTTTCTAAATAGCTTCTAGTTATCTTTTGTATTTCAATAATGTTTGACCTAATAGTGTGATATTTCCTTTTTCATCATGAATTTTAGTAATTTGAGTTTTATTTTTCCTTCTCTTCATTAGTGTGGCTAACAGTTTATCAATTTTGTTTATTTTTTCAAAGAACTAACTTTTTTTGTCAATTTTTTCAATTGTTTCTTTTGTTTCAATTTCACTGATTTCAGCTCTGATTTTAATTATTTCTTGTCTTCTACTTCTTCTGGTGTTGATCTGTTCTTCTTTTTCTAGGACTTTGAGATATAATGTTAGGTCATTTTTTTGTTGACTTTTTATTCTTTTATCGAATGAGCTCAATGCAAAGAATTTTCCTCTTAGTAGTGCTTTCATAGTGTTCCAGAGATTTTGATATGTTTTATTAGTGTTCTTGTTTACTTCTAAGAACTTTTTTTTATCTCTTCCCTGATGACTTCTGCTATCCATGTATCATTCAAATAGCATATTATTTAGTCTCCATGTGTTGGGGTAGTTTCTCTTTCTTATTTTATTATTGATTTCTAATTTCATTCCATTATGATCCGATAGGATGCAAGGTAGTATCTCTATTTTTTTCTATTTGCAAAAAGTTGCTTTGTGACATAACATATGTCTATTTTAGAGAAGGATCCATGTGCTACTGAGAAAAATTGTATTTGCTCATTGATGGATGGAATATTCTATATATGTCAATTAAGTCTAAATTATTGATTATATTATTGAGTTCTATGGTTTCTTTTTTCAGTTTTTGTTTGGAAGATGTATCCAGTGGTGAGAGAGGTGTGCTAGTCATCCAATATTATTGTGTTGTCTATATGATTCCTGAAATTGAGAAGTATTTGTTTGACGTACATAGATGCTCCATTGCTTGGGGCATAGACATTAAAAATTGTTATGTCTTGTTGATTTATAGTTCCCTTAAGTTGTATGAAATGTCCTTCCTTCTCCCTTATGACTAACTTTGGCTTGAAATCCACTTTATCTGATATGAGGATGGAAAGTCCTGCTTTTTTACTGAGTCCTTGTGCATGATATGCTTTTTCCCAACCTTTCGACTTCAGTCTGTGGATGTGTTTTCCTAGGAGATGAGTCTCTTGAAGGCAGCATATTGTTGGGTTTATTTTTTAAATCCAATCTGCCATCTGTATCTTTTGATTAGTGAGTTTAGGCCATTAACATTCAGGATTATTATTATGATTTGTCTTTCCAGTCATTTTGGCTTAGTTTTGGTTTTTAACTTGAGTTGGTTATCCCTTTGATTGGCTTTTCCTTTAGTATATTTCCTCCTTTTGCTGAATTTCATTGTTTTTTTCATTTTGTCCTTATGGAATATTTTGCTGAGAATATTTTGTAGTGCAGGTTTTATATTTGTAAATTTGTTTAACTTTTGTTTATCATGGAAGGATTTTATTTTGTCATCAAATCTGAAGGTTAGTTTTGCTGGGTATAAAATTCTTGGGTTGGCATCCATTTTTTTCAGAGTGTGGTATATATTACTCCAGGCCCTTCTAGCTTTTAGGTCTGGGCTGAGAAATCTGATGGTATCTGTATTGGTTTCCCCCTATATGTGATCTGACACTTTTCTCTCATGGCCTTTAAAATTCTATCTTTATTTTGTATGTTGCTCATTTTCATTATAATGTGCCTTGATGTGAATCTGTTTTAATTTTGTACTGTTTGTGTCCTGTAAGTCTCCTGTATTTGATTTTCTATTTCATTCTTCAGGTTTGGGAAATTTTCTAATATTATTTCGTTGAATAGATTGTTCATTACTTTGGTTTGTAGCTCTGTACCTTCCTCTATCCCAGTAATTCTTAAATTTGGTCTTTTCATGTTATCCCATAATTCTTGGAGATTTTGTTCATGATTTCTTACCATCTTCTCTGTCTGGCCAACTTTATTTTCAAGGTTAAATATTTTGTCTTCATTGTCTGAGGTTCTGTCTTCCAGGTGATCCACTCTGTTGTTGATGCTTTCTATTGAGTTTTTTTTTTTAATTTAATTTTTACTTTTATAGACTGCATTTTGATTCATTGTACACAAATGGAATATAAATTTTCATTTCTATGGTTGTACACAATGTAGATTCATGCCATTTGTGTAATCATACATGTACATAGGGTAATGATGTCTGACTCATTCCACCATTTTTCATACACCTGCTCCCCCTCATTTCGCTCTATGTAATCTAAAGTTCCTCCATTATTTTCTCACCCCCACCCCCACCCCATTATATATCATCATCCACTTATCAGGGAAAACATTCAGCCTTTGGTTTTTTGGGATTAGCTTTATTTCACTTAGCATGATATTCTCCAATTCCATCCATTTATCTGCAAATGCCATACTTGGTTTATTGTTTCCTTCATTTCAAGGATTTCTGTTGTTTTTTTTTTTCCAGAATCTCTCTTTGTTGAAATGATCTTTTGCTTCTTGCATTTGCTCTTTTAACTCCTTATTGAGTGATCTTTTGTTGCCTGCATTTGCTCTCTTGTATTATCCTTTACTTTAAAGATCATCTTAATTATGTGTATTCTGAACTCCTTCTCTGACATTTTTTCTACTGTGCTGTCAATGAATTCTACTAATATAGAATCTTGGTTTTTTTTTGTGACACTTTCTTCCCTTGTTTTTTCATCTTGTTTTTGTGTCTTCCCCTCTATCAATGTGGATTTGAGGTATTACAGTTCCCACTCTATAGATTTCTAGTTATATTAACAGCAGCCAATACAAATAATATGCAGCCTTAAACTAAATAGCCCCTAATAAGAAGTTAATAGTTTTGTTGCAATAAACAGAGATGATGTGTTTGATTATTATCTACAAAATAAACATTTGGTTTGCAATAAGGTCTACAATTTCTTATGGTGGAAAGAGAGAACAGGGGAGGGGTATAGTATGTTGATGTTAATGAGGTAGGAGATGAGAGTATACAAGTGTTATATCATAGGAAGAGTGAAAGAAGAATCAAAAGAAGTTGGTTGTTAGAAAGATAAGAGAGAAAAAGAGACTCTTAAGAAACAGATAAATAAGAGGAAAGTAGAGGGAGTTAAAAGTGAGAAAAGAGGAGAAAAAAATAAAAAGTAAAAGAATCTACAACCAAACTGTAATATACTACTCAAACCTCCCAGTCCTCAGTAGCCTGGTACATGAAAAGTACTAGATTTAAAAAATGTTGGGGATATGAGAACAGGCAATGAAAAAGAAATAAGAAAAAAGAAAAGAATCTTGAAGGAAAATTGAACAATTATTTCTATTAGAGATCAATATCATATCTGCTTCCCTTCTCATCTGATAGGTGGGGTTGTCTGGTGTTTGCTGGTAACTCCACCCCAAGGATGGTGACAGTTACTATGGTGGGAGGTTTAGACTTGGAGATGGGACTACTGGAGGCAGGGTAGAGCAATTGCCAGTCCCACTGGAAGACTACACCCCAGGATTTTCCTTTGGGATCCACTTGTTTGAAGCTGGAGCCTAGTCTTAGCCTCTTACCTCACTTACCTCACAAATCCTGACCTATAATTTCGTCTCTAAATTGTATCTCTCCTGCCCACTCTTATTTAACTTCCCAATTGGTAACCTCTCTCCCCAGCGTTCCTAGGGGCTGGACACTGGGACCTGTGTATCTGTTGAGGAAAGTTCTTCTGTAATGGGCAGATCAGGGTCTGGTGTTGAGATTTGTGGGCCAACCACATACCTGCAAGCACTGGGCTGGGTTGGTGCCTAGGGGGTGGTTGGGAGACTGGAGATTGAGGGGCTAGAGTGCCCTGTTGATCACCAAACTGGTGCGACCAGATGGTTGGTGGATACTGTATTGGGGAGGAAGTCATGGACCGGGCTGATGTTGGGTTTCAGCACGTGCTGAGTTTTCTCTGGGATCTTGGTGTGTGCTGGGCTGGTTGGCTTGGTGAGCTGGGATAAAAATGCCCTCACACCTTCCAACCTACCGACCTTCTCTCCTGCCTCTGCAGTAAGATGGTGGCTATTAGCACACCTAGCAGGGATATCTCAGATGTAACCAAACCTGCAGGGACCTTGGTGATGTTCTTTCAGTCCTTGGTTATTATCCTTAGATGAAAGTGGCCACCTCTTTAGTTGGTGGTGGCGATGGCAGCGGCTAACCTGTAGGTAATTTGATATTGGGTTTCTAGCCTCCAGCTCATGTCCCAAGGTGGACACTACCTCAATTAAAGATGGTGGAGGCAGCAGTGGAAGTATCCCACAATGGTGTTAGAGGTGTCCCAAGATGGAGGTAACCACTTTCAGAGATGTATGCAGTGTTTTTGGGCAGCCTATTCAGAGATGTTGTGCTGTGGCAGGTAGTGCTATGGCAGGTGGCTGTCTTCAGGCCTTGTCCAGTGTCTTAAGATGGAGGCTGCCTTGTGGAGGGGGTTTGGAAGATGCTGCAGTGATCCAAGATGGAGGCTACCACACATTGGTAAATGGGGGGCCGCAGTGCTGGCCTCCTTTATTATTTTTTATTTTGTGACGGGTTCTCCCTAAGATGGTTAGGGTCCATAAAGTTGCTGAAGCTGGCCTAGAGCTTGTAGTCCTCCCAGTCACTGGGATTTCAGGTGTGTGTCATCATGTCTGGAGTTAGTCATAAATTTTGTTGAAGTCTCTGTCATGGAGATTTGACCTTCTTGCTTTGCATGATTTTGGGAGTTTTTCTGGGTTAAGTGAATTCAAACCATTTTTACAGATCACTTCAGGTTGCTTTAAAGGAGAGTGAAACATGCCATTCCTGAGCCTTGTTCTGATTCCTCTTTGTCTCTTCATCTAGCTTTCTTTCTTTCTTACATTCTTTTTTTTTTAAAGTTTTTTTTTTTTTTTTTTTTTTTTTTTTTGTTGAAAGTTGGACATAACATATAAGAACTGGGATAAAATGTCTTTAGTGTAAGCTTTTAAGTTAACCTGGTCTGAAGTTGGGCTTGTCTAATATGTGATGTAGTTTAGGTGTGGGGACTTTCCAATTCCTCTATTTTCCTTCTGCTTGTTTCCTCAGTTTCCTTTGGGCTTCCCTAAGAATTCATCCTTAAGTAAAGTTTGCACTTTATAGGTCATTATACTGGAGTCCTATTGAAGTACTGGTAGACATGGAGAAGGAAAAATGTTCTATAGCTTTATGACAAAAGGAAGCATAGTCTTTCAGTGGACCTGGGTTGTGACCCAGCTGCATGTTTTTCAGTTTCTATCCCTTACAGGGAAGGTCAGAAGGAGCTAGGGCTGGGTTAAATGGCCTTTCTTCTATATGGGATAAAGCTTTAATGAAGTAGTTTTCCTTCCAGAGCAGGAATTTGTTATAGAGAATATTCTTGACATATTTCATAATGACTATTTTTTTCCAACTCCTCTCATAGCCTTGAGAGATCTTTCTTATTGTTCACTGTGAGAACCTTGTGGAACTCCTAGTGGTAAGACCTATAAAACTGTGGGGGGTCCCACTAGGTCTGTGGTCCCAGGGGTTTCTTCCTCCTCCTTTTCCTCCCCCTTTCTTCTTCTTTCCTTCTCCCCCTCCATCTTTTTTTTTTTTTTAAATACTGGGCACTGAACCCAGGAGTGTTTAACCACTGCACAACATCCCCAGCCCTGTTTAGTTTTTATTTTGAGATAGGGTCTCACTAAATTCCTTAGGGCCTTGCTAATCCCTGATAGACCATAGTTAATCCTCATAAATTCATCAAAATTGCTGTTTAAGTGTTTCTTTCAGCTGTGGACTGCAGCTCTGCTCCTTGTAAGCAGATCTTAGTGTGACTCTTTGTATTCATTTTAGAGAATTTCAGAGTTACAAAAGAATTCAAAGCCATTCTTTAAAAAAATCACACAAAAATTTAATGACCGTAAATAAATTTTAAGCAACTAAGGTGATGATCTAGTAAATCAAAATTGAAATCCATTCTCACGAACTCATTGACAAAATTCTAAAACTCATAAAATGAAAAAAAATTTTCAGCCACCACTCACCAATGAAAGAACATGGTGTCATTTGAATAGCCAACCATTCCAATGAACTAACAGACTTTTGGTCCCCCAGTTTGAACAGTACTGGTTCCCAGTGCAACCATGTTATTGCCAGTGGTGGTGTGCTAAATGAGAGACAGGGTTTCTCTAAAAAGTAATGAGTCGACTCTGTCCAATGTGTATCTTAAGACAGTATAAGAATTGCTTGTGCTCCATAAAATGTAATGGCTTTCTGGAATCCTCTGTCAAATGAGGCAGGGTACAACTGAATAAATAATAATGTGAGTTAGAAGGTAAAGTGATATTGAATTATATATTCTTAAAAGTGCAAAAAATTGACTGGTTCATTTATTATATAAAAGTTGTAACTTTCTACTGGTAGCCAAGGGGCCAGAAAAAGTCAATGCCATTTCCAAGCATGCTTCCCACAGTGGTAGTGAGATCAGCTCTCCTTCCCAGTTCCTGTCTCTCATGAATTCCTATCATGCAACCCGAAAGCTGGAAGGAAATCTATGGAATATAAAGGGACATATTAGCATGTAAAGGCTGGTGCCTGCCCATCTGCAGATGAAAGGTCACAAAAAAGATATTTGCAACGAGGAACAGCAAGTTGTGACCACTCTCCAGATCTGTACCCGTCAGACAAAGGTTGACACCTGTGACAGGTACATTCTGATTTCCATGTGTCTTGTGCAAAATCAGATATGCTCACAACAGCATGGCAGCCCAATGTCAAGTGCTTCACCTCTCAGCACGGAGACACTCAGAAACCCTGGCTTAAAAGTCCCTTGGATTCACCTCTTGAAGTGCACACCAGGCAGGGTAGCCAGACCCAGTGAGGGTTCTGTTCTGCCTTGTCAGACAACAGGCTGGAGGAGTCATGCATGGTGACACTCCCCGTCCCCAGGCTCTGCACTCCTGTACCTCTCAGTCCTGGCCCAGGAAGGTGGAACCTGCCGGAGGGATAGTGAGTGTGCCTTTTGGTTCTTTTGCTGTTCCTGTGGTGTTCTGTGGTCTGCGAGGGAGGAGGGTGCGTGATTTCTGAGAGAGAATGAAGATTTCATGCAGAGTAGGGACTCGAAATCTTAACTCTAACTAGATTGTTCCTTGGGGACTAGGAACTTCCACAAGAGAAAAAAAATGAGAAAAAAAGTTTTTTTTTTCCTGGAATTCTTTAAACCAGAAGATAGTTCTTGGAGGACACTTAGAATTGCTTTAGGTGGAAACCTGAGACAGATGTCAGTTCTTCCAGGTCCAGAAACTACTCCTGAAGGGAAGGAAGTTGCTTTTGCCCCCTTACATGTGACCCTGGGCCTTTAGAAAGGTTTCCTGAATCACCTTTGATGTGCAACCAAGGGGCTGACATCTAACTTCCAGAAGGCAGATGTTTTTCTTCTGGAGGCATCTTTGTGGGGATTCATGCCCAATCTTTTCTGACCTTCCTTGTTACCGTGAACAGGTATGAGATATCCCCAGAAGACAGTGCAGTTTTAGGTTTCTGAAACTGAGATACTAGCTGTTCTCTTAGCAGGGAGCCAAACAGTGTGCTTAGGAGACAGGAACCACTTTGATTCTTTAGGATAAGAGCTGATTTATGAGCTAGTTCTATGCAATGTGTCCTTATTCTAAGGATGTCATAGATAGTGTTATTAATTTATGTTTTTTTTTAATTTTGAGGACCTAGTGAATTCAACCCACTTTCCTTCCCTTCATTTATTTCTTTCCTTTTCCTCTTTTCCTTTTTCAAATCAATGCTAGAAAGCTCAGAACCCCACTCTGTGGCCTACTGGACCCAAAGGTATTCACCAGGAGGACACACATTCTCCTTGGCTCCATTTCAGACTCCTTTTGTTCTTTGGTGGAGTTTTACAGAATCTGGATAGCTAACTTTGGTCCTTTCTGGAAGAAGGCTGATATGAAATTAATAAACAAGCTTCTTCACTCAAACCTTGAGACGAGAACAGAGATTTTTAGTAATTGGCCCCGAGGACAAGGCTAGAGCAGAATACGAACTGTTAGACTCACAGGAAAAGGTCAAAGGGCCTGATTTCTGATGACGTGAAAAGCTAGACCTGGTGAGCAACTGACCCACTGACTTGGAAACACTTATTTTTCTGGTAAAAGGTAGAAAGAACCTCGTCTTCGATGTTGGAAAGACTTCTGTTGGATTTCCACTTGTTAGGTGAACTTCAGAGGGCCACGGAGTCTCACTGTGACTTCACTTTTCTCAACAGTAAAATAGGAATAATAACACATATCTGGTTGCTATTAGTGTTAAACCAAAACTTCTCTGTAGCACCCGAAGTGTTGATTCACCGGTCCCCAATCTCTCCTGTGAGGTTGGGGTAAATGTGCTCTAAACGCCCCGCTTTTTCAACTCTCTGGGAAGATATGGACATTCGTGCCTGCTTCTGAGACAATCCTGGCACCCTGGGCCTCGTGCGGAAATCCAGCTCGTGTTCGAGCCTGTTTAAGGGGCTTTTGCTTTCATCTTCAGGGGCCACATGCCAGTGGCTGCTTTTAATGAAACCAAATCCTCCTTAGTTCTGTGTGATTTGGGGATTTGCTTCCCCAGCCTGGGTAGCAATCGGATACATTCTGTTTTCTTTATTTTCCAAGTGACCCCAGAACACTTTGTGATTCTAAAACTGACCTACTGGGAGAAAGAAAATAAACTCTTCCATTCCAGTTTTTTCCTCTGAATGTATTTGGGAATGGTCTGACTTTATAGACCTATCATCAGGCTTGCTGGCTGCAGAGTGGTAATAACTAACCTAAATACAGGTATTGGTTTCACGTTCTGGGAAGGGCCTGCGACTTGTCCTGAACATTGAATCCCTCTTCAGTCACTGAGGGCTTAGGAACCAGACGTGGAAATAGAGAAAATAATGGGACAGATCTCCAGGTAAACATAATTATTAAATCTCTTTGCCCCCAGGGTTTGTATATCCTGTTTTCAGTCCTCATTGATAAGCTTGTAATCTCCTCAGAAACCGGATGTCAGGATAACACAAACATCCCTTGATTGGGTGCTTCTCAGGAATTGTTCTGCAGAGAAGATGGTTTATAATGAGGAAAGGTGAGGCTCCTGTATCGTGTCTAGCTTTTGATGCTTCTCTTTTTCTCTCTGCTTTTCTCTTTGGGCCCCTGCAGTTGAAAGATGTCCACCTGGCCTCACAGGAGAATCCCACAGTCTCTGACCCTCCCACCCCACACCCATCATCTGTAATTCAGTTTGACCACAAGTCACTTGGTTCCCACTTTTTCTGTGTAGACCCTGGGGCCACAGTCTTTCCTATTTGTGGCATTGACTTATACAAGACCTGTTGTAGTCAAAGACCTTGTAGGCAGTGTCTCTATGGCCAAGACTCTGGCCTGACTCTTCTTGTTACTAGCTGTGTGACTTTGAGCAAATCAATCAACTTCCCCATGGCTCAGCTTTCTTGTTTATGAAATGGGAATAGTAAAACATCTGTTTCTTCTTCATCCAAGGATTGGATAAGGTAATGTAGGTAGCGGGCTTAGCATTAACCACTGACAACACTATTGCCATGCTGGTATTTCCACCTGGCAGACACCAGTGGATGGACTGTTTATTCAGGGAAGAGATGAGCATTAGAATCAATTCATCTAAGAGCTTAAAGGGGAGTGGGTAGGGTGGCAAGAAGGATGGTGGAGTGAAACAGACATTATTACCTCATGAACATATATGACTCCATGACCTATGTGATCCTACAATACGCACAATCAGAAAAATGAGAACTTACACTCATAAATTATGTATGATTTATCAAAATGTATAAATGCATTCTGTCAGGTACAACTAATTAGAACAAATAAAAAAATTGTCAAAATCTTGGCAAATATGTTCTCAAAAGGAATACAAAATCTTCAGGGAGAAGGTGAATGGAGGAAGGTCCCACTCTGAGGAGAGGGTCTCTGTTTCATCTGGACATTTCTCACACTGAATTAATCAATTCTGGTCTCCTGAGCTTACCTATGGCCACTCCTCTGGTCAGTAAACTTTCATTCTACTCTACATTTCAAAGATTTGCTGGGCTAATCTTCCAAAATCCTACTTGAACCCTGCTGTTAGCCCTTTCTTCAGATCCACCCACTGTTGCTGAGGGCCAGTTCCACCTCCTTTACTCCTCTGTAGACAAACTGGTCTACTGGACTGGTCTACCCTGCTCATCTCCACTTCTGTGCTTAGCTCTGTGTTATCTATTCCTGTCACCTGGAGGGCCTGGCCTGAGTATCTAGATCAACAAATCCACACATCCCCAACTCAGGCCCTACCTCTTATGTGAAGCCTTCCCTGACTGCACCAGCTCTTTGCTCTCTTTCTTTTCTGCCACTGTTACCACAAGCTGTCATTAATTTGTTGCTATCTGGGTTCTCTCTAAATTCATGAGACCAAACCACAGGTATACCTTCAGCTATGTGTAATCACCCAACCCATTTTTCTTCTCTACTTAGGTCTCCTCCACACCCTTTCCCTCCTCCTTCTCCTTTACTAGCTACTTGGTCTCAGGTGTCCCAGAGAGGACAGAAGCAATGGTACTGCTCTGTGTAGTCTTCTGGGTCTCCAGCTGTGCCCTCTGCCTTCCCTGACAGAGGCCAGCCTGCCCCATGCTCCAGACCTCAGCGCTGAGGCCTGCTCAAGAGCTGCACCACCGATTTCCCTCTGTTTATGGACCATTTTTATTAGCACACAAACATACTCTTGAAACTTACCACTTAAAATAATGCTGCCTCTTGAAGATGCTCCTTCCATCAATTTCTCTGCTTTCTTTGCTGGTAAATCAAGAAAAATCTGTCTCTAATGACTGTTTATACTTCTTTACTGCACTTTAATCCTCCACCCACCTCAATTGGGCCCCAACCTATTAAACCCAAACTGCTCTTTTCAAGTTCACCATTGACCTCAATATTGCTTCTCTGTATTCATCTTACTCAACTTCTTGCAAAAATTACAGACATTGGTCATGCTCTCTCTTTGGAATACCTTCATCTCTGGGCTTTCATGCTACCTCATCCTCTTGGTTTTTCTTTCACCTGTTGTCCACTTCTTCCTGAAATCGTTTGCTGTTTTTTTCTACTTTTATGGTACATTAGTCAGGGTTCTCTAGAGAAACAGAGCCAACAAGACATATACCTGTGTGTATTCAAGAGAAGACTTATTATGGGAATTGACCTATGCAAGTATGGGGACTGAGAAGCCCATGATATGTCATCTTAAAGTTGGAGAACCAGGGATGTCAGTGGCATACCTAATTCCCAGTCCAAAGGTCTGAGAATCAGGGAGCTGATGGTGTAATTCTCAGTCTGAGGTCAAAGGCCTGAAGATTTGGGGAACTACTTGCTCAAGTCCCAGATTATTCTGAAGGCCAGAGAAGAGAATCTTTAGAATTCTGATGTCTGAGAAGGGCAAGGGCTTATGAATAAATGGATGTCTCAGAAGATAGATAGATAGATAGATAGATAGATGAACATATCTATCATTTCTCTACCTTTTTGTTCTATCTGGGCCCTTAGGCAATTGGATGGTGCCCTCCCATATTGAGTGATGATTGATCTTCCTTATCCAGTCCAACGATTCAAATGACAATGTCTTCCAAAAACATCATCACAGGCATACCAGATATATGCCTTACCAGCTCTCTGGGCATCCCTTAACCCAGTCAAGTTGACAGCTAAAAGTAACCATCATGGATAAGAATGTTAGAATGCACCAGGATTGCTTTTCCTAATCCATACCCTGTTTCTGGGTGATTCCATCTAGGCAAGCAGCTTTAACTATAACACTGATGACTTAAAATTTTATATCTCTAGTCTTAAATTCTCCCTTCAATCCTCTGTTCTTCTCTCTGATGACCAACTTGACATTCCCACTTGGTTAATAGGCACCTCAAGTCTTACTTCACCTCTGCCTTCAAAGCTGAACTGAGTCGGAGCTCTTCTTGTCATTTTCCCTGCTACCACCTCATTCCCACCATCATCATCTTTCTCCTATAATAGCAGTGGTCTCCTGACTCCTGCTTCTATCCTTGTTTCCACACAGGTCCCAGAGTGAGATTTTAGAACTATAAATCAGATCATGCATCTTCGTTGGCCCCAGTCCTCCAACAGTTTCCCTGCACTTTGCTACCTGGCCAGGGAGCACTTCTAAGACCTGCTTGCTGCTCTCCTGAGCTCATTGTCCTCAAGCATGCTGTGCTCTGGGACCTTGGCACTTGCAGTGTCCTCTTCTGAGAATACTCTTCCATATCTGGACTGGCATTACTTCCCTGCCATAGTTTTTGGTGTTTCTTTGTTTTATTGTCCCTTCTGTGGAGAAGGGAGGTCACTTTTCATAATACCCCTTGGTCATCATCATGGCATGTGCCACTCCCTGGTGCTCATTGCTTATTTTCTTCTTCATGGACTTGTTCCTCCATTGGAAAGTGACCACTTTGAGGAGAGAGACTTCTCAGACTAATAATTTCTCCCCCAGGAGAATCACCTCCTTTTATCATTTCTCTATTTGCTACCCTTTAAAGTCACTCATTTGCCAAACATGTTTTGAACCCTATTGTGTGCTAGGTTCTTTCCTGGATTCTGGGATCTGGACATAAGCCCTGACAAGATTTCTGTTACCTTGGAATTTAGAATCTAGTGGGAAAGAAACGGTGTATCAGTAAACAAATTAACCAACAAAGTAATTTCAGATAGTGATAAATTCTATGAAAGAATAAATTTGTCAATGTGATGGTGGGGAGATCAGATGCAGGACAACATTACAGGAGTTAAGGAAGGTCTCTTTGAGGCTTTAGGCTTAACCTTGAATGGGAACCATGGGAAAGAAGCCATGGGAAAATCATGGGGAGAAGTTTGACTTCACTCCTCCTTAACAAGGATGCCAAATTTCAGCTGAAGATTGGATGAAGGGATGATAAGAATCCTACCCACAATGTGTATTGTCTGAACCCTGAATTGGAATACTGTCCTCTGTGGACTGAATTGTGTCCCCCTAGAAATTCACAAGTTGAAGTCTTAATCCCAATACCTTGGAATGTGACTGTATTTGGAAATAGGGTTTTCAAAGAGGTACTAAAGTAAAAATTAAGCCATTAAATCAGATGATTGGTGTTTTTTTAAGAAGAAGAGATGGAGTTAGAGACAGAGAGGAAAGACCACATGAATTCACAGGAGAAAACAACCATTTTTAAACTAAGAAAAGGGCCTAAAAAGAGAGTTCAACCTTGCCAATACCTTGTTTGTGGGCTTTTAGCCTCCAGAATTGTGAGGATATTCATTTCTGTTGTTGAGGCCATCCAGTCTATGATATTTTGTTATGGCAGCCCTAGCAAACTAAAACAGTGTCAGAAGAAGGAAATATTTGAAATTGAGACAATTTCAGAGAATCCAAACTAAATGGTCACCATCTAGTCAAGTTGATGGTTCATGCCAGGACTTCAACTCTTACCTTGACTTCAGGATGGCAACCTTCCCTTCCCCAGGATACTACTGACTATATCCCTATTGACACAGAGCATCTGTGAGGCAGCAGCTACCTCTGCTCACCAGTATTCTCCTTGGGATTTGAACCACCGACCTCACCATTAGGAGTGAGTCAGATGATAGAGGAGCATTCTTACCTGCATGCCCAGACTGTCAAGGTATAATTAGCTGTGAGTTACAATAATGATGACGATGATGTGAGGTGCTCAAGGGCCTTTGGAATTTGAGACCTATAAAAGTACAACTTATTATTATTATTATTATCATCATTACTATAATCAGGTACAGATACCTGGATAAAAAACCATTTCTCACTAGTGTAATAATATAAGATCATAAAACTATCTAAAAAATCTTTATTTTTCTCCATTTAGAAATCTAACCAGTGGAGTCATTATCATAATAATTAAAGCATCTTAAAAATTCTGTTCAAGACCTGCGCGAAGGTTCACACTGCCCTGTTTTCAAGGTACATGTTCTCACTGGCTCCTATTAAATGTCTTATGAGGACTGGGCCTTTGGCACTTTGTCTTGGAGACAAGACATTGGAGACATCTGTTTTGGAAAAAGGAAATCATCTATAAAATATAATCTGCCTATAATGGTACACCTACCAACAATGAGCAAGTTCCAGAAGATGTGGGATTTGGGCCATATATGCTATACCTAGAGAACATGCTGTATGAATAAGGAAAATTTTATTACTTAGAAAATGTAGTAAAATTTGAAGCCAATTTGAAGGGCGTGTGTAACAGGTGGGGCAGATGTTCTAAGTGACCATGAAGCTGTTTGGAAGCTGTCTTCCTAGGGGCAAGGAGATCCTGAAACCCTGAGATTTTCTTTTCTTTTCTTTCTTTCATCTCTTCTTTTTTCCTTTCTTACCACCTTTCTTTCTCTTTGTTTCCTCTTCTCCCCCTCCCCCACTTTAACTGATTTACAAGGGTTTAAAGAAATCTAGAAGTAACATCTCTCCATAAGCATCCTTCAATCTGGCTTCCTGCCCCAGGGTTGGGAACTGAGGAAAGCAAGCCACCAAACTAAAAAATGAAGCAAAGCTGTCCTTCTCCTCTCCTCCCCCTGTCTTCTCTTTTCTTCAGCCCTATTGGGCTTTGTTTTTTCCACAAGCCAAAGAAGAAATAGAACAAAACAGATTGCAGAGGAATCTTTCAGAGCTTAAAGCAGATTCTGAGGAAGTATGGCAATTCTGAAAAGTCTTAATTAATATCCAACTGGTGGTTTCAGTACCCAGGGGCTTGTGAAGAGTGTGAACTAGAAATGGAGTAGTTCAGTTACAAAACGCTCCAAGAACCTCACAGACAGCGTAGAGACAAGTCACACACACATACATCTAGAGAAAGCAAGTAATGAAGGCTATTGGTTTGGCCAGTGGGGAGGGGAAATGGAAGTCTGTTCATTGTCAAGCTTTATCGAAACTTTCTTTCATTTCTCCAATCTTCAGTATTCTCATCTATATTGCAGGTTTAACATGTCTGTTATGTCTGTACAATTAACAAATCAATAAGAAATAAGTACTACCCCATCTTCTTAATATTCCATTAAACCAATCCTGAAAACCTGAAAAGCAACTAAAAACTCACTGAAACCAGCTAGGCAAGTGAACTGGATGAGAGAACAAATTTACGGATGGAGATTTACTGTAATATAGAACCTAAGACATTCAATGTTTGGTTCAACGTTTTTCCCATTGATGACAAATGGGTTGGTATATAGACATGTGAGCCTTGGCTCACAAACTTCCCTGAGTGTCTCCTTTTCCCAAGTTTAGTCTCCTTTGCGTCTGGTTTCTGAAGTCTGCATCAGTAGGCCCCACCTTCCCTCTCTAACATGACTGCTCACCATTCCCTAATGTGCATCTTCAACTTGAGTCAGGACAATGTTTTCTCCCCAAGTCCTCTTTAGTCCTCTTATGTTCCCATTTCTACACTCTTGTTCATGTTTGTTTTTCCTGAAATCAGCACAATGTCCCCATCAGTGTCTCTAACCATTCATTCATTCTTGACTTCAGGAAGTGTGTCAGATATTGTACAAGTTTCCTTTTGCCCATGAAAGACTTAGGCAGAATCATTCTGTTCTTGACTTCAGAGACGTTTTTTGTCTAGAGGAGTAGGATGGGGAATAAATACTCATCTAACACCAAAATATGTCAACAAGTGCTGTGATAATGGAACCTGCATGTCTGTATTCTGGTCTCATCACCCTGCCAAGTCCCTTCCTGGCATTACTGGGATAGTCAATGGTTTCCTGTGTTGTCACACCCAAATCTGGTCAGTTAATGTGGTATCTACTCTTTATTCCTCCTTTTGCTCTGGCTTTGTTATGGTCATTGGGTGGGCTTCAACCTCTGGGCTCTTCTGCCCCTGCTGGTGGGCACTACCCTTCTCTAGATGCTCTCTTGGTCCTGTCTCCTTTAACCATATCTGCTATCTCAAATGAAGACTTCTTATGTGCAGATGTCACACTAATTACACTGGTAGAGGGACCCCAAAAGAGCTGTCTCCCAACATCTTGTAGAGGTTTAAAAAGGAGTAGAGTTATTGGGCTTTGCTCAAAAGTCCATTGGGGACTAGGTTAGGATATCCCACCTTGCTTGGCAACTCCTCCTCCAGTGAAGACTCCATCTTCTTTCAGGAAAAGTTCTGCCCAGGAAGCTCCTACCCCACTTACTCATCAGACATCTTCAAACAAATCTTATTCCCACCAGTGGACTCAGCCTGGGCATGGTTCAAATCTCCTGTTTACTTTTGTTATGTTTCAAGTACCATATAGAGTAAAACCATTTCAGGCAAGAATGGAGGGAAATGTAAGAGGGGTGAAGGTTTAGAAGAAAGATTCATTAGATGGTAGAGGGGAACATCTACTTGGGCAGAAACAGCACATGCCCTAAGCCACCAAGTTCTGGAAGACCATGAGATAAAGCAGCCTATGGCTGAGGCATAGGCTGAGTTTTAGGAAAAGGAAGGAACTGAGGGTCGGTGGTTAGGTTGAAATCAGAACTTTAAGGCAATTTGATGATGACACAAAGCATTTGGACTTTGCAGTGGGGGCCACACAGACAGTCAATACATGTTCTTTGGATTTAAAATGCTTTATTTTATGCCTTGATTCAGGTTTTATTACACATCCAGATTCTTTCTTGGTGTAAGTTCCTTCTTTTATATATGTTTCTTTGAACATGTGAGTTTAATTTTTCTAACTCTAAGTAATAATAACCTGTAGAGGAAAAGTGAACTTTTCTTAATATACTATGGTGTACCTGGATTTCTGAATGAAAGAAGAGACTCTCCTCATTCCTAAATTTTAAAATTTTGTAGGAAAATGATCAAAATCAGAAAATTAACCATGGGTGGTAATACTTTAAAAACTGAGTAATTTCCAAGTTCTCCCAAGTGGCATGACTGGGACTCTTCATCTTCATCTTGATGGTACCCATGCATTTGACTCATCTCCATATGTCTGACCACACAAAAGGAGAGGGACAGCTTAGTCAAGTGCTAGAATGCAGTAGTCATTTCAGTACTTTCTCCATTCATTAGTGATGATATTCTTGAGGGTAGGAAGTCAGGCCATTCACTTCTTTTGTTACTTCAAAATGAGCCAACATAATGCTCTGTACCTTGTGGGTGCTCAGAAAAGACTCACTGAAACCAGGGAGGTAAATGGTGGGACAAAGGAGTGACCTGGAATACTGAAAAATGCAGGAGCTTTAGAGTCAATGAGGTCCAGATATGAAGCACGTCACTGGCTACCGGCCATGTGGTCTTGAGAAGTGAATTAGTCTCTCTTAATGTCCTTAACTGTGAAGTGGATGTCATAATATCTGCCATATAGACCTTATGGGAGCGTTTAATTGGATAACCTGTGAGCCACGTGTAGCACATAGTAAGTAAGCACCAGACTGCTTAAAAATCAACAACAAACAAAATCAGAAATGCCACCATGAGGCATAGAAATGAGAACAGTGACCCTATCATCCCCTCTCAAAGAAATGCTACCTGTGTCAGCTATAAAACAGAATCTAGACAATTGTGACTTATTCAGCACTCTGTCTTGTTTCTGTGTGTTGCACAGAGCAATTTCTTCTTCCACCTTTCCCCTCAGTACTGAGTAATCCCATTGGACTCTACCACGCCCTTGTGTCCAAATTAGGGAACACTCTTCCATCCCAGTCCAGGCACATTCCTGCACTTCTTTTGAGAACGTTGACCTGTTAGGAAGGGCAACAGGCACCCCTGATTATACCTGGAGCAGACATTCATGATCTGCCCAAATAGTGCCAGTCATTTCTGTCTGACGTCTCTTCTTCACATGAACAACCAGATCTGCTTATTGACCCTTTCCATGTTTGTGGGAGAGGAAGGTGAGGCCTGGGAAGAATGATAGGAACCATCCTGGGACTTAGTGGTCCCTCATGAGATGAGCTGATATTAGGATTTGTAACTTTTCTGTCCTGATTCTGGACTGATTGTACAAATTTGCTCCTTAAATAGAAGTGAAGGGGCCTGTACTAAAATGCAACTCAGTTCTAGAATCTGGGATTCAGGTCTTAGGACTTCTGTGGCCAGTTCTTCCACTTTCTATCATTGCTCCATACCCTTAAGAGACTGGAGCTCCAGCTGTCCCAGAGTACCTGTCCTGGCTGAAGGCCTAAAACAAGCTCATTCAGACTGAGGAGTTTGTGATTTAATGCTTTCTTCTTGTCAGAGGGCATTACAGCCACCTGAATTTCATTTTCACAAATATTTGTCAAACTTCTATGTTACTCAAGTTGGGTGCTGGATATATAAAGATAGGAACAAGGCAGAAGGTTCTGACACTGTTATCCAAGAATCTAGTGGGAGAAAATGAGTCTATGAAAATAATTTCAAAACTATGCTTTAAAAGTGTGTGTGTGTGTGTGTGTGTGTGTGTGTGTGTATGTTTCTATAGCTGTGCACATGCATGCTTTAAAAGAAAAAAAAAAAAAGACCCTGATTTTGAGTTTTGAAAGTCCTAGGGAAAAATTCTGATATATGACAAGTAGAATTATATCTGTGAGAGCAGAAGCCTGGGAACTCTGAAGGCAGAGACTGGGACACCTCTTTCACCCTTTATGGGAGCACTGGATATATTGGCAAGCCCAGTATTTCCCCATTCTGCACTCAGCTCATAAAAGCCAGTGTCTGCCTGCCTCCTCCCTCACCACACTGGTGGAGAAAGCTTCCTGAGGACACAAGTCACCTTCACAGGTGGGCAAGGAGCCATCTGCTGCTGCAATACTACATGAACTCTTTTGGCTCATGCAGTACTGTGGCTTCTAGGTTGAGGGAGAACTTGGGCAAGTTAGCACCTGAGTCCTTGTGGGCTCTGCTCCTACTCTGGAAAGGCATGTGACCTTTCAGAGCTTAGTTTCCTGTTCTTGAGTTACATCACACCTACCTTAGCTGTGTTGATAAAAGTGGGCTTGTAAAGGTGAGAGCAATTGGAAAAATAACACTAGTGCCCTATAACATTTTATTAATAAGGGATCAAAAAGTATTCATTGAGTGTCTGCTGTGCATCACAGACTTTGCCAAGACACTCACTAGAGCCCATTCATCCCAGAGATTCCTAATAGCAAAGTGTTTATTGTAACCCATCTGGTGCAGAGAATTGGTGGCCTCAGTTCTATCACTGATCTGACGTGTGGTCTTGAGCAGTGTTCTTCATTTTTTGAGTCTCAGTTTTCTGATCTGCAAAATAAGGTTTTTCACTGATCTGTCTTGATCCATCTTTCTCCTAGCTTAATTATTCCTTTCCTTCTGGTTGTTGTATTAGAACAGGCTTACTAAAACAATGCACATTAAAATAGAGGAGTCTATACATATCAACAACATAATGTGTTGATTCTTTGGGGAACAGTTTAACCCTTAAGAGTATGATACTCTAGCAGTTGAAATTCAGCATGAACAATAGACTGATATAGAATTATTTGGGAACCTGGAGTCATAGGGCTGGCTTTGCTGCCGTTTTCTTTTGAGGAGGCCCATTGAGGGTATCAGGCAGACAGAAAGCTACCCTAATGTGGCTAGCTTCCGACATTACTGCCTATTGATTGTTGGATTTTCTTAAAAGGAGGTCAATAACAAAAATCTTCAAGGCAGAGTCTAGAAATACCTTATATTTGTATTCACCTTTGTTCTTCAAAGAATACACTCATGGACATTAGCTCACTTACCCTCATAACAAGTCTATGAGTAGTGAAAACATTATAAATGCCACTTACTGTAAGAAAGAAAGAAGAGAGTGTCCAGAAAGATGAGTGATTAGCTTGACATCATGGAATAAGAGTGGCACAGCTAGAACCAGAAGTCAGATGATGTCACTCCTGGTCTGGACCTCCCCATGCCACCTTCAGCCTGGGAGAAACAAGTGTGTCTCAGGGGATTCAATACAGGTGTGTATTGCTTAGAGTAAGGATGCTCACTCTTAAAAAGCTGTTCATTGTTACACTATAGGCGATCAATAAATAAAGTTGCCACAGTTGTGGTTGAGGAAAATTTTGGAGCAGACCCAATGGTGAATGTGCTGGTTGCTCTGCTTTCCTTCTTGGTTTCTCTCTTCCATCTCTTGACTTTGCCTAAAGGTAAAGCAGAGGAAATTCTCGACTTAGGGACCCACATTTATCAGCTTGATTCTCTAAAACTTTAGGCACATGATTTAGGTGGAGACATGACATTTCTTTTACAAAAAGGAAGTCCAATCAGCCAGAAAATGCATGTTGACCATACATGAAACACACTTTGTCACCAAGGCTGGTGCTACAAATATACAGAAAAGAGGGCTTTTTTCCCCCATAAGGAACTTAGAATCTTTTTGTGAAGATAAGGGATGTTCATGTTGATTTCAATGAATAGTGAATAAAAAACTATGCAAAACTATGCAGCATTAGTTACAAAATATGGAAACCAAGCCTGTATATAATATATATGAAACACATACTGAATCATGTGTGTACATATAAGCATGTGCATTTGTGGGATGTCTTATTTCCCACATGGCTCTTTTCCACCGATCCTCATATTTTCCTGGGATGGGATGAGATCTTAGGAAAACATGGTCTCTGTCCTAGTGTAAATGTCCTGAGTGTTGTAGGGCCTCCTTTCCATTCTCCTTTCTAGTCTCCCACACTATAAGGGGACTCATGACTATGTGAGTGAATAGAATAGCCCACTTACCACATGCAGCTTCATCTACATCCCCTGCAAACTCTACTCCCATGGCCACCCACTGGGACCTAGAGACATGCTTATCAATGGCATAGCCTACCCTCAGGAAGTGAATGGTCTTGAAAACAGATTCAGGGGTTTGGGGGCAGGACATTTTTGAGTCGTGAATATCTGTATGGAAGGACAAGTCAGTGGAGGTACAGAGCTGGGCAGCCAAGCTTGTGTCCATGTTGTGGCCCTTGTCCTATGGAAGGTAGTGCTGATTACTGGTGTCATCCATTTCTGCCTGCAGCATTCTCTGCATCCTTGTATTGCCCTGAAGGGTTCCCACAGATTCTCATGGTGATACTACCCCTACTGATTTATTCCACTAGAGTCCAGCAGGTTGAGTTAAAGGGACAACCCGAGAACTCGGCCTTTTTAGGTTGGGAGAATTCAGACAACCAAACATTCCGTACACCACCTACAAAAAGCTGCAATATGAATAAGAGAGGAGACAGAAAATTAAGCAGAGACACAGAGATTTCCATATGTTGAGGTTTTAGTATTTCTTTCTTATTTTAGAGTTTTTCTGTGAGGTGAGTTGAGCTCATGGAAATTCTTCAGCCACAGGACAGCCCTGGAAAAACCTAAGCTGGCCCTGGTGGGCATTCCACTTCTCAAAGACTTTATTCACATGTCTAGACAGTTAACTTGAAAGTAACCATCTTATTTCATAAGAACCAAGCTCAAAATCCATTTATGTTTTTTATTACCCCACATATATCCTAAGGCTTAAAAAAATCAGGGAGGGAGGTCAACATTATTTAAAAATGATCACAGGTATGGAAATCATAATAATCACAAGTCTATCTTTAGCTGGAGAATGTGTGAATTATGCTGCAGTTTGGCTCCTTCTGAACTTGTCTTATGTGAAATGTCCAATAGATGAATTCCATCTGCAATCTTCTTGCCCACTCATTTTCTTTTTCACTCTCTTAACTTGGTTTTTCTCCTTATCTGAGTTTCTATTGAAGTTGAAGTAGTTAACAAGTTGTTGTTGTTGTGTTTTTTTGAGTGAATAAACACATTTGCATGTTGGTATCAGTGCAAAGGTCAAGGTTGGACAGAGGCTTTTCCTATGGGGCTCTCCTTACATATGATAAAAGACAAGGATGAAGTCTGCTTTGGGGAGGAAGGGAGTGAGTGATACTCATTCCCATAGTAAGTGCTGCTTACTAAATGCCAGGAGGGTGTATCTCCCAGGAGGGTGTATCTCCCAGGATCAGTGCAGGGGCTCTGACTTTAATCTTAAACTTTGAGGATTAGACAAATGTGTTCATTCTACTCATTGTGTTTACTATTACCAAGACAGGCCAGTACTGATAGCCTAATTTTAAATTTGGATGGTCTTCTTGTTGCTTTTGTGTATAGTTGGTAGAAACAACATTGTTGGTAAACCAGACTTAACATATTAGAGTTTCCTAAATGGCATATGACATGTCAAGTTTTTAAAGATAAAACTAAATAAAAATGTCTTAGGTTCACAGTGAACTTGCTTTTTCAAAAATCTTTTTTAAAAATATAGCCACCTCCTTATCCATTAAAATATGTATTTCCTATTCTTAAAAAGGTGAATTGCGCCTCCTCTATAATATTCTATTAACTTACACAATTCATATTCCCTCTCTTCTTGTGTGTGTGCGTGTGTGTGTGTGTGTGTGTGTGTGTGGCAGGGGGTGTGCGTGCACGTGCATATGTGATTATATGCATTTTGGGGTTAAAATGAAAATGTATTCATTAAACCATATTTTAACCTTGACTTCAATTTTGATTTCTGAATTGGAAAAAAATGTCTAAGTAATGAATACTTATATTAGGTATAAGAATTACTGTATTTTTTAATGTATAAATCATGTGTATCAATGGAGAGGCCATCTTTTTGCAGAGAAAGGAGAGTAGGTGTTGGCTTCAGAAGCACTGAGTTAAATTCTAGTTCTTTCATGTTTCCTGTGGCCTTGGATCAGTTGTTCAACCTCCCCGAACCTTGGATTCTTCAGTTGCAAAGTAGGACTAATCAGATCCCTGTTACTAAGTTAAGGTGCCATGAAATGCAGGCCTCTGTAAAGCAAATACAAAATGAGACAGACTTATTACCCTGTGTACATGTTTGATTACATGAATGGTATGAATTTACATTGCGCACAACTGTAGAAATGAAAAGTTGTACCCCATTTGTGTACAATGGATCAAAATGCAGTTTATAAAAAAAAGAAAGAAAAAAAAAAAGAAAGAACGAAAGAAAGAAAAACAATGTGAGGTTGACTATTTGTTGGCCCTCTGGAGCTCTGACTTCCAGCATCTGGAATCATCTTTAGATAGGTGGTCCCAGGCAGAATGAGCATTTCCTACTTTGTGGAGCTACAGTGGCCCACCATGTCCTTTCCTTTTTAAAAAGGAGAATGTCATTCTAGAGGGGAATTATTATCATTCAAGTTGCTTAAGAAGATTCAGATAAAGAAACCAATTACAAGGCTACAAAAAAGTTTAAGAGAAATGTACTATGCTTAAAGCTTTAAAATATCTCACATATTGTTATGGTTTGGATATGTAGTATCCACCAAAGCTCATGTGTGAGATAGTGCCAAGATCATTTAGAGATAAAATGATTTGGTTAAGAGAGTTATAAACTAATCAGTGGATGAATCCACTGATAAGGATTAACTAAGTGTTAACTATAGGCAGGTAAGTTGTGACTGGAGGAGGTAGGTCACTGGAGGATTACCTTTGGGGTATATATTTTGTTGCTGGTGAGTGGAGCTCTCTCTCCTAAGTTGTTTTCCTCCACTTTACCCTTCTGCTCTATCATTCTTCTTTACTTTGGGCCAGAGCTATATAGTGGCTGATGATGAACTGAAACCTCTGAAGCTATGAACCAAAATAAATGTTTCTTCCTCCATATTGTTATTTTTGGGTCTTTAGGTCACAGAGATGCAAAGTTGACTCAAACACATATAATGTAGTTGAACTAAACACTTGCTAGCAATAACCATGCCACTGCCTGAATGCTGTGCTGCTTTGAAATTTCCTCTGCCAGAGTACTTAGTCCATCACTTTTAAATTCAGTCTCACAGAAAGTATTAGGACATGGGTGAAATGTAGATAAGTTCTTTGCTAGAATGTAACATGAATGGCCTCTATTCCAATTCCCAATAGAGCCCTCTCTCCCTTCTGAAACCTCATGAGCACAGTCTTTACTGTCTGTATTCCTACTGGCATTCTGGTCTTCTGACTGCCTGCCAGCATCACCCATTAAGCTTCACTTACAACATTCTAAGCCTTCTCTAGTCTGCATCTCCAGACTTTTTCAACTCCTCCCACAAAGCAGTTCCAAATACTTCTAAACCACCTGGTCAGATATTTCAGAGCTATGGCCCATCTCCTATTACCAATTTCTGTGTTACCTTTTTTTTAGTGTGACCAAAATATCGGAGAACAACTTAGAGGAGCAAATGTTTATTTTGGACTCACAGTTTTAGAAATCTCAGTCCACGGTTGGCCAACTCCATTGATCTGGGGCCTAAAGTAAGGTGAAACATCATAGTGGAAGGAAAATGGTGGAGAAAAGCTGCTCAGCTTATGGCATCCAGGAAGGGGAGAGAGAGAGAGAGAGAGAGAAAGGGTAGGAGAAAGATATAGTCCAAGGGACAAGCCCCCAGGGACCTATCTTTTCCAGTCATGCCTCATCTGTCTACAATTACCACCCAGTAGTCCATTCAAATTATTAATCCATTAAGTGAATCAATCTACTAATGAGGTTATATAGCTCTCAGCATTATCTAAAAACTCCACCTCTGAACTTTTATGCTTTCAAAACATGAGCTTTTGGGGAGACATTTCTATATTACATGATAAGGATAATTTTTAATGAAAATTTATTTTAATTTTATATTAATATCTTATATACCCACATGCATATACATATACATATAACATGTTGAGTTGTGATAGAAACTTTTTCTTTTAGGATATGGCACAAAATGTTTGATCACTACTTTACATGGTCAAGTGACAATTACAAAATTTACAAACCACAGAGTGACTTTATGACGACACACACACACACACACACATGCACACACACAGGTAAAAGCTTTCCTGCTGTGCCACACACAGTCCTGGCATCTTAGGCTGTACAAATGAATAAGGCTAATTGTAACTATGTGGTCCTCTGATAAATCCAAGGCAACTGAGGAAGGTAGAATAAGGCTCTGTCCCAGAGCTCAAGGCCTAATTGAATATTGGCATCTGCCCCTGAGATGAAAATTGCCTTCTAAGGTGGGGAGGAAATTCTTGAGGCCCATTCCTAAAGACAGAAAAAGGGAAGGATTTTAGGGCAAAATAAAAGTATCAAACACTATTGCCCGTAACATATGAACCCTGAGCAAACTGTGGAAGTAGATAACGAGGGACAAAGAAAAATATTCCCTTGCAGTCAGTGGCATGGTTTCTGCAAATTTCTAGATGAGGCATTAACGCCAGGATCTGTCTCCCTAAATGCTACCGTATGGGACCTTGTGAACGTGGCTGGCTGAAGCTGCAGATGCCATAATTAAGCTGACAAGGTATCTACACTGAAAGAGGAGAAGGGATGCTTAGCCTGGTCCAATGGGGTATGTCGATGAATAATGGGATGAAGCTTAGAGAAGGTAAAATTGGGCTGAATATCAAAGAAAAAAATTACTTAACAGAAAGGTCTATTAAATAGTGGAGTGGTCCCTCTAGGGGGACAGTGGCAGGGCCAGTGTGCGGGAATCATTTACAAGTCGGCTGCTGAAAGCCCCTGAGAGTGTGCTGCGGGGAACAGGACTGAGTTGACAAGAGAGTGGACATGATGACCTCAAAGGTCTTTTCCATCTTTAGTGTCTACGATTTTATGATTGTCCGCTTTTCACTGAAGCACTCCAGCTACGATACTCTCTGGGGCCTGAAACACACGAAATAATTGTGAGGAAGGTACACAGCGATGAAATATTTTTGAGGAACCATCCACTCCTGGCCATCTTTTTCCATTCAAAGCTGGCTGAAGAGAAGTGAGCTGTATAAGGGAAAGAAGGAAGAAATTGGAGTTTCTTGTTCTCAAGGCTGACCTTATTATTTGTATTTATTCATTCAAATTTTTAATCAAGTGGGACACTATTCTTAATGGTTGAATTTAAATATAAAGGCAGTTTCTTTGGGACTACACCACACTAAATTTCTTATTTCTCAACAGGTTGTGTTAGTGGTATACAAAGGAGCCTTGTGTTAGCAGTGGCTTTACAGATGAAATGAGTTCTTGGAGGAGAGGCATTGTTCCATCGGCAACATGGTTAGAACTCCTGTGCGTTTGCATTTCTGTGTTTCAGAATTATTCAGGCAATAAATTACTCAGGATGTCAACCTTATGCTGAAACAGAAATGACCTACTTTGTGAAGATCTCTTGTATTGGAAATTTAACCTCGTGCCTTTTCTTCAGTGGGGAACAGGAGAAAGTGAGTTAAGATGGTGAAGTTCTGAGTGCTATAACCCGATCACAAGCAAACCAAAAAGCAGCTCAAAGGCACAAGCTCTTACTATGTACTAACCATTGTTCTGAGGGCTTCATGTGCATCAATTCTTTTAATTTCTTGCAGTCACCCAGAAGGTAGGTGTATTTATTGCAGTTGAGGAAACCAAGGCAAAAGAGGTTAAAAACTGTGCTCAAGATAACAAAGCTGGAAAAATAGAGAGTGTGAATTGGATCAGGGAGTCTGAGACCAGCACCTGTTTCTCTGATCATTATTATTCCACTGCCTCTCTAAGTGTAGCTTCTGACTTCTTTCAAGAATAATGATGAGGGCAGGGATTTTCATCTGTCTTATTCACTGATGAAACTTCCGAGCCTCAAACAGTTCCTAGAACATAATAAGAACTCAGGAAATATTGGCTAAAAGGATGAATGGAAGTTGGTATTGGGAAATTTTGAATTTTTCAATGCCAAAATCATTGACCACAAATTTTCTGTTTTAAACACAAAAAGGCAACTCTTTGTCTCTCTTAACTTCTGATCATCTCAACAATCTCTGTGTTTCAAAAGGTTTTCCTCTAGCAGGACTTCCTTGATCTCTTAAAATAGTTTACTTGAAGTTAATACAGGATCAAAAACTACCTGACATAGAAAATTTTCACACTTTATTGTAAATGTTTGCTTAGTTGTCCTCTGGCTCCATTTGAGTTCTACAAGGGCAGGGTCTGTATTTTGCTTGTCCCCTTAACTATAGGCTCAGCACTGAATTGGGCACAGAGAGCTCTGTTGGTGGATAGTTAGTGAGTGAATGAGTGAAAGAGAGCACGCTTTCCAACTTACTTATCTACTTGTTATTTATACAGAACGTTCACATTCTGTATGTGAGCTATTGCAGCATAGCAAGTCACCTTAAAACCTGGTGACTTAAAACAACGATATATATTTGTAATGCTTACAATTTCTGAGTGGTCTGGTTCAGTCTTCCTTGAGATTAGAGTCAAATGTTAGGTTGGGCTGCCATCGTCAGCAGGCTCGACTGAGGCTAGAGGATCTACTTCTAAGATGGCGCACTCAAGGGGCTGCTGTTGGGAGGCCTCAATATTTTCCACATGATCCTCTCTACAGGATATGGTCTTGATGATACAGTGACTAGCTTCACCCAGAATCAGTGATGTAACCGAACATGGTAGATGCGACAGTGCCGGTCATGACTAGTTTTTGAAGTCACACACCATTGTACTCTGTTAGTCATGTATACTGATCCTGATTCAGTCTATCAGACTCAGATTCCTCAAGGATATAGACACTGAAGATCGGTTACCACATCTTCCGTTTTACATCTCCTCTTCCCATCACACCTGTGAGACATTATCTCTAGAGATGAAAAAATTGAAGCTGACAGTGACTTGCCTAATATCCTAAACTATACTTAAACCCTAATTGTTTCCCTCCAAGTTAAGTGTTCTTTC
This sequence comes from Sciurus carolinensis, assembly GCF_902686445.1. NCBI lineage: Eukaryota > Metazoa > Chordata > Mammalia > Rodentia > Sciuridae > Sciurus > Sciurus carolinensis. Next base: position 43,428,127 of record NC_062225.1, read on the forward strand.
CAATATATCAAAATTGTATGAATAACTGAATAAATTATGTATAGTTTTGAGAAAATCTGAGATATGAAAATGTAAAGACCAAACTGGAAGTATTATTTGCCTTATAAAAAGATTATTACTTAAATGGCATATTCAAGTGATTCAATTTATCTAATATGTTTGTTTTATTTTACTTTATGTTTTTATTAACACATATTAATTTTACACATTAATGGGCTTCACTGTGACATTTCCATAGCATTGATCATGTCCACCCTCCCTTCTACTCCTTCTCATTCTTCCCTCCTTCCCTCTTTCCTTCCTTCCCCAACCCTTCCTTAATAGTCCTTCTTCTTCTACTTTCAGGTCTTTTGTTTGTTTGTTTGTGTCTATGAGAGAAAATGTGCAATAGCCATACTTGCCTTTGTGTCTGATTTATGTCACTCAACATGATGTTCTCCAGTTCTATCCATTTTCCTGAAAATTACAGAATTTTGTTCTTCTTTACAGCTTAATAATACTCCATTTTCTTTATCAACTCATCTGTTGAAGTCAGGCTGATTTAATATCTTGTCTACTGTGAATAATGCTACAATAAGCATGGGTATTCTGGTATTTCTTTCACACATGGACTTTGTTTTCTTTGGATATATACCCAGGAGTGCGATAGATGGACCATATGGTGGTTCTATTTTATTTTATTTTTTATTTATTTATTTATTTATTATTTATTTATTTATTTATTTATTTTTTTTTACGTTTACATAGGGTAATGATGTTTATTTATTTTTCCCCTCCCCCCACCCCTCCCACCCCTCTTTTCCCTCTACACAGTCCTTCTTTCCTTCATTCTTACCGCTCTCCTTAGCCTAACTCTAAACCTAACTCTAAACCTAATGCTAGCCCTCCCATCCCCCATTATATGTCCTCATCCGCTTATCAGCAAGATCATTCGTCCTTTAGTTTTTTGAGATTGGCTTATCTCACTTAGCATGATATTCTCCAATTTCGACCATTTGCCTACAAATGCCATAATTTTATCATTCTTCATTGCGGAGTAATATTCCATTGTATAAATATGCCACAGTTTCTTTATCCATTCATCAACTGAAGGGCATCTAGGTTGGTTCCACAATCTGGCTATGGTGAATTGAGCAGCAATGAACATGATGTGGCTGTATCTCTGTAGTATGCTGATTTTAAGTCCTTTGGGTATAGGCCAAAGAGTGGGATAGCTGGGTCAAATGGTATTTCCATTCCAAGCTTTCTGAGGAATCTCCACACTGCTTTCCAGAGTGGCTGCACTAATTTGCAACCCCACCAGCAATGTATGAGTGTTCCTTTTTCACCACATCCTCGCCAACACCTATTGTTGCTTGTATTCTTGATAATCGCCATTCTAATTGGGGTGAGATGAAATCTTAGGGTAGTTTTGATTTGCATTTCCCTTATTACAAGGGATGTTGAACATTTTTTCATATATCTGGTGATTACTTGTACATCTTCTTCTGTGAAGTGTCTGTTCATTTCCTTAGCCCATTTGTTGATTGGATTATTTGTATTCTTCGTGTAGAGTTTTTTGAGTTCTTTATAGATTCTGGAAATTAGCGCTCTATCTGAGGTATGGTTGGCAAAGATATTCTCCCACTCTGTAGGCTCTCTCTTCACATTTCTGATAGTTTCCTTTGCTGAGAGAAAGCTTTTTAGTTTGAATCTATCCCAGTTGTTGATTCTTGCTTTTATTTCTTGTGCTATGGGAGTCCTGTTGAGGAAGTCTGGTCCTAAGCCGACAAGTTGAAGATTTGGACCTACTTTTTCTTCTATAAGATGCAGGGTCTCTGATCTGATTCCGAGGTCCTTGATCCATTTTGAGTTGAGTTTTGTGTAGGGTGAGAGATAGGGGTTTAATTTCATTCTATTGCATATAGTTTTCCAGTTTTCCCAGCACCATTTGTTGAAGAGGCTATCTTTTCTCCATTGCATATTGTTGGAACCCTTGGTCTAGTATGAGAAAATTGTATTTATTTGGGTTTGTGTCCATGTCCTCTATTCTGTATCATTGATCTACCTGTCTATTTTGGTACCAATACCATGCCGTTTTTGTTACTATTGCTTTGTAGTAGAGTTGAAGATCTGGTATTGCAATACCCCCTGCTTCGCTCTTGCTACTGAGGATTGCTTTAGCTATTCTAGGTTTTTTATTCTTCCAGATGAATTTCATAATTGCTTGCTCTATTTCTGCAAGGTACATCATTGGGATTTTAATTGGAATTGCATTGAATCTGTATAGTACTTTAGGTAGTATAGCCATTTTGACGATATTAATTCTGCCTATCCAAGAACATGGGAGATCTTTCCATCTTCTAAGGTTTTCTTGAATTTCTTTCTTTAGTGTTCTGTAGTTCTCATTGTAGAGGTCTTTCACCTCTTTTGTGAGATTGATTCCCAAGTATTTTATTTTTTTCGATGCTATTGTGAATGGGGTAGTTTCCTAATTTCTCTTTCTGAAGATTCATCGCTTGTGTATAAAAATGCATTGGATTTATGAGCATTGATCTTGTACCTGCTACTTTACTGAATTCACTTATGAGTTCTAAAAGTTTTCTGGTGGAATTTCCAGGTTCCTCTAAATATATAATATGTCATCAGCGAACAGGGATAGTTTGAGTTCTTCTTTTTCCTATTCGTATCCCTTTAATTTCTTTGGTTTGTCTGATTGCTCTGGCTAGAGTCTCAAGGACGATGTTGAATAGAAGCGGTGAAAGAGGGCATCCCTGCCTTGTTCCAGTTTTTAGGGGGAACGCTTTCAGTTTTTTCACCATTTAGAATGATATTAGCCATGGGCTTAGCGTAGATTGCCTTTATAATGTTTAGGAATGTTCCCACTACCCCAATTTTTTCTAGTGTTTTGAGCATGAAGGGATGCTGTATTTTATCAAATGCTTTTTCTGCATCTATTGAAATAATCATGTGATTCTTAACTTTAAGTCTGTTGATATGGTGAATGACATTTATTGATTTCTGAATGTTGAACCAACCTTGCATCCCTGGGATAAAACCCACTTGATCTTGGTGCACTATCTTTTTAATATATATTTGTATGCGATTTGCTAAAATTTTGTTGAGAATTTTTTGCATCGATGTTCATTAAGGATATTGGTCTGAAGTTTTCTTTCCTCGATGTGTCTCTGTCTGGTTTAGGTATCAGGGTGATATTGGCTTCATAGAACGAGTTTGGTAGGGTTCCCTCCTCTTCTATTTCATGGAATAGTTTGAGGAGTATTGGAATGAGCTCTTCTTTAAAGGTTTTGTAGAACTTGGCTGAGAACCCATCTGGTCCTGGACTTTTCTTTGTTGGTAGGCTTTTGATGACCTCTTCTATTTCATTGCTTGAAATTGGTTTATTTAAGTTGTGTATGTCCTCCTCGTTCAGTTTAGGTAGTTCATATGTCTCTAGAAATTTGTTGATTGTCTTCGAGGTTTTCTGTTTTGTTGGAGTATAGATTTCGAAATAGCTTCTAATTATGTTTTGTATTTCACTTGTGTCTGTTGTGATGTTTCCTTGTTCATTCCGAATTTTAGTAATTTGAGTTTTCTCCCTCTTTCTCTTTGTTAGTGTGGCTAAGGGTTTATCAATTTTATTTATTTTTTCAAAGAACCAACTATTTATTTTGTTAATTTTTCCAATTGTTTCTTTTGTTTTCGATTTCGGCTCTGATTTTAACTATTTCCTGTCTTCTACTACTTTGGTATTGGTCTGCTCTTCTTTTTCTAGTGCTTTGAGCTGTAGTGTTAAGTCGTTTATTTGTTGATTTCTACTTCTTTTTTGAATGCACCCCATGAAATAAATCTTCCTCTAAGTACTGCTTTCATAGTGTCCCAGAGATTTTGATATGATGTGTCTTTGTTCTCGTTTACTTCTAAGAATTTTTTTATTTCCCTCCTGATGTCTTCTGTTATCCATTCATCATATAATAGTGTATTATTTAGTCTCCAGGTATTGGAGAAGTTTCTGTTTTTTATTCTGTCATTTATTTCTAATTTCAATCCATTATGAATCTGATAGAGTACAAGGTAGTATCTCTATCTTCTTGTATTTGCTAACAGTAGCTTTGTGGCATAAAATATGGTCTATTTTAGAGAAGGATCCATGTGCTGCTGAGAAGAAAGTGTATTCGTTCTTTGTTGGATGGTATATTCTATATATGTCTGTTTAAGTCTAAATTGCTGATTGTGTTGTTGAGATCTATAGTTTCTTTATTCAATTTTTGTCTGGACGATCTATCCAGTGGTGAGAGAGGTGTGTTAAATCGCCTAGTATTATTGTGTTGTGGTCTATTTGATTTCTGGAATTGAGAAGGATTTGTTTGACGTACGTGGATGAGCCAATGTTCGGGGCATAGATATTTATGATTGTTATGTCTTGCTGATTTATGCTTCCTTAAGCAGCATGTAATGTCCTTCTTTATCCCTTCTGACTAGTTTTGGTTTGAAGTCCACATTATCTGAGATGAGGATGGATACTCCAGCTTTTTTGCTGTGTCCGTGTGCATGGTATGTTTTTTACCCATCCTTTCACCTTTAGTCTATGGGTGTCTCTTTCTATGAGATGAGTCTCTTGCAGGCAGCATATTGTTGGATTTTTCTTTTTAATCCAATCTGCCAGTCTGTGTCTTTTGATTGATGAATTCAGGCCAGTGACATTCAGGGTTATTATTGTGATATGATTTGTATTCCCAGTCAATTGACTCATATTTGTTTTGACATGATTTGGTTTCTCCTTTATTTGGCTATTCCTTTAGGCTAGCGCCTCCTGTTGCTGATTTGCATCGTTGTTTTTCATCTCTTCCTCATGGAATATTTTGCTGAGAATGTTCTGTAATGCTGGCTTTCTTTTGTAAATTCCTTTAGCTTTTGTTTATCATGGAAGGATCTTATTTCATCGTCAAATTTGAAGGTAAGTTTTGCTGGGTATAAGATTCTTGGTTGGCATCCGTTTTCTTTCAGGGCTTGGTATATGTTGCTCCAGGCCCTTCTAGCTTTTAGGGTCTGGATTGAAAAATCTGCTGATATTCTTATTGGTTTCCCCTGAATGTAATTTGATTCTTTTTTCTTGTGGCCTTTAAAATTCTGTCTTAATTTGTATGTTAGGTATTTTCATAATAATGTGCCTTGGTGTGGCTCTGTTGTAATTTTGTATGTTTGGAGTTCTATAAGCCTCTTGTACTTGGTTTTCCATTTCATTCTTCAGATTTGGGAAATTTTCTGTTATTATTTCATTGAATAGATTGTTCATTCCTTGGGTTTGTTTCTCTAAGCCTTCCTCAATCCCAATAATTCTTAAATTTGGCCTTTTCATGATATCCCATAATTCTTGTAGATTCTGTTCATGATTTCTTACCATCTTTTCTGTTTGGCCAACTTTGCTTTCAAGATTAAATAATTTGTCTTCAATGTCTGAGGTTCTGTCTTCCAGGTGTTCTATCCTATTGGTTATGCTTTCTATGGAGTTTGTTAACTTGGTTATTGTTTCCTTCATTTCAAGGATTTCAGTTTGGTTTTTTTTTCAGTATCTCTAACTCTTTATTGAAATGATCTCTTGCTTCCCGTATATGGTCTTTTAACTGTTGATTGGTGCGATCATTTAATGCCTGCATTGCTCTTTCATCTCCTCCTTCAATGCCTGCATTTGCTCTTTCATCTCCTCATTAGCTTCCCTGATCGTTTTAATTACGTACATTCTGAACTCCCTTTCTGACATTTCTTCTGCTGTGCTGTCATTGGGTTTTATTGATGTAGTATCTAGGTTTGTTTGGGACATTTTCTTCCCTTGTTTTCTCATATTGGTCAGTTGTCAGTGGGACCCTGAGATATTGCAGTTTTCCGCTATTGGCTTATAGTGTCCCAGTAGATTTCCAGTATATCACCTCCCAGCCTTCAGTAGCCTGATGTCTTGGAGGAATCTGATAAAGCAGCTCATCCGAAGAAAACTGCCCCTAGCCCCCTACTGGTTCCACGTTTTGGAACTGGCTCTGTGCAGAAATGCTCTCACTGTGGGCCTGCACCGTGCAGCTGGCCGTGTGGGAAGAGCCCACTGCCGGAGTGTGGAAGGCTACCTTGGGAAGACTCTATCTGCCCTGCCCGGCTCCAATAAGCCACCTCTATCTGGGCCTGCCACCCAGGCTGAGCTTTACCCAGTGGGCAGACTCACCCGTGGCTCTATTACAGTCCGAGTCTCTCAATGCCTCCCCCTCTTAACTCCTGGGTTCTGGAGCGACCGGGGGTGCAGTCTCCCTCTAGGCCGCCATCTTGGATCGCCCCGTGAAGAGAGCCCGCAGCCGGAGTGGGCAGAGCCTCCTGAAGAGGTCTCCGGCTGCCCTGCCCTGATCCCTGAGGCTGCTTGCAGATTGAGGCTCTCCGCTGGTTCGTTGCCGGAGTACACTGCGCTGCAGCGGCTCCGTGACTCGGAGCCTGCTCTGGTCAGAAAGGCTCTCACTAGCGGGCCAGTTCCGTTCCGAGAACCTGGAGAAGCTGGCTGTGTGGGCGGGGCCCACCGCCGGAGTGCGTAGGGCTGCCTGTGGATGACTCTAGCTGCCCTGCCCGGCTCCGATAAGCCACCTCTATCTGGGCCTGCCACCCGGGCCGAGCTTTACCCAGTGGGCAGACTCACCCGTGGCTCTATTTCAGTCCGAGTCTCTCAATGCCTCCCCTTCTTAACTCCTGGGTTCTGGAGCGACTGGGGGTGCAGTCTCCCTCTAGGCCGCCATCTTGGATTGCCCCGTGAAGAGAGCCCGCAGCCGGAGTGGGCAGAGCTGCCTGAAGAGGTCTCTGGCTGCCCTGCCCTAATCCCAGAGGCTGCCTGCAGATCGAGGCTCTCCGCTGGTTCGTTGCCGGAGTACGCTGCGCTGCAGTGGCCCTATTTTATTTTTTTGAGAAAACTTCCTGCTTCCCATTGTGGCTGTATTAATTTGCTTTCCTACTAAATGTTCCTTTTTTCTCTCCATCTTTGCCATCACTTGCTATTTTTGTTTCTGTCTTTGATAATGTCCATTTTGACTGGGGTGAGATAGAATCTTAATATAATTTTTATTTGCATTTCTCTCATGGCTAAAGAGTTTAACACTTTATATTTTTTTGGGCATTGGTACTTCTTTTTCTGAGAAGTATCTAATCAGGTGATTTGCCCATTCTTTTGTTTTTTTGATTAAGTATAGCTGTTAAGGTGTTTGAGTTCTTTATATATCCTGGATATTAATCCTCTGTCAGATGAATAGCTGGCAAAGATTTCCTTCTGTTATCTGGGGTGTCTCTTCAATATATCGATTGCTTCCTTAGCCAAGTGGAAGCATTTTAATTCAAAGTGATTTGTTTGTCAATTCTTGTTTTTGTCTCCTAGCTATTTGAGTCTTACTCAGGAAATCATTGCCTGTGTCAATATCTTGAAGTATTATGTTTTCTTCTAGTAGTTTCAAAGTTTCAGGTCTTTCATTAAAGTATTTGATTCAGTTTGAGTTGATTTTTATACAAGGCGAGGGAGAGGAATCTAGTTTCAATTTTCTACATGTGGGTATCCGGTTACCCTAGAACTATTTGTTGAAGGGACTTTCCTTTCTCTAGCGCATGTTTTTGTTTCCTTTGTCAAAGATGAGTTTCGATAACTTTTGGAGATGTTTATTAGTTGATGAGAATATACATGTGTATACATGTTTTGTGTTGGGAATACTCAGCATGTTAGACTGTAGCTTCTTGAAGGAGAGGTAGACAACTGTGTCTTCCATACCAAGCTTGAGCCCTACCCCAGAGGAAACTTTCAAAGAAAGTTTATTAAACAAATAAATTATTATGGCAAAATATCCACAGTTATAGTTTCTCATGAAGTTTTTTTTGCATATAAAAACTTGGTACATTATTTTTAGAATATATTTGATTCTTATATCTAGGAGCTTGATCCCACTGAGCTTTACATTACTAGACTCTCCAAAACTTATTTAGATTTCAGTACTGACCCAATACAACGTATTTTGAAATTTTTCATCCCTAATGGGTTATGAGGCTGAAAAACTGACAGATGTTTAACAAAGACAAAGAATAAGGTAAAAAGTAAAACCTCATGTTAAGAATAGGTAAAACAACTGGTTTTTAAACATGTATGTGAATAGCATGGAGTATTTTTTCTCCTTAATTAATCAACCAAATTGATATTCTTCATCTGAATATGAGAGGTGGTAAATTGATTCATTTCAGTTTAAATTTAAATAAATTTATGTGTGATGTTTTGCTCTAACCATCATGAACTTTCTGATGTTACATACTTTCTTATTTTTGATCTCTACTTACTAGAGTGTAAATGCCCCAGGGCTAACTCTGTATCAGTTTTGTTCTCTATTGTATCTGCTACTATATCCATCTGATTTACTGAGGCTGTAGTACATATTAAAAAATATATTGTCAGTGCTATACAAATTCAATGCAATTCCAATTAAAATCCCAATGATGGACCTCATAGAAATAGAGCAAGCAATCATGAAATTAATTTGGAAAAATAAGAGACCCAGAATAGCTAAAGGAGTCCTTAGCAGGAAGAGTGAAGCAGGGGGTATCACAATACCAGAACTTCAACTATAATACAGAGCAATAGTAACAAAAACAGCAAGGTATTGGCACCAAAATAGACAGGTAGATCAATGGTACAGAATAGAGGACACGGACACAAACCCAAATAAATACAATTTTCTCATACTAGACAAAGGTGCCAAACACATACAATGGAGAAAAGATAACCTGGTAAACAAATGGTACTGGGAAAACTGGAAATCCATATGCAGCAGAATGAAACTAAACCCCTATCTCTCAGCCTGCACAAAACTCAACTCAAAATGGATCAAGGACCTTGGAATCAGACCAGAGACCCTGCACCTTATAGAAGAAAAAGTAGGTCCAAATCTTCAACTTGTTGGCTTAGGATCAGACTTCCTTAATATGGTTCTCAAAGCACAAGAAATAAAAGCAGGAATCAATAATTAGATAGATTCAAACTAAAAAGCTTTTTCTCAACAAAGGAAACTATCAGCAATGCGAAGAGAGAGGCTACAGAGTGGGAGAAAATTAGATAAAGCACTAATCTTCAGAATCTATAAAGAACTCAAAAAACTTTACACCAGGAATACAAATAATCCAATCGACAATGGGCTAAGAAAATGAGCAGACACTTCACAGAAGAAGATCTATAAGCAATCAACATATATATGAAAAAATGTTCAACATCTCTAGTAATAAGAGAAATGCAAATCAAAACTACCCTAAGATTTCATCTCACCCCAATTAGAATGTCTATTATCAAGAATACAAGCAATAATAGGTGTTGGTGAGGATGTGGGGAAAAAGATACACTCATACATTGCTGGTGGTGTTGGAAATTAGGGCAGCCACTCTGGAAAGCAGTGTGGAGACTCCTTAGAACACTTGGAATGGAACCACCATTTGACCCAGCTATCCCACTCCTTGGCCTATACCCAAAGGACTTAAAATCAGCATACTACAGTGATGCAGCTACATCAATTTTCATAGCTGCTCACTTCACAATAGCTAGATTGTGGAACCAACCTAGATGCCTTTCAATAGATGAATGGATAAAGAAACTGTGGTATATATACACAATGGAATATTACCCAGCCATGAAAAAGAATAAAATTATGGCATTTATAGGCAAATGGATGAAATTGGAGAATATCATGCAAAATGAGATAAGCCAAACCCAAAATACCAAAGGACAAATGATCTCTGATAAGCAGATGATGATACATAATGGGGAGTGGGAGGGAGGCAAGAATGGAGGAAGGATGGATTGTATAGAGGAAAAAGAGGGGTGGGAGGGGTGGGGGCAAAGAAAAATAACAGAATGAGACAAACATCAATACCCTATGTACATGTATGATTACACAAATGGTATGACTCTGCTTCATGTACAACCAGATAAACAAGTTGTACTCCATTTGTTTACAATGAATCAAAATAATAAATTATTAAAAAATATATCATCAAATGAATGAAATGAGATGAGGCTCAGAATCTTTGCCAATATTATATTCCAGGGAGTTGCCAACAATAAATTGAAGTTAGTTTTCTAGTAACCTGATTGAAATCCTATCCCCTTGAGAGTGGGTGTTATCCAGAACTTGTGTCTACCAGTAGACTATGCCAAAGGTGATGGAATGGGTGTACCCAATTCCATTACCTAATATTGTACTACCTGTCTTGCAAAGTCCTCCCTTGCTGACTTTGAAGAAATAAGCTGCCACATTGGGAGTTGCCTATGGAAAGGACCACTAGGCAAGAGACTTAGAGTGACATCTGAGTGACAGCCAGATAGGGCCTTTAGTCCAACAGTCCTAAGTCTAAGGAACTGGATTCTATAAACAACCCTGTGAGCTTAGAAGTAGGTCCTTTAGTCAAGTTTCAGATGAGACCCTCATCCTAACAATACTTTGATGGCAGCCTAACAGAGGACACAGTTAAGCCAGGCCTGGACTCCTGAGCCACAGAAACTGTGAGGAGGGAAATGTAGATTGCTTTGAGCTGCAACTGTAATTCCTTATGTAGCAATAGGTAAGTCATAACTATTTAAATTTGAACTTAAATCAGTTTACCCCCTATTATCCAGGTGTACTTCTGTCCTTTGGACAATCCCCAAATAGTACTCTAAATCAGGTTTGGATTACTCTAACTTCAACACGATGATCTAGGAGAATATAAAGTTCTTTAGAAAGTGAAAAAATTTAGTTTTGGCTTGTGTTCTGCTGACTGTACAGGGCAATAGTGTTCAGGTCTTTTCTCATCTATTCATGAAAGTCATGGATCTCCCCACCTCTGTCTGTTGGTTGCCAACATTCAGACTAATTCAGAAGAGAGGCTGGGAGTGAAGTTTGAGTGGGGAGCATGTCTGAATTTGTCTGTTTACATCCAAAATTGGCTTCTCAACATTTTGACTGGTAAATTGGTTATTTAAAGTCTATTTTACAAATCCGGCAGTAGGTAACAAAAATGCCACTCTAAACAGTTGTTTTCATTTAAAATATCTTGCTTGTATAGGCTGTGTGTGATAGAAAGGGTTGACAAGGCCTCTTAAAAACATAAAGGCAGTCAACTAGATTTTTAGGAATCTCAATGATCTTACTGATTTTTATCAGTAAATTTTGTGAGTTTGACAGTTTCTTTGTGCAATGAAATTATGCCTTTGTATTCCAAGCCAAAAATAAACAGCATAGGTTATGTGTGATTTTGCACTGTCCTTGTCCTATCTTTCTATTTTCATGAGTAATTGATGATATCAATATCTTTTACTTTACAAAACCATTGCTTTTTAGTAAAATTGGCTTTATATCAAATCTCATTTTTCCAACTTGTTCTATAAAATGTTACTTGCACAGTCATAAAAAAGTAATCACATAATAAGTTGAAAATGTTTTATGAAAATGATGTTTACTTGGTGGCTGGGTCTATGGGTTCCTTAAGATGTATGGAGTAGGCTTTTGCAATTATTTTTGAACTACAAGAAACTTGGCAGCACTTTTTTTATCACCTCCTTCATCTCTACCTACTCTAGATGAAAGAACACATTATACTTTGGAGAATGTCCTTTTTCTATATTCAAAGCACTCAGAATTTCTCTTTTGTAGGCTTTGGATGCCAGTTCTATTTCCAATGCCTAGGAGAGCTAGCCTGCAATACCTAATCCTACCATTAGGTGCTGCTCTTTGACATACGACTAATTGCAGTGATTCCAGCTCCTGGACTCCGGCACAGAGATAACTTGCACTTTTAAAATTTTGCACATTATGTTTTGGATAAGTTTCCATTCAAAGAAATATTTGCTCTTCTAAACAAATCAGAAGTCATGGTTTTTACCTGAAAATTGTCCAAGAGTGTTACTTGAGTTTTTGTAAAGAAATTAGTGAACTAGTCTGTAATGCTGAAAGACTTTGCTTTTACAGAATAATAAGAACAACTTTCTTCTTCCTCCTCCTCCTTCTCCTCCTCCTCCTCCTCCTCCTTTTTTTAAGAAAAAATGACCAAAAGATATTTCATGCAAGAATATGTATTAAGTATCCAAAATGAATAACTTGGGAAGTATCTTTGAAAGAATTTTTTTTTATTGTTCAAAATTTCAGTCTCTTTGTTCTGATTAAGCTAAAAATCACCCATCTATTTTGATTTTACCTGCAATGGTGTACATTTTCCAGACACAACTGAACTTTTTGGAAGAAGTAAAAATATTATTATTATTTTAACAAAGTAGAAGAATTCTACAGGAGAAAAATCTTTTGCTGAAAGAGTGACATTTCTAAATTTTGTGCTTCTGTATTAAACTAGGGATTAAGAGTTTCAGTGGTGGAATTTTGGGGGGGTCACATAAACATTAGATGGGAGGCAATAATTCAATGCTGAAATAGTCACATGTTGCTTCCAAACATGAGAAAGGACATCAGAGTGTTTTAGATACAATGCTTTGTGAAAACAAGCAGCCAGCAACCCTCGGCAGAAGCTGTGGGACTTGCAGGTTAACTCTGGGTGTTCTGCTAAGGCTACTGTCCGTTCATTTCAGTTCCTGGAAAGCTATTTGGTCAGAGGCACTTAAGAGTTAACCCAGGGTGAAGGGGAGAGGTATACTAAAAACAATAAAACCCACAGAGCTGATCATATTTCAGCACAGTGATCCTTATATTCATGTATAAAGTTATCTTTATAGGTGTGTTTCTCCTCCTTTATTCTTTATTTTTTCTTTCTTTATAAAAAATATTTGCTGATTTCAGAAAACTGTTTCCTGTGAATGAAACTCTTCACTTTAGGGTTGATATGTTGTGACTTATGAAAATTTGAAATACCTGTTATGGATCTGCTCTCACTTTGAGCCTGGGCTGGAGTTGTCAGGTGATGATTGAAGTTGTAAATCAGTATTCTTGGATCTGGAATTTCCTATAGTGAAGCAAATCGCTACAAACATCAGCTTTAAGAATAAAATAAAATGAAACAAGCAGTAATAATAATAAAAAAAATCCTTGACAGGCAAATTTGGTGTTATACGTTATGCATTTCTTTTCAGTCTCTCAAACTTTCTGAACACTATAATTTGTTTGTACTGCTGCATCACTATCATCAAAGATATGGAACTTTATTAGCTCTTCTCTCTCAGGAATGTCTCTTTTTTTAAAAAAAAGAAAGGAATGCATAAAAGTTCAGCCACTTGCATCTGTGTGGAATCACTCTTCCTGGCCAAAGTCATATATTTCTTTGAGAAAAAATAAAAAAGAAGGAAAGAATAATATAAATAAAGGAAGGAATGGCGAAAAGAGAGGGATGGGGAGAGGATGGGAGGAATAAGGGAAAAAAACTCAGGGACAAATCTTTATTTGAAAAAAATTAAGCACCAAAGTGATGATATTGTGTCTTGAGATTGAGATAGATTTCAGATCCGCCTGACCACCTCCCTTTCCAAATTTAAGAACTCTCTCAGATATAAACAGTTCACATCTACAGTGTAATGTTGGTAAACAACAATTCAGTCCCTTAACTGACCGTGGAGAAGACTGTGTCCTTGCTGTGGAACATGGCTGAGTGGTCATCCTATTTTCAGTTCAAGCATCTTGAAACATTTGAAGGGAATTAAAACGAGATCAGAGGAGAGGTGATGGAGAAGTGGTTTTAACAGTCTGTTTGCCTGGAATAATGGGTCATTAATGGCTTAAGTTGGTCATTTAGTCACAAGTTTAAAGTCCTTGCCTACTTTTACTCTCCAGAGATTGAGATCAACTCTACGACAGCTGTCTAGGAGATGGAGGAGAGGTAAACTGCTCAAGGGAAACTTCCAACAGTTGGTGGGAAAATGTTGCTTGGAGTACTTTTCTGTATTAGCAATCGTTTATGTCTCTAATTCCCAAGTTAGGCTCATCAACTTGTCAGCAAGAACACTTGGTGGCCATGCCACTTAACCAGAGCATAGGAAGTCAAACTGGATTTTTTTCCCCAGTGGGTACTACACCCCAGTCCCAAGTTCATGGATGTCCTCTCTGTTATGTTGACTACAACTTTATCATTTCAAGATCCATTCTTCTCTCATCCACCCATTTGTTCTGTCTTCTCCTGGGTTACAGGCAAGGAGAAGAAAAGGTGTGAGTGGACCAGTGTGACTGGGTCTCTGGGGTTTCCATGCCATGGAGATCAGGCTGTGCTGAGAGGTAGGCGGATCATCCCCCTGCCCCCCGTGTTGAGAAAGAACCTGAGTCCTCTCTGTGCGACTCTCAGCCAGGGCTGCCCAGAAGTGTGTCCAAAATTAGCTCACTGACTTTCTGAAAAGGCCGTGAAACAGCAGGAGCAGTGAGCCAGCAGGGCAGATGGAGGGAGACGATGCGCGTGGAGAAGCTCTAGAGCATGTCCATTCTCCCAGCAGGCCCACTGGCTTGCACGTGGTCATGTCTGTGTCTGGGATTCTTGTGAATGTTCTACATTCCTGATGTGCAGCCTGTTGGCACTTTACCCAGATGTAGAAAGGATTCTTCTAAGTTAGAAAATAAAAAATAAAAGAAGATCCTGCTCGATTTTTAAAAGCACAAACAAAACCACCCTTATGCTTTGTCCCTCACCAGGGACAGTCGAAGATGGAATGCAGGAGGGTGGTGGCATAACCTTCCACTGACATTTCTGGGAGCTGGGATAGAAGCACAGGGCTGGGGTGACAGAGGATGCCTGCTGTTGAGTGTGACTTTGGGAGACATTGAACACCTGAAGTTGGGGACAGGGAACCTCTCATCAGCTCCTCGAAAACACTTCCTTCCTCACCAGAACTGTCCCCCAGGGCAGTGTCACATTTCCTCGGGTCCCTGAAACAACTCTTCTGGTTTTCAGACCCTTCCTGTGTGACTGCTGGGTAATGTTCTCAGGACACAGCTTGATCAGGTGGTGAGAGCCATCTGGTGAAGGGATAGAGGGTGGCAATGCAGAAAATCACTTTTTTTTTTTTTTTTTTTAAATATTAGACCAGGCTGCAGCCTCCAGTTGATTGTGACTGGATGAAAGGACAAAGAAATAGGCATGGGGGAGCTGGAAGGGAGTTCCTCACACTGTGTCTGCTTAGGTTGTCATGACTGAAATGGGGATAGCGAAGTGATAGGGCTAGCTCCCAGCCATGGAGGTGTTCTCTGTGGGTTGGGAGCAGTAGTCCTCAAATTTTAGCATGTGTCCAAATCACCTACAGGGCTGGCTGAAACTCAGATTTCAGGGCCCCGCTCCCAAGAGTTTTGATTCAGCAGGTCTGAGGTGGACCCCATCATTTGCAACCCAACCAGCTCCCAGCTGATGCTGAATCTGCTGTTCTGGAGATTCTGCTGGAGAACCAACAAAGCCTGGGGACAGGTGTGGCCCCTGACATAACCCCATGTGTGACTCCATGGACAGCTCTGACCCCCTTGTGCTGAAGCATCTACAGGCATGTCTGCCTACCTCTTCCAACTCTGCCGTCTTTGAGGGCATTTCTATTTCTAGGGCAGTACTCGGCAGGTCAAGGGTGTTCAGAAAGATTTTGTTGAAGGGTGATATTTGAGATGCCTTTATAACAGGCTTTGATGTGTTTAGAATCACAGAATGTTAGAGCTGAAGGGAAATCTAGACATGACCTAATCCAACCAGGTTGTTCTACAAACAGGGAAACTAAAGTTCAACAAGACCAGTTCACAAGATCACACAAGATTGCTCAAGACCACACAGCTCGCAGGTCTTATACTTCAATTACAGTGCATTAATTATGACCAATGTTTATTGAGCAATTATTTACTATGGTCCAGACAGCAGGCCCTAAATGCTATGTTTTCATTAATTCTCTGTATTATCTGTCTGTCTTATTTAATTCTCAGAACGACCCAATGAGGTCAGACAAGTATTAAACTCATTTTGCAAAAACTAAGACTTCAAGAGGCAAATAACTCGGCTTAATCATACAGAAAGTGAGGAGTGAGGTAGTGAGACCGGAGAATGGGTTTTTAACCATGATGCCATTCTGCCTTATTGGTAATTGGTGCTCAATGAAGGCCGAGGTCTTACAAGTTCAATTTCCTTATCTGTGAGATGAGGAATAACTTAGTTTGCCAAATTTTGAAGGCTGAAATGGAAAACATGTTAGAGACCACGAAGCTCTGTAGCCTGGGGGATCCAGTAGGGAAGATGGCTTTGTGTTGTGGGAGGCATTTTCCTGGCACGAGTGTGTGCATTTGCAGATGCTTTCCCTGTATCTGAAACGCCCTTGCACGTTCCATCCATTGGCATCCATCTGCAGGCTCAGTCTTGCTCTTCCAGAGAGTCTTATCAGTCTCCCCAGGATGACACCTGCCCCTCAATCCATCTTTATTCCTTGCACTGGTATATTTTATCTTTATCTTTTTAAAAAAAATTCTCATTGGTATTTTAAATATGGGACTTGCTTCCCACGTTTTAACTTGTTGGCCGTCCTGGACTGTCAGGCAGAGACTGGCTCTGCTCATGTCTACTTCAGGGAACCTGCTACAGAGGACCCCTCAGTTCTGACTCACCTAGAGGTTTTGTTGCAGCTTCTTTAGCACTGGCAGGGTGGGCTGCAAGTACTATCATCGCCAGGCTGAATGACAACAGGACTGTGCTGGCTGAACCTCAGGTTAGCCCATGGTTCCACAGTGATCTGTCAGCACTTACCAAGTGCCCAGCCTTCTGTGCTACCCTGACACTTCGTCTCCCCATGATTCTGGGCCAGAGGATCCAGGACCCACCTCACTTTGCCCTACAGTGGCCTCAACTTTGGCTGAGGCAACCATTCAGTTATTTTTTTCTTGAGTACCCAGAGCCTTTGGAAATGATTGGGAGATTTCTTGGGGCTGCCAGTTTATAACTTCTTGAAATTTGGGGAAATTATGTCTTTGAAGGGGTGAAGCCTTCCTGGAGGAGGAGGAAGGATGTAGCCTTATAGAACTGCAGTTTTCTTAAGACTCCTTGACCAGAGCTGGACTTCATATAAGGGGGTAGTGCCTGGACAGGAATCTTGCTGGTGGTGCCCCCTCCCCTACTCTCTCTCTCTCTCTCTCCCTCTCTGTATCTGTTTATGATTACTTTGGGATTAACTGGCTTTTTCTTCCTCCTAAGCAGAGCCCTTTGGGAATGTGGCCCTGGTATACTTCTGGAATGTTACAGTCAGTCTATACCCTCCAGCCCTGGAGGATTTTCTTACCCTAGTGCTTGCTGCTGCTGGCTCTCCTTAGTTTGCTCGGCATTGAGTTCTGGGCTAGGAATAAAACAGTTCCCTTCGCTGGCTGGGAGGGCACTGCTCGCTCACCAGCAGCTGAACCCTCCAGGAGCTGTTTTTTGACACAGGAATGAGGATGAGCTGTGTCTGGCTTGGTGTATCTTGCATAGTTCAAAGACTCGTGCACACACACCCTCCTGGGGGCTCCATGGAGTGACTCCCCTCCCTTGCATGACGCAGGGTAAGCTCTTGCACATGGGAGTCACAGGCAGAGGTAAGTTTGGATGTGAGTCAAGTGGCCACTCTGACTCTGGCTGCTCCAGGGAACTGAGTTTGGTCCAGGGATGGCTCCCAAGATCCAGGCTGCACAGCTCAGGCTCACAGGGAAAGTACACAGTTGCCAGAGGTTTTGGCAAACCCATGGGGAATTTCCTTTTCCTTCTCCTCTTTGCCCTCATACATCCTGCTTTCTCTTGGGGCCATAGCTCAGCTGAGGAGTCCCCTTCTCTATCACACTGCTGTGGTCATGTCACCCAGGTGCTCTAACTGTAACGGGTGCCATGAGAGGCATCACAGGTCATGCCCAGGTCAGGCAGCAAATGGGTGATGTTAGACTGGTGACGACAGGCCCAGGCCCAGACCCAGGCCCAGACCCAGACCCAGGCCCAGACCCAGACTCAGGCCCAGGCCCAGGCCCAGACCCAGGCCCAGACCCAGACCCAGACCCAGACCCAGACCCAGACCCAGACCCAGGCCCAGACCCAGACCCAGACCCAGGCCCAGACCCAGACCCAGACCCAGGCCCAGGCCCAGACCCAGACCCAGACCCAGGCCCAGACCCAGACCAAGACCCAGGCCCAGACCCAGGCCCAGACCCAGACCCAGACCCAGGCCCAGACCCAGGCCCAGACCCAGACCCAGACCCAGGCTCAGACCCAGACCCAGACCCAGGCCCAGGCCCAGACCCAGGCCTAGGCCCCTGGGCCAAGAGACACTTTTTATTCTCATTTCAAGAAGGAGCACTTTTATTTCAGGCTCTGCATCTCTTGAATGGATGCAATCAGCTGCTTTTTCCTGGGGAAAAATGGAGAAGCCCGGAGCAGGGGCAGTAATATTTTTTATGGTTCTTTGAAAACCATAAGGATCCATGCTAAAGAGTCCACTGAATAATATATATGCAAGATTCCGTGGTTTTCCAGATGCATGAACTCCAAACCCACTCACTTCTCTTCCACTCTCAGGAGCATGTCAGAATGGAAGTGATAGTGACTTTATCAAGAAGGCAATCCCAAAGTTCTCCCCAATTATTAAAACAAAATAAATTATGTTCAAATCACCAGTTACTATGAGGAACCATTTACCTGTGGCAAATGACATATCTGATTGGGATACACAGCTGCATTCCAACACATGCTGAGAACTGACTCACAGAAGCCACCATGGATAATAGATGGTCCTATAAAGTTTACTGATTTGAGCTTGAGCTTTGTCTCCCTAGCAATAATGTAGGATTTTCGTATGTGTTAGGGCTGCGAGGAATATTAAAGGCATCTAATTCAATCTCCTTATTTCATTGATGAGGAAAACATGGTTCAGAAAGGTAAAGTGACTTGCTGAAGGTCACACAGTGAATTATGAGCTAGTAACAAAATAAGGTTTCCCAACTTTTATTCTAGTGCACCTTCCCCTTTATGATATCTGTATCATCATACTGTACTGGTCACATGTCCTGTTCGTAAAAAGATCCAGAGAAGGAGATACCAAACCTCACTTGGGCACAATTTCCATAAGATGAAGAATGAATTCATCATTATAAGTGCAACCTGGTCTGAGAGTTTTACTCTACGGTCTGATCCTTCCTTAATACAGTTGGCATCTATCACAAACTTTTTTATATTGGAGAATATTTGGAAGCAACTCAATTGTCCAAAGTGCGGTTCAGCAGAATATGTGGTGGCATATCCTGGTAATGCATTATCACACAGTTACTTGAAATGTTGCTATAAAATTAATAGTTATCAACATGGGGAAATACAAGAGAATGTTATGTGTGAAACAGCAAAGTGCTCAATTATGTAAGAGGTGTGACTTTAATATGGAAAAAATAAATTCATGCATACCAGAAATATTTGAAGGATACCAAAACATTAATAATTGTTGTCTCTGGGTATTACATTATGGAATGATCTTTATTTTCTTACTTTCTATGTTTTCCATTTTTTAATGAAGTTTATCACTTTTATATCAGGGAGAAACAAAAGATGTTATTTTTAAAAAAGGTGGTCTGCAATGGGAGGATTTATACCCAGTCCTCTTCAAAAGCCTCTTGAGAATGCATGTTATCTTACAAAGCAAATTCAGATCTTCACATGACTTGTAAAACTGACCCTGGAAAATAGGAGCTTTGATTAAAGGATAGATAGGGTGAATTCAAAACTGGAATCCTCTTTCATTTATTGATCTAAGTCAGAACATTTGCTCTCTCTCTGTTCTCAGTCTTCCTTCCTCCCAAATGGGTATAATCCATCTGCATTCTCCAGGAGGAGGGAGAGAGATAAGTGCAGGGAGGGGGCATGTCTCATACTCATAAAGAGCCCAGAGCGACCCATAGAAACTCCATTCAGGCTTCCAGGATGTAAAGAGAGATGCCTGGATCTTGCTTCTCAGCATTCTTGCTGGGTTGGAAGTGAGTCGTGAAAATCTCTTGGCCAGTACTTTGGATGGAATAATCTAATTGAACAGGCTTGTTCACCTTCAACAAATGGATCAGGGGACTTTGGAGGAGCCTGAGGTTTCTGTCACCATACCATTTAGGCCTGCATCTCCATCCTAGGGAACATATTTGCTGCTGGGGCTCACATTAGTTCTTCTCAGAGACGGAGGTTTTGGGTGCATCCTCTGCCTATACTCCCAAGTGATCAGAAGAACCTGAGGTTCATGTGTGGTTCCATGTGTGCAAAATCCAGCTGAGGGGTTTTTCTCCCTCTCAACTCTTTCCTGAGCTGCTTGAGAAATGGGCAGACTGTCTTGCAACCAGGAAAACTGCCAAGCTGAAGGGAGGGGGAAGAGAGACCTCCCTCCCACCAACCAATGTGAAAAGCATGGCCTTCCTCAAGGGCGGATCCAACGTGGCTCTGAGCACGGGCCATGCACCACTCTTACCTGATTCAGGAGGGTTTGAAAGGCTAAGCTACTCATTCCTATTCCAGACCTTCACAGATTAGGGCTGCTGGTCGATACAATCTCTACTCTGGAAAATAGCAACCGGATCATAGTTGGTTTTGCACACCGCCTCCAACTGGGGATGAGGTCTCTTCTGTTGCATCTCGGAACTGAGCACTAGATGACCTGAGCAGCAGGCTTCAGGGTAGACCTCTGACCTCTGGTCACTTGGTTCCTTTCCAGCCTAGACATTGAGAGAAAAGTCTTGAAGACAATCAGGGTGGGTCCTTCTGGACTGACTTTAATCTCTGTTTTTCTTGATCCTATCGCCCCTCAGAAACACAAAAGTCTTACAAATGGAACTAACGGCAGGTCTTGAAAGTCTCTGCTGGTGGCATCCTCGTGGCTTTCAGGGCTCAGCTCTAGGCTTATTTTCACAGGAAATTGTTCTCTTACCCTCCCTTTACTACTCTTTCCGGTCTCCGCAGTCTGCATCTCCCATGGCAGGTTAAGCTCCACTTATTTTGGCTCTCTTTGTATGTTGGTTGTCCATCTGTCCATCTGCACTCTAAAAACTCCACAGCACCTTTTACTGTGCTTGCCTGGTGCAGTCAACCAATAAATGCTTGTTGGTCTGAAAAACGAAAGGGTCCAGTTTTGCCAGTTGCTTAGACACATTTTTATCCCATACTCTCCCCAGTTCTTAGCCTGGCTCTGGCAGGATGAGGCAATCCATAGGTTAAGCAATAAATGAGACAAGTTAGTAAGAGGAATATGTAGCAGCCTCCACCTTTGAGGGGCTTACAGTGGAGCTACAGATAAAGCATCACTGTGATCATTGGCTCTAGAATGTTCCCCAAAGGCTCATATGTTGAGAGTTTGGCCCCTAGCTGGTGGGGCTATTGGGAGGTGGTAGAAACTTTAGGAGACAGGGCCTAGTTGGAGAAAGTAGGTCACTGGGGAAGTGCCCTTGCAGGATATATCTTGTGCCTGCCTTCCTTTCACTTTCTGATTCCTGGCCACCATGAGCTGAGAGACTTTGCTCCACCTTGACCTCCTGTTTTTTTTTTTTTTTTTTTTTTTTTTTTGTAGCAGGGATTGCAACTAGGGGTTCTTGACCACTGAGCCATGTCCCCAGCCCTATTTTTAAATTTTTTGAGACAGGATCTCGCTAAGTTGCTTCGGGCCTTGCTAAGTTGCTGAGGCTGGTTTTGAACTTGTGGTCCTCCTGCCTCCACCTCCCTAGCCAGTGGGATTACAGGCACACACCAGTTCACCCAATGCTTTGATGCTCTGCCTCACCACAGGCCCAGAAACAATGGAGCTAGCCACTATAGCTTAAACCTCTGAAAGTGTAAGCCAACTCTTTTGAGTTGTTTTTCTCAGGGATGTTGTCACAGTGGTGGAAAGTTGACTAACAAAATTACTCACCCGGAGCTGCTGGAGAGCCAATTTGGACAGTGGCAGAAATTATGGTTTAGGTATGGGTAGTGTCAGAGGTCTTTCCGATGAAGGCAGGATTTTCCTCAAAGCCTTAACACTGGGTAGGATTCTGATGAAACAGTCTATGATTTTCCAAGCATGTAGAGAGATGTACTTGGGGTTTGTGTTAGAAGATTTGATTTCATTTTCTAACACTGACCTGCAATATATCTTGGACAGGCCACCTAACCCCTTAAGCCTTCTATTTTAAAAAATAGGAATCATAAAAAAGATCTGCTTGGCTTACTTATGGAACAGAAGGTAACATAAAGACTGTGAAAACCCTTTGCAAATGATAAAATGCTGTATAAATATTACCTCTTAACATTTTCCTTATCAGAAGACTGTGAGGATGCAAGATCTGCTTCTGAGATTGCAAAGGCACTTCACCTCTTTGTTTCAGAGCTGCTGGTTGTCTGATTTCCTGTATAACTTCATGGCATCTTTTGGACCCTTTTTGAGTGTTTCCTGAATTTTAACCTTGCATACTGTGATATTTTTCAATGCATTCTAGTGCTTTAACAACTGTCTTTTAATGATAATGGATAATCATCAAAAATTCTACATGATTATGTAATGCCACAGACATGTTTTAGCTTGTATGTGTGCGCCTACATACAAATACACATCAAAACACAATTTTCACAAATCCAAATACGCTTGCTGTCTGCAGTACCATTGTCTTCCCTTCCTTTTCCTAGCCAACCACTCGAATTAAAACAATCTGGTTGCAACTACTAAATTGATTTCATATCTTACTAAAAGATGGATTTTAAAACCTCATTCTATAGTACAAAAGAACCATTTCAAAAGATGAGATGTGTGGATCAGCAATGTAGAGAAGAAGATATTAACGAGGGCTAGATTCAATTCAGGTTACAAAGTTGGTGATTTAGAGGAGGAAAGGATGAGGCTCAATTGAGTTCATAAAGTTTTCTTGGAGAATGAATCCCTGCCTTCAGTTCCTGGTACACAGACGATGCTGGTTATAGTTGGAGAATCAGGTGGAGCAGTGTTGGTAGTCAGGAGGCCATGGGATGTGTGATAGGCTAACTATGGCAGAAAGAATGGAGGTTTAGGACAGCAGAAAGTTAAAGGAATTGTGCTGAGCAGCTTTGGGAAGTCAAGTTTGTTATGTAGTATGATCAAGGCTTGAAATCCAGGCTGATACAAATAAAATTGATAGGGCCACTGGACGTGACGTGGTAGGACAAGGGACGCCATTGGCAGTCCTTGAATAGGAGGCCCACTTGTTGAAAGCAGTTTTGGGAAGGTAATCCAGTAGTAGTAATGGGGATCAGCATTTCTTCAGATCAGAGGAATGTGTTTCTTTTTTCTTATAAAGGATGTGTCACATATTTCCCCTAATATCCTCAAAAAGATGAAGTGGACTAGGATGGACCAAACTAACTTTTCCTTTCTTTCCTTCCTTCTCTGTCCCTTGTTTTTTTCTTCCTTTTTTTTTTTTTTTTTTTTTCATGAACAGGCTATTAGCATGGCTTATACAATAAAGCTTGATTTTTCCTTCTTCCTTTATGTGTAGATAAAGCATCTTTTGTCACATTCCCACATTTAAAGTATCTACAAGAAACATGTGATGTCCTACTGGAAATACACATCAGACCACTTCCTAGGCCTGTTAATAGTGTTCTCTAATAGGAATTCTCTAGCTGAGCTGTGACCACCATTCATAGCATTTTGCAATGCCAGAGGTTCCTTTGTGAATTCACAAACAAATGAAAATTGGGATTATAAAAACAATTGATTTGTTTATGGACTTAGAATTTTTAGGAAGAAGCTCAGGTATATGATATCTCTAACACAAGGTTTGAAACAACATCTAGGTTAACAGTCAGCCTGGGGCATCTCTGTCTCTAAGCAGAGACCTGTGGTAGCACATTCTAAAGATGACTGTAAGATTTCTCCCTCCTGGTTCACATGCCACTCATCATCTTGAGTGGTTGATATCTGTGAATACAAAAGGAGATCCCTCTTGAGATTTGGTTAAATTATATTGGGAAGGTTAAGATGTTCTGCAGATGAAATTAAGGTCCCTAATTAGGTAAATGTGAGATTATCCTGGGTGGGTTTGACCAAACAGACAAATCAAAAGAATAAATCAGAGAGATTTCTCTTACCGACCTTTAAGAAGCAACAAATGACACTGTGACCGCTTCTAGAGAGTAACATGGCAAAGATATGAATGTGACTCTTGTAGCTGAGAGTGATCCCTGTCTAGCATCTGGTAAAATATATGGGGACAGAAGTAAATTAATACTGCCAACAGTGAGCTCAAAAGTGGACCGCAAACTTCAGTTAAGATGGTAGCCTCCTGACACCTTGATTTCAGCCTTATGAGATCCTGAGAAGAGGACTCAGCTAACCTGTAGGTACACTTCTGGTGCACAGAAGTTGAGGTAGTAAAAGGATATTGTCTAAAGCTATTATGTTTGCTCTAATTTATTACACAGAATAGAAAACAGATAGGGACTTAATATATCATTGGCATGGGAAAACATTCTTAGATATGAATAAGAAAGGACTTTAAAAAATTAGAATTCATAACAAGCAGATTATGGTAAAGGGTTAGAAGAAATATAATCAAATTCCTGAGAAAGGGATAAGATCCCCAGAGATCATGCTCAATCATGACTAGATACCACTACATCACAAAGTTTTATTTTCTGGGTGAAGTATGCAAGTTTGGGGCCAGAGCTGAATTGCTCAAGAGGTTGGGAAGGCAGAGAGCTACCACCTGAACTGTCACTTTCTTCTAACTTGCACGTGGTTCCTCTCTTAAGCACAAGATGAAGGAAGAACTCATTTGTTTATAAAAACTGTAAGCTTAAAGGAGCATTGACTTCTTAGTCACTTGGGTCCATACCCAATTATTAACCTCCTCAGAGTCCTCTGTTGTTTGATCTGGTCTTGGAAGCCTCAATGACATCAATCAGTTCCCTTCTGCCTTCTTTGAAGTAGAAAGACTCCATTGCTATCACTTGGCTTAGCAATGAAGGTTTGATGTTCCTAAGAAGCCTTCCGTTGTGGAAAGCATAACCGGGCACAGGATTAATGCACACGAGGCTGTATTGCTGAGGGAGATATTCAGTAAGAAAGAGGACAGAGGAAGAAGGACATCTGCACTTGAGGTAATGGGTACACTTGCCACTGGTTCCATAGCAAGTGGAGATAGATTAACTGACTGGAAGTCGGAGCATCTCACTCGGTAGGCTTGCTTTCCGTCTGAGATTATTCAAATGGTCCTGCTCTGTTACACTGATTGTGGGAAACTGAGCTCAAAGGCAAGATGGAGGAACCCATACTCGGTAGCCCATACATAAAGAACAAGAAGGGATTGGTGTTAGCTTAGAGCTTATTTACAACCTCCCTTGAGAGGATGTGGCATAACAAACCCCTGCATCAGAGGCTGGGATAATGAGGGGGATGACCCCGGGTTGGAACAGTGTCCCACTCCTTGTGTTCCTCGTGGTGTGTGCGACACTAACCGAGAGCCGGGATTTTCTGATTGTCTCCGCCACACTGACCTTTGGTGTGTTTGCTTTTCAGGAGGTTTGGCGAAGGCACGTTTGAACTCTGGGCTATGAGCAAGTTCACTCCTCCTCCACTTTCCTTTTTTCTCCGCTCTTGCCCGAAACGGTTTGCTGAGTGACAAATAAACACAAGTTGTTTTTACAGGTGTAAAACCAACAGATCAAATGCTGGCCTGTGCCTGGGCTCGTGAATGGGGACTGTGTTGTGTTTGGAGAATACCACCACATCATTTACACTTGCAAACCCTTTGTAATCTTAATCTCTTTGTTGCTTTTATGTTATACTGGCCCCCCAAGGTTAAAGAAAGAGATTTAGACCTTAAACACAAATCCAGCCTTCAAGCTCTGGAATTATCTTTGCCTTTAAATGCAGCTGATCAATGCCCATTTCTTTTGAAAATAAAACCCTTTTGAACCTTGAAAGCCTTCCACTGTTGAGCTATGCCTAAGTGCCACATGGGGGAATGGGCAGAAAAGAGCCCATTTTTCCCTTAGTGCTTGCATTAGGGGTCCCAGAGTTCAGTCCGACGCAATCAATTTAATTGGCGCTAGCTCTGGTGACAAATTATGCTGGTTTACACTCCAGTGTAGCAGAGATTCCTCAAACGCAGGGGAAGAAGGGAGATACACTTCTTGGTCTCTACTTAAAGAGGGCAACAGTATTGGAAAAGGAGCACATTTAATTTATCACTGTCAGAGCAGGTGCAAAGTTTAATTCTAACTAAAAGCATTAAACAATTAACCCAGACAGTCAGGCCTCTGAAAATGCTCAGTAGCAGGGAACACAGGGACCAGATTACCAATGGAAACGTCGATGCCTCTCTTTTATTCCACTGAATATCTTCTCGTCTTTTTTTTTTTTTTTTTAAACAAAGAAAAGTCCCAGAAATACAATAACTTCTCAGGTCTTTTGGTAGATGTCTGAATTGAAAGGGTCAAACAGGATACCATCTTACACTCAAGGATCAACAAATAACTGTCCCTGGAGCCCTAGTTGATTAGCTGTGAGAAGAGAAATAAGAAGTCACTTGGTTTTGAAGTACTTATAGTCTGGTTGTCTACCTTCTTTATGCTGAAGTATGTACTATGCAGGATCTATTCTACTAATTTGAATTGTTCTGGAGTATCCTAACCCTTGGAGGTTATCTGTTATTTTGGAGGTGGAGAGGTAGATGAGCAAGAGGAAGAACTTGAAGATGGTAAGAACTTGGCAATGAATCCAGTTTGGACAGGGAAATGAAACTTTCCTCACAGATACTTAATACATTGTCTTTTTGTGGTTGTTGAGTTGATCAGGGAATCATTGAATTTTAGGGCTGTTAGGTCCTTGGGGAATACTGAGGCATTTTTACTGTAATTGTTGGGGCCCAGAGAGGGAGAAGCTCCTGTTCAATGCTCAGTAGTTTCTACAAAACTCTCACAGCAGACCAGCTTTTCTGACTCGGTGTAGCCAGGTAAAGATTATGGACTCAGAAGTCTGTCTGACCTGCATTTGGATTTGGCTGTGCTTCCTACTTGGAGTCTTGGACCTCTGTAAACTAGGTGATGGCTGAGACACCCTTTACAAGTGATATATATAATGCACTTGCCTTGGGGGCCATGGACCCCAAGCCCACTCCTGTGTTGGTTTCTTCCCTTCTTTTCCTCCAGGTGCTCAGATGAAATGAGGGGCTGCAGGTAAGGTACCTGCTCCAATGCCTGGTACACATAATTACAGTGCATCTCAGCAATTTAATAAACTAGGACAAAATAGTTAAACTTAGGATTCCAATGCTTCGGGAGTTCAGAAGCATTATCTTTTTCTGGACTAGTTTATCAATTCAAACCTGTATTAGTGTGAGAAAAGCATAAAACTGAGTTTTTTAAAAAAATTTATTTTATTTTAATGTTTGGCTTGAAAGTATTTGGACCTCAGTCTGTATGACCTCCCACAGAACTTAGAGGTCATAGTGCTTCCTCCTCACTTTACGGATGAGGGATCATAAACCAAGATTGGTTCAACCCTTTACCAAGGACACAGTTAATCACTGTGGCTAGCCCCATTTGATGCCCCCAGGTCTGAGAGTTTCCCAGGTCAGGGTGGAAGTAGGGTTCAGGATCTTTATCACCCTTATCCCTAACCTTGCAGAATGTCACGGTTCCACTGAACGCACTGTGAACACAGGGCCCTGTTAGAAATTGTCATGCAAGTAATCCACTCTTGTGTGAGCTACGAGGTTTCTGTGTTGGAGAAAATTATGGTGGGCTGTAGCATTTTGTATAGTAATTAACTACTTTAAATATGAGATGCCCTTGCTTTTATCTTAAGTATAGTTTAGCATTGCAGAAAATTCAGAGGAAAGAAAGAAAAACGAAGGAAGGCGACGGAGCTCCTTCCGAGGCAACTGGCATACTCCTATGATGGTCAAGAATTCAATGCCTGGATCTTAATTCCACATGCCTCAGTTTCCATTTTGTGGAAAGCTTCTTGATACCTTCTTTTCTTTGGCTTAGTGCTGACTGGAGTGTTTGCATGAAGGTCATTTCTAGAAGTTTGGGCTTACTGCTCATCCAATGTCAGGCAAAGGTGTCCACCAAGTGTCTTCTGCATACGTAGTTCCTTTTAATCCTTATAACTCGGTGATGTAGGTTTTATTATTTCTATTTACAGAGATGGAAACTCCCACACTCACCAGAAGAGGCTCAGGATTTGAACTCTGTCCCATTCAAAACCTTTGTGTGCTCTTTGTAATCTACCTGCTGTTGTTCAGTGGCAATGGCCTAGGAGGAGAATTTCTACTGCCAAAAATGGCATGTGACCCAAATCTCAGCAATCACAAAGACAGAAACTGCCCAAGCATGGCCTTGGACCATGAGGTGTTGATGTTTCTTCTTTGGAATCCATTGTAAGATGTTTTCCTTCTAAATTGGTTTGTTTTCATCATCTCGCACATTTTTTATCAATCCTTGCCAGTGAGAACATGTTCAAAAGTGACCTCAAGGAGCTGATTACATGTTGCTCCCTGGGAAGAAATCCAGCCAGGATATTTCCCTCATGGACCTGGTTAGCTTCTCGAAGCCCAGTAGCCATATCTTGATGGTATTTGGTATTGTGAGGCTTGAAGGGCTAGAGACAATTGGACACCTTTTTTTTTTTTTAATATTTTGTTTTTTATTATTTAATAATTTTAAATAATTCTTACAGACTGCATTTTGATTCATTGTACACAAATGGGGTACATCATTCCATTTCTATGGTTGTACACAATGTAGATTCATATAGTTTTACAAGAAGACAATGTGTGCACCTGGCAGAATTATAAAAAAGGGTAAACTGATGATTTGAGTGCCCACTCACTCCCTCACCCATCAAGAAGAAAAGGTGAGACCTTGGCACTGGTGCTGCTGAGGTCTGGGGCCAGTGTGGCATGCCTTCCAATAGTGGCTAAGAAGTGTGTAATTCAAATTATTAGTCCAACTCCCTAAGCTCTCATTTATTATATCTAATTGCAAAATAAGGGCTCGTACATGCCTCTGTCCCAGTCCCTATTTCTCCATTATTTGCTTTACTCATTCATCTAGATTTAATTGCCATTTCACAGCAGTCCCCATGAAATCTGGTTAGATTGCCTGTTGCTACTATAATTTTGGAATGTTTATATAACTTAATGGTATTAACGAGAGCTACCCTTCTCTCGAGGTCTCTTAGTTTTGCTCCTCACTGGGCCTTTTCGTACTCATCCACACTGATCCTGGACAGCCTGCCCTGAGAGACACATACAAGGAGACCTCTTTCATAAGGGAGGGGGTGAAGGCACAGCCCTCCTATAAGCCATCCTTGGAGAAGGTCCAGGGACAGACCAGTCAGCCCTTCACATCTGTGGGTTCCATATCCACAGATTCAACCAAATGTGGACCCAAAATACTGCACCCCCAAATTGCATCTGTATGGAACATGTATTGACTTGAACCTGTTGTCATGGGTCCCTAAAGAATAGAGTGTAACAGCCATTTATATAGCATTTACATTTTCCTAAGTATTTTAAGTAATCTAAAGATGATTTCAAGTATATAGGAAGTTGTGTGTAGGTTATATACAAATACTACATTATTTCGTATAAGCAACTTGAGCATCTGTGGATTTTGGTATTCTCTGGGGGTCCTGGATCTAATGCCTTGTGGATGCCCAGACATGATTGCATAGAAAAAAGTGAATGTTTTGTATGTATCTCAATTTGTGTTTGAATACTGCTGAATATAAAATATTTTAATGGATGAAAGAGAGGAAAATAAAAGTTTGGGAGGTAAAAAGTTATATAATAACTTTTCTCCAAATTTAGAACATGTGTAGATGAGCGGGGTTATGTTTAAATATCCTCTTTATTGACCTTATCTTTTAAAGTAAAACGACAGGAAAAAAAAATCCGAAAATACAAATAACAAAATGCATTTCCTTATGGCAGGATAAACATTCAGCTGTGTCGTTTGCAAGATCTCAGTAACATAAACAAAAATAAACCAAGCAATTTTCATAGTGAGTTTTTGTATTTAGTATATGAAGTATTTCTGGATTGTCATCAAGCCAGCATTTATGACCACTTTAGAGAAATAAAAATTTTAGTAACAGAAAATTATAACGTTGTCCAGCTCTTGATGGGGGACAAGGAGAGAGAGGAGACTACAAATGATCTTAAAAAAATAGAGATATATTTTCCAAGGCATGCGGGGACAGAATAGAGAAAGGGACTTCCTGGGAGAGGTCTGAACTCAACACCAACATGAGATTCCTCAGTTTCCAGTCCCACTATGAGAAAGGCTGGCTTTCTGGAACTAATCAAGCAGTCATCAAACCTTGTCTTAGAATTTATCCTGTCCATCTGAAAAATGGGAATTCTCTTGTTTTATGTCTCTGGGCAAAAAACTCAATCAAACCAGCCCAAGTTTTTATTTATTTTATTTTTTACCATCTTAGAAATAAGTCCATAGGGGCTGGGGTCATGGCTCAGTGGTAGAGCTACCAACTTGTACACGCAAGGCACTGAGTTCGATCCTCAGCACCACATAAGAATAAGTAAATAAAATAAAATAAAGGTATTGTGTCCATCTATGACTAAAAAAAATTTAAAAAAAGAAATAAGTCCATAAATTTGATCATAGGTCTGATTTATCACATAATTACAAAGTCCCTTAGTGTCAAAAAAAAAAAAAAAAAGGAAAAAGAAAAAAAAATTATCTTAAACCCTGTTCAGTTGAACTCTGGGGAAAACATTAACAACACCCTATTCTTAGGGATCCTATAGGAGCACAATCCCTTTTTCTTTCTGTGCTGAGGTTCCTCTACCTGCTCTCCTTCCACGCACATTTAATTTCTTCCTAATATTGTGCCTTGAATCAGAAACCACCCTAACTGCCGCTGGGGGTGTGCTCCATTGACCATTCCAACTCTCCAGAGGCACACACGGGGCATATGACCTCTCGCTCCATCAGCCACTTCAAAGTCTCCAGACATTCTCTTTAGCTCTGAGCTCCATGTTTACCCATGCATCTAGTTTCCTCCAGGGTGTCCTGATCCATCTTTCCCTCCTGTCCAGGTGGTGGTTTTCAAAACATGGTCTGAGAGTTGTTCTTTTCTAGTGTTCATGTTCCCAGCATGTAAGGTCTGTAATTTTGATTCTGGCAGGAATTAATAATCTCCTTGTTATGTTCCTAATTAGTTTTTCATCAAAATCACTGTTAGGATCTATTCGTTGCTCTAGTCTGTTGAGGCTTTCCTCCCCCTCAGGTGACAAGCCAGAGTTGGTGACAGAGGTATTCCAAGGAGGTTTTAGCTTTATTAAAGGCTCCGTGGACATATCTTTTCCTCCATTCAATTAAGAATTTCCCCTTAAACGATCCCAGCAGGAGCGAGGTGTTTTGACAGAGCTCCCTAAATAGCTCAATGTCTCCAGCAAGACCACTCTCATGTGCTTCTCATTTGGATCTGCTTACCGGGTTCTAGGCTTTGGAAAACGTTCAACTGTCATGTAGATAGACAGCAAAACTGTCTCATGAAGTTCCCTTATCTACTTACACAAGTAGTAATTCCTCCCAACAATCAAACAGTGATAGAAAAAAGCATACTTGACTCCACCCAAGAGAATTTTGACTCAAGACTTGCTGGTCTCCTGGATCTGGTTAGGCAGTAGAATTCAATACCTTTGATCCAGTCAAATTTGAAAGGATGCACCCTGGTTGAAACAGAGTAGACCCATCTTATTTCTGACCCTGCCAGCTCTAGAATCTTCTCGAAAAAACAGTCCTTCCGCCCAGCTGATCACTGTTTTCATTAACTCCTGCACAGTTCAAGATGAGTGACCTGGGAAGGATGTCAAAGAAGGGCCCCACTGGGATAGTGATGCTTACCTTTGTGATCTAACACTGGGTTTCTTTACTTTTTCTGTGCAGCCGGGCTCCCAAGAGAATCATCATTGGTGTCTGGGTTTTGACTTTGAGCTCTTTCTCGGACTGGGACTGGGACTGGTCAGAGTGAGAACCCAAAAGACTCACATATTCATAATGCTTGGAGGTGGAGCTCAGGACTTTTTGATTGTCTCTGGTAACCACAGCCCGCCACTCCTTGTCATTATGTGGGTAGCAATTCCTGGGGTGGAGAGTTCTTCAGAGATGCTTATCTTTCTTCTCCACCTCCCAGAAAGTTTAACCCGTTTGTGAGTACTTGCTTCTCAGGTTGATTATAAACAGCTGCAATGGAGCTTTAAGCTCCTCCCCACCTCCATTCTACTAAAGTGCTCAATTCAAAATGTAGCACATCCACCCAAGTGGTGGAGACAAAGTTTTCCCTTTTGGGTACCAAAACCAATATGTGTCTCAGATGTCTCATGCTTGTCCTTCCAGCATTTTTCTGACACAATTTTGGGGAGAGAGTGTTATGTGTGAGGACAATGACTTATTAACACTGATGGAGGTGTGAATTCCCACACCCAACACATTCCAGCTCTGCTCAACAATGGGAACTCTTCTGAGCACCTTCCGTGTGCCTGCCACTTGGAATACAAGGAGGACTAAGTCTTGGATGCAGTCATCAAGAGTTCCCAGAGGAGAAATTCACAACTGTGAGATCAAGACCCTGCAGGAAACTGACTCTATGGATGCTGGATTAAATGCTCAGCAATCCCTTGATCACAAAAGACAGGAATGCTCAAGAGAAGCTCACTTAAGGGACTTGGAGGAGGGATGGAGGTGCCTCTCACCAAAGCATCTGCATGTGGTGGCGCAGTTTGCTCTGGGCAAGGACTTCTGGCAGACGGGGGATGTGGTGCTGAAATTCAACAGTGCTAACTCTGGTGTGGGGCTATAGAGGGCACCATTTTCTTTCCTTCTTCCTCATTTTCATATTTTATTTTTTAAAACATCTTATTTTGAAACAATTTAGAACTTAGAGAAAAGTTGCAAGAATAATGCAGTAAACACATATACACATATACCTTTTATCCAAATTCACTATTTTTTTAACATGTTTTGGTACTTTTGTTTTGTATCTGTCTGTCTGTATTGTTTGCTGAATCATTTGAGAGAAGATGTCATATTCTTTTTCCCTTAATACTCAGTGTATTAAGTAAAGATTCTGTGTTTTTGCGGAAAAAGGATATTATATAACCAGAGTACAATGATCAAATAAAAGGAAACTGAGCAGTGATACTATGCTTTTTTAAATTGGTAGTCCATATTCTAATTTCATTAATTGTAACAATAATGTCCTTTATCCATTTTTTTTTTCCCTTGAGGTCAGGTGCCAGTACAGGCTCATGTATTGTACTTAAGTTGTCCTGTCCCCCACCCCCGCCTCTCTCTCTTAGTTGAGAATAGTGCTTTAACTTTTCTTTAACCTTCATTTGAGAGATATTTTTGCAAAATATAGACTAGTCATTTTAGAGAACTTTCCTCATGTGGGATATATCTGATATTTTTTCATGATTAGGTTCAGGTTATACATTCTTGGCCAGAAATCTATGCAGATGATGTTATATGCTTCTCACAGTTAACTCATCCGGAGACACAGGATGTCTGTTTGACTCATCATGGATGCCAGTTTTGATAGTGGGATCAAAGTATTGGCTGGTTTCTCTACTGCAATATTATTTTTTTACTAGATTGTTACTAATAATTTGCAAAGACATACTTTAAGATCATTTTTTACTACCCATCTTGTTACTTATCATGTTTTGAACTTGATTTAACACCCATTGATAATTCTTGCTCCTTGATGGTTTAATATGATGATATTCCAACTCTTCCACTTCCTCCAAATGTATTGGTTAGCATTCTGTTGTAAGGAAGAGCCCTCCTTTTTTCCTCATTTGTTTATTATTTTTTGTTTATAATTGATTTCTACTTTTTACAATGGTTATGATGTTATTAGTTTTGATGTTCAAGTAATCAGACATTGGTCAGTGGGGAGCTTCTTCAAACTGTGGCTGTGTTTTGGCTTTTTGTCTTTGACAGGGTTTTATCTTTCTTTCTTTTAAAGCACTACCTTACTTTTTGGAGAAAGACAATGTTCCAGGCTCTTCTTGTATCTTCTTTGTCCCAGACCTGTAATTATCCTTTGCTCTTGGGAGCTCTCTGGTTCCTTTGAGTGGGGAATGGTATTTAGAAACTAAGATATGCATGTTAGGTGTGCTTATTGCTATCTGCAAGGTAGTATGTCTAGGTTTTCTCATATACAACACTAGACGATCAAGTAAGTTTCTCCCTCTGCTCCTGATTTCTGTTACCCCACATAGTTCTTTTATGACATTTTTTAATTCCATAGTTATTTTTTCTTCTATATCGAGAGATTTCCAGATTTCCAAAACATCAATACACTTACTCATTTGCACTTACTCATTTCCTACAATACTTAAGCAAAAAGTTTCCAATTGCCACCCCTGTACCTCTGCCAAAACAAATCTGTTAAGAAGAATTTGAGGTTTATTGGTAGTTCTATTTCCCCTAGATTTAAGGTGTACAATCAAAGGACTGTTTTCAAAACTTACTTGTATTAGCCCTTTGATAAAATACTTTTCATATGTTTATATGATTCGTTCATTGAATATAGTTGAATGTATTTCTGTTTCTGTCCAGTTTTAATATTTTACCTATCCTTGCTAATTTAGTTTTATCTTTTGAATATATGGAATATTAAAATGTATCCAAAAATTGATACTATATGAAAAGGCACACTCAGAAAAATTTAGCTTTATTTTATCCCATCAACCCCATTCCCTTGTAGGTGACCAACATCATCGTTTTCTAGTTTATCATCTCTGTCTCATTTGGGGGGGAAAAGTGACTTGTGTATGCATTCTTCCCCTTCCTGCTTTTGGCATACAACACAAGTATACAGAATACTCTCTTTTGTACTTTGCTTATTTACTTAACAAGTACACGCTGGAAATCACTTTATAAGGATCTTCCTTTTCTGTTTGCTTGTTGCTAAATAGTTGCCTACTGCTTGATTTTGTTATGTGCCACTATGTATGTAACCCATCTTCTGTGTTGGGGTGCTCAGGTGGTTTCAGTATCTTGCAATTACTAATAGTGCTGCATGGAATCAATTCATGGGTATGTATTCTTGTGTGGTCACAGATGTAACTCCAGGATAAGTTTCTAAAAGTGGGATTGATGGGTTGAAGAGTAAAACACATATACAATTTTGTTAGAAATTGCCAAATTTCTTTCCACTGGGGCTGCACAACTTCTGAGTTTTCTCACCAGCAGTATGGAAGGGATATTCCTTGTAGCCTTGTCATAGAGTAAATTGTCAAGGTTTAGATTTTGTTTTTCTCAAGGCAATGGATGAGAAATGATATTTCACTGTGCTTTAATTTTCATTTCTCTTGCTTAGAATGGCATTGAACATCTTTCCATGTGTTTGAGAACTCTTTTATATAGTTTGAGAAATTGTTCATATATTTTGTTTGCTTTTCTATGTGGGTTTTTCTTTTCTCATCAATTTTTGTCAGTTCTTTACATGTATCGATGTATTCTTTTTTAATATATATTTTTAGTTGTAGATGAACACAATACCTTTATTTTATTTATTTATTTTTTTATGTGGTGCTGGGGATGGAACCCAGTGCCTACATGTGCTAGGTAGGCACTCTACCCCTGAGCCACAACCCCAGCCCCTTGATGTTTTCTTTTAATGTTTCTTAATTTACACACATGCAAGTGCATGGGGGCTCTTAATGTTCTTTAAATATTTCTCTCCAATTCTCCACTTGTCTTTTCACCTTTTATAGTACTTTCTCTAATTGAGCTCTCTTGTTCTAATGCGTCTGCCAAGAGTCTGTGCCTTTCTCTAATTCTCAGGAAGATGCTGGGCATGCAGATGTGTGTGACTTGAGTGTCACAGGAGTTGGCTGCAGGAAGAGAAGCTGTGACTGCTGGGAACTAGGACAGTCTCCAGCAGTTTCTTTTTTCTCTCTCACTCTCTAGGATCATGGTTTCATGACTCGATGTCTCTGTGACTGCCGACTGCAGTGCTGTCAGCCACCAGGACTCTGTGTTTTCTATCTGAAGCTCTTCCTTGGCCCCAATGTGTCACGGCACAGATTCTGGGACCATCAAAGGAATTAGTGAAGTAGCTGTTCAAATCCCTTTCACTCTTCAGATCCGCAGGTCCTTACTTTGCCTCACATAGTCTCTGATTGATTTTTACTTACTTCTATCATCTTATTTTATACTTTCTCCTTTTTTTTTTTTTTTTTGTTTTGACTGTTTCTCTCTCCTCTCCTCTCTCTGTTTGGACTGATTATTTTTCATCTTTTATATTTAGCAGGTTTAAACTCTATTTCCTTCCTGATTACCCCGGAATTTAAATTTTTTATTTTTTTATTTTTTGGTATCTGGGATTGAACCCAGGGACCTTTAACCACTCAGCCACATCCACAGCCCCCTTTTTATATTTTATTTAGAGACAGGATCTTGCTGAGGTGCTTAGGGTCTCAATAAGTTGCTAAGGCTGGCTTTGAACTTGCCATCCCTCTGCCTCAGCCCCCTGAGCTGCTGGGATTATAGGTGTGAGACATCATGCCTGGCCCAGTAATCTGAACACAAATAATTGATTTACTAGTCAAAAGTTAATCAATATCCTATCCTTTTCCTTATTCTATCCTCTTAATATCATTTTATTGTAAGGCTTTCTCAACTAACATATTATTATTTATTGTGTGTCTAAGTCCCATTTGACTTTTAAAACTCCAGAAGATTTAATTATTACTATTTTTTTCAGAATCCATCAATATTTGCTTTAATCTATACACAATTTAATACTAACTTTATGGAAAGCGGCAGAAGTGATACTTAGTTTCAGATTTTATAATAGAATGAAGCAAGACTGAAAATTAATAATGTGAGCATCCAACTTAATGACATATAAAAAATTAATATGCCTCCAAGAAAACAGAAAGAAAATAATGCATATAATATATATAATTATATCGCATTTATACATTACACGTATGTGTGTTACATCAGGATTTATCAGGATTCATCACAGGGAATTGATTGTGGAAACTCATTTCGAAAGTCTCTTTCAAAGACTGTTTCCTCGCGTCTGATGCTGGAGACATCATTACATCTATAAGTGATCAGGAGGGGAAGATGGACACAAAGTGAGAGAGATATTGAGCAAGCAGGACAACCCCGCAACCCTGCCCAAGCACAAGTGGAATCTTGTGAAGAAGGATGGAAACCCGTGTCAGTTCTTGTTGCCGCTGACCTTGGCAGTGTGTGTGCCAGCATAAGCTGAGACCCTTTATCAGGAAGATAAACGTACATGACTGGCCCAGCCTTCAGAGGAGCTGAAGGAGGACTCAGAAAAAGGTAGAACAGTTGTAGTCTCCAAGCTGCTTCCCATCAATGGAATCAACAGATCAGCAACAAAGTGGCCGTGTTGTCCTCCCAAATCTCCCAAGGCATTCCTTGTTAGGAACATCCAAGAAAGGGAATTCTTGCAGAATTTTCAAGATGTAGTTTATCCTAGCCAAACTGACACAAGAGAAGGCTATCATCAACAATCCTTCTTGTATCATAAAAAATATACTTTGAATCTGTTTGAAATCTACTTTGGATAATTTCCTTTGGTAAACGTTTCTTGATAGCAATTTTATCTTGTGTTTGAAAATGTTTTTACACTTCTCTGATATCAGAAAGATATTTTCACTGAATATATAATTTTAGATTAACATGACATTATGTCTGTCAGCATGTTAAAGATACTTTTTCCCCTGGTTAAGGATGCCTTTGTTATTGTGGGACATTCATCTGTTAGTCTAAGTGTCATTCCTCTGAAATAATGCTATTTTTTCCTCTGACCGATTTTAAGATCTACTCCTTGTCTTTGGTATACAAGATCTTCACAATCCTATATCTAGGTGTGCATTTCTTTTCATTTTCTGTTCTTCTTTTTTTAATGTTTTATTAATATTGATATATTCTCTTACCTATTATTATTATTTTTACAAGTTGCCTCTACTGAATCATCTTTTTATTCTTCTGCCAGACCTCTAACTGAATATCTGTTAGAGCTGTGTAAGAATTTTCCATTTTTTTATTATTAAAATTCAATTCCAGGGCTGGGGTTGTGGCTCAGTGGTAGAGTGCCTGCCTAGCATGTGTGAGGCACTGGGTTTGATACTCAGCACCACATAAAAATAAATAAAATAAAGGTAAAAAAAAAAAAAGCATTTAAAAATATTTTTAAAAATCCCATTCCATTGTGATTAGAGAGGCTATGGTCTTTGAAAGTCCTTGAAATTTGTTAAGACTTGTTTTATCACTCAGTTTGTGTAATTGTTCAACTCTTGTCTCACTAACTGATTTGGGTAGTTTTGTTTAGAATTACATTTTACAAAATAGAAATGGTGACCATTTCTATTAAAATTTCATTTTATTCTCTAATACACCTAGCACAATGTCAGGAACATAGACTTACATGTCTGTCAAACTGGGATTCTGGTCCCAGCTCAACTACCTACTAGCTAATGCTCTTACAGATGTCTTTCTGAGTTGTTCTTGGGCTCTTCTGGGAGGTCTGTACACTGGTTTGTACCAGTATGAAAGAGAACTTGGGCAAGTTGACTCTTTTCCCTGGAGTCTAGATTCCTTGTAGTAGGATTTTTCTACCTATGGGCAAGTTGGGATTCTTATCATACTGGTGATATAAAAAGAGTTACTGGTAAGGGGTTTCCAAAAATTGGTACTAATTTTTCCAAGTGCTGGATGTATATTTATTTCTTTCATTGTTAATATTTCCCTAGAAACTAGAATGTACAACAGAAATATCAGAAGTGATTTGCAAAGCCTCCTTTGTCAGCTCTATAGTGTATTGAAAAAAAGAGAAAAACTCAAATAAAGCAATAAACAACTAAGCAGATCTCCATGAGAGAATGCATACAATGCTTTGGCTCATTGGCTCCATTCAGTTGAGACTCTGCAGTGTGGAGATCAAGGGACAAGAGTGAGCATTCCAAAGGATTAAGGTTTAACTCCTAGGATAGTGATCTTTTGGGGCTACAGGACTACTGGTCTTAGATGAGAATTGATTTGACAACATCCCAGGGACTACTACCTGTGGCTTCTGTGTGTCCACAGCAGGGAGTATGAGGTCACCAGGACCTAGGACAGTCTTTCTTGCCAGAGCAACATGGGAATTTGCTTGCCCTGCTATCTAGAGATCATCTCCCCTTACTTGAGTGAGTGAC
Source organism: Sciurus carolinensis (assembly GCF_902686445.1). Classification (NCBI taxonomy): domain Eukaryota; kingdom Metazoa; phylum Chordata; class Mammalia; order Rodentia; family Sciuridae; genus Sciurus; species Sciurus carolinensis. The sequence continues at coordinate 43,467,285 of NC_062225.1, forward strand.
CTGATCCTGTTTGTTTGGGAATCTACAAAATGGTTGGTGGGAAGGGATGAACTGGGATGCCTGGCTATGGAAGTGTCGATCTGAAGAGTTGACAGATCCTATGAGACTTTGGGTGGAGAACCAGGTTCATAATGAGCTTTTATAAGCAATCATGACCATACCATCATCATCACCATCATCACTGCAACATTGTCGGTGCATATATGCTAATCGGTCCTCCCCACCCTCATGTGGTGTGTGCCCACGCTGGTAACATATGGGACATTCCTTGTTTTGATAAAACACTTAGGTCAACTGGCTTTCTTCTATTCCCTCTTGCTAGCCTTTCTTTTTAAAATAAACTACAAGCTGGGTATAGAATCAGGCTGGTGGGGGGAGACTCTTTTTATTTGAGTACTTTGAAGAATTCAGAGCAGCTTAGCCAAGATACCCATTTCCTCCCTTAGCTCATATGATTATGCTAATTCAGAAGAAATGTGTTGATGCACTATTAAAAAGCATGATCTGTTTTCAGCTTCTGGGTAAAGAGGAGAGCAGCAGCCTTTAGTGGCCGTGTCAGTTTTGCCCATATTATTATGTGCAGATGTGCCAGCTGCCAGTAGGCATTTTCTCTCTGATAGCGCTAACCACTTAACCGTGGGTCAGTGAGGTGCAGCTCTCAGCCAATAGATCTAATTGCAATCCTTCTATGTTCCCTGTGATTGCAGGTTTCTCCAGCTCTATAAACAAATAGTAATCAACTAAACCTGTTACCTCTGAGTAGAGATGTCATGATATGAAATATTAACTGTTCAAAATACAGTAATGATGGTTTAAAACTGTATTTGTTTCTTGAAAATAAAGAAAAAAATTTTTTTAAACGAAAGGAAAATCAGAAGCTCGAGAATTGGAATTCTGAAGGGCCCTCTGGCTCTTTTCCCTCTACATAATAAAAAATTGCATATGTATACGACATGTTTTATGTGGTCAGATACAGCGTAAATATTGTGTACATCTTTTGCTGGAGTAACAATGCATTAGCAGCATCACAAATAAGCTCTGCCTCGGCATCTACATTTTTATGACATTTTTATGTTAATGCAAGTCAAACTTATGTTTTGTGATGTATCTAATCCACCCCAAATTAATCCATTTGTATTCCTATAATCCAATCAGCTCCAGCCTCCCCTGCTGAAAAGTTAGATGTAAAGTCTAAGGCAGAAATATGGCAGTAAGTCTGGGCCTAGAGAGGCTATGCTTTCAGAAGGAGATTTTCCTCTCTGGCACATGGAGGCAGTGCTGGTTTGGGTGGGCAACTCTGGGTAGGGGCAGGGTGGAACAGGGGTGGAAGGGTGATCCTATTGCAGGAAGCTATGTGTGGATAATATAACGCTGTTGTACCTTTGATTTCACTATTTAATTTTATTTTTGATGCTGTTTGGTAAATTTTCATCCACTCCAACTGATAGTCTGTGAATATTTTCTAATCTCTGCCAGGGTTCCATCAAGCACTTACTGTAGGCTAGGATCTATGCGAAGCCTTAGCTTCTTCTGTGTACAATATATGTGCTATATTTACTGAGAATCTAAAAGGTGTATGCCAGAGTTGGAAATCAGGTTTTACCCAGTTTTACTTTGCCCACATCAGCCTGCTGAAGATGGAATACCCATCGAACCTTGTTTGGAAACTTTGAGTCATGATACAATGCCCCTTCTTGTTTTTTCTGGGACTGAGCCAGAGATGGATAGATTCCCCAGGAAACTGACAAAAAACTGTTTGGTATAGTGGAAGAAACACTATATTACAGAGTCTTGAGTTGAGGTAGAATTGCATATTGATGGAAAGCCCATGCTTTTAAAATTAAAGAAGACATAAACAAATGAAAAGACATCCCACATTCATGGATTAGCAGACTTAATATTGTTAAGATTTCAAAACTACCAAAAGTGATCCACAGAATTAATGCAATCCTTAACAAAACCCCAATAACTTTTTTTCAAAGATAAAGAAACTTTATTAAAATTAATAATTCCTGTGGACTTGAAAGGGATTTGAAATGGCCTCAATTATTCTGAAAAAGAACAAAGCTGAAGGACTCACACATGTTGATTTCAAAACTTATTATAAAGCTGATTAAGTTTGGTAGACTGAGGGTGTAATTCAATGGTAGAGTGCTTACCTACCATGCACAAGGCCCTGGGTTCAATCCCAGGTACCACAAATACAAAAACACAAAATACAAAATTAGAATTCAAAACAGTGCGATACTAACATTGCAACTGGCATGCTATCCAGTGGAATAGAATAGCTAGTCCAGAAATAAACCCTCACATATATGTTCGGATAATTTATTTTTAAATTTTCAAAATTTATTATTATTTTTAAATTTTTTTACAGACTGCATTTTGATTCATTGTACACAAATGGGGTACATCTTTTCATTTCTTTGGTTTTGCATGATATAGATTCATACCAATCATGTAATCATACATGTACATAGAGTAATGATGTCTGTTTCCATTCCATGTGGGGAAAAAGACACACTTGTACATTGCTAGTAGAGTTGCAAATTGGTGCAGCAACTCTGGAAAGCAGTGTGGAGAGTCCTCAGAAAACTTGGAATGAACCCACCTTTTGACCCAGTTATCTCACTCCTCAATTTATACCCAAAGGACTTAAAATTAGCATATTACAGTAATTTTTTATTTGTTCTAATTAGTTATACATGACATAGAATGCTTTTATACACTTTGATATATCATACATAAATGGGGTATAATTTCTCATTTTTCTGATTGTACATGTTGTAGAATCACATCAGTCATGCAGTTATACATGTACATAAGGTAATAATATCTGTTTCATTCTACTATCCTTCCTATCTGCATATCCCCTCCTGTCCCTTCACTCCTCTCTACCTAATCTAAAGTAACTCTATTCTTCCCTAGTGTTCCCCTACCCCTGTCTTATTGTGAATTAGCATCCAAATATCAAAGAAAACATTCCGCCTTTGTTTTTTGGGATTGGCTTATTTCACTTAGCATGATATTCTCCAACTCCATTCATTTACTGGCAAATGCCATAATTTCATTCTTCTTTAAAGCCAAGTAATATTCCATCAAATATATACACCATTTTTCCTTCATCTATTGAAGGGCACATAGTTGATTCCTAGTTGATTGACTAAACCATTGTGAATTGAGCTGCTGTAAACATTGATGGAACTGTGTCACTGTTGTCTGCTTATTTTAAGTCCTTTGGGTATAAACTGAGGAGTGAGATAACTGGGTCAAATGGTGGATCCATTCCAAGTTTTCTAAGGAATCTTCCAATACTGCTTTCTAGAGTGGTCACACCAATTTGCAGTCCCACCAGCAATGTATGAGTGTACCTTTTTTCCTACATTCTCACCAACATTCACCTGTATTCTTTTTTTGTTTGTTTGTTTTGTTTTGTTTTGTGGTGCTGGAGATTGAACTCAGGGTCTTGTGCTTGCAAGGCAAGCACTCTACCAACTGAGCTATCTCCCCAGCCCGTTACCTGTATTCTTGATGATGCCATCGTGACAGGAGTGAGATGAAATCTTAGTTTTGATTTGCATTTCTCTAATTGCTAGAGATGTTGAACATTTTTTCATATATTTGTTGATCAATTGTATTTCTTCCTCTGGGAAGTGTCTGTTCAGTTCCTTAGCCCATTTATTGATTGGGTCTTCTTTTTTTTTTTTTTTTTTTCGTGTTGAGTTTTTTGAGTTCTTTATACATCCTAGAGATTAATGCTTTATCTGAGGTGCATGTGGTAAAGATCTTCTCCCATTCTATGGGCTCTCTCTTCACATTATTGATTATTTCTTTTGCTGAGAAGAAATTTTTTAGTTTGAATCCATCTCATATATTGATTCTTGATTTTCCTTCTTGTGCTTTAGGGGTGTTGTTAAGGAAGTCAGATCCTAGGCCAACATGGTGAAGATTTAGGCCTACTTTTTCTTCTAGTAGGTACAGGGTCTCTGTTCTAATGCCTAAGTCTTTGATCCACTTCTAGTTGAGTTTCATGCAGGGTTATAATGGTGTCAATTTCAATCAGTGGGTAAAAAGATAAGCTTTTCAACAGATGACAAAATTGGATATTCAGATGTAAAATAATGAGGTTATACCTAACAATATATACAAAAATAACTCAAAATGGACCCATGACTTAAAATTATAATGCTCTTAGAAGAACTATAGAACAAAAGCTTCCCAACATTGGAGTTTGCAAAGATGTCTTGGATATGCCATCATAGGCACAGGCTAACCAAAGGGGGGGGAAATAAACTGGACTTTGTGAAAATAACAAAAACAAGTGCATTGAAAAGCACTGTCAATGAAGTAAAAAGGCAATCCAAAAATTGAGGGAAAATCATGTATCTGATAAGGGGTTAATATTGGTAAAATATAGAAAACTTCTGAAACTGAATAACAATAAAACCTGATTCAAAAATGGGTTAAAGATTTAAGTAGACAATTCTTCCTAAAGAAGATATACTAAAGGTCAAGAAGTATATGAAAAGATGACCAACATCACTAATCATTAGAGAAATGCAAAGCAAAGTCATAATGAGATTACCACAGAAATGAGAGGAGAGAGGGGCGGGAACACAAGAGTTCTGGCCAAGATGTGGAAAAATTGGAACCCTCACACATTTTTGGTGAGAATGTAAAATGGGGTAGCTGTTATGGGAAATAATATAGTAGTTCCTTAAAATCATTAAGAGCAGATTTGTCATATATTTTAGCACCTCCACTCCTGGGTATTCAAGATAATCAAAAGTTGTATTTCAAAGATTGATTTGTACACCTGTATTCAAAGCAACATTAGTCACAAGAGCTAAAACATGAAAGCCGCACAAATGGATAAGTAAAATGTGATATATGTGTACTGTGGAATATTATTTAGTCTTACAAAGGAAGAAAGTTCTGATCTATGCTAGAACATGGTTGAAGCTTGAGGACAATATGCTAAGTGAAATGAACTCATCACAAAAAGACAAATACTATATGATTCCACTTATATGAGATACTTAGAGTAGTCAAAATTACAGAGTCATAAAGTAGAATAGTGGTTTCCAGGGGCTGGGAGAAGGAAAAGTAGGGAGTTATTGTTTAATGTGTACAGAGTCCTTGTTTTGCCAGACAAAAAGTTCTAAAAATGAATGGGGGTGATAATTGTACAACACTTTAAATACAGCTAATGCCACTGAACTATATACTTAAAAATGGTTGTAATTTATATTTATTTTACCATAAAAATGGAGGAAAAAGACCTATATTTTTTATTGAAATACTGTACCGTGTGATCAATATGCTATTTAAATGTCAAATCCCTACCCTATCACTTACCAACTCAGGAAAATGACTTACCTACTCTGGCTCTTAGATTTCTTATTGACCTAAAGGAATAACACTTCATCCATGAGATTTTTGGGATACCACCTTCTACCCTTCTGTTGACTTATGTTGACCTAAGGTATGTAAAATACTTTGCACTTAGGAAGACCTGCCTATATTACCTACTGGCATTGTTTTCCCGGAGTTTCAAAGTCTAGAGTCCTTTAGGCGGAACTTTTTAATTGTACAGATGAAGAGAACTGTGAGACCAAGACCCAGAAGGGCTAAATGTTGTAGTCATGCTCATATAGCTACATGGGATCGGGCCAATTCAAGAATCTTGGTCTCTGGGCTCCCAGGACAGTGTCTTTCTATGGTACCCAGCTGCTGCCTTCCTCAAAGAGAATGAATGTGAAGAATGATATCAATATTAATTATAACGTATTATTGCCTTAAAGCTTGTAGCTCAGGACAGGGGTTCACTGAACACACATCAGCTTGGTCGATATGGAGAGGAAGGGCGTATCCCCTGGCAGCCTTTAGTGATGGACTTCAGGACCAAAGGCAGCTAGTTTGAGCTTCTCCATCCAGGTCTCCATCCAAAACAACCCTCTCCCTGAGCACTGCTCCCAATTGTCCGAATCCCTGTTGATTTACAAGAATGAGTCAGCAGACATCTAACTATGGGCCATCTGAGAGAAGTTTAGAAGTTTCCTGAAAACAAAGGCTAGAATTTATCATCTTTCCTTTTCTTAGAGCTGGGCTTAGTTGACTCCAAAAATCTAGCCAGTGTTTGCCTTTCCAGTGGGTAAGGCAAGGAAAAAAGCCTTAAATTGGACTGGAAACCAAGGTCTGAGAATTATTTTGTATCTTTTGTTCCATAATGTTGGCTCTGTATAAAAATGGCCTCCACTTATGTGTGATTCTTTGTCTCTCCATTGCTCTCCCTGCCTTGATTCACCTCGCTTCTTTGCCTGTGAGGTTCCGAGGTTGCTTTGGCTCTGTCAGGAAATTGCAGGAGAGAGGTTCCTGCCAACTGGGATCACAGGGTGGTGAGGTTTTCTTCCTTGAGCTCTCTGGCATGGTGCAGGATTGGAATCTTCTATTTGTATTTAACTCGAATGGGTCCATGTGGTTCATATTCAGAGGAACATTGTCAGTTGTTTTTATGAGAGCAGAGAAAATGGTGGTGGTGGCAGTGGCAATGGTGATTTCTGTGTGGGTGTATAGGTGGGGGCGGGCTCGAAGGGATGGAATTGGCTTGAAAATCTGCAGTGGGCTCTTTTCTCCTTTAACACTGATGCTGGGTAATTAGCAAAATGCGCACAGGGTTTTATCCATATTCATGCGCCCTTTCCCACAAGCATAAACAATCCAGTCTCTATTATTTCCTTGCGTGTGCAGCTCCCCCCTCTCCCTGCCACCTGCAGAGCCCTGTGCTGCTCTGTTCACATCACTCTGGCTTGGGTTGGGGGTGGGGGAGCCTCCCTGGCTGGGGTGTGGGCACGGGTGAGAGATGTCACAGAGAGCAGAAGGGGTTCCTTACCAACACAGCAATGATGGCTGGCTGGGAGCATCCACTATGTACATGCAGTTATGATTACACAGACTCCTTGAGAGGACTCTGAGGAGTAGGTAGGGTTGCCTAATTATTCCTGCTTGACAAAGGAGAAAATGAGGCCCGAAGATGGGGCTATTCATTGGTGTATTTCTTCAGATCCGCTCCCTGAGCTAGTTTGCCTGGTTCTTTGCCTTGGCAGGCTGACCTCAAAGGACCCTTTGACAGTTTCCCTTTTCTTCTGGCACCCAGAAGCCAAGGAGGAGCTTCCACCTGGGATTAGAAGGCACCAAAAGATAGAGGCTGGGGTTTTAGCACCTCCCAGGTGTGTGGGTGGCACCTGTGTTCCTCTGTGGCCACACTGCCATCTGGCTGCTTTCCCACCCCTACCATGTTCCAGCAGCCTTTTGCACTATCTCGCTCCTTTCAGATCAGGGGAGTTAGATTTCCTGTGGATGCTAGCCCCTTTGCATTTCTTGTTGGTTCCCTTCATCCTCCCCACATTCCTGTAAAAAGTCCTTGCTATATGCTTTATTTTCTTTTTAACTCATACAGTGAGCAGCTGATGCCTGCTGGGACCTCAGCTTGTAGGATGAATAGCTTTCAGGTGACCACACAGCTAGCAACTAGAGCCCAGCATTTCTCCTGCCTCACCTGGGCTGTTTCTATTAGGCCATGATGTCCCATCACCGCATCACTCACTGGTCTTTTCTTTGTCCCTACTCAGCAGGCTGTGAAACCATCAGCAACTAAGAGATCTGGATCCTGTCCCATCCTCCCCAATCTTTATGAATATGTATTGATTTTCATGGACTGACTTTTCTTTGCAGAAGAAAAAAACCTACGTATGGTCATAGTGTGAATGGTGTGAAGGAAATTCAGTTTTTGTTTTGTTTTAACCTGTCTTTTCTGCCAGGGAGGAAGTATCACATTCACAAATGCAATACCAGGAGAAATGGATGAAGTCAAAGTAGCAGCTGAGGATCCTGATCATGTCCATCTACTTGCAATCCTGATCTTGCCGGCACCCATGAATTTGCTAACCTCTCTGAATTTAGTGGTTGGTTCACTGCTCTTTCCTCTTTATAAATGATGTGAAAGCCAACTGCCCAGACACTGCTTCATGATGCAATGGCATGAGGTTGTTCTCTGCACCATTCATCTAATTTAATAGTCCCTGGCTCTTCTTTCCCTCACCTGGTGCATAGATGAAAAACAAACAACAACAACAACAACAAAAAAAACAAAAAACAAACAAACAAAAAACCAAACCACATGCTTTTGAGGGACTTCCAGAGTGAAGGGCAGAAGTAAACCAAACCATGCTTCTCTGCTTTCCTGCTTTCTTTGAAAAGAAGTTTGGTACAGAGCTGCACATCATTTACTTTCCAATTTGATAATTATTAACTGCATTCTCACTATGAACCTGGTATGTACCATGTTCTAGAAGGGCTATTGAAGAGCATATGTCATAGTGCTTGCCTTCAAATGACTTATATATTTATTAGGGAAATATGAACCATCTGGGGGAAAAACCCTTGGTAGACATGCAAAATGACTTATGTTTAAATGCCAAGCAATCAATTGTTGCATATCACATGTGGTTGTGGTGTAAGGAAAATAGTCAGGAAGGTGTTGGGGAAAACATCATGAAAGAGCTTCTAGAAAGAGTGGAAGGATTTGGACAACACTGGTTATTGGATTTGATATGACGACAGATTCTCCTCTTTGGGGCGCAGAGCTGCTTTCCTGGAAAGGACACAAACACATCCGGAATTGGTCTTTACAGCCATGATGGTTTCTTCTTCATAGACACCATGACAGATGCTGCAACCTCTTTGGCTTAGGGAATCCTTCTTTCTGTCTTACGTGATGGAAAAAGTGGATGGTGACAATGAGCTTCCTGGTGGTGGGTGAAGTATTTCCGTGGAAAGTCATTTATATTAGACACTCAGTTACAGAGTTTATTCTTCTCCTAACACCCCAAAGGCAGAGAGTAGCTTGAAAAAAATCACTAAGAAGCCCTTAACCTTGTAACATACAGTTTTTGCTAAAAATATATATTAATAATATATTATTGAGCGGGCATAGATGAAGAAGGCCAGGGAGGGAGGAAGCAATAAGAGTGTGAGCGAGGTCAGTGCTCTTTGCCCGCAGACTCTGCGATCAATAAGATCTGGTCAATAACTGCTTTATTACTGCACTACCACCCGGAGCAAAATCATTTTTAAATTAAGAATATATTTTGCAAAACTGAATTAACAATATTGAATATTTTGCTCTCTGATATGACTAGCCTTCAAAATCAAATTATTAAGTATGGAAAGTGCTTACCGGGTGAAGTTTTCCTTTCTTCTTCTCCCTCCTCACTTTTCCAACCACATTCTCTCTCTCCTTTCTCTCTGCTCAACTCCACTCCTCCGCACCCCTCCAACCCCCACCTTACAGCTTGGGAAGGAAACAACAGCAGATTTTTAAGATCTCCGGCACAAATGTGGATGTAAATTAGCATTGAATCCAGCACATGGAAATTAGGAAAGGAAGACACATTTACTTGAGTCCAACAAAACTGTGCATTTCCTTTGAGAGAAAAGGACCAAGTAGAGAAAATTGGGAATTTTCCACTAGGGTAAAAACTGATGCCCCCAAATTCGACCTTTGGACTTCTATTATCTTCCACGAGCAATGAAATCTCACCATTGCTCCCCTTCCATCTCTCACTGATGATACCCTGGCTCCATCGTCTGTCCTGTTCTGTCCTCCCTTCTCCACAGATGGAGGGGACAGAGGAGAGCTTTACATGACTCATGAAATGCAACTTTAAAGCAACCATAAGGCTAACCCTCCACAAACAAACAAACAAACAACACACACACACACACACACACACACACACAAACACACACACACACACACACAAGAAGCATTTGGAGAAGCTCTGTTATGTGAAAGTCAGTTGTGAAGGCAAAGGTAGACCTCAGTTCTGGGAAGCACTAACTGATGGTATTAGAATTGATTGTGTAGTATCTTCTTTGTGAAAACATGAGATTTTGGAGCTCACATTTTCAAACATCATATTAAGCTTCTTTCACCCCTTCTGCCTTCTTGGGCTACTTACCACTATTTGCCATTAGCAATTAAGATCTCCTACAAATAACCTGTAGATTATTGAGTTTGGCAACTATAATATGATAGGAAACAACAGAAAGAAAGGAGATTTTTCACTGTCCAATATTGTTTTTGGCGCAAAAAGTCTATTACTGAGTCCCATAGTTTTTAGTGAAAGGATAATGTTGGTTAAGCCACGTAATGGCATATTGACATGTTATTCATGTCAGATGACAGATGTTTACTCTTTGAAAAGGAACATTTGTTTAAAATATTGGTGTTTGCTATTGTGAGTGAGTAAGAAAGAGGGAGAGAGAGAAAATGTTGAAAACAGGAAAGGAACTAGAATTTATTTGGCTACTGCTTCTTCTTCTTTTTTTTTTTTTTCAGGTACCAGGATACTCAACCACTGGGCCACATTCCCAGCCCTTTTGAAAATTTGTTATTATTATTATTATTTTGAGAAGATAGGGTCTTTCCAGGTTGCTAAGGGCCTTGCTAAGTTGCTGAGGCTGACTTTGAACTTATGATCCTCCTACCTAAGTCTCCTGAGCCCCTGGTACACCACCATGCCCAGCTCTTACAGTAGAGGCTTCTATGCATTACCTAATTTAACCCTTCCAACGACCCCTAAAAGTTAGGTAGTTCTGTATTTTTTACTTAGGAGCTCAGATAGTTAAAGTAATTTGCCTGGATCAGGCAGTGGGTGGAGCTGGAAGTTAACCTCAAGTGGGTCTGATTGCAAATTCTATACGCTTTCTATCACCTCATGCTATCTTTCTAATGCACAACATTTTCAAGTCCACTGCCCAGCAAATGATTTTGACTAAACATAAAATACTTAAGCAATTTAATCGATGGTTTTTACTCTTTGGCACAGATCTCAGATCCTTTCGAGAAACCCATGCAAGATAGGGCCTCTCTCTTAGGAAAACACCATGCACACGCCAATCTCAGCCAGTTCATGCATCTTATGAAGCACAATAAAGTCTCACATGAAGACTCCCTGGGCTAAATGGGTTTCCTAAAAGGGAGGCACTCTGTAAGTCCTGCTTTTCTCTAAAGAGACCCAAGGACTTCCTGTTGGCATTCATCTTTGACACCAGGCTTGTTACAAAGAATGTCCAGACCTGAGGAGAGTAAAACCAAGGATAAGTTGAAACATAGTTGGTCCTGAACTTGGTGTACTCAGGTCTGGTTGTCCCTGTGATTTGGTGGCTATGTGAGTGGTTTGTGAAGAGACTCTGTAAAGCTTTGACCTGTTCACCCTGACTTTCTACTGTACCAGAAGAGGCTGTGGAATATCCAGTGGAAGATGCTACTTATTATTTAAATCCAACTTATTTCTTTGGCTTTGTTATGCTTCTGAAAATTTTTAAGTGTTTTTTTTTTTTTTTTCATTTCTGTCTAATAAACACATTGAGTCCCTACAGTTGTGGGGAAACAGAAAGGATAGTCCAGTCACAGTTAGCTTGCTGACATTTTAGTTTATCTTCACTGAATCCCAAGATTGGATTACTGATCAGGGAATACTTGACTGGGAGTCACAGAATTCAAACTAAGACCTGCAACCTGATGGAAACTTCCTGTCTAGACCTTGCCTCAGAGCCTGAAACTTGCCTCTGGGTCTGCTGGGATGGTTTTGTACTTGACATTGCTCTGATGCGTTCAGTGCCACATATATTTATCAAGCACTGGTGGTGTGTCAGGCACTGTGCATAGTGCCAGGGGTGGCCTTGAGAATGAGTCTGTCCCTGAGGAGCTGACGGATGTTCTCCTTGGGCTATCACCACTGCAGCGTTCCATGGAAGAGGCTATCAGATGCTCAGGGAAGGCTAACAAAACCTCAGTGCCATTGGATTTGTCAGTCACAGCCTCAGGGGGCTTCGGGGCATCTCAAGAGAACCTGCAGGATGGAATACATGACACTGTTTTTAAATTCCAGGATCCACTTAGGCAATCTACTAGCAGGAGGGACCTTTTTAATGGGTAGAACAAAGAAGAGATAATTGAGGAAGGCATCTTAAACCAGTGTCTCTAAAGACATTAGGCATTCTCCTCTGCAAGCAGTGTGGATTTTCCTCTCTATCGGAGAGAATGGACAGGAGTCTCTGACTCAATGATAAGAAATATAGGATTACTGGGACCCTATACCATTTTTTTAAATGAAGAATTTTAAAGACACTTTGTCTTCTCCATAGTTTGAATGGCACAAAAGTAGAGAAGATATTTGTGAATTACTTCATTGGCCAAGTCCAATCTCAATGGCTGTATTTTCAAGATAAAAATTGAAGTTTCTTTTTTATATATATGTAGTTTTACTTTTGGAAAATTCCTCAACTGAAAAGAATTGACATCCTGGTAACTCAATTACCCAGACCTCCCCCCTCCTTCCAAGTACTGACCTCCAGAAAGCCATCCCATGGTGCATCAGCTGAGGCAGCTTGGAGGGTGCAGGACTAAAGATTTTCAGTATCCACAGGGGAAAGCTGAGTCCTGGGAGGGATTCAAAGATCTATAGGAAGGTGATGTTGGAAACCACATGTCACAGAACAGAAATAATTCAGGATTAGAGCATGACTGCTGATTCTCCCAGATGCCTATACAGGTAAATTTGGATTCTGTGATTAGGGAGGAAAGATTTGAGTGCTAGAGTTCCATAGAACCACTTCTACATCCCATACCAAATCCTACATCAGGCACAAAGAGATTTTTTTTTCTTTTTTTTGCCATTTAAGCCTGCATATCTCTCCATAGCCTGATTTTCATGGAACTTGCCTTTCATCCTAGCCCTTACTCCCATGCCAGCCTTTCCTGTTGTTTAAGGGTGGCAAGTACATCCTTAGTAAGAGTCTATGAAGATGCAGGTTCAACATCCTTCTATATAGTCCCTGCCTTTTGCTGTAGACACTTGGTTTATGCTCCATCAATGTTTATAGAATTGCAATTGATTGAGTCAAATTGTCAAAATTCATCCTAGATTTCTCTGAATTTGCCATCACCACAGTACCCTGAGAATTTCCCTGGCATCATGTCCTTGTTCAGGTCTCATTTCTTTCACAGGGCCTGAATGTCCCACATGCCTTCTCCTCATCCTGGAGTTGCTGGAAAGACCTCATGATCTTCAGTCTGTTTGTTGACCTTTCTTGTTTAGATTACTTCTCTTCCCACTGTCTTCCAATTCCTGTCCTTTTAAATCAAGGAGAGGTTGGAGGTGCATCACATAATTTAGATCACACCTGCTAATTTGCCAATAATTAATCCTGCCTAGGACACTGGGATAGGCTTCTTTGTAGAAGTAGAATGTGTACTATCTAGGACTGCTCTTCCTGACTTTCTAGAGCAGGGGATGGATCACAGTGGGGCTGCTCTTAGATGGAGAGAAGCAGCCTCCCTAATCCACGGGGACCTGTTTTGATGCCCATCAGTTTGATGAGGCTTCTGTTCTCATCCCTGTGGGGCCCCAGTGTTCTGATGCAAGTCCTGGTTCCAGTGAGTGACAGGTGTGACTAACGGCCACATGAGTTATTTCCTTTGGAAACCACAGCTGTGGTTGAGGCCAACGGATGGCAACCGTGCCACTGGGCTCTTTGGGAGCGATCCGCTTGGCTGTCTCCAGCCTCAGGAAGGATTTTTCAACTTGATGAAAATAACCCAAGAGGCTAGGTTTCAGTGGCAACAGCAAGTGCCCTTCATGGGAAGATACTCAGTAGGGGAATAGAGTCAGACATCGGAGCCAAGATTTTGGAGTAAGAAAAACTGGTTTCACATCCAAGCTCTGCCACATCCTAGAGTCCTTATTTTGGACTATTTTTTGAAACCTCTCTGAGTCTCAGTTGCCTAATAGGTAAAATGGGGTAATATCAGTTTTAAAGTGTTCTTTTAAAGATTGATTGAGATGAAGCATAAAAGCACTTTGTATGGTGGCACATTTGATGTTCAATAATGTTTAGTTTTTCTTATTATTATTACAGAAGATGGGAAGAGATGTGTACTGTCTCTGGAAACTCAGTGTTCTTCAGCCTGTCTTGCTGTCTGGGTGATAAGAATGACAATAGCTCCTGCATCATCACATTGTCATGAAAATCAAGAATAAAGCTCTTGGAATAGTACCTGCACTTAGAAAACCCTGTAGTATTAGCTTTCATTAGTTTACTATTATCACTGCTTTTATTTCCTAAGATCCTTGGATATGATCCCAAGATGTTGCCAGAGGCGTATAGTGTTGATTTGGAACTGGAATTCGGAGGGGGCTACCAAAGCAGAGGAAGTGGCAACAGCTGTTCCTAGTTAGATTTTTGCAATACTTTCTTCTCAAATTAATTCCTCAGATGCAACCATAAAAGGAAGAACCATAGAGCTCTCTGCAATAATAGAACCCAGTGCCTCTCTCCACATGACTATTTTCATTTCATTTATTGATCCTTTAGACCCAGAATCATTTCTCCCCATCCCCTGTCTCTGGACCATTGCATCATCCAAAGCAGTATATCAGAGTCACCTGCTACATGAAAGTGTCCTTGAAACATGGATGTCTTTGAACCCAAGTGGGCTTGCTGATCAAGCAATTTCAACAATAGGTTTTAATGATGTGCTTCCTTTTTTAATTTTTAAATTAGAATATTGTAGAATATTAATGAAGTTACAGCTTTTATTTAAAAGAAAATAAATATCAGAAAACTCCAACCTAAGAAATGAATCCAGTTGGAATGCATGATTGAACCATTTTGTGTTAATTAAATTAGTAGGTCCTCTACATGATCCATGTAATGTTCCTTTTCGACATCAGCAGGATTTTGTCTATGTTCATCCTTTTCATGCACTGCTTAAATATGGTTTCTGGATTGTGTTTCATGTCCCTGAGGCATGTAGTCCAGGGGGAAGGAGCCAGAACTCTGATTCTCAGTCTGGCATGGAAAGGAATGCTTCAGTTTATTTTAAACATTAACCACCCAATGGTATAGTAATTTGTTTCTGGATTTTAGCACATTGGTTGTTTTCTAATACCTTTTTGAGAATTTGGAGAATTCTTACTTTTTTTCCTTCTGGATTTACTTGGAGATTCAGAAGATTCTCCTTTGGAGAGTTGAAGAAGACATATTGATGATAACAATGTGGGATCAACAGCATCTTCATGGGCCAACACCTTCAGGAGCATGTTAGAAGTAGAGCCATATTGGTTAGAACTTTCTCTTGACTCTCAAAGATCAATTCCCTGGGTGCCTCTCTGTCCTGAAGAGAAATTTAAATCAAAGGCAGAAAAGGATTCATAATGAACTCTTGGTGATATCCATTTCCAAAGTTGGTGTGTGAAATGTGGAGACCCTATTTCTCACTGCATGCAAGGGCTAGAATCAGGCCAGCAGGAAGTGGGATGTGGGTCCTAACACAGGCAGAGACAGGTGGAAAGGAGAGATAAGGTAGAGTAATATTTGTGAGAACTGGAACTAGATCCAGGGAAATAATCCCAGAACCCCAGAAGGAATGGGCCAAAATAAGAACTTTCTGGAAAGGTGAATGAGTCCATCTCTTCATTGCATGTACCCCTGAGTCTCATGTGTGTAGCACAGCAATTGTGTAAATCAACCTGTAGTGAAAAGAGAAAGCTCAAAAGAAAACATACGACAAGGAGTTTGGAAAGGACAAACTCTTCCATTGAGGAAGTCAGTATTCCCCTAAAATTTATCGTAGATGCCCTTAGGTAATGAGAACTTTACATAATTGCTCAGTTTAACTTTTTTCCTTTGAACTAAGTCTACTTTTGGTCACTCATAAAGGGGAACTGATCTTGGCTTCACATATCCCAAGCAGATGCCTTGTAAAGATCTCCTGATAACTCATGGTGAGGAAGTTCTTCCTACAGTCTAGACCATGTTTCCCTTACTCTATGTTAAGTTTCTACCCTTCTTGAATTGCCCTCATTCTTTTCTCCTGGATCTGGATCTCCTTATCTTCTCTTTTGTAAGGCCAATACTAATTACTTCAGTTCTTTTCCAAGGAGATGATTTCTCCCAAACCTTGTGTCATTTTGAGTATGTCTCTATACCCACATAGGTATTTTTGTGGCTAGAAGGAGAGTCCTTCTGGGATGGTATTTTTACCCCCGGGTGGATCTGTGCTGTGAATAACCTGAGCCATTCTGGAACCATCCCCAGACCGGGCAGGTGGCAGCCCCATTTGCTCTTTCCTAAGCGCCAAGGCAGAGAAGCAACTCTGGCTCCTTCTCTCTGGACCGCGTGCCTCCGGAACACGAAACTCAGTCGCAGACACCATATTTAAACAGAGCAGGGAAAGGACGAAAATAGACCAAAAACCTGTCCATGTGGGCCAGGAAAGCTGCATTTCCAATATGCTGTTAGCGAGACCCTGCTGAGATTCACACAGCAACTAGTCAGGGTAGAACCTGGATGGTGAGCAGAATGGTCACCCAGAGATTCCTTCCGGGGCATTGGCATGCTGGGCTCGTGTGAGAGGCAGGGGCTGGGGCAGAGATGAGTGAGACAAGGCCCTTTCTAGAGTATGGCGATTATGACTTAGACAACTAAAACTATTAGAAATAATACAAGAGCCCATGGAATTAAGGGCTGGGTTTTATGGTCTAGAGTACTGGTTTATAAACTTTTTAAGCTAAGAAATCCTTCAGATAAAGTTTTGGAAAGTCAATAGGTAAAAATGTTAAAGGATGACTGCTGTGATTTTCTTGTGGTACTACCATTGTGGGTAAAGCTGAAAGCTAAAGACAAAAGCAGTCATGGGAAGTCACCTCTTCATGAGGCTTCCAGGTTGGTGTCAGCCCAGAGAATGAGCCGGGTCATTCTTCTCTCTCCCCCATGAGATGACCTGGACAGCAGAGATGGCCATTAGGGAAGGGCATATGAATGAACTCCCCCTGTCCATCTCTGAGAGGTACAGAAGATGGACCCCCACCTTTGTCCATGGGACTTCCAGCCATCTGTGATTGGTTGCTGATAGCAGGAGATGCTGGCTTCCAGACACTATAGCATCTGAGGAGTATAGTTGATGTTAGTCAGACACTATGGACAAAATCACATTGATATAACACTGAGGGATGCTCTTTGGACATCATTCCCTGTCAAGAGGACAGGTTGGTTTCCCATTCAATCTCAGTGAGACCAGAGACAATGAATTAGAATAACAGTTATGAACAAGAGGGTTACAGTAAGTCTTCCAGTCAAATAAGGATCTGACAGTCCTTTCCCTTGTCTGCTTCTCAACACTGGCAGAGATGGTACATGAAGTGGGAAGGGGTAGGACAGGCCTTCTTCTCTCTGCTCTTTACTACTGTAGTTGAGCTCAGTCTAGACCTGGAAAGAAGAGGAGGAAGAGGTTTAAATTAGACATGAGAGGAATAGGATGTAGCACAGTGGTTGAGTATGTGCTTAGCATGCTGGGAGATTCAATCCTCAGCACTGGCCCCTATCCCCAAATAGAAGTGAGAATGGAGTTGTAAAATAGACAGATACAATCCCTGATGGACAGGTGAGAAGGGCATTTGCATTCACACAGAGAAGGTAGTCCTGGGAAGGGAAAGTTCTACGTTTGCAAGAAAGGAAGGCTATTAGGAATCACTTTCCCCATTCCCCATCTTGGCCTAAGGCTGACATTGACTTCACGTGAATCAACTACACTTTGCCCCAATGAAAGTAATTCATGGCAAACCAAAGGCCCCTGTTGGCATTTAATGGACCTTCTGTTGGACTAGCAGGAAGACCTGGTCCTCTAGTTAATTGTAGTCAGAATTTAAGACTTACTTTTATGTTGAGTAATGGTCAATTCCAATTCAATTCAATTCCCATTTCAGCTTCAAGTCACATTTCTTGTGTACCTACTGGTGTAGGTCCCGTGCTGTGTTCCTTCATCAAGAATATAAGAAAAGAAGAAAAAGATAAGAAAGGCTGCATCTACCCTTAGTGCAATGTCTTTGTTAATACTTCCTCACTCATTTCCCTCTTGTCTATCCCTAGCCAACATCACACACATATTCCACTCTTTCAAGAAACCCTTTCATAACATTTGTCATGGGACTCCACTGGCTTCCCAGCTTCTTCGTGATCTATGTCACTCAGTGCAACTCCTTAATATGGTCTTGTTCATCTTAATCAGCTCAGAACCACATAGGTATGCTTTTAAGAGAAGATGTGCCATTGTTTGAGGTCAGTAAAATCTCAGCAACTTGGTAAGATCTGCTATTAAAGCATCCCAGAAGGTTTCTGATACCAGAGACAACCCCTACCCCCTTTTTAGCTGTGGTCTTTTGGGGTCTTGGCTTTGAGAAGCTTGGGAGACATCATTGCCCACATAGGGCAGCCACAGGAGGGACAGCAGGCAATGTTCTAGTCCAAGCTTGACTCAAAATTCAAGAAGTAATTGTTCCATGAGAGAGAAAACAGAAGCATCTTAGAGCCTCTTAAAGCCTGGGCCAGGAAGATTGGCCCAGTGTCACTTCTGCCATAGTCCATTGGTCACAACAGGTCCCTAACAATATTAAAGGAAGGGGGGTTAGATTTTACCACTTGATGGGAGAAGTACCAATGATTTGTAGCCATCTTTAATCTACTACACCTTGTTATGAATAAAATCCTGTTCAGAAGACAGGCAAGGAGAATAGAGCCTAGTATGTAAAAATAGGGAGATTGAGGGACTCCTGTTGTGATTTCTTCTTGTAATCTACTCTCTTTATAGATAACTTTGGAGTTATGATTTGACTTTGAAAGCTATAACAACTGTGTGCTATGTAGAAATAACAGCAAAAAAGATACTACTATGTTCTTGGGGATAATTTCCTCCAGATAGTGTCCCATCTAAGGATTCGTTCTATCAATGGACCTGATTTATCCTTTGGGTTTGTGCTTTAGTCATGGTGAATGCCTTCCTTGGGGGCACCTAAAAACTGACTCATGTCAAAGGATCTCCATATAGAGGAAACTAGATCCTTCAGGCACTCTGAAGTCTGCCCTCCCATTATCTTCCTTTGGGCCCTGCCAGGTTGCACCTCCCTTCACAGCTTGGAGCAGAGGACCTTATCTATAGAGCCCTGCCCTCTTCTGTTTGAGATTCTGAGCAGGTGTTATCTGAAAACAAGCAGGTGTTTGTAGAAATGTGACCTTGAGCCCTGGTTACTGACCTGCTTTTTTGTTCTAGTGACTCATTTTTCCTTGAATGGAGTTGGTTTCTACTTACGAAATGGCTGTGAGGCCACAATGACCAACTTGAACACCATCATCATCTGTGTAGGTGCTTCCCCATCACAAGCAGAGAAATTACTGAATGCATTTGGTACCTTCCTGCCAGAGATGCAGCCACCCCTTGTCATCAGCAAGCTCACTTACAACCAAAAGAAGCACATGGAGTATGCCCATGTCACACTCGCTTTCTTAAAGAGAGTTATGCCTCTTGGAAAAGAGAGGGTATCTTGTTCCAATGATTCTTCTGATCTCAGGTTAGAAATTCAAGTTCAGTTCATCCTGGGAACTTACTGGGCATTCTGAAAATCTTTGGCAGATAGGAAATAATTTGGAATAGAAAACCATCTTGGGTAAGACAGTGAGCTTCTTCAAACTGACTATAGAATTTAAGCCAGCATTTTGCACATTTTGCACTTCCTCTTATATCCATTCTGTTAATCCATGTGGAGAAGTGTGCATATGTGTATTTGTGTATGTGTGTATGTATGTGTATGCACACTTCTGGACCTTCTTGCAGAGTTAATGATTTAATCTCCAGTGTTCCTAGGTCCTTAAAAGTGTGAGTTCACATTAAACCCAGAAATAGGAACTGACTACTTGTAAATACTAAGTTCAGCATAGATATTTGAATACACATAGCTGTTTAACCAAACTGACAAAATAATATGTTGGAGTGATTTCCTAGAAATATACCATTGATGCTAATGTTATCACAAAATTATAAAGTTTGGCATTAGTCTAGTCCTGCAGGCTCTGTGCAACCACTCAGAATATGGCTAATCACTCAAAAGCCACTGCAACTATAGGTAGAAGATTGCACCCAATCAGATGCTGAGTTAATGTCAGAAATTTATGCAGGGCTTACCCAGGATGTATGACCCTGTACCTCCTTCAGAGGGTCAGAATCCAGACAAGGATCTTCCTGCAGTTACACTGGTGGGGATAGAAAATAATGGAGAAACTCAAGTCCAGATGGGTAATGAACTTATGGAGCAGGAAGAAATGAGCCCTTCCATGAACCCCTCACATGGTTTCTGCTTTCCTCATGAATTCCCCTTCATCTTATAGTTATCCCAGAAAGCAAAAAGATGGAGACAATTACATTTTGGTCAGTGGTAGATATTTAAAAGGATTTCTACATGGTTACCTAAGATGCACCATAGTTTATTGATATGATTTCTCTGGGGCTCTTCTGGGTTATGCTTACCTTTTAGGAATCTAGTTTTGATTGAGAGTTGATATGCCCTGTCACCGATCTTTCTGGCTTTCACCTGCATGCTTTCTCTACCAAAGATCATAGAAGAATACTCCCTGAACTCTCTCCCTCAAAGACAATAGTCTATAGGACTCTCCCTGTTGCGTGGCAGAGGGGTTGGGGAGTAAAGGAAACAGTATTCAACAGGAAGCCCTGGGGTTTTCAATAGAGCACAGTACTGAACAGAAAGACCCCCTTTCGCAATCTCTGGAAACAGAATGAGCTTTTTTGAAATATAAGTGGCCCTGAAAAAACACAAGCAGATTCTACAATATCTATTTAGGGCATCTGGGAATGCCACATAATAGGAACTTGAGCACACCTGATGGTAACCATATGGCAGGCTCTGATGACTGACAATAGGTAGAGGCTGCAGTAATTAATGAAAATGAAATGCCATTTGTGGCCCTCACAATGAGAGGATGAAGAGGAAGGCAGTCTACTCGCAAAGGCTGGATGTGCCCAGGGTGTGTTTCTAGACTGGAACTGAGTGGGCCCATGTCTCTGCTGTGGACAAGTGTGAGAAAAATGATGTTGTAGGAGGAAGGGTTGGTTCCAGCCAGAGAGCCACCTTCATTCCTGGGGCATGAGAACTTTCAGGGAAAGTGGGAAAGAGAACTTTCAGGTTACCCTGGCTGATTTTGCAGCACTAATCCCATACTATGCTGAAATTTTTAGTAAGATGTGGGAGAGATTTCAGGTGCACTTCTGGTCGAACTACATGACTCTGTTGTTTGAGGACTAGTGTGTGCTGTGTGCAGTTTTGACTTTTCTGGACTTCGGGGCTCAGTGCCTCCATCTTCCACCTTGGGGATGACTGTGCTCACCTCCTTGAAGTATGCTCTGGGCCAGTGTACCCCACGGTTTGCCTAGCCTTTTGCCTAGTAAAAGAAAAGGAGGGAGGCCCTGCTTCGTTATATTTCTTTCCTGGAGGTGGGGGTGGGATAGAGGATGGGAGTTAGCCAGGGAGAAGTGGGCTATGAGGAGATTCCAGAGAGACTGATTGATCTTGTCAAAAAGAATAAAAGTATCCACTTGCCAGTACCCCCCTTCAGCACATGGGCATGTGGGATTGAGGCGGTCACTGTGAAGTCTTGCGGTTAGGCGTTCCAAAAAGAAGTTTCTTCATGATTCCTGATTGCTTAGGACAGATATAAGCAATACCAGCTGGGACCCAGCAAGTTTGTCTCCAGCTTTATTGTTTCTGATTTATCAGTGTGGTGTGTCCACCTAAAAGAGCTGATCTATCTGCCCTTTATTGCTAGCCTAGTTCATAGCCAGATAGGAGAGTTGAACATTAACAAGTGGATTTGCTTTCAGTAGCTGTGTGTGCGTGTGTGTGTGTGTGTGTGTGTTGTGTGTGTGTGTGTGTGTGTGTGTGTGTGTAGCAAGATAATATCTTGCTCAGGGCAAGTGACTCAAATTTTTATAAGAAGATTCCCATTCTTTTGTCACCCTTCTTGGATTTTCCATAAAATATTTGAAACTGCCTCTTTTACTAGAGCCAGAGAGGATCCATAAGGCTGTTTTCTAAGAGTCCTTCGTAAGTGGTAGAAGCTCAGTTGGAGCCAGGCTAGAGGCACCAGGCACTGTGCATTGAAGAGACATTTCAAGTCATCCCTGGTGGACAATTTGCACTGTTCAGTGTTAAAAGGCTCTATCGCAGTGATTCCGAGAGCCCCCAGACCTCCTGCCTTGGCAGGCAGAGTTTACAAATGATGTGCTCCACTCAGCCTGCCTGGAGTTTCTGGCTTAAATGGCTGGCAGAGTAAAAGTGAAGAGTCAGAACCCTCCAGCTGCGGAAAGGGAAAGGTTTTACTACTGAGTGGAAAATAATCATTGAGGTTAACTCTTCCTGGATTGGCCACGCAGACGGCAATACTGCTCTGACTGGAGGCTGAGCGAGAAACTTCTGGGACTCTTCTGTGAGGGGAAGGGGCAGATGGAAAGAAAAGACAAATGGTTTATGATTGACCAATCTGCAGTTTGGTCCATTCATTTTTTTTTTTTTTTTGGGGAGAAAAAAATTGCAATGCTTCCATAGGGGACTTTGGATAGAAGTTTGGTTCCTATAGTTTATTTAAAAAAAACTTACTTATATACATATACATATACATATACATAAACATATATATTTATATATGTATATATACACAAATATGATTGAATATATACACTATGTAAAATGTAGTTTAATAACATATTTAAATATATATTTATATATCTACAGATTTTATTTGGATAGTTATTTCCTTCGGCACTTCCTACAGGTCACTGTGACCAGAGACAGGGAAAGGACAACAGGTGAATACCCAATTGTACAGAAACCAGTTCTTATCATGAGAATTTGCCTCTTCAAGTGAAAATCTTGGTTCTGAGTGTAGGGCTACCAGAGATCTGCTTGCCCTCCTCTGTTGGAGATGAAAAATCAGATTCTGATTTCATCCAGGATCCAGGATACATCAGGATACACCAGGGCAGCAGAGAAGAGTAGCTGACACATTCTTCCGCTACCATGTCTAGTGAACAGCATCTGCTGTCTTGTGGATGAAAAACATCACAAAGAATTTTAACAGTTTTATACAATTCCTGAAGCCTGGTCCATGGCCAAGGCACATTAACTTTCTGAATTTTAGAAGATATTTTTCCCCATCAGAATTAGGACAAATTATTATAGCATTCTCAAGTGTATGTTTGCTTTTCTTTCTTTCTTTCTTTCTTTCTTTCTTTCTTTCTTTCTTTCTTTCTTTCTTTCTTTCTTTCTTTCTTTCTTTCTTTCTTTTTTTTTAGGATACCAAACATTAAAAACAAACTCCCCAAACTAGTGGTATTCTATTATCTCCTTAGATTATTTATAAAGGCACTAAAGAAAGTGCGTATCCCAATTTGGTTCAATCAGAAATGTGTATGTGTGACTAGAGAGAGCTTTACATATTTAAACCAGAGATTCTTTCTTCCTCAAAGGTGGAAGGACGCTGCCTTTAGCACCTTTCCTGCTAGAAAGAATTGAACATTTGGTTTTATCAGACACCAGCATGGTAATGAAGCTATTTTGATAGAAATAGCCTCATTACTATTCATTTTTGCTGGCTCCCAACTAATTCTTGAACCAAGGTTCTATTTTTTCCCCCCAGAGGAAAATAGGCATCGTAAGCAAAATAAGATACTTTTAGCCTCTGATGCTAATGAAAACTCAGACTGATCCCACCCAAGGAGCCGTTGTGGAGGACCCTGCCTCTGTCTGAAATGACTCCACCTTGGCAGCCTGTGTGTAGGACTGGTCCTTCCTCCTCACACCCTTTCCCTGAAAGATGGTACCATTGGCTTCCTTCCAAAGTTAACATTCATCTTCTATTTGGAGTGTTCTCACCTACCCGTTCTTAGCAGACTGGGATGAGGAAAATCTTGATCTGGGATTGAAGAGAACCTGGCTTCAGTTCTAGTTCTTCTCCTAGCTGTGTGACCTTGAGCATGACATTGAACCATTCTGGGCCAATCTGCATGTAACAAGGGGTTGACTAGGTGCTGTCTCTTAGACTCCTTCTAGTTATAATATTCTATATTGATCATTTTCTCTTTCTTCCATTTTAAAATAAACTATTTTTAGAATAGTTTTAGACTTACAGAAAAGGTGCAAAGACATTATGGAGACCCCTGCATGTCGCTCACTCAATTTCCCCAATGAATAACGTTGTACACTTCAATAGTTCATTTATCACAAGTAAGGAACTGGTTCAGATACATTCCTGCCTAATAAAGTCTACATCTTATTCAGATTTCTCTAGTTTCCCGTATTTTCTGTTTCAGGATCCCATCCAAGATACCATTTAGTTGTCATATCTCCTAAGTCTCCTCAGATCCTTGACAGTCTCTCAGATTTTCCTTGTTTGTGATGACCTTGATGATTTTGAGGAGCACTATCAGATATTTGGTGGAATGTCTCTCAATTTGGGTTTTCTTGATGTTTTTCCCACAGGTAGACTTGGGTGATATGTTTTTAGGAGAAAGACCACAGAGATGAAGTGCCCTCATCATGTCATATTAATGGTAAACATTGACAAGCAATGACCCCCTCGCCAGTATATTTTTGGCCAGATTGCTCCAGCTGCCTTCTGTTTTCATACTCTAATTTTTGGAAGTAAATCACTAAGGGCAGTCCATACCCAAGGTTGGTGGGGTAGAGGTGGAGGGAGTTAGGATCACCCTGCAGAGAGATATCCATATAAATCATTCAGAATTCTTTTGTAAGAGATATTTATCTCTTCTCCCCATGTATATATTTAATCATTTATATCAAGTGTGACCTTGTGGATGTTTATCTTATACTTTGGATTATAATATGACATGATGTTACATTATTTCTTGAATTGCTCAAGTTTTGACTATTGGGAGTTCTTCCAAGTTGGCTTCTGTGTCCCTTTGACATGTCCCCATCTTTTCATTTTGCAGTCACTTCCTTACTTTCTGGCACTGCTTATACCTCAAACTCATTATGCATATTCCCTGCCCCAGCCCTAGAATTAGCCATTTTTCCAAGGAGACCTGGTTCCTTTTGTTGGGAATCAAGATCTAGGTACTAGGTGTGACTTTTCAGTTTTGAAAATATAACTTTTACATATATAACTATGTCCATACAAAGAGGTATATGATGCCCTCACCCCAAGATTAATGCAGATCAATATCATACAAAAGAGTCTCTAATTAAATATTAGAGTGGATATTATTTTGGTTAAAATAAAAAGGAAATATAGGTTCTCATCAAAAGGAATGATAGGTTTAGCTCAAAGAATAGTAAAACACTTTCTTGCTTTTCCTTTTTCATTCTTTCACTTGTTGTTCACATCTGGTTGGTCTACCATGAACAGGGATATGTTTATTTATTTACATGGATATATTTATTGATAGTCTTTATAAATGCTGCTCATTTCAGACATGGTGACCCAATCCATGCAAATCTCCTTTTCTTCAGACAGGATAAATGTAAAGGGGACAGAAGTTTGGGGGAAAGCTTCCTGGAGGAGGTGGCATTTGATCTGGTACTTAAAGGGCAGAAGTAGTTTTTGGAGTAAAGGAGGGATTCTTGTATGCCTCTTTGACTTAGTTTGTTCAGTGCTCCTATTCACAGGCTGAATAACTTACAGTGAACAGAAATGTATTTCTAACAGTTCTGGAAACTGACAAGTTCAATATCAAGGTGCAGGCATATGACTAGGTCCTCGTTGCTGTGCCATCCCATGATAGAAGGCAGAATGGTCAAGAAAGAGAGCAAAGTGGGGAGGGTGCTGAACTCACCTTTCAAAATGATACCAATCTCAGCCATGGAGGTATAGCCACAGGTCCCATAGTAAATTTTGGAGGGGACAAAGATTTAAACAGCATTAGGATCCTAAAGGGTTTATTAAATGTCATTGCTGTTATGACCAGAGGTCTATCATTTTTTTTACACCTGTGATGGGTTACCCTAGTATTAAAAAACGTGCCTCGAAATGTCCACATTTACTTGAAATATCTCTACTGTTTTCTATATAGAGTGAGAGAGACAACTGAGTTTTTATGAAGTAGATCCTCTGAGCAACTAAGGGTCATGATTATTGAATGTCTGCTGAATATTTCAATGGTTGAGATTGGAACAAATTGTATTCTCTCTGCCCAGGATGACAGCTGCATGCTTGGGCCCTCCAGTGGTGTTTGGTGACACCTTTAACTCCTGTTTTATGTGTAGAGCCTTGGAGAGTCCATAGAAATGAATTTTTGAGATGTTCTAAAATTTCCCCCTAGAACAGGGTAACCAAAATGAATCAGGTCAATACTGGTGCAGGCACTTTAATGGATGGAGTCTAGGAAAGTGTTCATTAGCCTTAGCTGGGTCATCGGCACATGAAAATGACCTTTTATCCAATCTCTTAGGTCAAGTGTGCTTATTTCAGACCCAGTATTTTTAGGTTTTTAAATGCTATACTTCGTTTCTGTTCCAATAAAAATCACTAGAATTTGTCTGTTAGCTTTTAAAAAGTGAAGTCCTGCTAGAGTAGATGTTTTCTTTGTTCAATAAGCGGTTCCAAATGAATTGAAGCATTGATAGGATATGGGGTTCAGGACATGAATGAATGAATGAATGAACAAATAAGTAAATACCTTCTTTATACACTAGGGCAGAAAATACAGGAAGTACAAATATTTCTCTTCAATGTATGAACTTGTTTACATAATGGACAGAGTTTTTAACTGTAGAAAGTGGAAGAAGATTTGTTCTAGATGATGTTCTATATAGTAGCACTTAATTATACCCATCTTGCAGTAATTCATGCAAACTTTGAGTCACCCATTGTCCCAAGAGAGACAGCAGTGTGTAGTGAAAGGATGATAAAGAAGAGCTAATCCTGAAAGCCACACACCAGTGTGAGAACGGGCGTCCATTGTACTTTAGGCTAGTAAAACCACACTAGGGTACCTTGGTATGATTTTGACTTGGGTAACAGGGACAAATGGATGTCTGTGCAGAATCATTCGTATGCTCCCTAGTTATGTTAAAAGTGTTTGGACAGAAGTTTTTTTTTTTTTTGCCTCCTACTATGGCAGCCATGTCCCATGGAGGACCCCAACCAGTGTCTCTGCCTCACGGCTCCTGATGCCTCTTTCTCAGCAACCTCCACCTCTACTCCCCTTCAGCGACTGCTCCCACAGCCACGATTAGACCTTGCCATCAACTGGAGTTGCTCTGTTTTTGAAATCCTGAACTCTGAAATTCTCCTTTCTGACCACAACCTCTGATCTTTCTATCAGTCTCCACTCTTTCATGCCCTTGAAACACTTTCTTTGGTCTCATTGGGACTTCTGTCTCTTGACCTTTCCTTATGTTAGCAGTATACCACTCCCTCCTAGCTTCATCCCTCTCCCTACCTGTTCAAGCAACCATTTCAACCTTGCTCACAAGCATTCAGTTCTCTCGTGCCTTTGCTTCTTGTTTTATCTGTTTCTCCAACGTCTGGCTAATGAACTAGCGGTCTCTCTCGCTCCCTCTCCTTTTCCCCTGCCCCCTCTCTCTTCATTTGCTTCCTCTCCCTGTCTCTTCATTTCTTGCCCTGGGCTTCTAAGCACTATGTAAGAAAATTCCCTGGCCAGAATGGTCAATTTCATAAAAATCCACCTTGCCTAGGTGGTTGAGGCTGTTTTAGTAATCCCAGGGCTAGGGTCGCCATGCAGGCACATTGGGTATCTAGCTTGCAAAATTTTAGAAGCCAACATTGCGTTTTCATGATCCTGAGAATGCTAGCCTCCTTGAATGTTTTGTGCCTTCAGGGTTTCATTTGCCCCATCCTAATTCTGACCTTGACATCCACTCATCTTTCTTTACCTCTTCTATGTGTCACTAGAGATGCCCTTTGTAATTTTCCTCAACTGATCAGTTCATGCACACATAAAGGATGACTTTTCCTGTTTCAACAGAAAAGTATTGGTAAACAGATTTGAATTCCCTCAACTTCTCTGCATCCAACCACTCAATATATCTAGCCCTTCAGCTACCTTCTTTCATCCCCTTCATCTTAAGAGAATATGTTCCAAACTTTTCTACTCTTGCTCCTCGACATCACTTCACAAACCCTATAGCATCTTCCACTCTGGGATTAATTCCCTATAAATATTATCAAATATCTCCTTTGCTTAAAGTAATGCTTTTCCTCAGCTCCGTGTTCCTTGTGAGCACATTATAGTCTTCGGTGTGTGCAGAGTGGTCTTGATTCTTCCAAGTTTCCCATTTGCTGCTCAGACAGTTAAATCTGATATTTGATCTGACTTCTACTCAATTCTATATCACATACTCTCTTAGGGTCCCTGGGAATCTACCAATGGCCACATTCATTGTTTTCCTCTAAGGTTCATCTTCCCCAGACTCTCTGTGGCACTGTCTTTTTGACACTGCTTTTTGAACTGTTTCCTTTTCTCATTCTCCACTCACCTCTCTGGTGCTTCCCTCCCTCAGTCCCCTCTTCTGGGCATCTCTCTCTTGCCTAACCCTTACATGTGCCATGCTCCCACAAAGATGAGGCAAGAAAAAGGGAAGATAAAATGAGGAATCGTCAAGGAAGAAAGAAAATTGTGGAAAGTGTGTTTCTGTTGAATCTTGTGCCTTCCAAATCTTGTAATTTGCTAGTAAACATTTATGATGTGTCTGCTATGTGCAGGCTGTCATACAGCATGCTATTGGGGTCACAGTTCAAATGTAAGTCATGATTACTGCCTTCAGTGAACTTACACTCAAATCAATTAGAATCACAAATACATAATATTACTACCATGGATGCACCAGTGTTTAATATTTACAAAGATCAGAAAACTAAGTCTTTTAGGGATAGATGGGCAGCCTCTTAGAGTAGTGTGGGCACAGGTAGCCCTTTCATGTGAATTACAAAAAGGTGCCCCTTCTTTTGGCTTGGATTATGGGACAGGTGTCTCTATTGGCCACTGTGCCCTGGCCTGTTCAGGGCAAAACCCATGCAAATCTTTATAAAGGTGCTGTTCCCATCTTCCCTCCTCAGTCAATGTCTTAGACAGGACATTCTGCGGTTGGTACCATAATGCCCAGTTGTGCCATGAGGATCACTGGTCAGGGACTGACCTCCATGATATAGACGCATCATAGTAGGGCTGGCCAAGTTTGTGCAGGGATCATTGTGTGCTCCATTCTGTTTTTCTTGATGTTTCCTTTCCTCCTGACTGTATTGAGATTGGAGGAGTTGTTGGTTTCAAGTGAGGATACTTTTGCCAAAAGAGATGGTGGTGGTATGAAAACCACTTCCAATGACCTACTTCCCTTCCTCCAACACCTGCTTTGCTTGACTTGCCCCAACTAGCCTGTGACCTTGATGTGGTGGTGGGCTGTGCCCAGTAAATTTCCCAGGGCTTGGCTTGTGCCTTTTGCTCTGCTGGACACCCTGATGAGAGGGCACTGGGTTCTGGGGTTGGGAGAAAGCCTGTGAGTGCCACGAGGGCATTCCGGTGGACTGAGCGACCCTCCCCGGCTGCTGGGCCTCTTTTGCTTCCGCCTTCATCGCTCATTTCTCTCTTTCCTCTCGACTTCATTCCCTGGTGGGCTGGCTGGGAATCAGCAGAGGGAAAAAGTAATTGAAGTGCTTAAGAGGAATTGTTTGGGGGAGGAGGAGGCAGGGTCAAAAGGAGAACAATTAAGAAGCGATGTGATACAACTGTGTGGAGAAGAATTTAGTATGAATATAATGATCAATTTCCTAATAATTAGGTCTCTTAGACGGCAGAATAGTTCCCCAAGAGGCAGTGGTGGGAACCCCATTGCTTGGTCATTTCTAATTAGACTGGAGGAGCACTCACAGAAGATGCAGCAGAGAAGCCCCCTTTACACACACACACTGGAGGGATAGCCACGTGACCCAGGGGGCCGCCACTGTCTCTTATTTCTATGATTCATTGATGAGCACATAATTCACTGATTAGTTAGGCAGCCAAACTTTAAGGGGCTTATTGGTTTCTCACCTCACCTCTGCCCCTTTTAAATTGACCAGATCTATTATCTTCAAAGGGAAAATTCAGGGCAGGCAGTGACCTAGGCCAGGGCAGATTCTGCCTCATTTCTACAAAATAAGTTTAATCCCCATCCCATTCTTCATCTGCTCTGTAGTGGATGTTGGCAGTCTAAGGTTTTAGCCAGCAATGCTTCCCTCCCCACTATGAGGCTATGGAATACTATGGGCTTTATCCAGGGAAGGTGTGTTCTCAACCAGTGTCCACTTGTAAATCAAGTTCCTCAACAAGAGTTGACGCTGCCTTCTGGTAAGTGAACTGGCTCTAGGCCCAGGCCTGCCTTGAGCTGGTCCTGCAACTCTTTAATATGTTACTTGGATTCCTATGGCTTTTTTCCCCATCTGTAATATGGCACCCATAAAAATAGCTACCTTATTTGGTTGTTAAGATTAAACAAGATAACATTTGAAACTCAGGACTCTGCTGTCAAGTACTCTGGATGAATGCTATCATGGTGGTGGGTGGCCATTATTATGACTAAATTATAATCACTGTGCCAGAATATGTCCTCCTTTAAAATGCTCAAATTTGTTAGTGCTCTATTTGCCATATGCTCATAGGAAGGAATTGACTGTTCTACCGGGTGTAGTTTTGCATTTGAGTATTGGCCTCAGCAAGTATTCATTGAGTCTACAGTGTGCAAGGGAAGAAACAGTTCTGTCTGGGAAGGGCGAATGCGTGTGTGTGTGTGTGTGTGTGTGTGTGTGTGTGTGTGCATCCTTTGGGGTAGAAGCGAGAAAAAGCATAAATAATGCTCTAAATAGTCTATTGAGTGCCACAAAAGACTCTCTCCTGTGGGAATCCCAAGGACACAGTGATCTTATCTGATTGGAGCAAGCCAATGGTCCAACACATGTAGGAGGTGGCAATTGGGGCAGTCCTTGAGGGTTGGTAGAGAGCATTTCCAGTTGACATAGATTTAAGAGATGACAGGGACTTGAGGTTCACAGTAGGGAGGCCAGACAGAGCCATCATGATGGTCTTGCAGAAGGACTCTGAAGCCCAAGGGAGAACTATTTACTCTAGTGGGAACAGGGATAAGGGAAGGCTTCTGAGGAAAGAAAGCCAAGAAGAACTAACTGTCCTTTCTAAAGACCATCCACAGGGACATGGAGGCGGCAGAGTCAGGGACAGAGGAGTTCTGTGTGCAGCTGGAAACCAGAACTTTTCCATTCTTGGGTACCTTCTTCAGGACACTCACCCTGCTTGAGGACAGGAAGTTGGCCCAAGTGCACGTGGATGCCTCTGTGACACGCTGATGCTCATCAGAATGGGCCATTTTCTTTCTTCCTTTCAGGTGTGTAAATGCACTGTGGTAGGATGTTCCTGGGATTTATGGAAATGATGTGGGCACACTCTATCTTTTCAGTCTCTCCCTTAAGTTAATGAAAGCTGTACCCTGTAAGAATCTGACCCAAATATTGCTATCTGGGGGGCAACCAGACATTTTCTTTGTGTCCAGTGAGAGATAAAGAATACTTTTACTTTCTGGGAGAAAAGAGGTGGCTGAAGTCTTTTGCCATTAGAATGAAGAAAGGGAAGAAGGAAGGAAGGAAGGGAAGGAATTTATTTAATGTCTCTGATGTCCCCAGACATCTTGCGATGCACACAAACGTTTATTTTCTCACTTGCCTCACGATAACTCTGCAAATCAAGAATTCTACCCATATTAATTCTACCCAATCAAGAATTCTCCATGTGAAGACATGGAGGCTTGTGTAAATCATTTCTTTTTCTGACTTCAAAGCACAAATACTGTTTTCTCTTTCATGGTGATCTCCCATTAGGAGACTATTAGAAGATGGCCAGCAGGTTTAGAAAAGTTGATCCCAACTTAAGGCTGGGTTAGTTTCTCCACTCTGTTCCTCACACTTTGATCCTAATCAGGGTAGCAGGAAATAATAGCCCTAAAGAGTGATGGACGTTAGGTAAACCTTGTCACCGGGTGTGGTGTCAGGCATGGTCACCTTTGCTGTCATCTCTCTCACCCTACAATACACTTAGAGAACCTGTTTCCTTCATTTAATTTCCCACTGCCAGTGATCTACAACTGGGAGACACACCTGCATCACTTACCTGCTTAATATCAGTCATCCAGAGAAGACTGGGCCTCTGACTTGTAGCCTATGGTTTGCTGGGGAAGGCCCAGTAGCACCTCTCTCTGCACCTTGAAGTCTGCCATATATCTGTCAGATGCAAGGGGCATGACTCTAAATGTTCTCAAATACACAGACATGCTTCATTGCTAGCCCTCAATAATACCGAGGAAAAATTCGGGCAACCTCTGTTTGGAAGAAGATCCAAGAGGCTGTTGTTTGTCCCTCGTGTGACATTTGCTTCTTTATTACTTTTAAATTCCAAGGTTTTCACTGAGTTGTTTTCTCCCCCTTTGCCTGAAATAGAAATGTTCTTGAATTTTCTTTCTACCAAGTGTCCAGGAATCCCATCCCTTTCCCATGATTGTCTTTCCCTTGTCCCCAAAACATCTCAACACCCACCCTGCATTTCAAAACACAGGAATCAGGGAGATTCCCACCCAGCTCTAAACCTTGACAAGGTTCACATCTTTCTTCTGTACTGCAGAGTTGTGTTTTTTTGGTGAGGCTGAGCAGGAGGCCTGCTGGGGGGAGGGGGAGTGGAAGGTTCTGGTGCTAATTGAGGCCATGCGTTTTGTACTTGGGTGCCGGCTGGTGAGGCAGATTTAGAGGACTATCGGGAATCTTAGATTAAATACCATTAAAGCCAACTTCTTATACCCCTGCTGTTCAGCACGCATGCAGGGAGAACGGAGATCGGATGTTCAGGATTCTTGTTTGGGAAAACCATATGGAAAAACCACACAGCAGTAAGTCTATAATCAGGGCTTACAGCATGCAGTCCATCGGGTGCCAGCAGTGTTACTTCTCCCCCCTCCAGAAAGAACTGGGGATTTGGTTCTCTGATGAGGAAACTGGGCCCAAGGAAGGAGATCTCTTTTCCACGGGAGAGAAAGCAGATTTGCTCCCATAGTGCTAGAAGATAGAAATTTTTTTTTTCCCTATAGTCACTAAAGTCATTATCCTCAAAGTGTTTTCATTTTGGCTTCACTATTCCTTTTTAACAAACCTATTAGAAGTAGGTAGAGAATCTTGTGTTCCCCTTTCCAGCAGGAGAGGAAGGTGCCCCACCGACCGAGGTTTGATGACCCTGCTGCCATGGCCAAGGGTTGGCAGTGGGGCTGTATGTGGCAGGGCAGTCTGGGTAACATGCAAAAGAGGCTGGACAAGAGAGCATGTGAGGACTGAAATCCAGCCCACATTCTGCCCACCAGGCTGTGTTCCCTGCTGTCTAGGGGCTCTGTGTTCAGGAAGAAGGGCCACCATTTTTAATTTTTTTTAATTTTTTTTTTGCTAGAGCAAAGCCCGAGCTTGGATCTTCAGTGCTCCCGGCTAGCTGGCCCCTCTGCTCCTTACACCTGGATGAGCTTTGTTCCGTAGGGGCCCCCTTTGTCCCTGATGGTGTTCTTTGGTCCAGCAGACCTATTCATTTCATGCCCAGAGCAACCTTGTTATTCCACGATATCACGGGAAGGAGTAATTTTTCTTGCTGTCCAAGATGGGAATATGTGGTTGAGGGATACCTCAGCCCAAGACAGGCATATAAGTGGAATTAAAATAAAAATACAGGTGCTGGGTGTGGTGGTACATGCCTGTA